>NC_064647.1:82250482-82867300 GCF_023864345.2 Schistocerca serialis cubense | reverse complement strand
GGGACAATAAGGAAAGATTGGAAGCAATGGATAGAGATAATAAGGAAAGATTGGAAGCGATGGATAAAGATAATAAGGAGAGAGATAGGGAGACTAAGGAAAGATTGGAAGCAAATAAGGAAAGATTGGAAGCAATGGATAAGGGAAATAAAGAGGCAATGAGGAAGCTACACACAGTTATCGATGAGCGTCTGTCCGCAGTTAATAATCGGTTAGATGAGGGGGAGAAGAATCTGGGTGCGTTGAAGCAAGTATGTGACGCCGTGAAAGAAAAAGCCATTAATTTGGAGGTACGAATAATTACAATAGAGAGTGATATTACAGAACGTAGGGACGTGTTGCCGGATGAGCGAATCAAAGAGGTAGTGGAGGACTTACTTGCAGATAAACAAGGGGCATTAGACAGCGTGGAAGCTCAAGTGACCCGGCAGGAAGTGGCTCTAAATAAACACAGGGATGAAGTTGCGGAGGTAGTGGTCAGAATGAATACGATTAGCGCAGATGTAGAAAAGATCAGTATAAGAGGCGAAACAGGCTCAGACAGTACGCAGCGAGAGGTTTATGCCGACCAGGAGGAGATACAATCACTATTACAGTTTAAAGAGGCACAGTTAGAAATAAATAGGAAACATAGGGAAGAACTAGCACAGTTGCAATTAGCGTGCAGTAGCGAAGGCGAAACACCACCAGGTACATTGCAGAGGGAGAGTGAGATAAATTCAAAAAACGAAAATAGACAGAAAGAGGAAGACGAACTCAGAGAGTTAGAAGAACGGTTGTGTCGGATAAAACAGGTGGCAAACCCAACTGGGTATAGTCCAAGGTCGGAAAACATAAATGCGGAAGAAGAATAGGAGGCACTTCGTGTCGGTACAAACGTACGCTTGTTTTCCGGATCCAGATAACTACCAACATCCATGCCTGTGGCTGTCTCAATTTCAAGATTCATTACCTTCATCGTGGGGACCGCTCCTCAAAATGAAGTTTGTGTGTAACCATTTGAGGGACGAGGCTAGAGCTAAAATGCAGGAAGTTATTAAAGACTGTAGTAGCTACAAGATATTTTGTGACAAGTTTTTAAATGAATTCTGGTCGAAAAGTAGGCAGGAACATGTTAAGCAAAGCATATTGATGATGCCAAATTGTAACGAAGGTGGTATAAGAGATCCAGTGTCGTGCTATCAGGAAATGCTGAGACAAAATAGATATTTGGATGTGCCATACCAACCTGGGGAGCTCATTAGGATCTGTATAACGAAGTTGCCAGTGAAATTGCCCAGAGATATAGTGATAGCAGGCAGAGGCTTAGACGATTCTGCGTCATTTTAGCACTTATTACAGGAACTGGGTAATGAGAGGAACATCATGAACGGAGACACGACTCATAGGTCAGACAGAGTCGAGGATAGGAACGGCAGAAACTATCAGAATGACAGGAGAGCATGGAATCAGAGGAATGACGGAAATGGAAGATGGCGAGGAAATAGGGGGCAGAATTCATGAGGATATCGACCGGCAAACCGGGAAAATAGAAGATGGGACAGAGATGGAAGAAGAAGGGAAAATGAAAATGATGGGCGAAGAGAGGAAGGGAATCATTGGGTTCACGACAGGACAATCACTGTCACAATGACGGAGGGACAAGAAGGTGACTACATGACAGACGGGTACAAACCAGGACTACTAATGATGTAAATATTAGGTATATCGATTACGGAAAACTAAGGGAGAATCTGTTAGAGGAGGTAGGAGATGTGGGGAGTGAAGTCCACCCAATAATTAGCGTAGAAATAAATAATATAATCGTACCTTGTGTCATCGACACAGGCAGTGTAATGAGTGTTTTGAGGGAAGATGTGTTTAAGTGTTGTAGTCTTACAAAACCATGGCGAACGTTGCCATTGCAAAGGACAACAGTGAGAGGGGCAGTTACAGGAAAGGGAATTGAGGTGAAGTTACAAGCGCAGGTAGACTTTGTGTGCCAGGGGAAGAGGTGTAGTACAGTGTTCATGATTGTGTCATCTCTAACTGTTGAAGGGATATTAGGCGTTAATTTTTTGAACCAATATAAAGCAGTCGTTAACATGAGAAATGGTTCGATGGAGTTGAAACGAGATTCGGAGGAAATTACATTAAGATTCGACGATTGCTTATATGCTAAAGATAACGCACACTTAGCATTATGTCTGGCGGTAAAATCCGGTAGACAGGCACAGAATACGGGGTTCGAACAAGAGAAGAAGGAAATTCATAAATGTTTGGAGGAGAAGATCAGGGAGAAAATCTGGCATTTACGAGGGACCACGGTCTACGGGGAATTGCAGAAAATTTTATACGAGAATAGAAAGGTATTTAATCATGCTGCGGGTACAGAAACTGGGAAGACCACAATACAACGTTAAACATATTGCTCGGTGCATTGGAGAGACATGGGGTAACCGTGAATTTGGGAAAGTCAGAATTTGGACGAAAAGAAATCGAGTTTCTAGGTCACATTGTGACACCAGAGGGAATAAGACCAAATCCAGACAAACTCGAAGCAATCAGAGATTTTCCGGTGCCAAGAACAAAACGTCAGCTACGGGGTTATTTAGGATTAATCAATTTTTACAGGAGGTTTATTAAGATTGGGGGTGCAGCGACACCCAGACCATGTCAGCTGACTGGAAAGAAAAGGGCATGGAATTGGCACCCTGTCGCGCAGGAAGAGTATGAGGCGTTAAAGAAGGCACTGCTATCGACACCTCTTCTCGGGCATCCAGACCTAGGGAAAGAGTTTTGTGTGGTGTCACCGCCAGACACCACACTTGCTGGGTGGTAGCCTTTAAATCGGCCGCGGTCCGTTAGTATACGTCGGACCCGCGTGTCGCCACTATCAGTGATTGCAGACCGAGCGCCGCCACACGGCAGGTCTAGAGAGACTTCCTAGCACTCGCCCAGTTGTACAGCCGACTTTGCTAGCGATGGTTCACTGACAAATTACGCTCTCATTTGCCGAGACGATAGTTAGCTTAGCCTTCAGCTACGTCATTTGCTACGACCTAGCAAGGCGCCATTACCAGTTACTATTGATGCTGTAAAACATGTACCATCAAGAGCGATGTTCACCAATTATGGATTAAAGTTAAGTATTCCAGAAGGCACGTACGTTTTTTACTAATCTCATTTCCGTGTCCTGTTCCAGACCTCACGCCAGCCTGCGTGAGCTTAAACGCGTGCCTTTCGGCTTCCTCACATTTTGTATGGCCACGGACAGTTCCCGTAGTGGACTTCGGGTAACATTGTTTCAAGAGCAAGAGCAAGGAGGAGAAGTAATACAACAACCTATTGCATTTGCGAGCCGAGTGCTTAGCAAAGCTGAGAGAAATTACACGGTAACTGAGCTTGAAGCTTTGGCAATAGTATGGGGTCTTAGTAAGTTTAGATACTATTTGTATGGGAGGCATACTAAAATCTATACTGACCACAAGTCACTACAGTTTCTGATGTCGGCCAAACTTAACCATAGACGACTCGCTAGGTGGGCACTCTATTTACAGGAGTTTCAGTTTACGGTCATGTATATTCCTGGGCCACAGAATATAGTGGCAGAATCTGTTAGGCTGGTCTCTCAGAGTAAAATTTGCAAATTTTTATTTGGAACACTAAAGTAAAAGGACTGTTTCCTCAAAGACCAGTTGCTAAAAATGTTAGGTAATAATGCCAATGAGTCCAGTTTAATTAGTGCGATTTGACTATTGCAGGTACTTAACACGTAATGTAAAAAGTCAACATTGTGATCTGTATGGCATGGGGTACATTTATACTGCTGTTACAGGTAACATCAGTAATGTGATCGAAGTTTTTAAATTAGATGCCATCTGATCTATAATATGTCATTGTCGTGGTCACAGATATAATGAAGTGCTGTCTATGGTTGTTCGGAAACTGGTGTTAGGGAAAGAGGTCAATAGCACCAAAGTTTCTAACGTTTGTGCTGTCCCTTTCTCCCAACTTGTATATTCTCTGCACACATTTAATTTTCATGTAAGCTCAGATTCCTAACTAGCAAATTCTTTACTGTATATAGTGGACCATTCAGAGTGAGGCGGATTGTCCATGAATATACTGTTCTGATTGAGACGATCAAGGGAAAACAATCTCGTGGGCTTCATCATATTTCTAACATCAAATTACGGAAAAGTTAAGGATAGAGCGAAAGTAGGCAATTTATGGTAGATAGTCAGTGTATTTATTTGTGGTGTGTAACGTTGTGCAGGGTCAAATCGAACATAAGAATTTTCAGGCGGGATGTCAGGAAGTATGACGGAATAGACTGGTCGAATGACTCATGAACAGGAGTCGACAGAGTGGTGTATGTATGTATTTTTTATCATATGAATAAGGATCAAGCAGAAACGACGTAATGATTAATGAGTGGATAAAGATGGTAGATAGAGATAGAAGCGACCTGATAAATAGTAGTGGATAAAGGTGATATTTAAGGTGAGAAGCGACGTGAAGCAGTGTGATTAATAAAGAGAGATTCGACGTGATGAAACAGTGGTAAATAAAGGTGAGTAGAATTAATAATGTGGAGATGTCTTAGATGTATGTTACAGAGAGGCCTGTGTATGCTACAATCGAGATTGATGCGAATGGCGAAGGAAGATCAGGAAATGATGGAGTAATGGACGGACGGAGAGCCGAAATACGAATGAAGAGATGAGGACAACTGCACAATGTGAAAGGACATAAAGGGAGTATGAGATCCAGATGGTGAACGTTGTGGAATACTGACGTAAGATGTAATATAAGTGTAAATCTAATTCTTACCATAACATTTGCAATATGAAAAAAATAATAATTTTTGTTGTTGTTGTTGAAGCCTGGTACCAGTATAACTAATCAAAACGGTACCAAGAATGTGTACAGTTATTTTGCAGGATGAATAATTTGTGTATTTTTTGTTCTTAGATGAAATGTCGCAATGCTAAGTTGATATTTAGCAGGATGAATAATCGGTAAAGTTAATGCAGAGGTAAGCCGATGGAGAGAGGTGCCAGAGTGAAAGGACGAATTCGGAGACTGGAATGCTATCTCCAAAACAGCTTCATGTGTTATGTGGTTGAGTATAAGGGAGCAAAGGTATGGTGTGTTGTCGTGAGTGTGGTGGTGTTAAGGTTAGCTGACTTCTAGACCTATTCTGTTAGTGCATTAATGGATTGAATGAGAAGGAAAATGTGATGTCTGGTGAGTGAGAGTTGTAGAGTAGTGTGATCAATGCGCACACTCCTCTAAAGGGGATGCTACCGATCCATAACTAAAACATTATTGTGCTTTATTGTTTGATTTGGATGAACCTCGATGGCAGGTCAGGATCTGACATCATGTGAATGGTACATACATGTCCTAGAAATGTTGTTGTATATAATAAAAAGGTAAAATATATAAAGAGATACTAATTTCAGTCTGTCACAAGCACAAAGGTGCATTGTATGTTGTAGATTTAGAGTCATCAGTTTCTAAAATGTTTATTGTGTTAGGATGTTAAAGTAGTTTACTATTTAACAACATGTGGTAGGTAATTGTGAGCTGTGTAGATTATTTCTTATTTTTTTGTTAGAACACTTTCAAGGGGTATTAATTTCAGTCTGTCACAAGCACAAAGGTTCATTGTATATTGTAGTTTTAGAATCAACAGTTTCTAATATTTTCACTGTGATAGGATGTTAGAGTAGTCTACTATTTGATATTGTAATTATGAGCTGTATATTTTGTTTCTTATTCCTTTTTTTTTTTTTTGACACTTTCATGTTTTGTATGAGGGATGACAGGTACAATCAATAGCACAAATGTGGGCTGTATATAGAAAAGCGATAAATGTTGATGTTGTATGTGTAGAAAACTAGGGTGTATGATTTTATGTTTTTTAGAACAAAGATTCTTTTATTACCAATGTATCTAATAGATCATACATGTAATCAATGAGTATTTAAATACTGTAAGAATATCCTTTTGTTTGTAATGTTGCGAGATGCATGGAAGGGTCTGACTGATTGGGTGTCGTAGCGCTGAGGGGCTACACAGAACGCGCCCATACCACGTAAGCCAAGCTGACGTCGGCATGGGAGAGGCAACAGAGCCGGTGCGCTCCCCACTCCACTGCCGGTCGAGGTACACTCCACGCGCCCACTACAGCAGGTCAACGGCCTGGGGCGACACGCACGTACCACTGGCCATTCATAAGTTCCGCCACCCTTACGACTGGAGACAGTATCCTGCAGAGGCAACAGCGGGTGGTTTTTTTTTTTCGGCTCAACGGCTCGCATGGCGGCGGCGCGACGGCAGAATGAACGACACGCGGCAGAGTCCGGCGGGCATTTTTTACCAGCAACTATTAACTAGTACTGGACTGTGGAGCCGTGAAACAAGGTGACTGCTCGTATGTCTCCATAAGGTGAAAAGTGAAGGACTGGTGTTTTCACGTTGATAGTGGTGGAAAAGATGTTGTTAGCAGACAGGACGATTTTTTTGTTTTGTCTTGACCACTGAACGGTGGGATCCATAAACTTTTGGCAGTGACTTGTTAAGTGTGCTTTGTAAATTGCATGTGGGACGCTTGTTATACTTAAAGAGGACAGTTGTCATATGGTGACTAACTATTGTATGAACGCTAGAAACTAAAGTGGGACATTGACATTTGCATTTGTAGTAGGAGACATTTCTTTAATTGGTGCGGGAGAAGTGTTGGTTGTTGGAACTTACGACTTTTAATTACACTGTGAACTGAAAGGACAGAACTGTGGGTAATAGTAGTTGTAGGGCCATTTCTGGACGACCAGATTCGTGTGGATGGTACTCTGAAAGTGACTATGACATTTGTGTTTAATGTGAGATACAGTTTACTGTTCAGTGCGTGTTCAAAATGCCGCTTTGAGTGACCTAAAGACTTTCGTCCGGGTAACCATGGGAGAGCTTTGACACCGAGACAGGGTTTCTAGGAAAACTATCAGCAACTTTTTGACCCCAAGAAAATCACAGAATGAAATGTTTCCATGTGACTCGCAAGATAGGGAATAATGTATTTGTAATTGTGTAAAATTTGTAAAATTTTTTTATATGTTTCATTCCTGAAGGGACAGCAAGTGTAATTGTATTTCATTAACGTATGTGTTTAGAATAGTTAGTGTGTTTTTTGTTTGTTCTGGGTTATCAAGTTCACGTAGCATGTTTATTAGAATATTTGGTACAATGATGCTTTAATTATTAGCCAGTGGCGTAATACTAACGTAGCGGCTCTTGTTGCATTGGTCAGTAAGGTTGTCACAGGGGACATGAGTTTGCATCGCACAACAAATATCGGAATTAACTGATGCATTTTGCTGTCGTGGACAGTAATGATCTTGTTGGTGTGTTGACTGAAGCCACTTAATTGCATTATCGCAGTGGTGATATTTCACATTAAAGTGTAATGAAGGCTAGTCGAAATGCAAGTTCTTGTCGTCTAAATGTGTAACAACAGAGAAATGAGCAGTAGAGTAAGATACGAGAGCTATTGGTGGATTCAAGCACTTATTGCTAACTATTTACTGCGTGTATTGATCAAAGTTGATGGACTGACTAGCTCAGCAGCAGGTATTTGTACTGGTGGGCAAGGATAAGGTTAAACTCACAGTCGAGTAGTGGTGACAATTGCTTAAGTGATGATAGTTAATTAGGTATGACATGATGTCTTAGATGGACTATATTACGTAACCAGTATGTAACTTGTGGTACATTTCATTGTTTTTTTTCTCAGTTTAATTTCTCTGTAGGTTTGATGTACATTTTAGAGTAATGGTATGGAGCCTGATATTCTACATGTAACTAGTGTACGCAATTTTTTTTCCTTTTGTTGATTTTGTTTTGTATTTAGACATTGCCGTGTAAAGATTATTACAATGCAATTTATGAATGTCAGATTACTTGTTCTGTGTTTGGACGGTGAGCTATTTAAAATTTTATGAGTACAACTAGTGCTTTTTTTATTTGTTTTAGAATTATTGAAGTTTGGATTACTCCTAAAAATAACGGAGATAACGGTAACTAAGAAAAATTTTTATCTCACCAATATTTTTTATTTGTATGATGTAATGTTTTATTTGTCATTTGGATTGATGTAAATTTGTATGTGTATGTTACTCTGGATTGTGGACAGTACAATAATCCAACAACTGTGTCAATAATTTGGTAAAGTAACAGCATTTGGTCGTGTATTTGAGGTCACCAGGGGCTAAGGTCTCCTCCTGGTTATTATGATGACTTGCTACGTTTGTTCTAATACAGCTTTCTTAAAAAAATGTTCGGAACTACCCTCGCATTGCAAGGATAGTACCGCACCATTTTTTTCTGCATGGGTAGCCGGTGGTGAAAGGGTACAGTACCGCCCGACATTGAAAATAGGTACAACATACTTCATTATTCTTGTCAGAACAACACATTTTTTGTAAAAATAACTCAATTTCAATTAATACAGCGAAGCCGGATACCAGTGTAGGAAAGAATGACAATTTATTTATTTAATTGATCACATGTGCACCCCCACAAAATAAATCCCTACATCCAGTTTGGTGAGATCTGTGAAATGAATGAATGTATGGTCGTCTGCTAACCGCAGATAGTGAATGTGAATATATGATCATCTTTGAGACGATCCTTTGGCTACCTTTCGTGGAACCAGAGATGAAACTTACCGGAGCTTTGAGCGCCTGAAATGTGGCTGACCAATACGGTAGCATGGTCTTCCCCACCTCGACATAGGTGCGAGATGACCTGAAGAACGGCCATGTTTCAGCACTCTGCCGCTGGATCTAGTATTGGTAAGACCTGTCTTAGGCGTGCTCTATAAGGACAAAAGAGTGGAGACATGGTATGCATGTGAAATACTTAAGAGTAGTTTAGAATAATAATTTCTCTATTTCAGGAACTTTTGCGGGCAGAATTAAATGACAGGCAGGTAATGTTAACGGGATCGTAGTAATATTCGGAAGTGACCAACGGTCACAATGAAACCACGTGTAGCAATAAGTTGAAATACTTCTGAGTGCTTAAGTTAAGCTGAATTACTAGCGTGTGTACTATAAGTTGGAAATATTTAAGAAATGGCGTGTGCAGGACTTGAAATTAGAGACGAGTACTTCCACGTGGTGAGTACTGTGTGAGTCTCAATCTGTGTATGAGACAAAGGATAAAGAGAAGTACTCGTCCATGGTATCAGTTGAGGACTCGCGTGTGTGACGAATATGTTCTTAATATTACTTTGCGTGTTATGTTTCCGTGTGACGCTTGATTCAAACTAGAGAGAGAAGCAAGGTGAGTCAGCCGTCTATCCAGCAACGCCACTTGGCTTGCATTGCACAGGAAGACGTGCATATATCGTCCAGAGTTCGTAGTAGGAAAGAAAAGTTACGAAGTGGGGCAGTGTCGTGTGGAACTGGGATGAATATTAATTGAAGTGGGAAAGCTGAAAGTGGTGTGATTATAATGTTGTGACTATTCCTTATGGTGTATTCCATGTTGCAGTGTGGTGTATGTCATGTAATTTAAGTATGTGTGGTTTGCATGGGAGAGTAGCAAGGTAGTTTCAGAGGTAGTGGGTTATGCATGTTCCTTTTGTACCGCTCGGTCTGGAGGAAAGTTTCGTGATGATGGTTGTGAGAGTCGAAGTGTGAGATATAGCAAAAGATCCACCATCCTATCCAGAAAGTGCACTGTAGCGTTAAAGAATTACGAGACTATAAGATAGAGAATCACCAATGTTAACCCATGACCTCTGGGCGGAATTTCTCATGTTGTATTGTTGTAGGTTATAGAATTCGTGTGTTTAGGGTATAGAATTTATCGGAATAAATAAGATAGCGAAAAGAAAAAGATTGGTGGCCTTTTCCTTCGAATTGTATGTTGCCATGATATCCAGAATTTATAATGTGTGCGCCATTCATATTCAGTGCGATGGCCACGTGTTGATCAATGCCGTTAAATAAAAAAGAAAATGTGGTATTGCCAGTGCGTAGTGAACAATCAGAGTTGTGTAAATTACTAATAGTCAGATGTGCGTTTCCGTTGCATAATATTCATACAGAAGAATAATTTGTAACTTAATTGTGAGTACTAGAGTTCATGTTACTCGATAAATGAGAATGAATCCACTCGCTTGGCAGACCATTCATCTTGCAGGCTTGACTGCTTGATGCCACAGTATGAGCTAGGCATGTGGGTGCCTCTCACAGTTAGTCTAATTCAGAAGACGACGCTCATAGTAGCGTCGAAACCAGGTCAATTTTGACTTAATATTTGTGACCGAGGGCTTATTTGTTACAATATGGGATCCATTTGTTGCCCCCCACACGTCGAGATGGTATTCCACTTCTCGCCACGTATTCACCAACGTTTCAGGTGTAGCTGTCCCAACTGCCGTAACGATTCTTTCCCATAAACGATTGAAGTCTCTGATTGTTTCACTGTGCACAATATTTTTTTTGTGGTCCCAAAAAAAATTCCAGTGGTATTAAGTCTGTACTTCGTGGTGTCCAAGGCATTGGGCCAGCCCTGCCTCTCTACCTTCCTGGGAAGCAAGTGTCAAGAGTCTCACGCACATGGTTATTGTAATGAGGTGGGGTGCCATCATGTTGGAAAAATACAAGTCCTTTTTCCGCCTCAATATTGTCCATTTGGGGAAAGACGTACTCAACATGCCACACGAAACATCCCCATTTTTTTTTTCAACAAAAATGAAAGGACCGGTCACACGATCTTCCATCAAACTGCACCAGACGTTAACGTTGGGATACTGACATTGATGCTGAATAACTTCATGTGGATGCTCTGCCCCCCAAATTCTGCAGTTATGACAATTAACTGTTGCACTGGCATGAAATTTCTGTTGTGGAGTGCACATTGTTGCTGCGTTGCTCTACACTTCACTGCACGCACACGTGGACTGAACTGAGGCAACAGAAAAAAAACCAGCACTGGTGCCGTCTCAAGGTCAAGCAGAGCTGCCAACTGCAGGGGAGCCAAACTTTGAAAGTTGATGAATCAAACACCAAAAACTACGATGATGTACGTCACTTTGTACAAATTCTAGGAGACAGTGAAACTAGGGTGCTCTTTTTCAAACAGCCTGTATAGTTGGACGCCTGCACTTGTTGTGAGAGAAGTAATTATAGGTCGCGCAGGATACGGTGGCTGATGTGCAGTGACCAGTTTTTGTCAAAAGCGCTGGGCGAGTTACTTCGTTTGTTCAGAAGGGGGGGCCGTTAAGTGTTCTCCACCTTTCAGTCGGTCAGCGATGATAGAACTGAGGCGCACATCCTGCAATCTTTCTACAACGATTTTACAAAAAACTATTCTGTAAAAAAATAATTCTTGCTTTACTCATAGCTTTATATGTCAGGTTCATCATCATGTGCCCATCGTTTCGTTAATGGCCATAGTTATTGTGATATTTATGTAAAAGTAAGACAATACGCGAAATTCGGATAAGTGTACAATGCGAAACAGAGATCGCTAGGATTTTGCGTTTGGTGCATATTACACAATATGTTGCAGTGTACGAAATTTAGCTAACATATTGAATTTTTCTTTAGACTTAGGTAATCTATCTGTCACGAATCTCGAGAAAATCGAAATCACGCTCATTTCTGATCGCTCTGGGCCAACGATAAAGCCAGAGTGAAATATCCACAATGTTCCTCATATTTCGTAAACGGTTTCATATATAGAAATGAGATTTTGGAAAATAATAGCACGCAAAGAGGAGAGTATTGTTGTTGTGTAAAACTTCATTATCTTCTGTTTTAGGCCACTAACTACAGACGTTTTCCATGAAAGAATGTAATTTTTCAGGGCCATCGATAGCTGGTGACACGAGAAATGTTATGGGTTTTGGAACAACGTATGTGGAAACTTTACACCTTTTTTGTTCCGAGGGTGTGCTTTTTCGTAAGCTCTGCACAACATACTACTGAGGTGAGGCAGTGTAAACTCCATTGTGTTTTGGCAAAAGTAGCAGATTTTGATATCACAACCAGAGAAATTTGTTGGTTTTACTCAAAATTTGCCATTCATGGGGCCTCTCAGAAAGTCACAAGCCAGGCGAAAATAAATCGCAGCATTTTCGGCGTAATTCTTTTTAGAAACTAACACAACCAGAGGTGAGAGTAGATCATTTCGAATGGTCACTATGCAAGTGTGGGCATGCAGGGTCTCCACTTAATATTTACAAAAAAATGTGACTGTAGTCTTCAGTTTAGAACGGCACTTTCCCCTACAGTGCTCTGAGCGAAGCCCCCCTCCCCCTCCCAATGCCGCTCTCCTCACACTCCCCCAGCCGACTGTGCATCTAGTGGCCACAGTATTTTGAGCACATTATATTTGTGGGTGAAGTATGGACATAGAGTGGCGGTGCTGAAGTGCGTAATTGAATCTCTGTTTTCGAAATGGCATTTTCAGGATGTCCAGGTATTGTAAATGAAGATAGCGAATACACTTCTGGTCACAGTAGAGAGTATTCATGAAGACAGCGAACCGATTGTTCTGTACTGACAAGTTACTCTGTAACTGCAATATATGATCTGAAGATGGGCAGCTATCCCGAAACCGGTCATTCAAAATAAAAAAATAGCGATCAAAGACTGAAATGCCATATTTTTATTTAATGAACGATCGTGGAAATCCCATTAAGACAATCATGTCTAGTTTTCATATTTAAGAAGAGTAGGTAACTGAAGAATTGGAAGAGGAGTATGAGGTGTGGCTCGAAAATAACAGGACTGTTGCTGCAAAACATTTCATTTAAAAAACATACATCTTTAGTTATTGTCATCCCCAGTATATTCCCCTCCTCCGCCCCTACAATGCCCCAGGCGGATTTTCCATCGATGGAAACAGTGCTGGAATTCTCTGCAGGCCACTTGTTCTTTCACTGCTTCAACGGACTGAAATATTGTTCCTTTTAATACAGATTTGATCTTGGAAAACAGATAAGAGTTACATGGCGCTAGGTCAGCTGAATAAGATATGCGGTCCAACACTGGCATCTGTACTTCTCTAGAAACCCCTTAGCAGACTGCGCGGTATGAGGCGGGGCGTTGTCTCGATGCAGCATCCGTCACTGGTTATTGCACAATTCGTGTCGCTTTTTTCTGATTTCCTCACAAAGTTGAGTAACAACCTACACACAACTCTATGAATATCGGAAGAAGTCATCATCATCGATTTGAATCTTTACTCATTCGAGATTTTTCCGCTCTCGGTGAAAAGTGCCACTTCCGCTGTTTGGACTGGCGCTTAGTTTCTTCATCACAAGTGAAAAACCGAGAACCGTCACCTTTTATCACTCTATCCAAGATATCAGGATCATTTTCAATGGTATTCAAACTGGCTGTACAAATTTTAATTAATTTGTGGTAAGGTCCTATGGGACCAAACTGCTCAGGTCATCGGTTCCTAGGCTTACACACTACTTATTCTAACTTAAACTAACTTACACTAAGGACAACAAAAAACGGCCATGGCAGAGGAAGGATTCAAACCTCCGACGGAGGCAGCCACGCGAACCGTGACAAGGTGCTGAAGATCGCGCGGCTACCCCGTGCGGCACAAACATTTTCACGAGCTTCTTTTTGTTCGATCATGAGAATGTTCCACACGTCTCGCACATATTTTTCTCATGTTAACTGGTCACATAAAATTCCACTTACGCATCATTTGTCGATTCCTACAGTTTCAGTAATCGATGAAATACCCACCCGGTGGTCAAATGGAATCACACTCCTTCTTTTTTGATGTTTCCGTCCGTTTTCGGTGCTGAAGTGCGCCATGGACTTGAGATCCTTCAACGTTTTCTAGGCCATCTTGGAAACGCTTGGCCCACTCAGAACTCGTATCTTCAGCAGTAATTCTTCCGAGAGCATGCTGCTCTACTGTATGGTTCAATTATGATCGCATCCTCTTGCGTAAAACATTCCGGTGGTAAAATAGTCCCTCTTCGGATCTCCAGGCGGGGAGTACTCAGGAGGATGTCGTCATCAAGAGAAACACTATACAGAGACCAGACTGCAGCTATAAGAGTGTCGTGAAAGAGAAGCAGTGGTTGAGAAGGGGTTGTAGCCTGTCCACAGTGTTATTCAATCTGTATACTGACCAAGCAGGAAAGGAAAATTAAGAAAATTTTGGAGTAGGAATTAAAGTTCAGGAAGAAGTAATAAACACTTTGAGGTTAGCCGATCATATTGTAACTCTGTCAGACACAGAAGAGAACTTGAAAGAGCAGCTGAATGGGATTGATGGTATCTTGAAAAGAGGATATAAGATGAACAGCAACAAAAACAAAACAAAGATAATGGGATGTAGTTGAATTAAGTCAGATGATGTCGAGAGAATTAGACTAGAAAATGAGACACTTGGAGTTGTAGATTTGTTTTGCTATTTGGGCGGCAAAATAACTGATGATGACCGAGGTTGAGAGGATATAAAATGTAGACTGTCAAACGCAAGAAAGTGTTTCTGGAGGAGAGAAATCTATTAATATCGAATATAGATGTAAGTGTTAGGAAGTCTTTTCTGAAGGTATTTGTCTGGAGTAACGCCATGTATGGAAGTGAAATATGGACGATAAGCAGTTGACACAAGAAGGGAATATATGCTTTTGAAATGTGGTGTTACAGAAGAATGCTGTAGATGGACAGATCACGTAATTAACGAGGAGGTACTGAATACAACTTGAGGGTATAACACTACCGTTTGCTATACCATAACCTTAAAGTTGGAGGCAGGTCGTGAAATAAAACTATCTTGTTAAAGCAATTATGGTATAAAGCAAGAGAGCAGTGTTACCCTCTGAGAGGAATTTCGTTATGTTGACCGTGTTGTACCTAACGGAGGTGACTTACCGGAAATGAAAGTCAGAATTACGTAAATATTTAAACAGTAACAAACAATGTTTTAGCTATCTCCACTGTTCAAGGAATAAAGAAAACGGTCGCCAGCCTAATTAGCCAAGAGAATGATTGGCATTCTTGTTCAAGAAAATAGGTATGAGTAACTTTAACGGACAAACACAACCTATACTTTGCCACACGAGAGTGCAGTGAACTCTGGCACCTGAATGCAGTATGTTCACGTTAAGGTTGCAGCTACCAGATCAGAACAAACTATTTGCATAAATATAACATAACAAAACACACTATTACCTTGAGGACTTTGTCAAACTGAATGATCGCAATAATGTTACTCTTAATATTCACTGTAGAATCGTAAATTGGGTATAGGTTTAGTATTACTTTTCAAACAAATTCCTATCTGACATGAAATATGGATATGGTTCACAGCAAATTTATGAACTGGTCATAGGTTAAGTCTCTCTCAGCTAAATACTTTTCTATTAGAATGAATGTTAAATGTATTTCACTAACAAGCAAATTCCTACTGAATTTTAAATAAAAGAAGTTATTGTTTTCATAGGTAGTGGTCTTTTTATTAATTGTTATTTATCATGAACAAAATAGACAAACTGTTGATCCTGTTACACCATTAATATGCACTTTTAATACACAAGGGGAGCCCAATATTGCACAGAATTTCATTTGAATAGCAAGAGTAGTTGAAACTTGCTATAATTAAGTAACTTTGTGCATTTGAACTACTTTCAGTGGAGGGGGGCCCTTAATCTTCACCACTGTAGCAGATCATACTAAGCACACTTTCAATACACTAAAGAAACAAGCCCTTAACAAGTATGAAAATGTACGCTTCAACAGTATTACTACTCAACTCTTACTGCAGTGGAACACAGCTTGATGTGCTTATAAGACAATAGCTCACACTTGGTTGATTTTCAACAAACTGCACTATAATCATTTACGAAGCAAAACTTTATAAGCCTCAGTTTTGAGAACTTTCACTTTATAAGTTGGCAACAAAATTTTAATAAGCAGTTTTTATAGAAAAATTATTTTCAGCAAGCATTATTTACTGTATTACTCAGTTCTGCTAAAACATTGAGCTTTAATGTTCTTTCAGTAAGGACACTCGGTAATCACTTTAGCATGGGAAGGACCCTAAGTGGTTGTGTGATTGGGGATAAAAAATCAAGGTAGGTATAAGAATTCGATAATAAGTTACCTTATATTTGTGCACACTAAAACATGCAATGAGCTGATCTTTCACCATACATTTCTACTATTCCTTGGTTCCTTTTCAGTGATTGCGCAATTTGGTGGCGATTGCATGTTGGTTGGTAGATTTGCAGGTAGAATTGCTGGACTCTGTCATTTCTTGGTGGCGATGATAGATATCAATTCCAGAATAGTTCTAGCTCTTTATCCATCCATCCGAGGCATTGGAAAGCGGCACGGAAAGCCTCTCGCGGCACCAGCACAATATACAACTTTTACATGAACAGTTGACAGTTTGGTCGCTCGTCCCCGACTGACTCTTTGTTCCATCTTTCTATCCATGCCCACCACGTTTTGCGCGCGCTACAGAGTTCCGTTCCTGAAGGGAACCACACCACCTTTTACATGCAAAATAACTAAGAACCGTAAGTGAAGGTCAGCAGTTTATATAACAGCAACCAAACATATTAAATAAAACAGAACATTTGCACATATTGAAATTTCTACAAAAAGTTATTCACACAGAAATTACAATTATATACAGTAAGTTTTGTCTCCCTCCAAATGAGACAAAGAATTTAAATGATAGATGCACTGCATTGCATAGAATTAAACCATGACATCAAAGTTTTTACAAAGGAAAGAGCAAACACTTTTGTGCTATTAATGCAATCAAACAATATTTACAATATCTTAATGATAGAATGTTGAACAAAACAGAAAGAAAAATGAATCAAAAAAAGGTATGTAGTGTCTAAGCTATGGTGTTCCAAGGGGCAAGAAATATGAGGCACACTTGAATAAAAGAAGGGATCGGTTGATAGGAAACATCCTGAGACACTAAGGAACCACCAGTTTAATATTGGACGGTTGTAAGGATGGGTAAAAATCGTAGATGGAGACCAAGAGATGAATACAGTAAGCAGATTCAGATATGTTGTAATAGTTATTCGGAGATGAAGAGGCTTTCATAGAACAGAGTAGCATGGAGAGATCCACAAAAGACTTTTCCGACTAAAGACAACAACAACTACAAAAAACAAAAAAAAAATGGTTCAAATGGCTCTGAGTACTATGGGACTTTACATCTGAGGTTATCAGTCTCCTAGAACTTAGAACTACTTAAACCGAACTAACCTAAGGACATCACACACATGCATGCTCGAGGCAGGATTTGAACCTGCGACCGTAGCAGTTGCGCGGTTCCTGACTGGGGCGCCTAGAACCGCTCGGCCACCGCGGCCAGCAACAGCAACTACAAAAACAACAACAATAACACTCTCTTCAAGAAATTAGGATCATTTTAATGATTATCAAAGTGTCACTACAAACATCTTCACGAGGTTCTTTTTGTTAGATTATGAGAAATTTTGGCAAGAGTTTCTCACACGCTTTTCTCGTGTTAAACTGGTTATTTAGAATTTGCCTTATACATTCTTTGTCAATTCCTATAGTTTCAGTAATCGATCAGTTACTCATCTTACGGTCAAATCGAATCAGATTACCTATTTTTCGACATTTTCATCCGTTTTTTATGTTGAAGTGAGTCTCGGGCGTAGGTTTCAGTAGCAGTTTTTCCAAGTTTCAGACGAAACTTCACGACGATTAGTTGCTTCATTATTATTCGTTATTATTGTCATTTTTGCAGCTAAACGAAGGCCACCGCCATACTTGTCTACAGACTCCAGAGATGCAGCATTCTACCGAGAAGCTTGGAGGTAAAAAAAAGGAAGATGGCGCTACAGACACACACGCTGTATGTTGTTTTGTTGTTTTTAAGTCAGAGTGGCAGGACTTGCCGCCATCTTAAATGGCCCGAAACTTTACGAGACCACTGTTTGCGATTGTTTATTGTTCATTATTTCATTGTGTGCACGCAACAGCTGTTTCAGATTCAAAAAATTATAGTGCTTGCACGAATAACATAGTGTAAAGAAGGTTATTTCTAAGGTTATTCTGTTCTTGAATGTGCGTTTGCTCTAGAAATATGATACATTTGGCTTCATTAATCTAACTGGTATTTGTTGATGCATTTTGAGTAAACAAGAAGAGAAGGATGTGATGTGAAAACAAGCCTTCGTAAATAAATTAATTCCACTTTTACTATGTTTGTATCGATAGCAAATGAAGCTCGAACTTCGAAACAAATGCTTGTTTGCTTACTGGTACTGCTTTTTGTTCGTCATATTTTCAGCTTTCCACTCGTATGCACAACATTTTTTATGTTCACGTTTGCAAAAAAATTACTCACTTCTTTGTTAGCCCACAAAAGTGTTCAATGAAGAAAGAAGCAAGGCGTGCTATCGTACCTTGTGCATGTCAACACATTGAACAACAATTGAAGTATCAGAGAAGCAGAACTGCATGGAGGTATACTTCCAAGCTGAATGTTATTGTTGTTGTGGTCTTCAGTCCTAAGACTGGTTTGATGCAGCTCTCTATGCTACTGTATCCTGTGCAAGCTTGTGTAAAAACCAACTAGTGCTACATTACTATAGCTGCCTCGTATAAGTACAGTTAATCTTTTTGAGAATAGATGTCTTATGACTCAATTAATCTACTCTTTTATATTAATGAAAATTACTTAAATAAACGAAATCTGATTGGGAACCAAAAATAAGAATTCTACATCTACATCTACATTCATACTCCGCAAGCCACCTGACGGTGTGTGACGGAGGGTACCTTCAGTACCTGTATCGTTTCTCCCCCCTATTCCAGTCTTGTATTGTTCGTGGAAAGAAGGATTGTCGGTATGCCACTGCGTGGGCTCTAATATCTCTGATTTTATCCTCATGGTCTCTTCGCGAGATATACCCAGGAGGGAGCAATATACTGCTTGACTCCTCGGTGAAGGTATGTTCTCGAAACTTTAACAAAAGCGCGTACCGAACTACTGAGCGTCTCTCTTGCAGAGTCTTCCACCGGAGTTTATCTATCTTCTCCGTATCGCTTTCGCGATTACTAAATGATCCTGTAACGAAGCGCGCTGCTCTCCGTTCGATCTTCTCTATCTCTTCTATCAATCCTATCTGGTACGGATCCCACACTGCTGAGCAGTATTCAAACAGTGGGCGAACAAGTGTACTGTAACCTACTTCCTTTGTTTTCGGATTGCATTTCCTTAGGATTCTTCCAATGAATCTCAGTCTGGCATTTGCTTTACCGACGATCAACTTTATATGATCATTCCATTTTAAATCACTCCTAATGCGTACTCCCAGATAATTTATGGAATTAATTGCTTCCAGTTGCTGACCTGCTATTTTGTAGCTAAATGATAAGGGATCTATCTTTCTATGTATTCGAAGCACATTACACTCGTCTACATTGAGACTCAATCGCCATTCCCTGCGCCATGCGTCAATTCGTTGCAGATCCTCCTGCATTTCAGCACAATTTTCCATTGTTACAACCTCTCGATATACTACAGCATCATCCGCAAATGCCTCAGCGAACGTCCGATGTTCTCCACAAGGTCATTTATATATATTTTGAATAGCAACGGTCCTACGATACTCCCCTGCGGCACACCTGAAATCACTCTTACTTCGGAAGACTTCTCTCCATTGAGAATGACATGCTGCGTTTTGTTATCTACGAACTCCTCAATCCAATCACACAATTGGTCTGATAGTCCATATGCTCTTACTCTGTTCATTAAACAACTGTGTGGAACTGTATCAAACGCCTTGCGGATGTCAAGAAACACGGCATCTACCTGGGAACTCGTGTCTATGGGCCTCTGAGTCTCATGGACGAATAGCGCGAGCTGGGTTTCACACGATCGTCTTTTTCGAAACCCATGCTGATTCCTACAGAGTAGATTACTAGTCTCCAGGAAAGTCATTATACTCGAACATAATACGTGTTTCAAAATTCTACAACTGATCGACGTTAGAGATATAGGTCTATATTTCTGCACATCAGTTCGATGTCCCTTCTTCCGGAGAAATGAAAATATAAGCATGGTAAGCTTTTACCATAATCTACTTGAGTCCAATAATAGGAATAAGCAGATGTGGAAAAATCACACTAATGATCGATAATTATATTCTAGCTCCAGGATGGTTGAACTAAAACAAAATCAACCACTTGTATGTTTGTTCTAGAAGTATGGATCAGTTGAAACATGAAGAATTTAAAAAGGGTGCAAAAAAATTGAAGACAAGCATAATAAGAGGATTGCTACTTTTACTGCAAACAACATTGAAATTATAACGCTAGATCAACGCCAAGATGCTTCACTTGAAGCATTCGATGACTTCATTCTTGAAAATCACGGTATGATTAGAATATATTTCACTAGAAGTAGACACAAATGAATAATTTTTTTATATTGCTGAAACTTATTCAAAAATACTAAAACTGTTAGTCAGAGACAATATCAGTTTTTTAAGTTTACAAATCTTTAACATAATTCACCGCTTCAGCAACTATGAATTGTTCAGACAATAAGAAATTCACTCTTCAATTGCAAGGTAAAATTTTTAGTTTACCTAGGTTTCGATGCCAATAATGGTATCTTCTTCAGAACAAATAAATTAACCCATACAGACATATATTGAACATTGAAATGCATCATCAATCTAATGATTTCACAATAAGGAAAATCGTGATACTAACAAAAATTAAATTATTTTGAGGGCCAAACGACATGGCCATGTCACAGAATAAAAATAATACAGAATAAAGACGCATAATCATAAGATTATGTCTGTCAATACTGAAAACAATAAGAAAGATGTAGACACAGCTACGCTGGGCCAGGAATGAGGGTCACACGTAAGCAACAAGGAAACTACGCGTCACGAGTAGTTCCGCGGCGAGGCTGGGCCAGCGGCCAGTGCTAGAGACAAGCTGTCTCAACATTACTTTGCGCACATAAATTGTAAACAAAATGTGACATGAAACAGTCCTGCAAATGGACAAATGCCTACCTAAGGCACAGTACATTAAACGATTTTCCTAAGAACTACCTACTAAGTCAAAGCAAGAAAATTTACATTCTAATATTATAATAAGAGGGCGAAATCCCACTATAGTAACTAATAAATTAGTATGGGACACACAGGCGTGTGAAGAATGAAATATCTTGAACATAAAACACGCAAATTAAGAAACACCTTTGCAACTGGTGTCATTACCAGTATAATACAAAGTATATGGAGACACAATGTACAAACACACTATAATAAAGGGGCAAAGCAGATATGAAACAGCATCGGCTATTCGAAGCGGACCGTGGGTCAACTCCACTGGAGTAAAGGTTGAAATCCTTCGAAATAATTTCTATTTTTAAGTTGCAGCTGATCATTAAGTAAATATTCACTTTCAATAATAATTTGTTTAAAAATTTGCAATTCTTCAAGGGGCTCTAACTTACATCCTTTGAATTTATTATGCAAAAGTTCAGCATCTTTTAGAGCCTTGGGAGCATGGGCCATTTGGACAAGATGTTCAGCAAATGTAGATCCTCATGTTCCATCACCGCTTTTAGTCGTCAGATGCTCTTTAAACCTAACAGACAGGGCCCTTCCTGTGTGGCCAATGTAATAACAGGGACATTCATACCACCCTTTCCAGGTCAGGTACCCACAATCAAGACCAGACAAAGAAATACATATCAGTTTCCTATATAGGTAACATATCCTACAAGTCACCCCCCTCCCCCTTGAACCAAGGACCTTGCTGTTGGTAGGGAGGCTTGCGTGCCTCAGCGATACAGATGGCTGTCCCGTAGATGCAACCACAACAGAAGGGTATCTGATGAGAGGCCAGACAAACGTATGGTTCCTGAAGAGGGGCAGCAGCCTTTTCATTAGTTGCAGGGGCAACAGTCTGGATGACTGACTGATCTGGCCTTGTAACACTAACCAAAACGGCCTTGCTGTGCTGGTTCTGTGAACAGCTGAAAGCAAGGGGAAACTACAGCCGTAATTTTTCCCGAGGGCATGCAGCTTTACTGTATAGTTAAATGATGGCGTACTCTTGGGTAAAATATTCCGGAGGTAAAATAGTCCCCCATTCGAATCTCCAGGCGGGGACTACTCAAGAGGACGTCGTTATCAGGTGTAAGAAAACTGGCGTTCTACAGAACGAAGCGTGGAATGTCAGAAAATTTAAAAAGGGAAATGGATAGGTTAAACTTAGATATAGTGGGAATTAGTGAAATTCGGTGGCAGGAGGAACAAGACTTTTGGTCAGGTGAATACAGTGCTATAAATACAAAATCAAATAGGAGTAATGCAGGAGTAGGTTTAATAATGAATAAAAAAAATGGGAATGTGAATAAGCTACTACAAACAGCATAGTGAACACATTATTGTGGCAAAGATAGACACAAAGCCCGTGCCTACTACAATAGTACAAGTTTATATGCCAAGTAGCTATGCAAATGATGAAGAAATAGATGAAATGTTGTTGACGTTGTTTTTGATGTTGTTGTTGTTGTTGTCTTCAGTCCTGAGACTGGTATGATGCAGCTCTCCATGCTACTCTATCCTGTGCAAGCTTCTTCATCTCCCAGTACTTACTGCAACCTACATCCTTCTGAATCTGTTCAGTGTAGTCATCCCTTGGCCTCCCTCTACGATTTTTACCCTCCACGCTGCCCTACAATGCTAAATTTGTGATCCCCTGATGCCTCAGAACATGTCCTACTAACCGGTCCCTTCTTTTTATCAAGTTGTGCCACATACTTCTCTTCTCCCCAATTCTGTTCAATACTTCAGCATTAGTTATGTGATCTACCCATCTAATCTTCATCATCCTTCTGTAGCACCACATTTCGAAAGCTTATATTCTCTTCTTGTCCAAACTATTTATCGTCCATGTTTCATTTCCATACATGGCTACACTCCATACAATCACTTTCAGAAACGACTTCATGACACTTAAATCTATACTGGATGTTAACAAATTTCTCTTCTTCAGAATCGCTTTCCTTGTCATTGCCAGTCTACATTTTATATCTTCTCTACTTCGACCATCATCAGTTATTTTGCTCCCCAAATAGCAAAACTCCTTTGCTGCTTTAAGTGTCTCATTTCCTAATCTAATTCCCTCAGCATCACCCGACTTAATTCGACTACATTCCATTATCCTCGTTTTGCTTTTGTTGATGTTCATCTTATATCTTTCTTTCAAGACACTACCAATTCTGTTCACCTGCTCTTCCAAGTCCTTTGCTGTCTCTGACAGAATTACAATGTCATCGGCGAACCTCAACGTTTTTATTTCTTCTCCATGGACTTTAATACCTACTTCGAATTTTTCTTTTGTTTCCTTTACTGCTTGCTCAATATACACATTGAATAAAATTGGGGAGAGGCTGCAACCCTGTCTCGCTCCCTTCCCAACCGCTGCTTCCCTTTCATGTCCCTCGACTCTTATAACTGTCATCTGGTTCCTGTACAAATTGTAAATAGCCTTTCGCTCCCTGTATTTTACCCCTGCCACCTTTAGAATTTGAAAGAGAGTATTCCAGTCAACATTGTCAAAAGCCTTTTCTCAGTCTACAAATGCTAGAAATGTAGGTTTGCCTCTCCTTAATCTATTTTCTAAGATAAGCCGTAGGGTCAGTATTGCCTCACGTGTTCCAATATTTCTGCGGAAATGTATGATGAGAAAAAAGAAATTATTCAGGTAGTGAAGGGAGGCGAAAATTTAATAGCCATGGGTGACTGGAATTCGAGAGTAGGAGAGAAGGAAACGTAGTAGGTGAATATGGATTGGGGGTAAGAAATGAAAGAGGAAGCCGTCTGGTAGAATTTTGCACAAAGCATAACTTAATCATAACTAACACTTGGTTCAAGAATCATAAAAGAAGGGTGTATACGTGGAAGAATCCTGGAGATACTAGAAGGTATCAGATAGATTACATAATGATAAGACAGAGATTTAGGAACCAGGTTTTAACCTGTAAGACATTTCCAGGGGTAGATGTGGACTATGACCACAATCTATTGATTATCAACTGTAGATTAAAACTGAAGAAACTGCAGAAAGGTGGGAATTTAAGGAGATGGAACCTGGATAAACTGACTAAACCAGAGGTTGTACAGAGTTTCAGGGAGAGCATAAGGGAACAATTGACAGGAACGGGGGAAAGAAATTCAATAGAAGAAGAATGGGTAGCTGTGAGGGATGAAGTAGTGAAGGCAGCAGAGGATCAAGTACGTAAAAAGACGAGGGCTACTAGAAATCCTTCGGTAACAGATCAAATATTGAATTTAATTGAGGAAAGGAGAAAATATAAAAATGCAGTAAATGAAGCAGGCTAGAAGGAATACAAATGTCTCAAAAATGAGATCGCCAGGAAGTGCAAAATGGCTAAGCAGGGATGGCTAGAGGACAAATGTAAGGTTGTAGAGGCTTATCTCACTAGGGGCAAGATACATACTTCCTACAGGAAAATGAGAGAGACCTTTGGAGAAAGGAGAGCCACTTGTATGAATATCAAGAGCTCAGATGGAAACCCAGTTCTAAGCAAAGAAGGGAAAGCAGAAAGCTGGAAGAAGTCTATAGAGGGTCTATACAAGGGCGGTGTACTTGAGGACAATATTATAGAAATGGAAGATGATGTAGATGAAGATGAAATGGGAGATACGATAGTCCGTGAAGAGTTTGACAGAGCACTGAAACACCTGAGTCGAAACAAGGCCCCAGGAGTAGACAACATTCCATTAGAACTACTGACGGCCTGGGGAGAGCCAGTCCTGGAAAACTCTACCATCTGGTTAGCAAGATGTATGAGACAAGCGAAATACCCTCAGACTTCAAGAAGAATATAATAATTCCAATCCCAAAGAAAGCAGGTGTTGACAGATGTGAAAACTACGCAACTATCAGTTTAATAAGTCACAGCTGCAAAATACTAACGTGAATTCTTTAGAGACGAATGGAAAAACTGGTAGAAGCTGGCTCGGGGAAGATCAGTTTGGATTCTATAGAAATGTTGGAACACGTGAGGCAATACTGACCTTACGACTTATCTTAGAAGAAATATTAAAGAAAGGCAAACCTATTTTTCTAGCATTTGTAGACTTAGAGAAAGCTTTTGACAATGTTGACTGGAATACTCTCCTTCAAATTCTGAGGGTTGCAAGGGTAAAATACATGGAGCAAAAGGCTATTTACAATTTGTACAGAAACCAGATAGCAGTTATAAGAGTCGAGGGGCAGGAAAGTGAAGCAGTGGTTGGGGAGGGAGTGAGACAGGGTTGAAGCCTCTCCCGATGTTATTCAATCTGTATTTGAGCAAGCAGTGAAGAGAACAAAAGAAAAATTCGGAGTAGGTATTAAAATCCATGGCGAAGAAATAAAAAGTTTGAGGCTCGCTGATGACATTGTAATTCTGTCAGAGACAGCAAAGGACTTGCAATAGCAGTTGAACAGAATGGACAGTGTCTTGAAAGGAGGATATAAGATGAACATCAACAAAAGCAAAACGAGGATAATGAAATGTAGTCGAACTAAGTTGGGTGATGCTGAGGGAATTAGGTTAGGAAATGAGACACTTAAAGTAGTAAAAGGAGTTTTGCTATTTGGGGAGCAAAATAACTGATGATGGTCGAAGTAGAAAGGATACAAAATGTAGACTGGCAATGGCATGGAAAGCGTTTCTGAAGAAGAGAAATTTGTTAACATCGAGTATAGATTTAAGTGTCAAGTAGTCGTTTCTGAAAGTATTTGCATGGAGTGTATCCATGTATGGAAGTCAAACATGGACGACAAATAGTTTGGACAATAAGAGAATATAAGCTTTCGAAATGTGGTGCTACAGAAGAATGCTGAAGATTAGATGGGTAGATCACATAACTAATGAGGAGGTTTTGAATAGAATTGGGGAGAAGAGGAGTTTGTGGCACAACGTGACAAGAAGATGAGACCGTTTGGTAGGACATGTTCTGAAGCATCAGGGGATCACAAATTTAGCATTGGAGGGCTGCGTGAAGGGCAAAAATCGTAGTGAGAGGCCAAGAGATGAATACACTAAGCAGATTCAGAAGGATGTAGGTTGCAGTAAGTACTGGGAGATGAAGAAGCTTGCAAAGGATAGAGTATCATGTAGAGCTGCATCAAACCAGTCTCAGGACTGAAGACCATAAGAACATTCTACAAGGAAGGTCGTTTATTGAAAAACCTAGGGTGTAGAGTTTCTTACTGTACCACGAACAACCTTAAAAGGAATTTAGTTCATTCTCTTGATAAAGGTACTGATAAATGATCCCTGTCAGGTGCATGGTCAACGCTTGGCCCTCAAAATAACTTAATTTTTGTAAGTATCATGATTTTCTTTATTATGAAATTATTATTCCCCGCCTTGGGGAATTCCAAATTGTCCACATAGGAATCAGCTGGACAAGTGGTAAAGAGATCATGAACACAAAGTTCAGGAAGAACACAAGAATAGAATCGGATCACTATCTTACAGAAGTTAAGTGCCTTTGGGTTCCAAACAGGGACAGACTGCGACAAACCAATAGCAGAACAGAAAACGTAAAGGTAGACAGAGACAAATTAAGACACAATCGATCCAGATATGAGGAAGGAATTGAATCATTCAATGAATGGAACGACATGAAGCGAAATATGGTGAAACAGGCTGAACTATGGGGAAAGGAAGAAAAGAAACGGAAGCACTGGTGGTGGAACAAGGAATGTGAGGAAGCGGTAGAGACTCGCAGGAAAGCCTGGAGAGACTGGAGAAGCCAGAAAAACCCGGAAAAATGGGAAGTTTTCTCAGGAGCAAGAAATGAAGTGGCCCCAACAATAAGATGGACCAGAAGACAGAAGATGAAGTAGGAACTGGAAAAGATGGAGACCAACTTCAGAAAGAAACAACAGCAAACACTTTTTCAGGAAATACAAAATAGCCAAGGGTAGAGAACTGTTTATAAGAGATAGGAAAGGGGAGCTGGCTGCCAGTGCGAAGGAGAACTATCGGATTTTTGCAGAGCACTTTCACGACCTGCTGAACTGTGAACCACCTGAAGAAGGGCTGGAACTGGGGACTGACACAGAGAGCCACGCCCTCCAACCAGGGATGAAGTCGCACATGCCATAAGCGATCTGAAGAATAATAAGGCAACTGGAGAAGATGGTATAGCAGCCAAGTGGGGAGGCAACAAAGCAATGCACAACATGACCAACACAATTCACCAGATCTAGAGAACATAGAAGTTTCCAGGAGGATGGAAGAATTCAACTGTAGTGCCAATACACAAGAAGGGGGGCAAGAGAGATGCAAACAACTACAGAGGAATATCGCTACTAGAGGTCGGATACAAGGTGCTGTCAAAACAATTGCTCAAGAGAGTAGAAGAACAGGTAGAAAGTACAGTTGGCGACTACCAAGCGAGATTAAGAAAGGGAAGAGGTTGTGTAGAACAGATATTTAACCTGAAGCAACTGATAGAACATAGGGCCTTAAAAAAACAGAAAGACAGTAATAACCTTCGTGGACTTCGCAAGGGCGTATGACTCCATCGACAGACTCTTGTTAGGATCCTGAGGAACAGAGGACTTGATGGAACAACACAAGAACTCACAAAATAAATTCTGACAGACATAAAAGCAAGGGTGAGATTCAGAGGAGCACTGTCAGAAGAATTTGAGATCAAGACTGGTGTTAAACAGAGAGATGGATTTTCACCATTGTTGTTCAATATAGCACTGGACGAAGTGATCAGGCAGTGGAGAGCAATGAACGAGGAAATGTGAATACCAGTGACCCATGTGGGGGACAAAAAGGACAACAGGGCTCAAATGGACTGCCTAGCCTAGCAGATGACATAGCAATATTAAGTGAGACAGAAGAAGACGCAAAGACACAACTCGACAACTTACGTAAGGTAGCCAAAAATGTGGGACTCAGGATCGCCTATAACAAGACAAAGACATTAAACACCACTGCAGACTGGGAAACATCGGAAGGCACTGTGCAAATGGTAGACAAATTTAAATACCTGGGAGAATTTATAACAGGAAGGAACAGGAACAAGGAGGGAATAACAGAGAGGATAAAGAAGATGAGGTCAGCCTTCTGCATGACGAGAGAGATAAATAAAAAGAATATATCCACAGAGGCAAAGATAAGCCACTGCAAGGCAACAGTGAGGAATGCAGTATTATATGCTGCTTAGACGATGACACTAGGAAGAAATGGGGCAGAACAACTAGAGAAAGAAGCGAGAAAAATACTGAGAAAAATACTACGTCCCAAAAGAAGTGGAGAGAGGTGGATGCGAAGACCTAGGAAAGAACTGTACCGGAACATGAGAACAATATCCAGGGAAATCAGACTCAAAATGGCAAGGTTTGCTGGGCATGTAGTAAGGATGAGTATGGACAGAATGACGAAGAGAGTGTGGGAAACAACAGGGAGGACAAGGGGAAAGACAGGAACCAAGTGAGTTGTTGAACTTCGGAAGGACTGGTTGGAATTGGGGATCAAGGTCGAAGGAAAGGAAAACTGGAGGAACAAATGTACACCAACAAATATGCCAGAGATCAATGACAGAGAAGACTACAGGAAAAGATTAGACTGTCACCAGTGGAGCTGCCAGGAGAAACGGAAACTGAAGATCTCGGAAGAAGAGTGGAGGAGAAGAAGAGAAAGAATGAAGAGGTTCTGGGAGAAGAAGAGGAAAATGCAGTCCACGAAGGGGCTACCTGTGGTCCTACAGAGGCCGTAATGCAAGAAGAAGAAGAAGAATTACTCATGTTTGGAGAACTGATTTTAGTCTCAAATGATGATGAAAGAATGGAACAATGATTTAAAATTTACTAAATTTTTAATCTTTATGAATGAATCATACTGCTTGAAGTGTAAAAAAATTACTGACACACATAATCATCACAGAGTAACAATTAAAAATGGAAGACAGAGAATTGAAGGCCTTTGTACAATTTGTAAGACTAACAAGAGTAAACTCGTTACAAAAATGTGTAGTTGAAGGGGTGAATGAAATACTTCCAACGTTTATGAAAAAATTATTAATGAATTATATAAACAAATGAGAAGAAATTTTAAAAGAAGAAATGTACATTCTCTCGCTATTGATGACTGGTAGCAAGCTTATTTAGTAGAAACTGATTCACATAATTTGAGAGGAATTTCAAAAATAAATAAAGGAAACAAATATTCATTAACTGTTTTTTTTTCAAAATTTCATTGAGTTATTCAAGTTAAAGACAAAACAGATAAGAATGTAGCTGATTCTTTTGAAAAAACATTTAGAGATAGAAAACCAAGAAATTTACAGACAGATAATGATAAAGAATTCTATGACAAAAGATTTTCTACAACTAAACAGAAAATATAGCATTAACCATTATCCAACTTCTGTCTGAATTATAAACATTTGCTGTGGAAAGATTTATTAGAACACTTAAATAAAAGATGTGGAAGAGATTTAGTCTTCAAGAAAATTATAAGTCAATGGATTTAGTTAAAAATCTAGTTGATGAATACAATAACAGAAAACATTTGACAATGAAAGTGGAGCCAATAGAAGTTAATGAAAAAAAATTATAAGCCAACTTCTGCTGTATCTAATGACAAAGCGATATTTAAAATAGGTAATAAATTTAGAATTGGGAAGCTTCGAAGGTATTATGAAATTTCGTATTTTTTGTCGTAATTCTTCTGAATAGTTTGATGTGGCCTGCCACGAATTCCTATCTTGTGCTAAACTCTTCATATCAGAGTAGCACTTGCAGCCTATGTCCTCAATTAATTGCTGAATGTATTACGATCTCTACCTTACTCTACAGTTTTTGCCCTCTACAGCACCCTCTAGTACCATGGAAGTCATTGCCTCATGTCTTAACAGAGACCTATCGTCCTGTCCCTTCTCCTTATCAGTGTTTTCCACATATTCCTTTCCTCTCTGATTCTACAGAGTACCTCCGCATCTCTTACTTTATAGGTCCACATAATTTTCAACATTCGTCTGTAGCACCATATCTTGATTTCTTCGATTCTCTTCTGGTCCGCTTTTCCCACAGTCCATGTTTCACTACCATACAATGCTGTACACGAGACGTACATTCGCAGAAGTTTCTTCCCCAAACTAAGGCCGATATCTGATATTAGTAGACTTCCCTTGGCCAGGAATGCCCTTTTTGCCATTCCTATTCTGCTTTCGATGTCCTCTATGCTGCGTCCATCATTGGTTATTTTAGTAGCTAGGCAGCAGAATTCCTTAACTTCATCTACTTCTTCACCATCAAACCTGATGTTAAGTTTCTCCCTGTCCTCATTTCTGCTACTTCTCATTACCTTCATCTTTCTTCGATTTACTCTCAGTCCATACTCTGTACTCATTAGACTGTTCATTCCGTTGAGAAAATCATGTAATTCTTCTTCACTTTCACTCAGGATAGCAATGACATCAACAAATCGTCTCATTGATATCCTTTCACCTTGAATTTTAATTCCAATCCTAAACCTTTCTTCCTCGATGTACAGACTGAACAGTAGGGGAGAGAGGCTACATCGTTGTCTTACACCCCTTTTAGTACGACCACTCCGTTCTTGGTTGTCAACTCTCATTGTTCCCTCTTGGCTGTCGTACATATTGTACACTCCTGGAAATGGAAAAAGAACACATTGACACCGGTGTGTCAGACCCACCATACTTGCTCCATACACTGCGAGAGGGCTGTACAAGCAATGATCACACGCACAGCACAGCGGACACACCAGGAACCGCGGTGTTGGCCGTCGAATGGCGCTAGCTGCGCAGCATTTGTGCACCGCCGCCGTCAGTATCAGCCAGTTTGCCGTGGCATACGGAGCTCCATCGCAGTCTTTAACACTGGTAGCATGCCGCGCGTGGACGTGAACCGTATGTGCAGTTGACGGACTTTGAGCGAGGGCGTATAGTGGGCATGCGGGAGGCCGGGTGGACGTACCGCCGAATTGCTCAACACGTGGGGCGTGAGGTCTCCACAGTACATAGATGTTTTCGCCAGTGGTCGGCGGAAGGTGCACGTGCCCGTCGACCTGGGACCGGACCGCAGCGACGCACGGATGCACGCCAAGACCGTAGGATCCTACGCAGTGCCGTAGGGGACCGCACCGCCACTTCCCAGCAAATTAGGGACACTGTTGCTCCTGGGGTATCGGCGAGGACCATTCGCAACCGTCTCCATAATGCTGGGCTACGGTCCCGCACACCGTTAGGCCGTCTTCCGCTCACGCCCCAACATCGTGCAGCCCGCCTCCAGTGGTGTCGCGACAGGCGTGAATGGAGGGACGAATGGAGACGTGTCGTCTTCAGCGATGAGAGTCGCTTCTGCCTTGGTGCCAATGATGCTCGTATGCGTGTTTGGCGCCGTGCAGGTGAGCGCCGCAATCAGGACTGCATACGACCGAGGCACACAGGGCCAACACCCGGCATCATGGTGTGGGGAGCGATCTCCTACACTCGCCGTACACCACTGGTAATCGTCGAGGGGACACTGAATAGTGCACGGTACATCCAAACCGTCATCGAACCCATCGTTCTACCATTCCTAGACCGGCAAGGGAACTTGCTGTTCCAACAGGACAATGCACGTCCGCATGTATCCCGTGCCACCCAACGTGCTCTAGAAGGTGTAAGTCAACTACCCTGGCCAGCAAGATCTCCGGATCTGTCCCCCATTGAGCATGTTTGGGACTGGATGAAGCGTCGTCTCACGCGGTCTGCACGTCCAGCACGAACGCTGTTCCAACTGAGGCGCCAGGTGGAAATGGCATGGCAAGCCGTTCCACAGGACTACATCCAGCATCTCTACGATCGTCTCCATGGGAGAATAGCAGCCTGCATTGCTGCGAAAGGTGGATATACACTGTACTAGTGCCGACATTGTGCATGCTCTGTTGCCTGTGTCTATGTGCCTGTGTTTCTGTCAGTGTGATCATGTGATGTATCTGACCCCAGGAATGTGTCAATAAAGTTTCCCCTTCCTGGGACAATGAATTCACGGTGTTCTTATTTCAATTTCCAGGAGTGTATATGACCTGTCTCTTCCTACAGCGTCACCCTACTTTTTTTTAAAATTTCGAATATCTTACACCATTTTACATTGTCGAACGCTTTTTCCAGATCGACTAATCCCACGAACGTGTCTTGATTTTTCTTTCGTCTTCCTCCCATTTTTAACCGCACTTCAGAATTGCCTCTCTCGTGCCTTTTAATTTCCTAAAGCCAAACTGATCGTCATCTAGCGCATTCTCAATTTTCTTTTCCAGTCTTCTGTATATTATTCTTGTAAGCAGCTTCGATGCATGAGCTGTTAAGCTGATTGGGCGATAGTTCTCGCACTTGTCAGCTCTTGCCATCTTCGGAATTGTGTGGATGATGCTTTTCCGAAAGTCAGGCGGTATGTCGCCAGACTCATACATTCTACACACCAACACGAATAGTAGTTTTGTTGCCAGTTGCCCCAATCATTTTACAAATTCTGATGGAATGTTATCTATCCCTTCTGCCGTATTTGATCTTAAGTCATTTAAAGCTCTTTTAAATTCTGATTCTAATACTGGATCCCCTATCTCTTCTAAATCGACTCCTGTTTCTTCTTCTAGCGCATCAGACAAATCTTCCCCCTCATAGAGGCTTTAAATGCATTCTTTCCACCAATTTTCTCTCTCCTCTGCATTTAACAGTGGATTTCCCGTTGCACTCTTAACGTTACCGCCCTTGCTTTTAATGACACCAAAAGTTGTTTTGAGTTTCCTGTGTGCTGAGTTTGTCCTTCCGACAATTTCTTTTTCGATGTCTTTACATTTTTGCTACGGGTATTTTGTCTTAGCTTCCCTGTACTTCCTATTTATTTCATTCCGCAGCGACTTGTATTTCTGTATTCCTGAGTTCCCCAGAACAATTTTGTACTTCCTCCTTTCATCGATCAGCTGACGAATTTCCCAGTTACCTATGTTTTCCTTCCCAGCTTCTGTGATTGACCTTTTTAGAGATGTCCATTCCTCTTCAACTGTACTGCCTACTGAGCTATTCCTTATTGCTGTATCTATAGCCTTAGAGAACGTCAACGCTGTTTCGTCATTCATTAGTACTTCAATATCGCACTTCTCTGCGTATTGGTTCTTCCTGACTAATGTCTTAAAACTTTAGCCTACTCTTCATCACTACTATATTGTGATCTTAGTCCATATATGCTCCTGGGTACGCCTTATAGTCCAGTATCTGATTTCGGAATCTCTGTCTCACCATAATGTAATCTAACTGAAATCTTCTGGTATCACCTGGACTTTTCCAAGTATACCTCCTCCTCTTGTGATTCTCGAACAGAGTATTCGCTATTACTAGCTAAAACTAGTTATAGAACTCAATTAGTCTTTCTCCTCTCTCATTCCTTGTCCCAAGGCCATGTTTTCCTCTAATCTTTTCTTCTACTCGTTCCCCTACAACTGCAATCCAGTCCCCTATGAATATTAGATTTTCATCCCCCGTTACATACTGCATTACCCTTTCAGTATCCTCATATACTTTCTCTATCTCTCCATCTTCAGCTTGCGACGTCGGCATATATACCTAAACTAATGTTGTCATTGTTGGTTTACTGTCGATTCTGATAAGAACAACACTGTCACTGAACTGTTCACACACACTGTCTGCCTGTCTTCCTATTCATAATGAGTCCTATTCCCGTTATACCATTTTCTGCTGCTGTTGATATTACCCATCTGACCAGAAATCCTTGTGTTCTTTCCATTTCACTTCACTGACCCCTACTAAATCTAGATTGAGCCTTTACATTTCCATTTTCAGATTTACTAGTTTCCCTACCACATTCAAGCTTCTGACATTCCATGCCCCGTTTCGTAGGATGTAATCCTTTAATTGATTATTCCTTCTTTTCTCATGGTAACCTCCCCTTGGCAGCTCCCTCCCAGAGATCCACATGGGGGACTATTCAGGAATATTTTGTCAATGGAGAGATCATTATGACACTTCTTCAATTACAGGCCACATTTTCTGTGGATACATGTTACGTGTGTGTAATGCAGTGGTTTCCATTGCCTTCTGCATCCTCATGCCGTTTATCATTGCTAATTCTTCTGCCTTTAGGGGCTGATTCCCACCCCTAGGACAAGAGAGTGCCCTGAACGTCTGTCCACTCCTCCACCCTCTTTGACAAGGCTGTTGGTGGAATGAGGGTGACAGCTTATGCCAGGAGTCTTTGGCGGCCAATGCTTATTATCAATCAAAATTTACGTAGCGGTGGGATTCGAAATTCGGACCGAAAAGTTTTTGTTTATGACGCTGCCCCTAGACCAAGATTATACAGCCAATTGACCAATATAAATTTTTGAAATTGAAGTTTTTATTCAGTACAATCTAGTCACATATAAATTGAAAGGTATGGAAGGAAGTTTTCATTGACAAGAACTACAAAAGACAAAGTATCCAGATGTATATTTGTTTGAGAAATCTGTGAGAAAGAAATGAGAAAAAAATATAGGTTAAATGGTTCGAATTTGATAATATACACATGAGTAATGTGGTTTTACAAATACTGATACATAAAAAAATCTATATACACAAATGTATTGTGCAGCATGATTGAGAAAATTCATATTTTCTATCTGTATGTTATCCTCATGAGGATAAAGATATAGTCTCTAAATTCATAAATCAGTTAACTGATGGGAATTTGTATTATTTAAATAGTCCACATGGGGAAGAAATTAGTACTGTTTATGAGAACTTTAAAAATAATTGTAAGCTAATTACTATGATACCTGAAATTTATTTCTGTGTTTGGATTAGATTCTTTTATAATATTCTTTGATTCATTCCACGTCCCTCTCTTTGCATTTATTTTGTATCCTTTAGGTTTAAGAAGTTCTTCTAGAGTTTATCTAACAACACTATATTTATCTGGATATTCTTCACAAATTTCAGGAATAGTTGCAATTAATTCACCTTTAAATAAATCACTAACATAATTTTATTAACTGTCTTATTGTTTGCTTCAGTCGTGAGTTCCTGAGTTATGACAAAAGTTTGAATATATTCTGCTGGTGTTAGAATTTTCTCATTTAACTTATTTTAATTTCTTCAGTTTTGAAATCGAGTTTATTAAATAATGAATAATTTTCTACCTCAACAAAACTATATTTAATGTCATCAAATTTCGTATTATGTAGTGCTTTACTTTCTTCAGTCCTGAAGCACTTAAAAGCAGATTTAATCTTTGATTCAGTTACTTTATAACTGATACATTCTCTGAAATACACATAGTAAAATTTTTTGTCTGGATATTCACCAGTATTAGGGGTCCATAATCTTGATTTTATTAACTTGATTGTTGTTCCTCCAACTTTAAGGAAATGTTCTTTTTGTAGATCATGTAGATGATGTCATATGAGTCTATTTGGGATATTTTGTTGTTTAGCTATCTTAGATGTTTATTTTTAGATTTCTCTTCTTGTTTTTTGTGCTTCTATTCCTAATTTACTTTCAAATTCGGTCACAAGTTGTCCTTTTTCTTGTTCTGATCAACATTTAATAAAATGAAATAATTTTTTTCTGATGTTATAAAATAGTCCCTAATTTCATTGGTAACCTTAGATTTTAACCTCATTAGTAGTTTTTGAAGTTTTTAACAGATAATAAAATCTACACTTTTTCACATAAATTATTTGATGGTATTTGTTTGATTTCATTCTGTATATATTCATATTCTAAAGCAAGTGAGTCTATATAATATTTTTTGTATAATCAACATTACAGTTCGAGTGTGAAAAGACCCAACGAAGCCATGGATCCAAGTTGTCAACAAGATACAGTGCAAGTTGGTGGGGACTCTATAATGTTGTGAGCTGTGTTTAAATTGAATAGACTGAGTCCTCTGGGCCAAGTGAACCGATCAGTGACTGGAAATGGCTATGTTCGCCTACTTGGTGACCATTTGCAGTTATTCATGGAGTTTATGTTCCCAAACGACTATGGAATTTTTGTGGATGACAATGCGCCTTGTCACCAAGCCACATTTGTGCACCATTGGTTTGAAGAACGGTCTGGACAGTTCGAGAGAATGATTTGGGAACCAATCGAACATTACTGGAATATAATCGAGAAGTTAGCACGTAGAGAAAATCTTCCATCGGCAACACTTTCGCTATTATGAAGGCTATAGAGGCAGTATGGCTCAATTTTTATGCAGAGGATTTCCAACACATGCCACGTCGAGTTGCTGCACTACGCCGGACAAACGGACTTCCGGCACGATATTAGGAGTTGTCCCATGACTTTTGTCACCTCAGTCTAAATCGTAGTGGGTTGTCGTACATTGTGGATTCGATCCAGAGTAGGCCATTGTTTTAAGGAAACTCATAGAGGTAAGTGTCTTAATTACAATAAGCGGATAAACGCGCTCTATCGCAGTCGAACGTAAAGCCTAACTGATAACAACCTTTTCGTCCTATCCAGCGATGAGGAAAGAGCAGGGTGAACGCTTTGCTAGACACAACTCGGGCACCCATTGCGCTAGTACCACATACGCCTACGTGTTACGAGTGATAATTCCTCTAAGAGAGCCAGTAGCACTTCAGTAAGAAATTGTGCATGTCTTTTACATACAAGGTATCTTAAATGAAGTTGAAGGGGAGCTGCTCTCATAGTTATCTTTGAAAATTTAATATAGCGTTGTATTATTTGTTTATGTGCAACGGAATATATATATATATATATATATATATATATATATATATATATATATATATATATCCCATTTCCTAGTCATTTAATAATGAACAAGTAATGGAAACTAAATTTGTGTGCTGGTGAGACTACTAAGAAAATATCATGTATGGTGAAGAAAAAGCCAAACTATTATATATATCGACTTGACTTGATCTTTCGTTATAGCACGCCCAAACCTTCATCACGTACTATCAACCTCCTTGTTACTCAGACTAAATCTCTAAATTAAACGAAGTGCACTATTTGATTAAATTGACTGAAATACAGCTGAAATCCTGACCTAAATATTGAGGAGTGGGGGTACGTGCATTTGGGCAATGAAAGCTTTTTTTTTTTCAAAACACCCAAGAAAATTATAAAAATAATTTTTTATTTGCTGCGTACTGTACAGCTCCATTTTAAAGGAAAATACATCCTTATTCAGAGCCAAATGAAATTTCAACTTACATAATAGTTTGGGTTTTTCTTCACCATACATGATATTTCTTAGTAGTCTCACCAGCACACAAATTTAGTTTCCATTACTTGTTCATTATTAAATGACTAGGAAATGGGATGGATTTACTTGAGCTTGTGGAAAAAGCTAGGCTCTAATAAATACGAAGAAATCGGTGAGCGTACGCCACTCAGAGTAGGACAAGGCTGGGAACGGACTATGCCACATGCATACATTTAAAACTACTCTTAACTCGGTGCAAAAAGAATGGGAATACACGGATTGATTTATTTTTATTCGATTACGTTCAGTTACTGCACGCTGTGGCGTCTAGTAATCATACACATGTATTACCGTAATGAAATTCGCGGCCACGTGGGTGCGTTTCTTAGCAAACAACAAAAAATGCTACAAGTTATTGAAATCAAAGCCCCCAATATGCTTTAAAGGAATAGTAATTTAGATTTGATACAAATAAACTGAATACTTCCCCCCCCCCCCAAAATACTACGTTAATGTGTGTCTGTGTCCCACACTGATGAATACGGCCAAGTTCATCACAAACGAAAGTCCCCAAAAAAATTCTGAAAAAAATTTATCGTACTGCTTACACTACACTTACTACGCAAATGTTTATCGTGGATTTCACTCTAATACGATAGAATCTGGCAACAAAATCGCGAACGAAAGTGAGGCTTCCACCATGTGTTCTAACCCCCAAGTTATTGTAAGTTCTTTTAACAAAAATACACGAAAATCTTATTGAACCCCACTTACAGATTTGTTAACTCACTTCGTTTACTTCGGAAAACACACGCACACATAGTGAGCCTTTTATTGATAACCACACTTTTCGTCGCGATAGTATTTTCGAACCGATAAAGAAACAACCGAAATTATTGAACCCATATAATTTACATCAGAGCATCCCGAAACGAAAACACAATTAATTTTCAATAGGATGACCCCAAATATTGAGTATAAAACTCTTAATCGAACATTTCCGTTGGACCCGCACACGCTATCATCACTGAAGTTTTCTAGCACTTCTTATGACTCAAGAACTGAAATTTACACTTTATGCCTTTTGTCGTGGTGCATTGTGGTATTTATACTCACAATTATTTCCAACACAACACAAATCCACCACTATTTTTTCAAACTGTTGCCCATCTCTGTTTGATACTGCCCCACTCACTGACCACAAGCGTGCCACCCACTAACCGTTCCACGACTTCAAAAGGCAACCCTCCAGAGCGGGAAGACATCCCTCTGGCTGTTGCCAACTTGACTGGCCTACCTGCTCACCGACACTATCTTTGACTCTCTGACAAATGACAGTCACCTCACCTTCTCTTTAAAGTTGGCACCGTGCACTACAAGTCACCTCTACCAAACGAAACTACACCTCAAAATTTGACTTACCCCATTCACACAAGTTCATTCACACGAGCAGGATGGGATGGGAATGGTAATGTAAAAATTGTAATATGATAAAGAAGTAAGTCAACACATTATTTGCCACCATTCAGAATAGCCACAGGGGTGATTACCGTAATGTTCATTGAATATAACAACTGAAGAAAATTAAAAAATTAGTTACACTGGACAAAATGAGTAAACCTTACATTACTGACATCTAGGGACACCGGACCTGACTGTACGCAATTATTTCTAGTGGAGGTTTAAACATCTGACTAAAGTTGTCAAATGTCATGTTAACCCACATGAAGCGGCAATTAAGCCACGCTTCAAAGTAAGGACCAATTGCATAGTTCAGACCTGGTAATTAAGGAAGGCAGGATTGGGTTACGATTGTGGATGGGGCCCGAATCAATTACTATTGGTTTGCTTTGCAATTTCACTCATTTATTTTAATAAATAATTTTTGAAAACAAACCAATCAGGTCGCCATTAGACTTTTAAGGCACTTAACCACAATCATGGCTGAAAGCCTTTAACGCCCAAAATGGCAATTATTAAAAAACATAAAATACAGACAGTAAATAATTTTTGAAAAGAAGCCAATGTGGTAGCAATTATGGCTGAACGCCTTTAACGTCAAAATGGCAATTATAAAAATTTAACAAATATACTGTCAAATGGTGAATGGCATAGCAAAAGTTAATTAAAAAAACAACAGATCACGAAACAGGTGAGACGAACGATGATATCTTAATAATACAATAATAAAATAAAACACAAAGGCCAGTGACAGACGGTCCTCCAGCAATCGACCTTTGAGTAGGTCACACCAAAAACACTTTCACGAGCCAAGAGAAAGGCAGCCAAGAGTTGCATTCAGATCAAAAAATGTTAACTCGGACTAGTGGCAGTCTAACGAGCCACTAATGATAATCTTGGCGAGGCTATCTGACATCCAGCAAAACAAATGCAAGATGTAAAATTATGCCAAAGCCAGAACCGGTGGTCTGAGCTCTGCCCACAGAATACTGTGCTTCGAGCGCCTGGAACAAGAACGAATGACTACCACTAACGTAGAATAACGCCACCCAACCTAAAATCAAGAAGCTGTCAAACTTACACGCCTCACTGGACAGTGGCAGCAAGGCGTGGGAACGTACACTGCCGTTATATACACCAATCCCCGGGGCTGGTAACTGGTGCGTTAGCGGCCATAAGACAGAAAAATGCCGCTGGTTGAACTTAACAACCTAAGAAGCTGAAAATAGTAAAAAGTAATTAGAAGGTCAGGAAGGCAAATCAGATCCACCTTCCCCATGTACTCCGCTCACTGCTTTTCGCCCCAGGGACCCTACAAGGAGCAACACGAACCCAAGCCACTGGATAATAGCGCGATTTCGCAATGCTGGAGGTTTATCTACTCGAATTACAATGCGCTCAACTTAAAGATGCGGGATCCGGTTTCGACGAGGTCGTGCACCCCTCGATCCGCCAGTCCACACACGCCGCTAGCGGTCCCGCCGTGTTTCCGCTCTGCACGGACCTCTCTGCTGCTCCGTCCCCAACCGAACTCCACACTCACACCACACGGAAGAAGCACCAGTTCGCCCCAAAGAGAGGGCAGCAGAACTACATATCGATAAGGACCACTGCTGCCACTAGCGGACAGGCAATGCTTACGAAACTGAGTGGTGCCATTGAACACGAGAAGAAGACAAATAGTGCAACTGTGCCAACTAAACGATACGGTCTGGCAGAAACCTACACACGGCTCCAACGCGAGCCAGATCACGGCCCAATCTCCCCCTCTCAAGGAGAAACCCCGATGGCGGTGTGGGGGGGGGGGGGAGGTAGAGGACCCAACGACCCAACTAGCGGCTTAACCAAACATAATTTGATTAAGATGGACCCGGTATTGCTTACCAGTACGGTTGTCCATAGCAAGAAGATTAACTGGGCCTAAAATCCGCATAATCGTACAAAGACCCAGAAAACGGGGCATAAATTTACCAAGCCTGCCAATACGCACTTCCCTTCTGGGAAAATTGCGGACATACACCTGATTGCCCGGCTTACCCCTGAAGGCCCGCCGATTATAACGATCAACTTGTTTGTTGTGGGTCCTGAGAATATTGCACCTTGCACGATTCCAGTTTTCCTTGACGAGTTGAGAGGTGATCTCTGCAGGAAGTAGGTCTTGAATCACCCATAAGTTCGAAAGGGAGGGAATTAACAGGTTAAACCATCACCAAGGAAACCAGAGTAGCCTTCAAAACCTCATAGCTGCCGGTATTGAAGGAAAAACTAAGACAAGGGAGACTTCTGATGAAAGATAATCAGTTTACGATTGACCCTTTCCGCAAAGGCCCCTGCGGATAACACAGAGTGGTAGGATGTACCCGTGGTCTAGGGGTAGCGTCTTTGATTCATAATCAAAACGTCTTCGGTCCCGGGTTCGATCCCCGCCACTGCCTAAATTTCGATAAATAATCAGCATTGGTGGCCGAAGACTTCCGGCATAAGAAGTCAGCCTCATTCTGCCAACCGCCTTGTCAAAGAGGGCGGAGGAGCGGATAGAGGTTCCGGGCAATCTCTTGTCCTAGGGGTGGGAAATTGCCCCTAAAGGCGGAAGAATCAGCAATGATCAACGACATGAGGATGCAGACGGCAATGGAAACCTCTGCATTAAAGACACGTAACGTGTATCGATAGGACATGTGGCGTGTAATTGAAGAAGTGTCTCTCCATTGGCAAAAGATTCTGGAATAGTCCCCCATTCGGATCGCCGGGAGGGGACTGCCAAGGGGGAGGTTACCATGAGAAAAAGATTGAATAATCAACGAAAGGATAACGTTCTACGAGGCGGGGCATGGAATGTCAGAAGCTTGAATGTGGTAGGGAAACTAGAAAAACTGAAAAGGGAAATGCAAAGGTTCAATCTAGATATAGTAGGGGTCAGTGAAGTGAAGTGGAAGGAAGACAAGGATTTCTGGTCAGATGAGTATCAGGTAATATCAACAGCAGCAGAAAATGGTATAACAGGTGTAGGATTCGTTATGAATAGGAAGGTAAAGCAGAGGGTGTGTTACTGTGAACAGTTCAGTGACCGGGTTGTTCTAATCAGAATCGACAGCAGATCAACACCGACAACGATAGTTCAGGTGTACATGCCGATGTCGCAAGCTGAAGATGAACAGATAGAGAAAGTGTATGAGGATATTGAAAGGGTAATGCAGTATGTAAAGGGGGACGAAAATCTAATAGTCATGGGTGACTGGAATGCAGTTGTAGGGGAAGGAGTAGAAGAAAAGGTTACAGGAGAATATGGGCTTGGGACAAGGAATGAAAGAGGAGAAAGACTAATTGAATTCTGTAACACGTTTCAGCAAGTAATAGCCAATACCCAGTTAAAGAATCACAAGAGGAGGAGGTATACTTGGAAAAGGTCGGGAGATACGGAAGATTTCAATTAGATTACATCATGGTCAGACAGAGATTCCGAAATCAGATACTGGACTGTAAGGCGTACCCAGGAGAAGATATAGACTCACATCACAATATAGTAGTGATGAAGAGTAGGCTGAAGTTCAAGACATTAGTCAGGAAGAATCAATACGCAAAGAAGTGGGATACGGAAGTACTAAGAAATGACGAGATACGTTTGAAGTTCTCTAACGCTGTAGATACAGCAATAAGGAATATCGCAGTAGGCAGTACAGTTGAAGAGTAATGGACATCTCTAAAAAGGGCCATCACAGAAGTTGGGAAGGAAAACATAGGTACAAGGAAGGTAGCTGCGAAGAAACCATGGGTAACAGAAGAAATACTTCAGTTGATTGATGAAAGGAGGAAGTACAAACATGTTCCGGGAAAATCAGGAATACAGAAATACAAGTCGCTGAAGAATGAAATAAATAGGAAGCGCAGAGAAGCTAAGACGAAATGGGTGCAGGAAAAATGTGAAGACATCGATATGATTGTCGGAAGGACAGACTCAGCATACAAGAAAGTCAAAACAACCTTTGGTGACATTAAAAGCAACGGTGGTAACATTAAAAGTGCAACGGGAATTCCACTGTTATATGCAGAGGAGGCAGCACATAGGTGGAAAGAATACATTGACAGCCTCTATGAGGGTGAAGATTTGGCGGATGTGATGGAAGAAACAGGAGTCGATTTAGAAGAGATAGGGGATCCAGTATTAGAATCGGAATTTAAAAGAGCTTTGGAGGACTTACGGTCGAATAAGGCAGAAGGGATGGATAACATTCCATCAGAATTTCTAAAATCATTGGGGGAAGTGGCAACAAAACGACTATTCACGTTGGTGTGTAGAATATATGAGTCTGGCGATATACCATCTGACTTTCGGAAAAGCATCATCCACACAATTCCGAAGACGGCAAGAGCTGACAAGTGCGAGAATTACCGCACAATCAGCTTAACAGCTCATGCATCGAAGCTGCTTACAAGAATAATATACAGAAGAATGGAAAAGAAAATTGAGAATGCGCTAGGTGACGATCAGTTTGGCTTTAGGAAAAGTAAACGGACGAGAGAGGCAATTCTGAAGTTACGGCTAATAATGGAAGCAAGGCTAAAGAAAAATCAACACACTTTCATAGGATTTGTCGACCTGGAAAAAGCGTTCGACAATATAAAATGGTGCAAGCTGTTCGAGATTCTGAAAAAAAGTAGGGGTAAGCTATAGGGAGAGACGGGTCATATACAATATGTACAACAACCAAGAGGGAATAATAAGAGTGGACGATCAAGAACGAAGTTCTCGTATTAAGAAGGATGTAAGACAAGGCTGTAGCCTTTCGCCCCTACTCTTCAATCTGTACATCGAGGAATCAATGATGGAAATAAAAGAAAGGTTCAGGAGTGGAATTAAAATACAAGGTGGAAGGATATCAATGATATGATTCGCTGATGACATTGCTACCCTGGGTGAAAGTGAAGAGGAATTAAATGATCTGCTGAGCGGAATGAACAGTCTACTGTGTACACAGTATGGTTTGAGAGTAAATCGGAGAAAGACGAAGGTAATGAGAAGTAGTAGAAATGAGAACAGCGAGAAACTTAACATCAGCATTGATGGTCACGAAGTCAATGAAGTTAAGGAATTCTGCTACCTAGGCAGTAAAATAACCAATGACGGACGGAGCAAGGAGGATATCAAAAGCAGACTCGCTATGACAAAAAAGGCATTTCTGGCTAAGAGAAGTCTACTAATAGCAAATACCGGCCGTAATTTGAGGAAGAAATTTCTGAGGATGTACGTCTGGAGTACAGCATTGTATGGTAGTGAAACATGGACTGTGGGAAAACCGGAACAGAAGAGAATCGAAGCATTTGAAATGTGGTACTATAGAGGAATGTTGAAAATTAAGTGGACTGATAAGGCAAGGAATGAGGAGGTTCTATGCAGAATGGGAGAGGAAAGAAATATGTGGAAAACACTGATAAGGAGAAGGGACAGGATGATAGGACATCTGCTAAGACATGAGGGAATGACTTCCATGGTACTAGACGGAGCTGTAGAGGGCAAAAACTGTAGAGGAGGACAGAGTTTGGAATACGTCAAGCAAATAATTGAGGACGTAGGTTGCAGGTGGTACTCTGAGATAAAGAGGTTAGCACAGGAAAGGAATTTGTGGCGGGGCGCATCAAACCAGTCAGTAGACTGATGACAAAGAAAAAAGTCACATGCTCAACACCGCTTTGAAAACAGAAGAAAGGCAAGTGCATTATCACTGACGATTTGCTTGGGAGGTCCAAACACACTAAATACATTAGTTAAATGCGCAATGGTGGTGGCAGCAGTCACATTACGACTCGGAAGAAGCCCAGGTAAACCTCGAAAAAGCGTCGATAATGACTAATGCATACCGATGGCCTCTTTTGGTGCGAGGCAAGGGCCCCACATAATCAATATAGAGTTTGTCCATGGGGCAAGATTCGCCCTCAGAACTAAGGAACCTCTGCTGGAGAGCGTTATTCAGTTTGGCAACACGACACAACTGACACCGAGAAACCATTTCTCTAACGTCTCATTTAATAGACGGCCAAGTCAGATGCTCCTCAATCTTCTGCAAGGTCTTATAGGTTCCTAAATTCCCACCAGTCAACGAGTTGTGAAAATGATGGAAAGCTGGGAATGTTAGGGTGCCTGGTACACGGATCTTAAGCTCCTTGATACGTCCCACCCTTTTACACAAAATGCCCTTGCTGATAATGTATTCATCCAAATGCTCACCCGCCGAAAGTCGAACCTGCGATCATAGCGGTCGCGCGGTTCCAGACTGAAGCGCGTAGAACCGCACGGCCACTCCGGCCGGCCGAGCGTTAAATACCATTGTTATGCGATCTGATATTAGTCAGTGAGTTTGAACAAGGTCGTGTAATAGGTTCCGAGAATCTGGACGTTCCTTCTGCGATACTGCAGAAAGACAGGAGAAATGTAGTCAATCTACATGACTGCCACTACATGCTGTACATGACTGCAGCAGTTGGCACCACAGTGACACAACCAACTTTTACAAATCGGTTACTTCAAAGACAACTCCGAGCCAGACGCCTTTATTGTGCTTTCCACTGACTCCAGATTAGCGTCATTTGCGTCATGAAGAGCACCAGTGGGTGTTTTCCAACTCGATAACGTTCGCTCACACACCGCTGTTGTAACCCACCATCCCGTTCTACAGACTGTCGACATGTTCCCTTGGCCTGCTCGATCTGTCTCCAGTCGAGAAGATACGGGACACCATCGGACGACAACATCATCCACAAACAGTGTCAACTGTCCTATATTGACAACCCAAGTGCAACAGGCATGCAACTCCATCCTAAAAACTGACATCCGGCAGCTGTACAGCACAATGCATGCATGTTTGGTCGTTTGCATTCAACAACATTCTGGTGCTTATAGCGGTTACAAATGTACCAGCATTTCACATCTTATCTCGCGCTTGTACTGACATACGGTCTTGCAATGATAATCACTGAAATATATTACCTAGACAAACCTATTCCAAAAATTTTCTTATGTACAGGACGGTCGGATGGGAAGGCTGTGGGCGTGAAGGAAGGATTAAAAGTGTTGAAGTAATAGATCTTTTACTGACCACTTTTGCTTTATGAAGGGTCACATCGTTAGGCCTAGGTAGGCGAGGGTGAGCCAGAGCGTAGAAATTGGAGAAACATAGTTTGTGAAGCTAACGAAGGTTGGTGTCTGTGAAAACAAAGTCCATGGCGCCACAGCACCGGGAGAAGCGGGAGATATTCACTGGTACAGGGTGCGCGTCCAAGAGAGCGGGCCCGGCGATGGGCGGCCGGGTACATTCAACACACCACACAGCTTCCTCCGCCCTGATTGGTAAGGACTGAGAAACCCGTGGGAGTGGCAATGGAGCTTTCCAGAGCGTGGTCTGGTCAGCGTCGAAGAGACAGTGCTACTTTGTCAGCACACGAAGGAGGCTCATGATGAAGATTGCCTACCACGGTGCTGACTTCCTGTTGCTGGAATGTGGGATGGAAAAATTGCAGGCAGCCGACGCTGCCGGCTGAGGCTTGGCCGTAACAAGAAAAATAAAGTTACCTTTTGAAAGGTAATACAGGGTGTTACAAAAACGTACGGCCAAACTTTCAGTAAACATTCCTCACACACAAATACAGAAAAGATGTTACGTGGACATGTGTCCGGAAACGCTTAATTTCCATGTTAGAGCTCATTTTAGTTTCGTCAGTATGTACTGTACTTCCTCGATTCACCGCCATGATTTCATACGGGATACTCTACCTGTGCTGCTAGAACATGTGCCTTTACAAGTACGACACAACATGTGGTTCATGCACGATGGAGCTCCTGCACATTTCAGTCGAAGTGTTCGTACGCTTCTCAACAACAGATTCGGTGACCGATGGATTGGTAGAGGCGGACCAATTCCATGGCCTCCACGCTCTCCTGACCTCAACCCTCTTGACTTTCATTTATGGGGGCATTTGAAAGCTCTTGTCTACGAAACCCCGGTGCCAAATGTAGAGACTCTTCGTGCTCGTATTGTGGACGGCTGTGATACAATAAGCCATTCTCAAGGGCTGCATCAGCGCATCAGGGATTCCATGCGACGGAGAGTGGATGCATGTATCCTCGCTAACGGAGGACATTTTGAACATTTCCTATAACAAAGTGTTTGAAGTCACGCTGGTACGTTCTGTTGCTGTGTGTTTCCATTCCATGATTAATGTGATTTGAAGAGAAGTAACAAAATGAGCTCTAACATGGAAAGTAAGCGTTTCCGGACACATGTCCGCATGACAGATTTTCTTTCTTTGTGTGTGAGGAATGTTTCCTGAAAGTTTGGCCGTACCTTTTTGTAACACCCTGTATAATAAAGTAAAATCGCCTACTGTCTGGCTCATCCTTACACTCCTCCCCCCTCTGTGGGAGTGGAGAACGTAAGTGAATTCTCTTAAAAAGTGAGTAATTTAGATGTAGATCATTTTAGGTTGCAAAACAAAGTAGACATTACTTGGATATTAAGAGCTCCCACACAAGACGGCAGGGGCCTTATCCTATGGGAGGGTGTAGGGACTCTAAAGACCTCCTAAGGGTCAAAAAAAGGGCTTACACATGTCAACAATATTATGTGTTTACAAAAACAAGACATAAACATTACAAAACATCAGAATAAATTCACATTAGTTGCAAAACATCAGAACAAAATTAAATGAGCGATCAAGTGTGGTTTGAATGTGGCATACATGCCAAATGTTCTCTTTTTTTAAACAAAATTAACATATTTGAGGTGTCAGGTTAGAGGGGTGTTCTGAACACAATTTCGACACAAAGCAGCTCAAAAGGAGTGGAGTGGAAGGGGTAGGCTAGCAATAGAACAGTGCATCACCATTGACTAGACACTCATTTATTGAACACATAAGTGAGGTATTACCCAAAAGGAACAATCAGTACAAATTACAAAATAATATTCTTTTCCTTTAAGTCACTCAAACATTTAAACAGGCAAATAGCAATCATTTAACTGAAAGCCTTTTAAGAAAGCAAGACTAGAAAATTTGAAGGATAAGTTAAAATCATAGTTAAATAGGCTCTGACCGAGCGCATATTTTAAAATGAAATACTTCCTTTAAGGAATCAACGGTCAAAATTACATAAGCCTCAACAACCATATTACATCGAAGACATTTAAGATTAAACAGTAATGTATAAACCAGAGAGCTGCAGTTGCAAGTTTTAAGCAGCACGTTTTAGATGGACTGCACTGCAACAGTACAAGTCCCTCAGAGGATCTCCCCACACAGGAAGTTATTGCCGCAATCGACAAAATATCAGCATCATTCCATGTACAGACCTAAAACAAACTAAAAGCTCTCTTAAGTTTGGTACAGTTAATTCCCTTTCAACATAACTTACATCACAAGTCTAGCCCTAGGACGGCACTGACACCCCGCATTTTAGCACGCGAAAAACTACAGCGATGCACTCATCACGTATCCTTACAAAATCCAAGAACAGAGAGCCGGCTCCCCAATAGCGGAACATTTAACCACGCGCAGCGTGCGGGTTTGCGGGATGCTGATCTCGCCCTTAACCTCAACACCAGTTCAAATACTAGTCAGCCTACAATCTTGAACCACCATACACATTCCTTCAGTTACTGCATAGAAAGCCAATGTGGTAGGCAAACACACCAGCATATGATAAGAGCTTAATTTCCTTACTGGACAACCGTTATGAACAGTAGCTGTAATTTTTTTTTAAACGTGAGCACACCCACAATCAAAAGACAAACAACGCCAATCATAAGCAAGTAGCAATGTTAACTTCTGCTTAGATTGGCTACAAATCAGCGCGTGATTTAACACACCAGAGAACAGTCTTTACAACATAACCACCACTACAATAGCAAATTACTCACACGTGTACTCCCCCACTATTTCGATTCGCAAAGCCATAGACAAAACGTGGAGAACGTATCACTTAGACCAATATAATGGTGCTCCCTCAGTTACCGCAAATAACTGACTCCCTTAGTTGCACAGCAAAGAACCAGACCTAATGAAACCACCACAGTTTTCGCCTCTAAATTGTCACAGCACAAGTGAGACTCAATCACAAATGTAATTTTACATCACCAGTTCCCATATAGTCAATATAAGCGCCTGATTTTCACCCACTTATAACGGCAGGCAGCAACATCGTTCGGAAAAGAGCGTAGACACAAGCTCTTGCCAATTCTCTTCTCCGAAAGCAGCCGCCTCAACTCTCGGGAACCACTGGGACAGCCAATGCAAAAATCGTTACTCCTTCACACAAATTACAGGACGCCCGCTTCCCGCTGCTTGCTACGGCGCCTTCCGTTCAGAGCCAACTTGTATGTCTCCATGCGATAGGTCCGGTCCCACACTCGCTGCGTCAACCCGACAACCGTCCTCCACCATGTCCCGGAGCACACTCCCACGGGACCTCGCCTCGTTACTCCTTGTGCAGGCCCTAGAGGGCGCTGCTTACCGCCCTGACCGTGGCAGGAAAGATAAACCACCAGAGTGGCACTATCGATATTCACATCACCACAGGAGTCACATGCAGAGCGAGTGGCGCGAGATGGCTTGGTGTGTTGTCCTCAACGGGCAGCGCACAAGCTGCTGGCGAGAAGGGGGCGTGGCAGTGGCCAGGTCTGTTCGCTTGAACTCAGCGCAGTGGGGTATGAGGGGAGGTTCACACGTTCCACACACATTTAAAAAAGAGGTTAACACTGGGGAAGTATTTCACTATGCTGCATAAGCTTTCGCATTGGTTGATAACACAGTTGCACACTTAAAACTAAGGGAGGGCACATGCCTGATAGGTTGTTTCTTCTAGTCATGGGCCATATTCGCCCTGCGGCTGGGGTTCTGGAACCATTGAACGGGCCAATCTTAACCGTTTACAAAACCCCTTTTTGTACAAGGTCCATATCAGTACAATAATAAGAATAACAGTGACTGGGGTTACTGTGGAACTGGGTGTAATGGTTGTATGTAGTTTAGTGGCTGTTTGCCATTCATTTAGGTGTGCTAACAGGCGAGCGTAAGAAATTTGTCCTTGCTCATTTTTTAAAAGGTCATCAATTGACGTTAAAAGGAGATCATTTGATATATTGGATAAAGCGGGCAAATCACTTGACAATGTGTTGTGTACATAGTTCCGCGCAGTCAGCGCGTACACAACTTTCCCACTAGATCGCGCCCCACTAAGCACAACAGCGCAGGCGCAGTGCTCGGCGGTCTGCGCACTACGAGATGGCGCTGCCGTAGAGACGGACCAAATTCTCCTTCTGCCGATCCGCGTATTAATATGTAACGCAGCCAATGAGATTGCTGCTAACGTAGAACCTTTTCTCCTCGTGGATCACACTCGCGTTGTGATACCTGAACGCGCGAGGTATTATAACGAGTGTGCAGACCTGCGATTAGTCTGTCTGCATCTGTCCGCACCAGTCTGTACCACTCTGCATTAGTCTGTACCAGTCTGTACGAGTTCTACATTTGTCTGTACCAGTCTATAGTCAAGTTTCAGTCTGCGCCTAATAAGATTACCATATTCCTGTACATATCCATGAAGATAAATGTATAGACACTTTTGGCAAGTATCAGAGATATATGTGAGAATAAGATTAACGTACCAATACCAAAGGAACTTCAGATGGTCAACTGTAAATAGCATCCAGAAACAAGTGAAGTAATTTTTATGCTTGTTATTATTTTTAATAAATGTGTGTGAAAATGAATCAAGTTCTTTTTAAAGTTGGTTACCGTCAATCTGCTACTCTAAGCATGCAAGTGGCATTTCTATAGTCTGACCTAACGGCAGTCCGCCCCTGGTAGCTGTGGAAGAAGAACGAAATCATGTAAAAGTTGAGAACTACCGCTTTTTGGATGTTTCTAATCTCTTACGCACTATTTGATGCTCAAATTCACCTGTGCGGAAACATCATAATAAATAAAGACCATTTAACGAAATAAAAAAAAAGTGGTCAGCGCGACAGCCTGTCAATCCTAAGGGCTCGGGTTCGATTCCCGGCTGGGTCGGAGATTTTCTCCGCTCGGGGACTGGGTGTTGTGTTGTCCTAATCATCATCATTTCATCCCCATCGACGCGCAAGTCGCCGAAGTGGCGTCAAATCGAAAGACTTGCACCAGGCGAGCGGTCTACCCGACGGGAATCCCTCGTCACACGCCATTATTATTATTATTACCTAACGGGAGAAGATAAACACGCCACGATAAGACCACCAGACATATTGCTGACACTCGCCTACTTCGTTAGAGCGACAAGTCAAATAATCTGATGGTGTGTGTACCGAAGGTCTTAACAGTACGCGCACCACACATTGGAATCACGAATGAGCTTTCAGGTATAAAAAGCGTAGGTAAATGGGCATGTATATTGAGTAAGCCACAGTGGCATGAAAGGTTGTAAGTGGTGTTCCAACAGGAACCGTTTCCTAAAGATCTGCACGGAGGCTACGTCAGAGAGGCAGCTGGCTGCAAGCCCGACTCTCGTGCGGCTGCGGCTGTCAAATGCAGCATGCAGTGCGCATGTGCGCTGCGCAATTGCACAACACAATTCTGCACAAAAACTTCTGGATTTGAGTAGAGGTTTATGGGATTCAGAGTGAGAAGTGATTAATATAAATGTTACAAAAAGAGGGCATAGCATTACTGAATAAAGGGGAATAGACCTGCGTAATCGATATGGTTTATTCAATGGTGACCAAGAAAACAATCAATATGGCGCTATGTCAAGGCGGCATGTATCAGAAATGGGATTACGCGTGACATCATGCTAGATGCCTTGTTACAGTGGGTCCTGATTAAAATTACATTATGCGTTGGTAAAGTTGTTCATAAATGACAGATACGTCACAACAATTATCTACTTAGGTATTATACATAAAGGATATTCAAGTAAATTCAGTATCCTCAATAGTGCAGAAATGCTAACTTGTTACCCGGATCCTCCTATATAATAGGCTTCAGTCAACAACCACAAGTGTTGACACAGCAAATGAGAAGGGTCTCAGTAATAGAGACATATGCATGCAGACAGAGGCAAGTATAGCTTGGTACTCTGACGAGAAGTAAGAAATGAAATTGAAGATTCGGAATGTTGGCTCCTGAAGAAGAAAAGATGACAGACCCCAAAGAGAGGAAAACCCTCCTACCCCCCAACCCATGTTCCCCTGCTGTTCCAGTGCTTCACTGTGGTGCCGGAGGGAGAAGTGTGATCAGCATTCCTTACAGAACGGACTTGCCACAGCTTCACCCTCCCAGTCCCCGAAAATTAACCCAAACACTCCCTATTAACTGATCAACAAAGGCTAAACAATTAGCATTCTGCAAAACGAAGTAATTAAAGTTTTTAACATAGTGTCAGTTACACCCTGTAACAAAGTTCATATGGAATCCATTTTAGCCGAAACATAATTGTTACATAAACAGGAAATATAAAAATGAGGTACACAAATATCATATTACTTTGCTGCATATGCTATATCAATAAGTAAACAAAGTTAAATGCCGCTTTGGGCAAACCATCCAAGTGCGATAATGTTCACATTATGAGAATAAGTTTCTCATTATACTTGCTAAACACCATAAAGTTATGAGTGAAAACGACAAAGAAAAATGACACTAGTTTTGTGCAGGTGGGGCATCTCGTTGCCTGGGACTATGAAAGTTGGGTTCCTATTCCCAGATACAAAGATTGTGTGATTGGATGTCTACACTGTTGATAACGAGAGGAGAAAAGCAAAACTTGACGAGAAGCGAGAGACTTCCATAGTGGACATAGAAAGCGCAGGGAATCGAGTTAGAAACAGCTACATTGAGCGTAATTTCTGAAGGATATCTCCTTTATGAAGGTAGAGTGTACGGCGCATCGTTGATACTATGGTATCGCCTACTTAACTGTGTATACGACAATTCTGTGATTCCAAGATAGCTGCTACATATTTCTTCTTAAAACCAGACATCACCCTCTATCCTTGGGTATATCACAGTGTCCTGAGACACGTCATACAGTTAAATGCTACTACTTCAGTAGTCGGTATTCCTTTGTAAAATACAACGGAAAAATAGTATCAAAGAAAACTCAAGTTTTGAATGGAGATATCTGCTTACTGATGGTTTAGCTGCGGGCTAGACGCGGTTCGTGTCTGATGGTGCCTGATCAGCTGTCGTCAGAGAGCACAGAACACTGTTCTCGTGAACTCTTCTTCGACAAGAAAATTAAAGTCTAACCGGGTTAGTTCACCTGAACTGAATAGTTCTGTTGATAGTTGAAAGATGAAAGTGGTTAGGGTGGAGTATGCCTCGAAACTGAAAAGCGAAGGAACGACAGAGACAGGTAAGGGTCCGCGCGGGTGCCAGCCGCGTCACATAAGGTACGTGCCCCTGCGGGTTTGGTTCTCTTGTTCATCCAACAGGCTAGGTATGTGGCCAAAGCTTGCTCATCCTGTGAGCCTGATTCCCTCTGTTTACGTTACCTATCATGGGTGTAGGCATGTGGTATGTCCGGCCAGATAAACATTCAAATACAAATGAAGTAAAACATGGTTACATCTTAAATTACCCTTCCACAATAGTTTCTTAACTAGAACATTATTAATAAACACTTAAGTAATTGGCAATACTCGGGAACTTTCTCTGGTATACTTGGAATCCCACAAATTGAATAATTATCACCATAATTCTAACTACAAAGTAAAACATAGAAGCATTAGGTTCAGGTACCCTATACTAGATCTCTATTTCTGGCAAAACTCTAGCAAGTCTCTCAAATAGACTGATAATAACTTAAATAAAACATGGACAAAATGAACAATAGTAAAAATAATACATCAACATAAGTAATTGGCAACCCATCATAGTGATACAAGCGGTGGCAAAACCATAATAGAAGCACAAGTAAAAAAATATTATTTCCCTTACACAAATCTCCCTTATTCTCCAGTTACATTTCGTAGGAAGTATTCTCTGTTATTCCCTTATGCCTTTTAGTTTATATTTCCATACAGATTGACATGGCTTGGGTATGTCTACCTACAGGAAAGCTGTTGTTGAGTTATGTCAACGTTATGGGTACGGTAATGCTGTGGAAGATTGCACTGTTTCGTTAATATTTTCTTTAGCAAGGTTTAATTTAAAGTAGTTTTATGTCTCCTTCAGGTAACAGATCAATAATTATTAAATATTTTGTATGATATTTCTTGTGTTGATTTGTACTCCTTGTCTCATAATTGCGAATATTGGTGCTTATCAGTCTCCCAATCAATAGTTCAAGGGTATGATTGTTGTTCCTTTTGTTAATTATCTCACTTACCCTGCTTCCATACATTCATTATTTACGGCTCAACGAAGCTAGTTGCATCTCGAAGACGTCGATATGACTTACCTGTTGTCGGTTTTGTTTTTATTAGAATTAGAGTCGAATTGTCATGTGTAGAGTGTATAGGAAGGAAAGTAAGTCCCTTAGTATTGAAAATGTGTGTAAAGTTATTCAAAAGATTCGTCACAAAATGGTTAAGAATTCAGTGTTGAGATCCATCACTGCTTGGAGCAGTAAGAGGCGACAGGCATCGCGCTCGTGAGATTGCAAGTTGCTGACAGTGTGGTTGCGACCAGTTTAAACTGGCTCGGCGGCAGTACTAGCGACTGCACGCACGTATGCCGGAGCTATGCTGCGGGCGGAATTAAGCCATACGAAAGGTGGGTTCATCGATTGTTTTATGGCACGTATGGCGGCTACCAATGTGCCGTGTACTTAATGTCTTAAATAGAGGCGTAGATGGCTCCTTAAGTAGCTCTTTTACAGGTCATGGAACTTTTATCTCTCCCTTCTTTCCAACTCCCGATTAATACGTACATAAAGCATTCTCAATCGTGCTTTTGCAACAGATTACACCTTAATTTCAATAGAATAGTGTTAATGAAAGTAAAAAATGATCCCTTATAAAGTGTAGACATTTCAGTTACTTCCTGCTTTTACTATCATTGTATACCGCATTAGACGACATAGCTCAGATTCTGTCAGAATGCAGGATGTGGTCTTTTTCAATGGTCGTTTCTTTTTGCCTGCAGCTGGAGACAATGCAGATGGCCAAGCCTGGTCCTGACAGGAGGTGGCAACGGCGGCGTAGAACTGACTAGGCCTTTGTATGTGGGTTGCTGGGTGGTCTTCTTGCTACGCGTTGAGTTTAGTTCTTCGGGACGGTTACAAAATTTCCTTCCAGAGTTAGCTTATGTTGTTCACGACATTCATAGAGGATGTTTTCAAGGAACTCAGATAACTCAATTGTTAAAATTCGCGAAGTTATCATGACTCATTTATTCACTTAGATACTCTGTTTTTATAAAATGTACGTAATTTATGAATTTTTATACTTCTGTATGAATTGTGAAGACAACTTGGCTCCCTTAGAGATCACTTACTCTGAAAGTAGTGCCTAATAACTTCAGAACTGGACACTAATGTTAGGGTTGTTATTTGGAACTAACATCGACTTGGTTGTTACTTGACTTTACTGTACTGCACGTTGGCCTTTCAAATGCGATCATTTGGCTGACGTGTTTCCCACACAGCCATCGCTTACAGAATAAATATCACGGCACGGTCCGGCTTCCTTGACACCATATAGACTTGTTTATTAACTGCGAGAGTGTTAATACAATACAGCTTGAGACCGGTCTGAAATTTCGACATCTCCTACTTTTTGGAGATTATTGTTGATTGTTCAATTAAACACACTTATGGTGAGAAAAATTTTGAATGTTATTGAAAATAGTTACATAATTTTTGGATGGTTAAGCTATATTTTGTTAGTCAGGCACCAATTTGTACTCCAAGACGTTTGAGTTTTTTGAATGTCTTATTACTTTCTACTATCTTGAAAACGAATATTTGTTTTACTTGCCAGTAGCTTCTATTTAACGTTTTTAACTTGTAACTGGCTTTTAATAATACTTTGACACTTGGCAGTGAGATCACCCCGCAGCGCTCGCTCTTCTCAGCGATAATAATCCGTCAGGGTAAAATAGTGAAGGGAACAAGGAATTGTGAGGAATTATAAGTAAATGTATGTATAATTTCAATCGCTCGAGTTAGGTAACAACCGCAGCATGGTCCGAGTGGAATTTTAATTTTGTTTTCTGATTTGAATTTACGCGATCCAGTGATGACCGGCAGGGGTAAAATACAGGGAGCGAAAGGCTATTTACAATTTGTACAGAAACCAGATGGCAGTTATAAGAGTCGAGGGACATGAAAGGGAAGCAGCGGTTGGGAAGGGACTGAAACAGGGTTGTAGCCTCTCCCCGATGTTATTCAATCTGTATATTGAGCAAGCAGTAAAGGAAACAAAAGAAAAATTCGGAGTAGGTATTAAAATCCAGGGAGAAGAAATAAAAACTTTGAGGTTCGCCGATGACATTGTAATTCTGTCAGAGACAGCAAAGGACTTGGAAGAGCAGTTGAACGGAATGGACAGTGTCTTGAAAAGAGGATATAAGATGAACATCAATAAAAGCAAAACGAGGATAATGGAATGTAGTAGAATTAAGTCGGGTGATGTTGAGGGAATTAGATTAGGAAATGAGACACTTAAAGTAGTAAAGGAGTTTTGCTATTTGGGGAGCAAAATAACTGATGATGGACAAAGTAGAGAGGATATAAAATGTAGACTGGCAATGGCAAGGAAAGCGTTTCTGAAGAAGAAAAATTTGTTAACATCGAGTATAGATTTAAGTGTCAGGAAGTCGTTTCTGAAGGTATTTGTATGGAGTGTAGCCATGTATGGAAGTGAAACATGGACGATAACCAGTTTGGTCAAGAAGAGAATAGAAGCTTTCGAAATGTGGTGCTACAGAAGAATGCTGAAGATTGGATGGGTAGATCACATAACTAATGAGGAGGCATTGAATAGAATTGGGGATAAGAGGAGTTTGTGGCACAACTTGACAAGAAGAAGGGACCGGTTGGTAGGACATGTTCTGAGGCATCAAGGGATCGCAAATTAAGCATTGGAGGGCAGTGTGGAGGGTAAAAATCGTAGAGGGACACCAAGAGTTGAATACACTAAGCAGATTCAGAAGGACGTAGGCTGCAGTAGGTACTGGGAGTTGAAGAAGCTTGCACAGGATAGAGTAGCATGGAGAGCTGCATCAGACCAGTCTCAGGACTGAAGACCACAACAACAACAACAGTGATGACCGCTGGCAGCCAGTGTTGAGGAGAGGGGGCACTGGTGCCCACAAAAACGCAAGTGGGCGAGCCGAAGCGAGAATCCAGACTAAAGCGTCCAGATGTATCAGTGGAGGAATATTTACCGCGACTTCAATAAAAGTAATGCGTAGTTTGCAGGGATGGACACCACTTCGTTACGATCTAGTGGAATATGCCAAGGGATCTAAGGAGAGAAGAGGGTAGTACATGCGAAGATACGGACTATCATAATTACAAGCAGAGTGAACTCTGGCATGCGTAATTCTCAGAGTGTGTACCGTGGCGCCATCGATTTTAAGCTAGTATAATGCACTGCTGGAAAGACGACGTCGATTTTGATCGGATGATGGCATATGCCACCTGGCGGATAGTAGATGTACTGATAATGGATCCAACATGGTCCACCAACCGACAGCGTAGTGTCACAGCTACCAGAGTGCTGTCTGTGTCTACCCTTCAATAGCGAATGCTCGCAGCCAGAAGACTCAGTGTAGTGCGAACGTGTGAAGCGAGCAGGCAACCTTGCCACAAAGACGCACTCGTGCTTCTTACAGCCAACTGAGCGAATCTGAAAGGGATCAAACTGTGGCCTTCCGAGTGGCGCGATGGTCCTTTTGGAGAACTGCCGCACAGGTTGGACATGCTGCGTCAGCTGAGCAACGACCCTGGTATCAGTGGTCACGTGAACATTCTCACACCGTAGACGAGGTTTGGAGGTCCATGCAGCACAGACGCTCGCCAGGATCGTATTATAAGGGCAACAGTGGCAGATCGTACAGCTAGCACAGCACAGATAAGAGGGCTTGTGAGCCGAGTCGAGTCGACACGAACTGTTGCGAACTGGTTATTAGCAGTGGGAGTACGGGCACGCAAACCTTTAGCTCATCTTCTACTCTCGCCACACTAACGACGTGCGCGGCTTAACTGGTGCAGTCAGGCCACTTGGAATGGCGTGCCGTGATGAAAGCAAATTCTGCCTGCACGCAAGTGGTGGTCGTTTGTGCATACCTCTTGCGGGATGTCTCGTAAAGTGCTTTCTACCAAGACACGCTGGCCCCAAACCCAGGCTTTTTGGTCTGTGGTGCGATAAGCTGCAACTTTCGTGTTTCTGGAAAGTACACTAACCAGCTCTCAGTAAGTGCAGAATGTTGTTTGACCTTGATACACCCGCTAAACCCGCTGGGCAGAACAGGTGATTAGGATTGTGGAAAGTGCCAAATAAGGTTGGGGTCAGTTTCACCTTAAAATTGAAAGTTATTGTAAATTAATAACAAATTTACAACCAAAGCGGCGCATAGTCGAACTTCTACTACCACAAGTTTCAAAATGCAATTCTTTCACGGCTGAAGGCCCCCAAACAAGAGATAGTAAAAAAATCAACAAGGTAATTTCAAGTGACTAAAGACATGCAGTTACAATTACAAACAAAATAATTAATTCAAATGTTCAAATGTGTGTGAAATCTTACAGGACTTAACTGCTAAGGTCATCAGTCCCTAAGCTCACACACTACTTAACCTAAATTATCCTAAGGACAAACACACACACCCATGCCCGAGGGAGGAGTCGAACCTCCGCTGGGACCAGCAGCACAGTCCATGGTTGCAGCGCCGCAGGCCGATCGGCTAGTCCCGCGCGGCCAAAATAATATATATATATATATATATATACGAGGCCTGTTCAGAAAGTAAGATCCGATTGATTGCCAAATTGAAACCACAGTGAACGTCAGAAATGTTTTACTTGTAACAATTAGCTACACCTCTCAGCTACTTCTCTACATAGTCGCCGTTCTGACTTAGACTTTTGTCATAGCGTTGTACCAACTTTTCAATAGCCTCATCATAGAAGGCAGCCGCCAGTGCTTTCCGCCAATTCTCCACGCTGGCCTACACCTCGTTGTCTGTGTCAAAATGTTGTCTTCAAAGACAGCGGTTCATGTGACCAGAGATGAAACTCAGGGGGAGACAATTGCGGACTGTATTGTGGGTAATCTAACATTTCCATTTGAAAACGATGCAGGAGCATCTTCATTGCCCCTGCAGAATGCGGCTGAGAATTGTCGTGAAGACGAAACAGCACGACAGTTATGTAATGTTAGCTGCATAGCTTCAGGCGAAATTTCTCACCAGGCCCTCGTACTTGGCGGCAGACACTATTTTCTAGACATCTTTACGCACTCACTGCGAGCTCAGAAATGAGAAGAGCGACGTGATGCTAACTGGGGTTATACTAGAGACACTACCCAACACATCTGTGCAAAGCTTTATCGGATTTTCATAGTCGTTTCCATTTCGCGACCGATCGGAGCTTACTTTCTGAACGCCCCTCGTATATATATATAGGGTGAGTCACCTAACATTACCGCTAGATATATTTCGTAAACCACATCAAATACTGACGAATCGATTCCACAGACCGAACGTGAGGAAAGGGGCTAGTGTAATTGGTTAATACAAACCATAAAATAATGCACGGAAGTACGTTTTTTAACATAAACCTACGTTTTTTTAAAATGGAACCCCTTTAGTTTTGTTAGCACATCTGAACATATAAACAAAAACGTAATCAGTGCCGTTTGTTACATTGTAAAATGTTAATTACATCCGGAGATATTGTAACCTAAAGTTGACGCTTGAAACCTCCGACGTTCAGTTGCGTGTTGTAACAAACACGGGACACGGTCGGCGAGCAGCATCTGCAGGGACATGTTTACGATGACGACCGTGTTTACGAGTGTGGCTGTAGTGCACTGTTGTGGTTTGGTCTAGCCTCCCCAACAGCGAACCACCGAAACGAACCACACAACATAAATGGACGCGGCTTGGGTACTTGAAACCACTACTCAGCTTTGACGTCCTGGGCAGGTGAACCACGAAGCTCGTAGTGATCGGACAGCTCCACACACGCTCCGACACTGCGCGGGGACCGCCAGCGGACGCAGCCGACAGCACCGCGTGGAGATATCCTCCCTGGTCCGCAGCAACCGACCGACTGACTCAGAATGCTGACAACATCTAAAATAGTCGTCAGAGGAAATAACACCAACTACACACACAACCTGACAAACACTTGCAGGAAGACCTGAACGATGCTCAACAGTAACTAAGCACGCACGATGACAAATCGGGAGTCGATGCGCACACACACACACACACACACACACACACACACACACACACACACACAGCCGACTCATGAACGATCGGCGAGCCAAAACGCGTTGTCCGGTAGGACGGCCGACCGACGATCCACCAAGACCGTGGCGCGGCTCAAGTGATGCGTGGTGGCAATGGTCGGCCGAGCCATGTCGACGCAGACCTCACTGCTCCGACCCGACTACAGTAGTGCCACACTGCAACCAACACCGACTCAAAGGAAGGCCTCGGCGCTTGTTGGTGACGTCACGTCAGCTAGGCACGGTGAACGCCAGGTCTGTTGCAGGCATACTCATAATGGTGGTGTCTCCGTCTCTGACACAGGAAAATGTGAAACTATTGGCGGTAGTTGACCAACACACATTGTTCTGAGAGATTTCTGCAATCAATTAATTGTGCACTTCATTACACTTCTTAACAAATAATGTACTCCTGAACTTAAATTTCCACCTGTTTTAAGGATTGATATACAAAAACAACTTCATGGTCCAGCAGCAACAGAATTTGTGCTTCTTTACCTTATTTGTAAATCTGAGGAAGTTGCTTTTGTACTGGGTTGCTTTTATAAGAAACTGTGAACATATTGGTGCTCTTCTTTAGGTATCTTGGTTGACTATGGGGCGAGGAACACTGAATGTTAATGAAATGTCTTGCGGTTGTACACGTTGGAGGAGGGGGTGGGGGACAGAAGAAGAGGCAAAAGAGAGATACTTGTTTTATCAAATAAAATTTTTTTATCTTATAAAGTTTCTCCTTTCAGTTGCAAGAGGGGAATATTTGTCTTTTCTAATGTGTGTGTTTAAAAAAGTTTAAGTTCAGCAGTATTTTCGATGTATGAAACTATTTTGTTTCCTGTTTATAATTCCTTTCGTTGAAAACGACTGTAGTCTAATGACTGGCAACAGTTGGACATTTACACATGTAAATTAGTTCACATTTCCAGTGACGATGTAAAACGAAAATAAATAAATAAATAAAAGAAACGAGTTCATTGTAAGGGGGTTGAGGTAAGTTTCAATAGCAAAATGGATCAAGTAAATATAATTACCTGAATGTAAAATTTCCGAAGCTTGCAATGGGACAAAGCATCTTCTCATATTGATCTACGTTTGTTTCGACAGGATTCAGTAATACAGAACTATGATCTTCATTTGTAGCTTTACGTTAGTAAGAAAATCTTTCATCTAAATAAAACTGCAGCATCCAAAACAATACCAAACATTTTGTTCAAAAATAAGAGAATTTATAGTCATAAGCACGCCCAAGCGTTTCTGCCTGCAACAGACCTGGCGTTCGCCGTGCCTAGCTGACGTGACGTCACCAACAAGCGCCTAGGCCTTCCTTTGAGTCGGTGTTTCTGCAACTCCCCAACTGGCAGATCCGGACTGCGCTCCAGACGCGTTCCAAGTGACTGGCAGACCCGAACTCGCTATCCGAACTGCCTTACGACAGACAACCACCGGGAAGTAGTAGCAGTCGAGCAAAGATACTACGAGGGAGGACATATCGATAGGCTCTGCTAGCGCCGCTCACGGTCAGGCAAAACAGCACCTCAGTGACAGTAGGGATGTAAATTAACGTAGTGAGGTGGAAGTGTAAAATACATGATGGTGGGAACACGAGCCACGCACGTCTCAGACCTGTTCTTTTGCCGTTCTTGTAACAGAAAGGTGATGCTTTTTCCAGCAGGATAATGCTCTCCAGCACACTGGCCGTAAAGCTCAACGTGCTCTGCAAGACGTGCAGCAGCTTCCCTGGCCAGCACCACATGCAGGCTCGTCTCCAGTCGAGCGCATGTAGGACATGATTGGGCAAGAAGTGACCTGTGCGACTCGTCAACCAACAGCTCTTATAGAACTACGTGAACAGGTCGAGCAGGCGTGGAGTAACGAATCCCGGGGCAGTATTCGCCCTCTGTAGGATCGACTGGATGCCAGATGCAGTGCTCGCAATGCCACCCGTGGAGGCTACACTACGCAGTAATATTGGTTTTTCAGCATGGGTCAATACCGGGTACATCAAAACTGCTTGTTCTATTAATCTGTAAATGTAATCATCTCATGTGGTCTATGCGCACTGTTGCAACAATACGAGAGGCGTTGGAAAAGTCTGTGCAAAAATGAAAACTACTCACGTGTTTGGAGTAAACCTTTTTTATTTGTCGACATAGTCTCGTTTTAGACTTATACACTTCGTTCAACGCTGTTCTAAGCTGTTGATCCCTTCCGAATAACAGGAATTGTCCAAGTCTGTAAAATAGCTACTAGTTGCTGCAATCACCTCCTTGTTTGAATAAAATCTTTGTCCTGCCAGCCATTTCTTGAAATTGGGGAACAGGGAGCCAAGTCTGGAAAATAGGAGTGATGTGAAACGACTTGGAATCCTATTTCCAATAATTTTGCGACCACAACTGCTGAGATCTGTGCTGGTGCATTGACGTTATGGAAAAGGACTCTTTTGTGGTCCAATCGTCGGCGTTTTTCTTGCAGCTCGGTTTTCAAACGGTCCAATAACGATGAATAATATTCACCTGTGATTGTTTTACCCTTTTCCAGATAGTCGATGAGGATTATCCCTTGCGAATCCCAAAAGACAGTCGCCATAACCTTTCTGGCCAAAGGAATGGTCTTCGCCTTTTTTGGTGCAGATTCTCCACTGGTAATCCATTGTTTAAATTGTTGGTTGCTCTCAAGAGTATAGTAATGTATCCATGTTTCATCCACAGTGATGAAACGACGCTTAAAGGCCTGCAGATTTTTCCTGAATGGCTGCAAACCATCCTTGCAACACTTCACACGATTCCGGTTTTGGTCAAGCGTGAGCAAACGCGGCACCCATCTTGCAGAAAACTTTTTCATGTCCAAATGTTAATGCAAAATATTATGTACCCGTTCATTCGAGGTGCCCATAGCACTAGCAATCTCCCGCACCTTAACTCTTCTGTCATACATCACTGTGTCATGGATTTTATCAATGATTTCTGGAGCTGTAACCTCCACAGGGGGTCCAGAACTTTCAGCAACACTTGTGGCCATATGGCCACTCCGAAAATTTTGAAACCACTTATAAACTGTTCTAATGGAAGGTGTGGAGTCACCGTAATGTTTATCAAGCTTCGCTTTAGTCTCCTGAGGCGTTTTGCCTTTCATAAGGTAATGTTTAATCACCACACGAAATGATTTATCGTCCATATTTTGACAATCACTCGACTTCCTTTGTACACACGAATGCCACACTCAAAGAAATAGAACAATATGGCTGAAACTTAGTGTGCGTTCTTTCCTAAGACGCTACTAACTAAACATGATCTCGATACCCGCTGGTGGTGCCATCTCTCGGACTTTGCACGGACTTTTCAAACGCCCCTCGTAAATCTTGAGTAATTGGAAACACCTAAAAAGCGTAAGGAGTGTGTCAAAACTCTCCATTACGTAACACAATATACCAACTTAACGCTATTCTTTGCATTGTGTAAGCACTCAGATATCGATAGTAACAATCTGAGGGCGAAACATGGGAGCGCGATTTTAAGCATTGTTGTGAGACGAGGTCTGTCTGCGAGAGTGGAAGTAGTAGTGTAGGTCGAGAGCTCGGAGACAGAAGACGTGTCACGCTGCCCTCACGTCGGTGATGGCAGACCTTACCACACTCGAGGTCTGATTTCATTTATACGGCCAGGAGAGATTTAAATGCCTTAACTACGCCTGAAGATGGAATTCAAGGTAAATTCGCAAGCATAGCGCAAAAGCAATTGCCGGGTTAGGCTCGTGATTGTTAGTCAGAGTTTTCAACAATCCCATCTTTTGCTTGTCAGTTAAAGAAGCCTCCTTAGCCTCAAAGTAATAATAACTATCCACCAAATCTAATTAATATATAACTGCTGTGGTTACGAAAAGTTATTGTAACTGAGAAATTGAAATAATTTGCTAATCTGGCACTCAGCCATTATTGAGACATATGTCATTTTCATTGTCATTATTAATACTTGTTCACGATGATTCTCAAGACTTAATTAATGAAATCCCTTCTCAAAAGCTATAGAATAGTTAACAGAACGCCAGCAAACTCCTTTTTATTAAATTCATTCTTAGTAACAATAAGCTTCAGCCGCTGCTGCTGCATGCTGATGCGAATTGCTGTAAAGCACGTGGAAAAAGACAGTCGTCTAAAGAGGTGAGTGCAAAACTTAGGGCGAAAACAGAGACACTGACACACCGCAAAATGTCATGTACTCTTGTCCATCAAATTCCGTTGTCAGATTCTGTATTACTTGTAAATTTTTGTTCAAATACGCACTCAGATAGTTTATCCAATTGTGAGTTCTAAGTTTTTCGTGCAACAGGTCGTTGAGGGCTTAAATGACAGTGAAAGTGACACTTATACAACACGCACACAGTGTTATGCGGATTAGATTTCGATTACTGTTAGCTCGGGTTGCTTATCGAGTCCATTTTCACTGACGAACATAGGCAGATATTGGCTGTAGCTACGTTACAAAGGCTGTACTATTTTTTTTCCCAGCAGTGTATTAGAAGAATTAAAAATTCTTAAAATAGATGTATGACGTTTGCTGACGCCCCGGGTGGGCAGCAGTGGGGGCAAGAGGAGAAGGCCGCTGGATTCGAAGGAGCTCGGACGAGCAGCGAATGTCAGCTCCTCAGTTATGGCATAATAAGCATAACTAGCTTTGTTTCTGCTCATAGTGAGTAAACAACGGTTGATCAAGTACAGTCTTGAAGCAAGTGATTTTTTTTGGTTGTTGATAAAGTGTATTTTGATTCGTGACAGCATATGTGAGCCTTGAGCAGCCGCTGGTGAAGTATCAGTGGAGCAACAGTGCAGTAGCGAGTCGCAAATTTAGCTTTCATATTTGTTTTGTAGTTTGATTCTTAATTTCTTTCCGAGTGTTTGTGCGCTTGCATATTTAATTACATAAAATCCTTGCGTATTCTCGTATTTGAGAAGAATAATATTGCTTATTGATGGCCGTAGAGTATAAATGCGTGGAGTCGTTAGACATTAGCAGTAGGATGGATAGGGCGCGTGCGTGCTGTGTGCGGGCGCAGGAGGAACTGGCCGCGGTTCGCGAGCAGCTGAGCGTGCTGTTGGCCACGGTCAGCCGCCTTCAGGCTGCTGCCTCGAGGTGCAGCGACGGCGGAGGGTCTGGCGCGTCGCTTGAGACACCACAGGTGTCTCTTGCTGCGTCCACTGACTCAGCCGCCGAGGCACCTTCTAGTGTACCCTGCGCGTTGGGGCCGCCCTCACCTTCAGGGTGAGTTGCGGACCGCGTCGCTCGAGGCGGAGGGTCAATGGGGAGGCTGGCCGGCTCGCCTCGCCCGTTCATCCTGTCAGTGGGCAGGTGGCCGCTCCTTCAGCAGGGCCCGAGCAGGCACCCGGGGGCAAAGGCTTGCTTGTTATTGGGAGCTCCAACGAAGGCGGGTAGTGGAGCCCCTCAGGGAAATAGCGTACAGGGCTGGAAAGAAATCCAACGTGGTTTGTCTGCTGTGGGGCCTCAACCGAGATGTGGAGGCAGCCTTGCCTGTGGCTATCGAGCTGGAAAGAAATCCAACGTGGTTTGTCTGCTGTGGGGCCTCATCCGAGATGTGGAGGCAGCCTTGCCTGTGGCTATCGAGCGTACGGGGTGCAGTCGTCTGCAAGTAGTTGCTCACGTCGGCATTAATGATGCCTGTCGCTTGGGGTCTGAGGCGATCTTAAGTACAGGCGGCTGGCCGATTTGGTGAAGACCGCTGGCCTCGCACGCGGGGTGCAAGCAGAGCTCTCTATTTGCAGCATCGTTCCCAGAGTGGATCGGGGTCCTTTAGTTTGGAGCCGAGTGGACGGTCTCAACCAGAGACTTCGTCGACTCTGTGACTGTCTTGGCTGCAGATTTCTAGACTTGCGCTATTGGACGCGGAATTGTAGGGCGCCCCTAGATAGGTCAGGGATGCAATACACAAAGGAAGCGGCTATTCGGGTAGCAGAGTACTTGTGGCGTGCACATGGGGTTCTTTAGGCTAGGCAGTAGTGCGAGGTGTCCTGATGAACACTCACCAGTCGACGTGCAGGCAGGGAAGTCAGGACGCGCTCAGTTTAAAGACACTTCAGCTATCAAGATATTAGCAGTAAATTTTCAGAGTGTTCGGAATAAAGTTCCTGAATTTACTGCCCTCCAGGAAGCGTGTGGCGCACAAATTATTCTCGGGACTGAGGCCTGGCTGAACCCTGAGATAGGAAGTTCTGAAATATTTAGTGAGGGTTGGAACGTATATCGGAAAGACAGATTAGACACCGTAGGAGTTGGTGTCTTCATCGCAGTTGACAAAAATATTTTGTCTACTGAGGTGGGAGTGTGATTGTGAAGTTATCTAGACACGTTTAACAGGGCTAGTGGAAATAAAGTTAATTTTGGGGTGTTATTACCGGCCACTGGGTTCCACCGTGACAGTTTTAGAATCATTCAAAGGGAGTCTACATTCTGTATCGCAGAAGTACCCGGATCGTGCTATATTAGTCAGAGGCGACTTCAACCTACCTAGCATAGACAGGGATGTCTATGGATTCATTACAGGTGGTACAGACAAGCCGTCGTGTGAATTACCTTTGAACACATTATCCGAAAACTGTCTTGGGCAGCTAAATCGACAGCCAACGCGTAGTGGAAATATTTTAGATCTGGTAGCCACGAACAGACCAGACCTCATCGACGGTGTCAGTGATGAGACAGGGATTAGTGATCATGATGTTGTCATTACGACTATGGTTACGAAAGTTAAAAAGTCGGTCAAGAAGGCTAGGAGAGTATTCTTACTAGAAAGAGCAGATAAGCAGTTGTTAGCATCCCACTCAGTAAATGAATCGACGTCATTTACTTCCGGTGCGATGGACGTGGAAGAATTATGGGCAAATTTTAAACACATTGTAAATCACGCATTGGACAAGTATGTGCCGAAAAAGTGGGTTACGGACGGAAAAGACCCACCATGGTTTGACAGAGAAATTCGGAGAATGCTCAGGAAGTAAAGACAGTTGCACTCGCGGTACAAGAAAGATCGGGAGAATGAGGACAGGCAAAAGTTAGTAGAGATTCGTGTTGCTGTAAAAAGAGCGATGCGCGAAGCATTAAACCACTACCACCGTCATACCTTTGCAAAAGATCTTGCTGAAAACCCAAGGAAATTCTGGTCTTACATGAAATCAGTAAGCGGGTCGAAGGCTTTCATCCAGTCACTCACTGATCAGTCTGGCCTGGCAACGGAAGACAGCAAAACGACAGCTGAAATTTTAAATTTAGCATTTGAGAAATCTTCCACGCAGGAGGATTGTACAAACATACTGCCGTTTGAGTCTCGTACAGATTCCCGTATGGAGGACATAGTGATAGACATCCCTGGGGTTGTAAAGCAGCTGAATGGGTTGAAAATAAATAAATCGCCAGGTCCTGATGGGATTCCAATTCGGTTTTACAGAGAGTACTCTACTGCATTGGCTCCTTACTTAGCTTGCATTTATCGCGAATCCCTTGCCCAATGTAAAGTCCCGAGCGACTGGAAAAAAGCGCAGGTGACGCCTGTATATAAGAAGGGTAGAAGGACGGATCCTCAAAATTACAGACCAATATCCTTAACATCGGTTTGTTGCACGATTCTCGAACATATTCTCAGTTCGAATATAATGAATATCCTTGAGACAGACAAGTTGCTGTCCATGCATCGGCACGGCTTTAGAAAGCATCGCCCCTGCGAAACGCAACTCTCTCTTTTTTCACATGATATCTTGCGAACCATGAATGAAGGGTATCAGACGGATGCCATATTCCTTGACTTCCGGAAAGCGTTTGATTCGGTGCCCCACTGCAGTCTCCTAACTAAGGTACGAGCATAGTGGATTGGTTCCCAAGTATGTGAGTGGCTCGAAGACTTAAGTAATAGAACGCAGTACGTTGTCCTCAATGGTGAGTGTTCATCGGAGGTGAGGGTGAAAGGCCTCTGTTGGATTCCTTTCATGTTTGATTTCTTAAATCTGTTGTCATTTATGGAATAAATTCCTCTTCTAAATTTACTGTGGCGTTTCTGACTATCTGGGAGGAGACTGAGTAGTGGAACATGTTACCTTTACACGTAAACAAGAACGATCTGTCACACTACTACACTTTAAAACACAGTTTATATTTAATTCATGTCACACAGTCTCATACGGAACCTACATCCGCTTTCTGTTATATACTGTATATGATAAGATACTGTCATCCCCCTTCCCTTCTGTGTGAGAGGATGAATGATCAAATGTGTTTGTAGTTGCATGCTTGAGGGTAGCAGACAAGGCTGTCTGCTAGAGAACAGTAGGACCAACGTCGGAACAGGTAGCTACGCTTCCTAAAAGCAAAGAGGTTTCTATCCTTAGTATGGTTCTGTCCGTCCGTTGTCATGTTGGTATAGGAAGCTGCCCCTCTGGCCACTTCCGTTTGTCTTTGTGAGCCACCCTCAGGAAGCACGCTCGGCAGTAGGGCAGTTGCAGTCTGGCGGTGGCGAGCGTCTGAAGTGGTAAGATCTCCGGCTAAGCGCGTGTCTGCTAAGTCCATAGGACAATGGATTTGTTAAGTTCAGCCTAACTGAAAATTTAATCATCTTTATTTCGGGTTTAACTCTAAAATATCTAAGGTTATCTTAAATTGCAGCGTAGTGTAATTCTCGTGTGAAGTTCATAGTATTTTCCGGTTGTTGCTTTGTTACTACTTTGTGAGTAAAGTGGAACCACGTGTTGATCAGTAACTCTAACTAAGATCAATCTTAAATGCGAATGCTTGTGTGATTATAACGTCTCGTCTTGACAATATTTTCAATATAGCAACTTTTCTTTATGTTCAACCCACGTGGGGTGTACTTTGTGAGACCAGTACCACGTGCTTATATAACTGTTTGACCCGTCAGGTTAACAGTAAGACGTTAATAACCAGTTCGAGGTTTTTCTTTTGTAATTTGCTTTTCGATCTAATTTATTTTAATTATCAAAATTATTGTGGAGTTATACGCTTTGTGTAAACCAAGTTGACCACGTGAAGCATGTGGTGTAATCATCAAAGTAGCCCTCAGCTATTCTTTTCGGGAAGATTTCACAAAGAGTTAATATGAATTTAGTATACCAGTGTGTGGTAATTACATGACGGACAGGATTGTGCTACGAACGTAATTTCTTTGGGTGAAAATTTGAATCTGTTGGTAGTGGTTAATTTTCTCTTGGATATGTTTCAATGTTCTTTGTATGTTGTTTTATGAATGCAGTGTTGTATGCAGACTCCCAATCTTGGCTCCATATTTGATGTGTTCCGTAAGATTTTCACAATCCTAAATAAGGCACCAGCTTGTTACGAGTAGAATTTAATATGCTGAAATTTCAGTGACCAATCTTAAAAATAAATTTCCAAATATAAACTGATTTCTTTCTTGTTATTTAAATTCTCCTTTATATATATATATATATATATATATATATATATATATATATATATATATATATTACCGGTTGTGGTATGACTATTAAAAGATTATCATTAATGTTAGTCTGTTTGGGAATTTGGTAAACTTAGACTAGATACCTGATGAAACAGTTGCTTAGTAATACAAGATTAACCTCCCCAGACAGCTCACAGCTTTTAACCCGCTTTTATTCTACTATTAGCACCCGATTTCAGCATAGCAAATTCATGTACCAATATTACACATGGCGACCCTGTTCTGTGATTCCGCTAGACTCTGGAATCTCTGAGACGTTAGATTGCAAGCGTTGTATAATCTTAATTTTTTTCCCTACAGCGCTCAAACAACTTCTGCGTTGTTTCTGAGGAGACTTTCTAAAGATTCACTGCGTTGTTGAGCGGCGTTGTGTTGTTTGTCTTGTTGTTTTGTTTTCTATATTTGTGTGTTTTATATGTGTGTGTGGTTTTTTTTCTCGCTTGTAAATTCCACTGTTTCGATCAAAGATAAAAATTTGTTTTGCGTGTGAAAAAGTGAGTACTAGGTTGGGTACCTTTCGTGTAACTGTCGAAATTTTTGGGGGATACATTTACTGTGATTAGTGTGTTGCGTACTGGGTATAAATTGAACTAATGCAGACACGTAACCAAACTAAAAGTAAGCGATCCGACAACTTAAGCAACATGGACCAAGGGGATAATTTGATTTCGAATGTTAACGCGTCGGGCGGTTCCGAAAATGCAATGGGAAATACTTCAGACGAAATGCAGAACAGCACGAATGGGCTCACATCAGAGCCACAAATTAATTTGCCTCCTACTAACCAAAATGATTTGGCAGAACTCATGAAAGCCTTATTGCAACAAAATAAAGAAAACGCACAGAAATCTGAAAAATCGATCCGCGAGCTAGGGGAACAAATGACGCAGAAATCTGAAAAATCGATCCGAGAACTAGGCGATCAAATGACGCAGAAATCAGAAAAATCGTTCCGAGAACAAAAAGAATCATCCGAAAAATCGATCCGCGAGCTAGGCGAACAAATAGACGAAAAACTAATCCAGCAGACAAATAAAGTCGACAAGTCGATGCAGAGAGTGTCCGATGATATCTCACAAAGAATAAACAATCTGGCAAGTGAAATAAAAAGTGATATTATGAAAGAATTAGGCCGTACATTTGAACAAATCTATGATCGTCTGCAAGCCTTAGAACAGAGCAAGCGGAGTCGCGATGCCGAATCTAAAGAAAGCGAAAAACGGCTACTTAGGAATTTCCAAGAGCTGAGGGAAGAATGCCAAATGGAACATCAGCAGGTACTCTCGAGGGTCCAAGAGGCGGAAACGCATTGTCCCACGTCCGTTAGCAACACAATAGCGGACAACAGTTTAGCGATCCACGCGTTGGAACAGCAAGTAGAACAATTGAAGCAGACTGGGGCGGAGGACAAGAGACAAATAGATGATAAGATTGCGGCATTAGCGGACATTGTAGGCACGATGAAGCTGGCGGAAAGCGAGAACAATACTACACCGGTAGCGGCCGCAGAGACCGAAGAAGTGCGTTCGCTTCTGAGATTTCAGAAGGGACAATTCGAAGTGAACAGGCAACACAAGGCTGTAACAGGCGAATTACAAGAACGCGTGGCGCATCTGGAAAACCGCATGGCGTGTGATTCCGAACTCGCCAATAGCACTAAAAATAGCCGTACGAACAGTGCAGAGAGGGACTCCAGCCACGAGGGAGATTTTGACGACAGGGAAGAATGTAATTTGAGGGGCAGACATGAGAAAAATAGAAACATTCAAGGGCCTCGACAGGAGGAAATGCGGGGATTTGATTTCAAACATTTCCTTACGGTAAGAAAGTTTGAGATATTCCGAAATTCGCAAAAAGGAATACATCCACGAGCATGGCTCGAGCAATTTGAGTTCTGTCTTCCTCCCGACTGGGCAAGTTCACATAAGATAGAATATATGTGTGGCTATTTGGAAGGCGAACCGGCGATTCGCATGAGGTCGGCAGCGCGTCACTGCAACTCCACTCGGGAGTTTCGACAAGCCTTTCTCTCCGCCTATTGGTCGGAAGCGGCACAAGATAGGGTCAAACATGGCATAATTATGCTGCCAAATTTGAACCAGTCTGGTTTCGGCAGCCCTGCACGCCTATTCGACCACATGCTGCAGGCAAATCAATTTTTATACGATCCATACGGGCCTGCGGAACTAATTAGGATATGCATCACCAAATTGCCGATGCACTTGCGGCACGTCATTCTTGCGGGACGATGCAAAGAGGACGTGGAAACGTTTAAAACACTTCTCCAAGAGTTGGAATATAATACAGCAGAATGCCCGCCTAATCAGGCACAAAGTTATTACAGGGCACAGCAGCGCGACCGCAGTCGTGGCCGTATTACTAATCAACGGCGTGACTGGTCGTCGCGACGCGAACGGAACAACAATCTGGACAGGCCGTATAGAAACTGGGCTAACAGTCGCGAACACAGGTGGAACAGCGGAAATGATCGAGGACGTGGACAGAATCGTGAACGGAACAGTTACGGCAACCAGAATCGATACTACGGTGAACACGGTGGGAATAGGACTATAGGCGGAGCACCTCATGATGTTGAAATTCGGCCAGCTAACCCTAGACATAATCCAGCAAATGGAAATGAACAAAACCGGCAATGACAAACGATCAGCGCAGAAGGCGCCCAATCGGAACCAATGAACGACATGGCAAAGGAGTGCATACGGTATATAGAGAGGGAAGATATTAGAGAGGATTTGTTGCAAGAAACTAAGAGTGCTAAAATTTCGGGAATAAATCCAGTCGTGACAGTTGCAGTAAACGAAATATGTTTTAAGTGTGTCATTGACACTGGAAGCCCTTTCTCGATAGTAAGCGACGCAGCATTTCAAAAATGCGAAGGGACTGGGACTTGGCCCGTTTTTCAAGTGCGAGGAATAAAGGTGAAGGGCGCAATCTACGGTAAGAGCATAGAAATCCGAAGGCAAACTCGGCTTAATTTTACCTGCCAGGGAAGAGAGTTTGAGTACAACTTCTTTGTGCTCCCAATGCTGAATGTGGCAATGATTTTAGGAAATGACTTCATGAATGCCCACCATGCAGTAATTGACATGGGTGGAGGAGTAATGACAGTTCAAGTTGGGGATCAGCCAATGAATTTAGTATTTGATGAATGCATATTACGTGCAGAGTCAGAAATTAGTTGCCTAAAATTTCAAGCTCAAACCGAGTCGCAACCCAGACTGGAGCTACTCGTGAACTATGTAGGTGAGTCGTGCTCTACGTCTGGTGAGCAGGGGAAAGATGTTGCTTTTGCTGATGCACTGAGAAAGAGCATCGCGGGTGTCAGAACCACGGACAGGGAAAAGGAGAAATTGTATTGCCTACTTAGGAATCATGAACGGGTATTTTCTGATACTCCGGGGGCTATTAAGGGTTTTACGTACCAATTCAGAGTACGTGACCATCAGAAGTTTTCTGTTAGACCATACCCTATTCCCGTGGCGTATAAAGCCCAGGTGGAGAAGGAAATAAACAAGATGTTAGAACAAGGAATAATTGAGCGGGCAGTAAGCTCGTACAACTCACCCTTGCTTGTCGTGCCAAAACGCGACAACTCAGTTCGTTTGGTGCTAGACTCGAGACAGATAAACACAATTATTATGTCGGAAACGGACAGGCCTGAGAGCCTTGAGGAACTCTTACAACGTTTCCACGGGGTAAAGGTACTATCATCTGTCGACCTCCGTTCGAGTTTTTGGCAAATCGTGCTACACCCATCTTACGGATTATATACAGCGTTCCTGTGTTACGGAAATTGTTTCCAATTCCGGCGTCTCCCGTTCGGACTAAACGTCTCATCAGCTGCTTTTATAAGGGGATTAAATAGCATTTTACCTGATGATTTGAAACAGCGAGTGACAATTTACGTGGATGACATATTAATTGCGGAAAAGTCGTGGGAGGACCATAATGACGTTGTGAACAGACTACTGGATGTTTTTGAGAAGGCAGGTGTAACAGTCAACTTAGATAAGTCACAGTTCGGACGAGAGAACATAAAATTCTTAGGCCATATTGTCTCAGCAAATGGAATACAACCTGACCCGGAGAAAATTGCGGCGATAGCGGAGTGTGCAATGCCGACAAATAAAAAACAGTTGCGAGCATTCTTAGGCCTGTGTAATTTTTATAAGCGATTTATAAATTTTAGTGTACTTGGTACACCCCGTCTATGTGGTCTAACAGGGAAGAACGCTTTGTGGGTCTGGGATCAAGAGGCACAGGATGAATTTTATAAATTGAAAAAGGCATTGGTAGAGGCTCCCATCCTCGTGCATCCCGACCTGACACAAGAATTCTGTTTAATGACGGACAGTTCCTTGTCAGGATTAGGTGCGGTACTGTTTCAAACGGAAGGAAATGATGATATTACAACTTGGAAAACAATCTCGTTTGGGAGCAGGGTGCTCTCTCGATGTGAAAAAAATTATTCCGTGACGGAACTCGAAGCACTCGCGATAGTTTGGGCATTCTCAAAATTTAGGTATTTTTTATTTGGGAGGACCACCAAGGTGTACACTGACCATCGTGCACTCCAATTTCTGATGAGCACAAAAATCACGCATGGGAGACTAGGACGCTGGGCACTATACCTACAGGAATATAACTTCACTGTAGAATACATTCCTGGACAAAAAAATGTAATTGCTGACGCTTTATCGCGCATTCCTATAGGTTTGGTTCACACAGAAGAAAGGGAAAATAATTTTAGCATCCTATACTTACAGAATGTAGCGTTCGAGAATTTTGTTACCACCTCTTTAGTAAGTATAGCGGACGAACAGGATAAGGACGCAGTATTGAAAGATATAAATAAGAAGTGGGAGGACAAGGAGAATGTAGGAATACGCCAGTACTACTTAGTGCGCAATAGAATATTATTCAAGAAACGAGCCCCGGACGACTCCAGATGGGTGTTGGTGATTCCGGAGGAACTCGTAAACAAAATTATATGGTACATACATTTGAGTTATGGTCACTTTGGAGCACAGAAATGTTGTGAAAAACTGAAAGAGACATGCTATTTTAATAACATGCTACGGCGTATTCGTGGTGTACTTAGAGTGTGCGGACCTTGTCAGCGAGCAAAGGCGGCCACAGTGACTTATGCTGCATCATTGCACCCGATAATACCAAGCAAACTTTGTGACCTCGCGGCCGTGGATCTATTTGGGCCACTAATACGATCTAAAGCAGGTTTTGCATATGTTTTCGTAGCGGTAGAGCTAACCTCCAAGTTTGTGTGTCTGACTCCGTTGAAGCGAGCCACAGGAAGGGCAGTGGCAACTGCATTTGCAAAGCAGTTTCTGCATGAAGTTGGGAGCGTGAAAAGGGTTATCTCGGATAATGGACCAAAATTTAGATCGCAATACTGGCAGCGGATGCTTCGAAGAAAAAGAATTAAACCTATATATAAATCTCTCTTTCACCCCAGCTCGAACCCCAGTGAGCGTATTATGCGTGAATTAGGAAAATTATGTAGGTTATACTGCAGTCGTGATCACCGATCGTGGGACATACACCTAAAAGGATTTCAGAACATAATTAATGAGTTGCCTAATACGTCAACAAAGCTTCCGCCAATCACTGTGCTAAAAAACAAGAAGCCCCCGAGCAAAATCAAAGAGGTGGTGCTTTGGCCACTAGAGCCGAGACAACGCCGGAACGCAATTGTTGACTTAGCTTTACGCAACATCAAGCGTGCAGCAGAAGCCAGAGTCAAGGCGTATAAGAAACACGTGAGAAAAACAGTGTTTCATGTAGGACAAAAAGTTCTTATCAGATCACACAAGCTGTCTAACAAACGGTCAGGTATCTGCAAGAAATTTTTTAATCTCTTTAACGGCCCATATCGGATAAGGAAGATTCCCCATGAAAACGCCATAGAAGTGGAAACTCTTCGATCGAAGAAATCAAAAGGACTACACCATGTGTCAAACGTAAAACCATACATTGAGTAGAAAGGGCAGTGGGGAGTAGAGAGGACGGTGAAGAGAATGAATTGATTAGTTTAAATTTGTGACATGCATTTTGAATAATATGTTGGTAAAAATTAATGATAAAGATGTTTTTATGTGATTGATTGAAGTGATGTTGTTAATTTGTTTTCTTTCCTTGTGCAATTAGGATTTAGTTTGATTCAAACGTAAAGATAAAAGGTTTCCTTGTGAACGAGTGAAATGCTGTTTTTTTTTGTGTGTGTAAATTGAAAAGAGCCGCTCCTGAGAGAAGCAAGATCTGTGTTGAATTAATGCAAAACTCAGGGGAATATCCGATCTGTGGGTATTATGGGTCTGGCAAACCCAGGTCCCCAGCTGTTAGTAGCCTTGTTTCCGATTTTCTGCTTTCAGTGCTACTATCTATCTATTACTATTCTATATCTGTCAGTATAAATGAGGATCTCTTACTATAGTATGCGTGCTGTATGAATATTTTAAGACAGGAGAACTCTGAGAAAGGAATGAGTAAATCTGGAATCTTGAAAACAGGACGCGATAATACTATTGTTTAACCATTGGCTTCCCAATATGCGATGATATGTTAATATTGATGATATATGTATTTTTTGTTCTTTATAGCTGAGTACGGAAAGTGCTGTCTGTGGATTTCGTAAGTAGATTGATTCCCTTCAAGGTGAAAGAAGAATTGTGGTTTGTGTAATTTACGTCGCCCTGAAATATTATTGTGGCAGTCAAATACGAGCAGTTTTCCAGCAAATGGAGAATGGAACGGAAATGTGGATCCTTTTTGTAGTCTTCACTGATGTTGAGCCAGAGCCTAAAAAAAAAATTATTCTGCGTTAATACTTGTCCTAGAAAAGCGACGTTTATGTATTTTTGCTGATGCTGTGAGCATTACAGCTTACCGTTTTCGCTGGTGCGGGATGCACTGCAGCTTATATGATTTGCACTGAGGAAATTTCCCTCTTGAAGGTAGAGGATGATTAAATAATTTTGATTATGGGACCGAAGGAAAGCTTGGTTTAAGGTAATAAGGATGAAGCAAAACATTTGTCATTTAAACTACAGGAGGATTCGGATCTTTTGTGTCTGTTGTGAGTTCAACATGTTAAGATGAAACTGTTTTACAGAATAGAGGTGACCACAATTTTGGCATTCATGAGAAATGAGTCCAGAATAACCACCACAGGCGAAATAACTGATTTGGAAGCGAAAGGTAACTTAAAGAAGGGACGAAATGGGTAAGAAAATGTAGTATAACCTGTATAATTAAAATATTGTACCCTTCTCAGAGCCATCTGTGTGATTAATTCTTGTGATAACGTAATTTTAGATGAAATTTTCTTACTGTTTTATGTGTGAATATATGAGTATGATAAATGTATAATTGCGAGTCTCTTAACAGGTGTGTCAACTGGTATAAATGTTTTGGCGTGTAAATAACCATTGTTCTTTTTACTGTGAATGTTTAAGGAAAGTTTCTCCATATTTATCATGTGACAAGACGTATGCCGCGAGCGTCAAGAAGAGGACGAATTAGAACGATGTTGTAGTGGTATATACACGGTGTTGAAATAGCATTGAAGTAGCTTGTGGGCTTAACTAGTAGTGGAGTGAAGTAGAATTTTGAGTAATGCATGTTTATGGGTAGTTAGTTTGTAGAATAGACAACAGGTGTGCATGTGTGTGTGTAAATAACATGTGAACCCTATGCTGACCCGACCTATACTTGCACAAGGCATAATCCTATTCATTTTTAGTGAATTAATAAGTAGCATTTGATTTATTAAAACGTAAGTGAACCACATTAGTGATGTGGATTTAAATATTATATTGTCACTTCATTTAATTCTTATTTTTTTTACATTGTAAAGTCATTTCATTTTTATTCTTTTACATTGTCAAGTCATTTAAATTTTATTTTATATTGTCGATTCATCTAATTTAAAAAAAAAAATTAAGTCTCACGTTTGTTCTTAAAAATTGTGAAAGACAATGCTAAGTGGTATTATGTATGACATTGTGTAATCACATAAGGATGATGAAAAATTTCTGTGAATGCAGTTGAGAACGTGAAAGCGAACCGGCTAAACTCTTACGAGACAGCGGGAGCAGCCGGACTAGTTGTAAACTGGCGGGTTTCCCAGCAGGACACGCTGTCAGCCAGGCCACTTCGGGAGCGCGGCCGACAACAAAAGAAGGTACGCGGCAAACACTTTCCCTTGTACCTGGAGCTAATGGGCGGCCGCCCCGGGCGACCCTTCCTCGAGGCGATGACCTGAGATGGGCGAGCGGTCCACCGCGCGGAAATCCATCTGCTGGCAACGCACCACACGCACGCGACCGTGACGAGACGGCCGCGGAGAAACAACACAAGGGGCGTGGAGCCTTTTGACAGGTACTGTCCAGAGAAACTTGCAGACGTCAACGACGCCTATCAACATTTCCTGATGGATGCCCACTGTCAAGCGACAGTAAATCATGGTTCGATGTTCTCTGGTCGCTAAGGGTGGCACAAAAGAAGAGCCATTAAGTGTCATCCTTGCCCAGGAATATCAACCTGGCGTGTCAATCGAGGATACCGCACGAATTTGACAACACAAACATGGAACCAAATCGAGATGTACGTGACACAGACCACCAAGAGAAACTTCATGAGAGGGCAGAGACGGCGGGATTGCACGCAACAGATGGACAAAAAAAATCCCTACTGACAGCTGCGGCGACGCACCCCCTTCCCCTCCCCTTATATTGTGCCTCGGAACAGTGGAACTAGTGAGTGTATCAGTGAACAGTGCATATACGTGTGTTTCTGTCACAGAAACTTTGACTCGTGTGTTTTGCAGGGATTCGATTTATTGGTGTTTACTAGACTGACTCTTGTATTTTGCAGGTGTTCTATTTATTAATTTTTTTTAGACTTTGACTCTCGTATTTTGCAGGTGTTCTATTTATTAATTTTTTTTAGACTTTGACTCTCGTATTTTGCAGGTGTTCTATTTATTGTTCTTTTTAGACTTTGACTCTTGTATTTTGCAAGGTGTTTTATTTATTGGTGTTTTTTTTTTTTGAGATGTTGACTAGTGTACTGTTTTATTGATCAATGTTTGTTCTTGTGTGATGTATTAGATTTGTGTTATTTTGTTTCGTAAATTCATTCATGTGGCATTGCATAGTTTATCAGTCAGATTGCTATTCATTCTCGTTGGACTGTGATCGATTAGCCTTTGCATGGGGCATATTTATAATGGGGAACCCCTTAAGGGTAACAATCACATAATTAATTGTATTTTCAGTACAATGACACAGTGCTCATTGTTTGCTAACTAACTGAAATATAGTAGAGTGATTAAATTAATGCCACATAGTTATGTTAATTCTACAAATTATTAGTTTTATATGATATAGAATTTTTTTTGCGATAACCACTTTGTAAAAACATTTGCGGATTGTGCATTGTAATGTTCTGCTTTATAATACTGATCTTATTTCATGTTCTTTTTTAATTGCTGTGGCATCTTTGCTATTTTCATAAATTTTGCTTGTTAATAAACAGTCATAAATTTGCCTGTGATCAGTTGGCTCTTGCAATGAGCAAATACTGGTGAACTCCATAAGGGTAACAACCAGAAATTGTTTTCATATTAATGACACAGGAACCATTGTTTTTACTTGCTGACCGAATTAGGTCTACACTATCTTTTAAATAGGTGTCACAGATTGTGTTTTTTTTTTTTGTTTGAAATTAGTAGATTTTAAAGATTTGTTGAAATTGTTGTGTTTTAGCTAGTAGCTGGTGACCTTTTGCCTTTTCTTTACACTTTTGGTTTAAGTAGGGTGTGAGAAGCCTGCTTGGGAATGTCCTAGCATGGCCAGAAAATTCCCTGCACAGTCTTTTCCCGGAGCGTTGGGGTTATGAAAGGTCTCTGTTGGATTCCTTTCATGTTTGATTTCTTAAATCTGTTGTCATTTATGGAATAAATTCCTCTTCTAAATTTACTGTGGCGTTTCTGACTATCTGGGAGGAGACTGAGTAGTGGAACGTGTTACCTTTACATGTAAACAAGAACGATCTGTCACACTACTACACTTTAAAACACAGTTTATATTTAATTCATGTCACACAGTCTCATACGGAACCTACATCCGCTTTCTGTTATATACTGTATATGATAAGATACTGTCATCCCCCTTCCCTTCTGTGTGAGAGGATGAATGATCAAATGTGTTTGTAGTTGCATGCTTGAGGGTAGCAGACAAGGCTGTCTGCTAGAGAACAGTAGGACCAACGTCGGAACAGGTAGCTATGCTTCCTAAAAGCAAAGAGGTTTCTATCCTTAGTATGGTTCTGTCCGTCCGTTGTCATGTTGGTATAGGAAGCTGCCCCTCTGGCCACTTCCGTTTGTCTTTGTGAGCCACCCTCAGGAAGCATGCTCGGCAGTAGGGCAGTTGCAGTCTGGCGGTGGCGAGCGTCTGAAGTGGTAAGATCTCCGGCTAAGCGCGTGTCTGCTAAGTCCATAGGACAATGGATTTGTTAAGTTCAGCCTAACTGAAAATTTAATCATCTTTATTTCGGGTTTAACTCTAAAATATCTAAGGTTATCTTAAATTGCAGCGTAGTGTAATTCTCGTGTGAAGTTCATAGTATTTTCCGGTTGTTGCTTTGTTACTACTTTGTGAGTAAAGTGGAACCACGTGTTGATCAGTAACTCTAACTAAGATCAATCTTAAATGCGAATGCTTGTGTGATTATAACGTCTCGTCTTGACAATATTTTCAATATAGCAACTTTTCTTTATGTTCAACCCATGTGGGGTGTACTTTGCGAGACCAGTACCACGTGCTTATATAACTGTTTGACCCGTCAGGTTAACAGTAAGACGTTAATAACCAGTTCGAGGTTTTTCTTTTGTAATTTGCTTTTCGATCTAATTTATTTTAATTATCAAAATTATTGTGGAGTTATACGCTTTGTGTAAACCAAGTTGACCACATGAAGCATGTGGTGTAATCATCAAAGTAGCCCTCAGCTATTCTTTTCGGGAAGATTTCACAAAGAGTTAATATGAATTTAGTATACCAGTGTGTGGTAATTACATGACGGACAGGATTGTGCTACGAACGTAATTTCTTTGGGTGAAAATTTGAATCTGTTGGTAGTGGTTAATTTTCTCTTGGATATGTTTCAATGTTCTTTGTGTGTTGTTTTATGAATGCAGTGTTGTATGCAGACTCCCAATCTTGGCTCCATATTTGATGTGTTCCGTAAGATTTTCACAATCCTAAATAAGGCACCAGCTTGTTACGAGTAGAATTTAATATGCTGAAATTTCAGTGACCAAACTTAAAAATAAATTTCCAAATATAAACTGATTTCTTTCTTGTTATTTAAATTCTCCTTATATATATATATATATATATATATATATATATATATATATATATATATATATATTACCGGTTGTGGTATGACTATTAAAAGATTATCATTAATGTTAGTCTGTTTGGGAATTTGGTAAACTTAGACTAGATACCTGATGAAACAGTTGCTTAGTAATACAAGATTAACCTCCCCAGACAGCTCACAGCTTTTAACCCGCTTTTATTCTACTATTAGCACCCGATTTCAGCATAGCAAATTCATGTACCAATATTACAAGGGTATCATCTGGAATTCCCCAGGGAAGTGTGGTAGGTCCAGTGCTGTTTTCTATCTACATAAATGATCTTTTGGATAGGGTGGATAGCAATGTGCGGCTGTTTGCTGATGATGCTGTGGTGTCCGGGAAGCTGTCGTTGTTGAGTGACTGTAGGAGGATACAAGATGACTTGGACTGGATTTGTGATTGGTGTAAAGAATGGCAGCTAACTCTAAATATAGATAAATGTAAATTAATGCAGATGAATAGGAAAAAGAATCCCGTAATGTTTGAATACTCCATTAGTAGTGTAGCGCTTGACACAGTCATGCCGATTAAATATTTGGGCGTAACATTGCAGAATGGGACAAGCATGTAATGGCAGTTGTGGGGAAGGCGGATAGTCGTCTTCGGTTCAATGGAAGAATTTTGGGAAGATGTGGTTCATCTGTAAAGGAGACCGCTTATGAAACACTAATACGACCTATTCTTGAGTACTGCTCAAGCTTTTGGGATCCCTATCAGGTCGGATTGAGGGAGGACAGAAGCAATTCAGAGGCGGGCTGCTAGATTTGTTACTGGTAGGTTTGATCATCATGCGAGTGTTACGTAAATGCTTCAGGAACTCGGGTGGGAGTCTCTGGAGGAAATGAGGCGTTCTTTTCGTGAATCGCTACTGAGGAAATTTAGGGAACCAGCATTTGAGGCTGACTGCTGTACAATTTTACTGCCGCCAACTTACATTTCGCGGAGAGACCACAAAGATAAGATAAGAGAGATTAGGGCTCGTACAGAGGCATATAGGCAGTCATTTTCCCCTCGTTCTGTTTGGGAGTGGAACAAGGAGAATAGATGCTTGTTGTGGTACGAGGTACACTCCGCCACGCACCGTATGGTGGATTGCGGAGTATGTATGTAGATGTAGATGTAGATATGTAGAAGTAGACGCTTACGCCAGGCGAGACGTGATCACTCCAGTCCAAGTCGGTAATTAGGATGTCTCGTCTACTCCAGCTTTCACTGTCTCAGGGTTGTGAGTTTGTCGTCGCTGATGACTACTCGGTTTAGTCAGTGGTGTTACTTTATTTTTGTATGTTGGAGAATATTGGTTTATTAATTTCCAGCATTTCCTAAAGTATCCTGACGTTGTAGTGGGGAAGAGTATAATTATATGCCGCACAGAATATCAGAGCTGTGGCAGCTAAGAAATTTAACTTCATCCTCGAGTACCTTTTTTGTTCGTATCGGTAGTGTCGTGTAGAGAGGAAGGAGTTACGGTCACATGACCTCCGTGAATCCTGATAAAAGAAATTGGTAAATTGGTGCAATTGATGTAACTACTGTACACCTATAAAACTGGAGATGCTGTGGTTTGTGCTGTGTCAGGTGCGCGGTTTGTACGCCTGTAATATTTCTCGGCATGAGAAGACATTTGAGTACTAAAATCAATTGAAAATATATAATTTGATGTGTATGATAACTTACACTATGTGCAACACCATTTTTCTACATGCGTGGTACGCGCCTGCTTGACAGACGTTTTACGCATGTTGTAGCCAAAAAAGTCGAGATGGCGTCACGCGTTTCTTCATTTTTAATGAGCACGAGACAAGTGCAATAGTTTGCACTAGTGCAGTAGTTTGCAATAGTTTGCACTTGTCTCGTCCTCGAGAATGTTGACGTGACACAATGTATCTAATGTATTTATGTGACTGACATAGCAATGCCTTTAAAAGTGCCAGAAAGTCGAAACGCGTAAGGTTAATGAAAAATAAAAGTGTGGTCAAGACGCGAGTAAAGTTATTAAAAATGCATCCAGGTGGCCTCGTCGTCTCTTTGTTTTTTCATGCAAACTAGTAATTGAATTTTGTTGTAATATAGGGTGTATCTGATTTTTTGACGTACTGTTAGTTGCCTACAGCTCGCTCGGGGGTATTTGGGTTGTTTGTTGGTCTGTCCGTGGTGGATTAGGTTGTTTGAAGTGTATCGAGTGCGTTTTGGTGGAATTTTCGGCCCCAATATGTAAGGCCCATATCATTTGGCTCGTCAGTTTGAATTGGCCCACGAACTGTTTAATAGATCGTACTCTTAGACTATTTGAGAGCGCAGCACAATAAAGTGGAACCACTAAGGAGCCGCACGTAAGTAAACTGAGATTTGCAAAGTTAGAAGTCACTTCAAATAGGAAATTATAGCACCAGTGTGCGAAGAGACAGTTTTGCTTTGATTGTTAATTGCCAGGATGAAACAGGCGGTGTCATTCAGTATTTTTGTTTTATTTTTATTGATTCTATTATCGTCGATTTGGAGAGTATTACTTTGTTGCTGGCACTCGATCACTTATGTCGAGAATACTGTATTGACATACATTAAAAGCTTCCAATGAAATGATGCTACGTGATTGAAAAATAAAAGAGGGACTGTACTCTGAATTACAGTTATTGTAGATAGATGTAGTATTTCTTATAGTAGTATCGTAGAAATTTCATTAAATGCGCTGAGTTTATGTAGGTAAAGTCAGCTAGAAAGGGAGGGATTATTTGCAGCATTTACCTAAATCGGGTATAGCAATCAGAATCAGTAAATGAATCTGCTTAAGGATAATAAGAAATACTGTACTCTGGAAGCAGTAAATAAAGAAGAGTTCCTCTTTCAACGTAAAATGGTAATTGCTAGTTGATCGTAAATACGCCATTTAGTGAAATTAAATACGTAACTGGGAATGTTTGATATTTTCGGGTAGTTAACGCAAAAGATAGAAAAAAGGACACAGAAAGTAAACCAGATTGACATTTTAAAAATTCTTTAGAGGAAATAACAGTTGGTAACGAAGTTTAGTAGTACTTAGGCACTGTCGGTGACATTCAAAGATCTTATTATTTTTGCTAAACATTACGACCAACTGACAACCTGTCTCAGCTCTGATTACGACATAGAGTTTAACAAGAAAAGAAGTAGAAAGCAAAAGATATTCATATAGGCCTATATCGATTACGTTTAATAATTTGTCATAAAAGAAAGAGAGAAAGAGAGATATTTATTGATAAGTTATAACTGTTGCCATGCTTAATTAGAGACGAGTAATATATCTCAGTAGCATGATTTGCATATATTGCTATTTGAGGCGAAGAAATTTATGGCAGTGAACAAACGATAGCGAGTTATTACTATACATCAAAAGAATTCTTGAAGGTATCGTTTCAGAGTTAATTACAGTCTAAGCTATCGAGAGGTTAAGATTTTTACGAGTTAATTAAATTTTTTTATGACTCATGTTCGCTGCGAGTGGGATTTTTATGTCAGTTGAGATTCAAATGTGAGGCAGCAAGCTGTAATATGTGTCGCTCAGTGACGTGGGATGCACAGTTGGACTTCGAACATGCAGAGCTAACAGGTAGGTCTGCTAATCAATAGAGCTACGCACATCTCATAGATTTCTGCATCCTAATACAGGCAGTTTGTGTATGGTACTTTGTTTGTTATCTTCTCTCGCTGTTAAATGTTGTGTTTCGTTTTGATTGGCGCCACAGAGTCCCAAACCAGATTAACGTAAAAACCAGAGGAAGTGGCGGAGAATGTTTCAGCTTTTTCTTAACATAAATTCACTTATTGATTGTCGGTGTGCGGTAGAGTAATAATGTAACACACATACTGTTGGGAACAATGTTGACAAGAACTTTTCAGTTCATACAGTTTTAAATTTGAATACAATTTGGTCCAAGGTACATGACAATTTTGTGGCTCAGAACAGTTTTTCATATATGGAAAAACTTTCTCCCTGAGGAAATTTTTGTATTTCAGGAAAAACTGCAGCACGTGTTCAGTGAACGCTATAATTGTAACACTATAATCTCGAGGAAGCAGCTGTTTTGAAACACAAACATTTTTGTAGCCTGTCTCTGAGAATGCAAAACGGGAAAGACGTCTTTAGACAGGATGTGCCGTGTGAACTGCCGGAGCCACTGCTCCTGCCACCCTTACAGTTCGTCAGAGTGCAAGCAGGGCAGCATATGCTGAGGTGACGAAACGCGTCGGATACCTCCTAATGTCATGTAGGACCTCCTTTTGTCCGACGTACAGCGGCAGCTCGACGCGACCTGGACTCGGCAAGTCGCTGGGAGTGCCCTGCACAAATACTGAGCCGTGCTGCCTCTACAGCCGTCCGTAATTGCGAAGGTGTTGCAAGATTCTGTGCTCGAACTGACTTCTCGATATTGTTCTATAAATGTTCGATAGCATTCGTGTCGGGCGATCTGGGTGGCTAAATCGATCGCTCGAACTGTCCAGAGTGTTCTTCAAACGAATTATGAACAATTCTGGCCCTGTGACATGGCGCATTGTCATCCATAAAAATGCCACCGTTGTTTGGGAACACGAATTCTATGAATCGCTGCAAATGGTCTCCAAGTAGCCGAACATAACCAGAGGATCCGGTCCATCCCATGCAAACACAGCCGATACCATTATGGACGCACCACCAGCTCGCACAGTGCCTTGTTAACAGCTTTGGTCCATGACCACGTGACGCCTGTGCCACATTCTACATCTACATTTATACTCCGCAAGCCACCCACTGTGTGTGGCGGAGGGCACTTTACGTGCCACTGTCATTACCTCCCTTTCCTGTTCCAGTCGCGTATGGTTCGCGGGAAGAACGACTGCCCGAAAGCCTCCGTGCGCGCTCGAATCTCTCTAATTTTACATTCGTGATCTCCTCGGGGGGTATAAGTAGGGGGAAGCAATATATTCGATACCTCATCCAGAAACGCACCCTGTCGAAACCTGGACAGCAAGCTATACCGCGATGCAGAGCGCCTCTCTTGCAGAGTCTGCCACTTCAGTTTGCTAAACATCTCCGTAACGCTCTCATGCTTGCCAAGTAACCCTGTGACGAAAAGCGCCGCTCTTCTTCGGATCTTCTCTGTCTCCACCGTCAACCCGATCTGGTACGAATCCCACACTGATGGGCAATACTCAAGTATAGGTCGAACGAGTGTTTTGTAAGCCACCTCCTTTGCTGATGGACAACATTTTCTAAGGACTCTCCCAATGAATCTCAACCTGGTACGCGCCTTACCAACAATTAATTTTATATGATCATTCCACATCAAATCGTTCCGCACGCATACTCCCAGATATTTTACAAAAGTAGCTGCTACCAGTGTTTGTTCCGCTATCATATAATCGTACAATAAAGGAGCCTTCTTTCTAGGTATTCGCAATACATTACATTTGCCTATGTTACGGGTCACTTGCCACTCCTTGCACCAAGTGCCTATCCGCTGCCGATCTTCCTCCATTTCGCTACAATTTTCTAATGCTGCAACTTCTCTGTATACTACAGCTTCATCCGCGAAAGCCGCATGGAACTTCCGACACTCGATACATAACAGTAGATTTTAGATCTACATCTATATCTACATCCATACTCCGCAAGTCACCTGAAGGTGTGTGGCGGAGGGTACCCTAAATACCTCTATCGGTTCTCTCTTCTATTCCAGTCTCGTATTGTTCGTGTAAAGAAGGATTGTCGGTATGCTTCTATGTGGGCTCTAATCTCTCTGATTTTATCCTCATGGTCTCTTCGCGAGATATACGTAGGAGGGAGCAATATACTGCTTGACTCTTCGGTGAAGGTATGTTCTCGAAACTTTAACAAAAGCCCGTACCGAGCTACTGAGCGTCTCTCCTGCAGAGTTTTACACTGGAGTTTATCTATCATCTCCGTAACGCTTTCGCGATTACTAAATGATCCTGTAACGAAGCGCGCTGCTCTTTGTTGGATCCTCTCTATATCTTCTATCAACCCAATCTGGTACGGATCCCACACTGCTGAGCAGTATTCAAGCAGTGGGCGAACTAGCGTACTGTAACCTACTTCCTTTGTTTTCGGATTGCATTTCCTTAGGATTCTTCCAATGAATCTCAGTGTGGCATCTGCTTTACCGACGATCAACTTTAAATGATCATTCTATTTTAAATCACTCCTAATGCGTACTCCCAGACAATTTATGGAATTAACTGGTTCCAGTTTCTGACCTGCTATATTGTAGCTAAATGACAAGGGATCTTTCTTTCTATGCATTCGCAGCACATTTCACTTGTCTACATTGAGATTCAATTGCCATTTCCTGTACCATACGTCAATTCGCTGCAGATCCTCCTTCATTTCAGTACAATTTTCCATTGTTACAACCTCTCGATATACCACAGCATCATCCGCAAAAAGCCTCAGTGAACTTCCGATGTCATCCACAAGGTCATTTATGTATATTGTGAATAGCAACTGTCCTACGACACTCCCCTGCGGCACACCTGAAATCACTCTTACTTCGGAAAACTTCTCTCCATTGAGAATGACATGCTGCGTTCTGTTATCTAGGAACTCTTCAATCCAATCACACAATTGGTCTGATAGTCCGTATGCTCTTACTTTGTTCATTAAACGATTGTGAGAAACTGTATCGAACGCCTTGCGGATGTCAAGAAACACGGCATCTACCTGTGAACCCGTGTCTATGGGCGTCTGAGTCTCGTGGACGAATAGCGCGAGCTGGGTTTCACACGACCGTCTTTTTCGAAACCCATGCTGATTCCTACAGAGTAGATTTCTAGTCTCCAGAAAAGTCATTATACTCGAACATAATACGTGTTCCAAAATTCTACAACTGATCGACGTTAGAGATATAGGTATATAGTTCTGCACATCTGTTCGACGTCCCTTCTTGAAAACGGGGATGACCTGTGCCCTTTTCCAATCCTTTGGAACGCCACGCTCTTCTAGAAGCGGTTATTTTACGAACTGAAAGCGTGACTCTTCTGATCAGGCCACGTTTTTGCAGTCGTGTTGGGTCCAACCGATATGGTCACGACCCTCGGAGATACGCAGCAGCCGACGCCGTCCTGTTAGCAAAGGCACTCGCGTCGGTAGTCTGCTGCCAGAGTGCATTAACGCCACATTTCTCCGCACTGTTCTAACAGAAACGTTCGTCGTATTTCCCACATTGATTTCTGCGGTTACTTCACGCACAGTTGTTTGTCTCTTAGCACTGACAACTGTATGCAGAAACAGCTGTTCGCGAACGTTAAGTGAAGGCAATCCACCATTGCGTTGTTCGTGTTGTTGTTGTTGTTGTGGTCTTCAGTCCTGAGACTGGTTTGATGCAGCTCTCCATGCTACCCTATCCTGTGCAAGCTTCTTCATCTCCCAGTACTTACTGCAACCCACATCCTTCTGAATCTGCTTAGTGTATTCATCTCTTGGTCTCCCTCTACGATTTTTACCCTCCACCGTGCCCTCCAATGCTAAATTTGTGATCCCCTGATGCCTCAGAACATGTCTTACTAACCGGTCCCTTCTTTTTGTCAAGTTGTGCCACATACTTCTCCCCAATTCTATTCAATACTTCATCATTAGTTATGTGATCTACCCATCTAATCTTCAGCATTCTTTTGTAGCACCACATTTCGAAAGCTTCTATTCTCTTCTTGTACAAACTATTTATCGTCCATGTTTCACTTCCATACAAGGCTACACTCCATACATATACTTTCAGAAACGACTTCCTGACATTTAAATCTATACTCGATGTTAACAAATTTCTCTTCTTCAGAAACGCTTTCCTTGCCATTGCCAGTCCACATTTTATATCTTCTCTACTACGACCATCATCAGTTTTTTGCTCCCCAAATAGCAAAACTCCTTTACTACTTTAAGTGTCTCATTTCCTAATCTAATACCCTCAGCATCACCCGTCTTAACTCGACTACATTCCATTATCCTCGTTTTGCTTTTGTTGATGTTCATCTTATATCCTCCTTTCAAGACACTGTCCATTCCGTTCAAGTGCTTTTCCAAGTCCCTTGCTGTCTCTGACAGGATTACAATGTCATCGGCGAACCTCAAAGTTTTTATTTCTCCATGGATTTTAATACCTACTCCAAATTTTTCTTTTGTTTCCTTTACTGTTTGCTGAATATAGAGATTGAATAACATCGGGGAGAGGCTACAACCCTGTCTCACTCCCTTCCCAACCACTGCTTCCCTTTCATGTCCCTTGACTCTTATAACTGCCATCTGGTTTCTTTATAAATTGTAAATAGCCTTTCGCTCCCTGTATTTTCCCCTGCCACCTTTAGCTGGCGTTGTCCATGGCGAGAGGAATTCGTCAAATTTGGTATTCTCGGCACGCTCTTGACAATGTTGATCTCTGAATTCCCTAACGATTTCCGAAATGGAATTCTCATGAGTCTAGCTTGTAATGCATTAACCGACGTATTGAGTACCATATATCTTTGCCTCGTGCAGGTCACAGTAGGTACTGTCGATAGTCGAGCGCCGAGCGCGCCACAAGGTAGTCAGTGTTGGGAGTCCGAGCAAGTAAGTTGTTGTCTTATTTATGGACTCTTCCGACGCTTCTTGATAGAACAATTCCATATTGGCGGTTAAATGTTAGGCTGTTTTTTGTTCTACTGATATTTCTTTGTATAAACTAGTTTTCGGCTTATTAGGCCACCTTCAGATAGCTACTGGCTATTGTTTACAAGACGCTTGTGTCCATTCGAACCAATCATTCTGGGCTAAGATATAACGCACTTACATACGATCTTTAGTCGTGGTATTGGCTTTGGAATTGTAAAACGGGTCTTTTGACTTTTTGTTCTGTAAAACTGTTCTTTAACTTAGTAAATCACATTTTATGGTTTGTCAGTACCATGTATGACAACAATTAGAATTATTTAGAATACATATTATTACAAAATTACAAATTTTTTTGGCATTTGTTGTGAACAGTTGCACTGGACACTAATTGTTGGTTGTACAACAGCGGTGTTTTCTTTGGAGGTTACAGTTTCTTATTAGAAAAATTGTGCATTAATGTATACAAAATATTACATTATTACAGTTGAGTTACAGTTGGGAATGTAAACACATAAGGGATATTACATAATATTGGGGTGTCAATTTGTTTGCTATTGGGACACTTTGCGGTTAGTAGCAGGTTTACTTTGTGGTGAAAATTTTAAGAGTGGTGATGTGCTCAGTTGCAATTGGTCACTTAGAATCAGCTGGGGATTTAGGGCTAAGTGTTTGTAAATTTCAAGTGCTTCTAGTAGGCTGAGTTTTCTGCCTTTTTTGGCTATATGTAGCACTCCTGTGTGTGTTAGATATTTGTATCCTTCTCTGAGCACATGTTCAGCAAAGGTGGAGTCTGATTTATTTAATCTCCTGCTGCGTTCATGTTCAGTCAGCCTTGTTGATATGGTCTGCCCCTTTGACCAATGTGCAGTTTACTGCAGTCAGCGCAGTTGTTTTGTAGACTCGACTGTTGCTTAGTTTATCTGTTTTGTCCTTGCTATTGAATAGGAGATTATCTGCAGTGCCTTTTACATAAAATAATGTTTTATAGTTTTGGGACTTCAGTGTTTTGGCTGGTTTGTGTGATAGTTTGCCTACATATGGAATAGTACACCAGTTGGTTTTTGGTGTGGTTGTTCAAATGGCTCTGAGCACTATGGGACTTAACATCTGTTGTCATCAGTCCCCTAGAACTTAGAACTACTTAAACCTAACTAACCTAAGGACATCACACACATCCATGCCCGAGGCAGGATTCGAACCTGCGATCGTAGCAGTCGCGCGGTTCCGGACTGAGCGCCTAGAACCGCTACGTGTGGTTGTTATTGCATAGGGGGCATAAATGTAGGGCAAGGTTTTCCTTCTTTGTTTCTTGTGCAGGATTTTGTCAACTAATTCTGGGTTATATTGTTATATGCAATATATTAATGGAGTCTACTTCTGTTTGGAAATTCTCTTTTGACATTGGTATGGATGTGAAGCGATGTACTATGGAATGGAAGGCTGCGTGTTTGTGTGTTGTGAACTTGAGGGTATTACTGTGTCTATTGTTGTGGGTTTTCTGTTAATTTTGGAAGTATGTGTGTTTATGGTGTATCTATGTTAAGGTCTAAAAAGTTAATGGATTTTTCAACTAGCTCCATGATGAATTGCATGTTTTTGCGTTGTGAATTTAGATGTTCTAGGAATTTGTTCAGTTGTCTGTTGGTACCTGTCCGCATACACAGTACATCATCTACATATTTGTACCAGTATTTGATATTATTACTGAGGGGTTCATTTTCTAGGAACTGTTTTTCAAAATTGTCCATGAATATTTCAGCTAAGAGGGGACTGAGAGGGGACCCCACTGCCAATCCTTCTAGCTGTTTGTAAAGGGTACTTTCAATTTGGAAATAATTTTGCTTCAGACATGTTTGGGTGGCAAAATTTATGTCTTCTACTTGCACTGGGTTGACACCTGCTCTGTATAATAGTTCTGTCAGAATATCAAGGCATTCTTGTGTAGGTATGTTTCTAAATAAGATGCTTACGTCAAAGGATACTAGTTTTGCAGTACTTGGTATTGGAAGGTCTTTAATTTTGTTGACAAGTCCACTGAGTTTACAATTCCAAACTTAGATCTGAATTTTGTTTTGGTTTTCATACAGGAATGTAATTCTTTGACAATTTTGAAGTTTGGTGCATTGTAGGTTGGGACAAGTGGTGACAGAGGATGGTCTTTTTGGTTTGGGAGTCCACACAGCTTAGGAGCTATTTGACTCATGTTGATCAAATATTTAGCTTCTTAATAGTCTATCATAATTTTGCAGGACTTGGTTAAGTTTTTAATTTCTTCATTGCAGATTTTTGTGGGGTCTTTGTTAAGGACATTGTAGGTACTGGGTGTGAGGAATTGTTTCACTTTTGCAACTGATTTACGTTTGTCCATGATGACCAAGGTATTACCGTTATCTGCTCTCATAATGATTGTTTCGTTTTGGGTGATTTCCTTCTGTAGATTATTCAGTGTGTTGTGGTCTCTAGATTGAGTTGTAGTTGTGTTACACTCGAGCCATTTTTGTATTTCCGCCTTACTATGTGTTTGGTTGCAATGTCGTTATTTATACTGCATTCTATATCAACTTTTAATGCATCTAACTTCTTAGTGGAAGGGTACATATTTGAAACCTCCTGCTAACACTTGGTTTTCCTTTTTGGAAAGGACTGTTTCTGATAAATTTGCCACTCATTCAGAAAAGTTTTGTTTCGGATTTGTGTTCAAGGTTGCACAAACTACAAAATTACCAAAGAATTACATTCCTGTATGAAAACAAAAACAAAATTCAAATCTAAGTTTGGAATTGTAAACTCAGTGGACTTGTCAACAAAATTAAAAACCTTCCAATACCAAGTACTGCAAAACTAGTATCCTTTGATGTAAGCAGCTTATTTAGAAACGTACCTACACAAGAATGCCTTGATATTCTGACAGAACTATTATACAGAGCAGGTGTCATCCCAGTACAAGTAGAAGACATAAATTTTGCCACCCAAACATGTCTGAAACAAAATTATTTCCAAATTGAAAGTACCCTTTACAAACAGCTAGAAGGATTGACAATGGGGTCCCGTCTCAGTCCCCTCTTAGCTGAAATATTCATGGACAATTTCGAAAAACAGGTCCTAGAAAATGAACCCCTCAGTAATAATAAGCAGAAAACTAGTTCATACAAATAAAAATCAGTAGAACAAAAAACAGCCCAAGTGTTATTCAACCCTCAGTAAGTTGTTGGCTGCCAAGCGAGCAGGCCGGATTTCGGCTGGACGGCCGACCGCACCTACAATTGTGTAATGGCTGTGTGTGTCATCCAAAGCTGTGGACCTGACCTCCAGCAAGTACGGAAATGGCATCAACTGAGTGATTTGTTGATGTGTTTAAGTGTTCATTTGTGCACCGTGATTACGCGACAACCGCACCGGCACCCAGGATTTGGATTGGAGTGTGGATTGTGCATTCAGAGCCACATGAAGAATACTCGCGTGTGACGATATTAACAGGCGACATGTGATGAGCTAACTGTTATTATTTTGTCAAATGAAAGGAGTAACTACCTAATCTGTGATGTTTATACAGTCCTGGAAATGGAAAAAAGAACACATTGACACCGGTGTGTCAGACCCACCATACTTGCTCCGGACACTGCGAGAGGGCTGTACAAGCAATGATCACACGCACGGCACAGCGGACACACCAGGAACCGCGGTGTTGGCCGTCGAATGGCGCTAGCTGCGCAGCATTTGTGCACCGCCGCCGTCAGTGTCAGCCAGTTTGCCGTGGCATACGGAGCTCCATCGCAGTCTTTAACACTGGTAGCATGCCGCGACAGCGTGGACGTGAACCGTATGTGCAGTTGACGGACTTTGAGCGAGGGCGTATAGTGGGCATGCGGGAGGCCGGGTGGACGTACCGCCGAATTGCTCAACACGTGGGGCGTGAGGTCTCCACAGTACATCGATGTTGTCGCCAGTGGTCGGCGGAAGGTGCACGTGCCCGTCGACCTGGGACCGGACCGCAGCGACGCACGGATGCACGCCAAGACCGTAGGATCCTACGCAGTGCCGTAGGGGACCGCACCGCCACTTCCCAGCAAATTAGAGACACTGTTGCTCCTGGGGTATCGGCGAGGACCATCGCAACCGTCTCCATGAAGCTGGGCTACGGACCCGCACGCCGTTAGGCCGTCTTCCGCTCACGCCCCAACATCGTGCAGCCCGCCTCCAGTGGTGTCGCGACAGGCGTGAATGGAGGGACGAATGGAGACGTGTCGTCTTCAGCGATGAGAGTCGCTTCTGCCTTGGTGCCAATGATGGTCGTATGCGTGTTTGGCGCCGTGCAGGTGAGCGCCACAATCAGGACTGCATACGACCGAGGCACACAGGGCAAACACCCGGCATCATGGTGTGGGGAGCGATCTCCTACACTGGCCGTACACCACTGGTGATCGTCGAGGGGACACTGAATAGTGCACGGTACATCCAAACCGTCATCGAACCCATCGTTCTACCATTCCTAGACCGGCAAGGGAACTTGCTGTTCCAACAGGACAATGCACGTCCGCATGTATCCCGTGCCACCCAACGTGCTCTAGAAGGTGTAAGTCAACTACCCTGGCCAGCAAGATCTCCGGATCTGTCCCCCATTGAGCATGTTTGGGACTGGATGAAGCGTCGTCTCACGCGGTCTGCACGTCCAGCACGAACGCTGGTCCAACTGAGGCGCCAGGTGGAAATGGCATGGCAAGCCGTTCCACAGGACTACATCCAGCATCTCTACGATCGTCTCCATGGGAGAATAGCAGCCTGCATTGCTGCGAAAGGTGGATATACACTGTACTAGTGCCGACATTGTGCATGCTCTGTTGCCTGTGTCTATGTGCCTGTGGTTCTGTCAGTGTGATCATGTGATGTATCTGACCCCAGGAATGTGTCAATAAAGTTTCCCCTTCCTGGGACAATGAATTCACGGTGTTCTTATTTCAATTTCCAGGAGTGTAGATATTGAACATTAACAGCAAACTATGTACCAATTATTGTTACCTGACATCCTAATTAGCTGTGTTGGATTTGATATGCAACCACTCCCACGCAAATATTAACCGATCAGCCCTTATCTGTTGCACATGGTCAAACTATTCTAAACTGTTAGGCTATAATCAACTAGTCAATAACGGCGGTTAACTAAGGGAGTGTTTCAAGCTCCACCTACCTTTCCACTTTTACGGTCTGGTAATACCCGTCGTGAGGTCATAATCACGTCTGTATCCTTTTCACATTAATTGCCTCAGCACAAATGACAGCTCCTCCAATGCACAATGCAAATAATCGCGCTAAATAAGCGGAAACAACACTCGTGAGTGTTACGAGCAGTGCTACTAGCACAGTAATGGTTTATACAGATTTCAAAACAATGGAATATAATGGTCGATGAGCCAAAACATTTGTGTACACGATACTAACGTCCTCTACAGATGTACATATCGCTTTCCCCATGACTTTTGTCACCCCAGTGTACGTTAGTACCTCTATATGTGTGTGACAAAGCTTTCCATACATTAACCCGTGATGTGATTCTAAAGTTGACAATCTGTCTCGTTTTACAGGAGTTTTCCATCCATGGTGGCGTCACTGGTGCCGACACGACGCGCAGCAGTTGTCTGGGCGCTGGCGACGTCAGTGTCGTTGCTGCTGATGTACAGGTGGTACCAGGAGGAGTCGTCCCTGCTCGATACTGTCATTGTGGGCACGCAACAGGCACAGGTTAGACAAATACGCCCCCAGACACACACACACACACACACACACACACACACACACACATACTGGAGAACCAAAGAAACTGGTACACCTGCCTAATATCGTGTAGGGCCGCCGCGAATACGCAGAAGTGCTGCAACACGTCTTTTATGGACTCGAATAATGTCGGAAGTAATGCTGGATGGAACTGACACCGTGAGTCCTGTAGGAGTGTCCATAAATCCGTAAGAATACGAGGGCTGGCTCGGAGCACTATGGGACTCAACTGCTGAGGTTATTAGTCCCCTAGAACTTAGAACTAGTTAAACCTAACTAACCTAAGGACATCACAAACATCCATGCCCGAGGCAGGATTCGAAGCTGCGACCGTAGCGGTCTTGCGGTTCCAGACTGCAGCGCCTTTAACCGCACGGCCACTTCGGCCGGCAGAATATGAGGGGTTGGAGATCTCTTCCGAACAGCGCATTGCAAGGCATCCCAGATAAGCTCAATAATATTCATGTCTGGCGAGTTTGGTGCCCAGCGGAAGTGTTTAAACTCTGAAGAGTGTTCCTGGAGAAACTGTGTAGCAATTCTGCAGATGGGGGGTGTCGCATTGTCCTACTGGAATTGCCCAAGTCCGTCGGAATGCACAATGGACATGAATGGGTGCTGGTGATCAGGATGCTTACATACGTGTCATCTGTCAGAGTCCTATCTAGACCTATCAGGGGTCCCATATCACTCCAACTGCACATACCCCGCACCATTACTGAGCCTCCATCAGCTTGAACAGTCCCCTGCTGACATTGATTCATGAGGATGTCTCCATACCCATTAGCTTCCATCCCCTCGATACAATTTGAAACAAGACTCGTCCGACCAGGCAACATGTTTCAAGTTATAAACAGTCCAATGTCGATGTTGACAGGCCCAGGCGAGGTGTAAAGCTTTATGTCATACAGTCATCAAGGGTAGAAGAGTGGGCCTTCGGCCCCAAATCCATATCGATAAAGTTTCGTTGAATGCTTCGCACGCTGACACTTGTTGATGGCCCATTATTGAAATCTGCAGCAATCTACGGAAGCGTTCCACTTCTGCCACTTTGAACGATTCTCTTCAGCCGTAGTTGGTCCCGTTCTTGCAGCATCTTTTCCAGCTGCAGGGATGTCGGAGATCTGATGTTTTCCAAATTCCTGATATTCACAGTACACTCGCGAAGTGGCCACACGGGAAAATCACCAATACATCGCTACCCCTGAGATGTTGCATCCCAGTGCTCTTGCTTCCACAATAACAACGCGTTCAAACTCACTTAAATATTGATAACTTGCCATTGTAGCAGAAGTAACTGATCTAACAACTGCGCCAGAGACTCGTTTGTCTTATATAGGCGTTGCCGATCGCAGAGCCGTATTTTACCTATTTACATATCTCTGTATTTGAATATGCATGCCTACACCAGAGAATCGCGCCGACATCTTTTGTGGAGCTTCTGGTGGGGAAGAGTTGGCGATGTTTACTTTATTTATACGAAGCCAACAAGTTGCCTAATTACACTACTGACCATTAAAATTGCTACACCAAGAAGAAATGCAGGTGATAAACGGATATCCATTGGACAAATATGTTATACTAGAACTGAAATGTGATTACATTCTCACGCAATTTGGGTACATAGATCCTGAGAAATCAGTACCCAGAACAACCACCTGTGGCCGTAATATCAGCCTTGATACAACTGGGCATGGAGTCAAACAGAGTTTGGATGGCGTGTACAGGTACAGCTGCCCATGCAGCTTCAACACGATACCACAGTTCATCAAGAGTAGTGACTGACGTATTGTGACGAGCCAGTTGCTCGGCCACCATTGACCAGACGTTTTCAGTTGGTGAGAGATCTGGAGAATGTGCTGGCCAGGGCAGCAGTCGAACATTTTCTGTATCCAGAACATGTATCCAATATGCGGTCGTACATTATCCTGCTGAAATGTAGGGTTTCGCAGGGATCGAATGAACGGTAGAGACACAGATCGTAGCACATCTGAAATGTAACGTCCATTGTTCAAATTGTCGTCAATGCGAACAAGAGGTGACCGAGACGTGTAACCAATGGCACCCCATACCATCACGCCGGGTGATACGCCACTATGGCGATGACGAATACACCCTTCCAATGTGCGTTCACCGCGATGTACCAAACACGGATGCGACCATCATGATGCTGTAAAAAGAACCTGGATTCAAACAAAAAAATGACGTTTTGCCATTCGTGCACCCAGGTTTGTCGTTGAGTACACCATCGCAGGAGCTCCTGTCTGTGATGCAGCGTCAAGGGTAACCGTAGCCACGGTCTCCGAGCTGATAGTCCATGCTGCTGCAAACGTCGGCAAACTGTTCGTGCAGATGGTTGTTGTCTTGCAAACGTCCCCATCTGTTGACTCAAGGATCGAGACGTGACTGCACGATCCGTTACAGCCATGCGGATAAGATGCCTGTCATCTCGATTGCTGGTGATACGAGTCCGTTGGGATCCAGCACGGCGTTCCGTATTACCCTCCTGAACCCACCGATTCCATGTTCTGCTACCAGTCATTGGATCTCGACCAACGCGAGCAGCAATGTCGCGATACGATAAACCGCAATCGCGATAGGCTACAATCCGACCTTTATCAAAGTCGTTAAAGTGATGGTACGCATTTCCCCTCCTTACACGAGGCATCACAACAACGTTTCACCAGGCAACGCCGGTCAACTGCTGTTTGTGTATGAGAAATCGGTTGGAAACTTTCCTCATGTCAGCACGTTGTAGGTGACGCCACCGGCGCCAACCTTGTGTGAATGCTCTGAAAAGCTAATCATTTGCATATCACAGCATCTTCTTCCTGTCGGTTAAATTTCGCGTCTGTAGCACGTCATCTTCGTGGTGTAGCAATTTTAATGGTCAGTTGTGTACAATCATCCTACTTTTCTATTGAAGTTGTTCTTGTGCTTATGAATTTCTATAGCCTCTCTGTACATTTCAGCACAGACTGTCTCTTCGGAGGTATCTGGGCACAGCTGTGTACTGCGGACTCGACCACTACGTTGTCCAGGTGTCGGATTCACCAGCGTTGTGTTGTCAGTAACTTAACGGTCCGAGAGCTCAGTGACTTCCAACGTGCACTGGTCATTGGGTGTGACCTGAGCCTTTTTAGGCTGCCCAAGTCGACTGTTGGCAATGTGATTGTGAGGTGGAAAAGTGAAGGAAGAAGCACAGCTAAACTAAGACAAGCAGACCAGATGTAAAGGACAGGGATCGTCCAGCACTGTGGAGGATGTTTGCCGCTAAATAAGCGGAAACAAACACTCGTGAGTGCTACCAGCAGTGCGACTAGCACAGTAATGGTTTATAAAGATTTCAAAACAATGGAATATAATGGTCAATGAACATGAGCCAAACATTATTGTAGTAAATGCTAAACGAAGGTTGAGATGATGTAAAGAACAACGCCACTGGGCAGTGGATGACTATAAATGAATGATTTTGGAGTAATTTATCACGGTATACCCTGTGGCAGTCATGGTCTTGGCGAATACCTGGCATGGTGTGTCGCGCCGACTGTACAAAGGATGTGGTGTTACCGTACGGGGGTGTTTTTCGCGGTTACTGTGTGGTCCCCTTATTGCACTTAAAAAAAAGTTAAATGCGAAATAATGTGAACACATTTGGCTGCATTCAGAACAGCATACAGTAAGGGAACATTTTGGAGACAACTGTTGTTTGTACCACTATGACGAATCACACTGTCATAAAGCAGCATCTGTCAGACGATTATTTGTGGACAATAACAATCCCATACTGGACTGGCCCGCCCACATTCCCTTCCTGAATCCAATGGAGCACCTGTAGGATGAGTCACAACGTTAGCTTCGCTTCAGACCACAGAGCCCAACGTCGCTGCATAACCTAGTTTGCACTCCTCATCCGCTGAAGCGCGAAAGAAACTGGTACAGGGATGTACCGGGTGATCAAAAAGTCAGTATAAATTTTGAAAACTGAATAAATCACGGAATAATGCAGATAGAGAGGTACAAGTTGACACACATGCTTGGAACCAAAAAAATACGGATGGCGCTTCATCTGATCAGAATAGCAATAACTAGCGTAACAAAGTAAGACAAACCAAAGATGATGTTCTTCACAGTAAATGCTCAATATGTCCACCATCATTCCTCAACAATAGCTGTAGTCGAGGAATAATGTTGTGAACAGCACTGTAAAGCATGTCCGGAGTTATGGTGAGGCATTGGCGTCGGATGTTGTCTTTCAGCATCCCTAGAGATGTCAGTCGATCACGATACACTTGCGACTTCAGGTAACCTCAAGGCCAATAATCGCACGGACTGAGGTCTGGGGACCTGGGAGGCCTCGCATGACGAAAGTGGCGGCTGAGCACACGATCATCACCAAACGACGCGAGCAAGAGATCTTTCACGCGTCTAGCAATATGGGGAGGAGCGCCATCCTGCATAAACATCGTAGTTCCAGCAGGTGTTTATCAGCCAGGCTGGGGATGTTGCGATTCTGTAACATATCGGCGTACCTCTCACCCGTCACAGTAGCAGTTTTGCTGTCCAGCGCCATCTGTCTGACATTTTGTGAACTTTGTTTTTTTTTGTTCTAATAAAACCCCATGTCATTCCAAGCATGTGTGTCAATTTTTACCTCTCTATCTAAATTATTCCGTGGTTTATTAAGTTTTTAAATTTATACTGACTTTTTGATCACCCGGTATATTCAAATACTGAGGCATGTAAACAGGCAGAATACGGCGCTGCGGTCGTCAACGCCTATATAAGACAAGTGTCTGACGCAGTTAGATCGGTTACTGCTGCTACAAAACCAGGTTATCAAGATTTAAGTGAGTTTGAACGTAGCGTTATAGTCGACGCATGTGAGTCGTGCAGCGGCTTGCGTTGGTGCTGTTTGTAGGTTTCCGCCCTCAGTTGGAGGCCAGATGGTATCGTTTAATTGGCACGGTTATGGTTGTTTGTCTTCTTCTCGTGTTGACTGGCGCCAACGGCTTCGCAGGCGTTGCCTGTCCGCTAGTGGCAGCAGCGGCGGTTGTCGATATGTAGTAACAGTTGCCCTATCTTTGGGGCAATGTCGTCGTTTTTCTGGGTCGTGTGAGTGGGCCAGTTCGGTTGGGGACTCAGGAGGAGCCAGGTCCGCGCAGTGCGGCAACACGGCGGGACCGCTGGCGGCGCGCATGGACTGCCGGATGGAAGGGCTGTGGTCACGAGGGTGCACGACCTCGTCGTGAACCGGAGCCAGCCAGCTTTAAGACGAGTGCATTTCAATCCAAGTAGAGATGCCTCCACCACTGTCATATCTCGCGATTCTCCAGTGACTTGGGTTCGTGTTGCTGCTCATGGTGTCGCCGAGGAGAAGAGCAGCGAGTGGAGAGCTTGGGGAAGGCGGATCTGATTAGCTTTCCTCGACGTCTTATTACTATTTACTGCATTCAACGTGTTAGAATTTGTTCAGCTCAACCAGCGTTCAGCGTGACAGAAGTGCAACCCTTCCGTAAATTGCTGCAGATTTTATGATGAGCCATCAAAAAGTGTCAGCGATCGAACCATTCAACGAAACATCATCGATATGGGCTTTCGGAGCCGAAGTCCTACTTGTGTACCCTTGATGACTGCATGACACAAAGCTTTACGCCTTGCCTGGGCCTGTCAACACTGACATTAGACTGTTGCTGACTGGAAACATTTTACCTGAACGGAGAAGTCTCGTTTCAAATTGTATCGAGTGGATGGACGCGAACGGGTATGGAGTCAACCTCGTGAATCCGTAGACACTGCATGTCAGCAGGGGACTGTTTAAGCTGGTGGAGGCTCTGTAATGGTGTGGGGCGTGTACAGTGGGAGTGATACGGAACCCATGATTCGGCTGGATACTACTCTGAGGGGTGACATGTACGTAAGCATCGTGTCTGACCACCTGCATCTATTCAGGTCCATTGTGCATTCCGAAGGACTTGGAAAATTCCAGCACGGGAATGCGACACTCCATACGTCCACCACTGCTACAGAGTCGTTCTAGGAACTCTCTTCTGAGTTTAAACATTTCCGCCGGCCACCAAACTACGCATACATGAACATTATTGAGAGTACCATGTTCAGAAGAGATCTCCACCCCCTTGTACTCTTACGGATTTATGTACTGGACTGCAGGAGTCATGGTGTCAATTCCCTCCAGCACTACTTCAGACATTAGTCGAGTCCATGCCACGTCGTGTTGCGGCAGTTCTGCGTGCTCATGGTGGCCCTACACGTGTACCAGTTACATTGGCTCTTCAGTGCATTTCACACTTAAGGATTTAGCAGAGGGTTTAGTGAACGACTTTCACGCTATGTCCCTACCATTCCACTACCGAAAACAGCGCGCTGAAAAAACAGACACTTAAATCTTTCCATGCGAGCTCTGATTTCGCTTATTTTATAATGATCATCGTTTCTCCATATGTAGGTGGTCACCAACTAAATATTTGCTTCTCCCTATGTAGATATTGTCACATTTGTAGCAGAAAGATGGCGATTGAAATTTTATGGCAAGATTCTGCCTCAATGAAATAAGCCATTGTTTTATCGATTTCCAAACCAATTCGCGTAGATATCGGTGGCACTCTCTCCCCTACTTTGTACTCGCACAAAACGAACTGTTCTTCTGTGAACTTTATCGCTGTCCTCCGTCAGTCCTATCTGGTGCGGATACCTAGCCGCACAGCAGTACTTCAGAAGAAGGCGGACAAGCGTAGTGTAAGCAGTCTCTTTAGTAGAATTATGTGTTCTGCCAGTAAATCGCAGTCTTTGGCTTGCTTTCCAATTTAAGTTATTCGTAATTGTAATCCATAGGTATTTAGTTGCATCTAAAGCTTTTAAATTTGCATTATTTATCGTGTAGTCGAAATTTAGCAGATTCTGTTTAGCAATCATGTGGATGACCTGTCACTTTTCGTTATTTAGAGTCAACTGACACTTTTCGCACCATACATGTATCCTGTCTGAATCATTTTGCAATTGTTTTTGATCATTTTTGGACTTTACAAGACGGTAAATATTTGCATCATCTCCAAGAAACCTAAGAGGGCTGCTCAGAACGTCTCAGGAACAGGAACATCAGAAGGCCTGTAACACTTCTTGGGGAATGCCAGATATTGCTCTTGCTTTATGTGATAAAATTCCGTCAATTACTGCTAACTGTGATCTTTCTGACAGGAAATCTCGTATCCAGTCGCACAACTGAATCGATACTCCATACGCACGTAATTTGGTTAGAAGTCGCTTGTGAGGAACGGTGTCAAAGGCTCTCTGGAAATCTAAAAACATTAGAATAAGTCTGACATTCTCTGGATGGCACTCATTGCTCCGTGTAAATAAAGAGCTAGTTTTATTTCACAAGAACGATGTTTTCTGAATCCGTGTGGGCTCTTTGCAATAAATCATTGTTTTCGAGGTAATTCATGACGTTGGAACACAGTGTATGTTGCAACCATGTTCTTTCTCTCAACCATTATGTTTTGCTAAGAATATGTAATTTGACACAATATACGTGCATGTACATTGTTCCATTGTATTTATGGCGTCATACGTCAAATTTATAAAAAGGTCTTCGGAAACCTAACACTTAGCCTGATACTTTTGTAGTACCATGATTAACGTGTTACATCATGTTATATTACTACCTGATGTTCTGCCAGGCCTATCCAGTTTCTAACTACCCTATGCAATTTTTGTTAATACTGTCTTCATTACTGCTACTAATGCCATGTTAATTCAAAGTCATCTACTTTTAAGTTTTTGGGCGCTGTTGCCTTTATTGATGCTTAGTCATACTGATGTACTCTCCACGATATTACAGGTCATTCCTGTAAATAGCCACACATACCAGAATGAGATTTTCACTCTGCAGCGGAGTGTGCACTGATATTAAACTTCCTGGCAGATTAAAACTGTGTGCCGGACCGAGACTCGAACTCGGGACCTTTGCCTTTCGCAGGCGAGTGCTCTACCATCTGAGCTACCGAAGCACGACTCACGCCCGGTCTCACAGCTTCACTTCTGCCAGTACCTCGTCTCCTACCTTCCAAACTTTACAGAAGCTCTCCTGCGAACCTTGCAGAACTAGCACTGCTGAAAGAAAGGATATTGCGGAGACATGGCTTACCCACAGCGTAGGGGATGTTTCCAGAATGAGATTTTCACTCTGCAGCGGAGTGTGCGCTGATATGAAACTTCCTGGCAGATTAGAACTGTGTGCCGGACCGAGACTCGAACTCGGGACCTTTGCCTTTCGCGGGCAAGTGCTCTACCAACTGAGCTACCCAAGCACGACTCACGCCCCGTCCTCACAGCTTCACATCTGCCAGTACCTCGTCTCCTACCTTCCAAACTTTACAGAAGCTCTTCCGCGAGCACTTGCCCGCGAAAGGCAAAAGTCCCGAGCTCGAGTCTCGGTCCGGCACACAGTTTTAATCTGCCAGGAAGTTTCAGCCACACATACGTTTATTAACTAACCAGATAAAGTTTGAGCAACGTATTCAAAATTGAGAAATAATTTTGCCGAGTAATAGCTGTTCTTTCTCACGGACTCCGAAGCTGTTATAGGGGTATCGGTCTCCTCAGAAGTAAGTTCTTTTGCATATAACGCCATTAAAGGTTTTAATTGCTATATTAATCCAATTCATAATGTAAAGTTAGCTATTGTTATGCATCTATATTTCCACGAGCGCATGCGCATGACTTTCAGCAGTGCTCGGTACACAGCTACTCGCCGCGTTCAGTTCCGGCGCAGCTCTCGCAGCCTACCGACTGTCTTCATCCGCACAGTGGGGCCCTCTGTTTCTCTTCAGCCCAAGTAATGTAGATTATGACTAGTTACTACGGTGCTACAGTTTTATACTTGACATGGCCAAACTTTGGCATGAGCGATGAGCACTTGTTCAACTTAGGTTGATACTGTGAAACACATTTCTTCTACTACAATCTCGTTGCTATTCCCAATTGCGGAAGTGGTGGTATGGACCAAAATCGGAAGAAAATGTACAGTAATTATGGGTTCTAAAATGCATACCTTAAGCTTAGTGTCACTCGCTTCTGAAGAAGGCCAAATTATTTTGGCTGAAACCTGGGTAAAGTTTGATTTTCTATTTGCAACTGAGACTGACGTGTTACATGTTCATTTATCACAGTTGCTGACAGGGCTACACAACGTTAAAAATTCTTGAAAGTCGTTATGTTTAAAAATTATTGAAAGTCGTTCTGATACTTCTGACTATGGAATGAGGAAACATGTACCGGTACTGTTGATGCTGAGATCCTAGGGTAGGCGACTTTCGGAGTGACTAATATGGACCAAAACAAAAAAAAAACAGGAAAACAAAAAACAGCTAGTAAACATGATCTCTAAAATCTATACTTTATGAGCGATGAGCACTTGTTCATCTTAGATTGATACTGTGAAACACATCTCTTCTACTACAATCTCGTTGCTACCCCCATTTGTGGAAGTGGTGGTATGGACCAAAATCGGAAAAGAATGTACAGTAATTATGGGTTCTAAAATGCATACCTTAAGTGTTATAGGCAATTGTTCAGCAGGAGAGATGTGTTTCACAATAGTGAAGATGAATAAGTCCTCGTAGCTCTTAAGGTGTGAATTTAGAGCACAAGGTGTACTACATTTTTTTTTTCTTGTTTCGTTCCAAATTGCTGTTTCGGAAAGTTGCCTGCCCTACCTTTTAGCAACAATACTAACGGTACATGTTTTCCACTGTCAGAACCGTTTTCGCTTGTACCTTTCGACTAGGTCATTTGTGGACTAGAGTTCTTTACCTCAAATTGATACATCATCCCTGAAAGTATGTACGTATCACCGAACCAACCTGCATAAGTGAACTGGTGGTAAAGGTAAAAAGTTCCATAGGACTGTTCGTAGATGATGCTGTGGTTTTATATTTATTTGTATGTCTTACATGGTCATTTTACATTCTTTCGCTAGGGATTTATTTATATAAACTGTCTGTACCCGGCCACGCCTAGCTGTGGCACAGTCTGCTTAAATGGAAGAGAAAGAAGAGAGGAGGCAAACTTTTTTTCATGTGTATGGGAACTGAATATAAGTACTAATCCCCTTTTCTTCCCTCTGCCATCTTCCCCTCCCTGCTTTCGTTGTCCACCTCCTGGTCCTTGCACTTCTCTCCGTCCATCACCCCTCCCCCTCTCTCCATCTCCCCCTGTCCCTCTCTCTCGCCCTCTCTGCCCATCACCTCTTCTACCCTTTCTGTTTTATCTTCTCCTCTCTCTCTGTCTCCTTCTACGCCGTCTCTCTATCCATCTCGTCCTTCCCTTTTCTGTGTCCATTTCCTCCCGCCACTCTGTCCATTTCACCTTCCCCATCTCTCTGACCTTGAGCCTTGTTTATTGTTATTGAAGTTTCAGATTGCGTACTAGTATTCTAATCATAAACCAGTCATGCATTAAAGAGTATACAGGGTGAGTCACCTAACATTACCACTGGAAACACCTCCCAAACCACAACACTGAATAACCAATTCCGCAGACCGAAAGTGAGGAGGGGGGGGGTTGGTGTCATTGGTTAATACAAAACATTGAGAAATGCACGGAAGTATGATTTTCAGCACGTACTTACGTTTTTTAAAATGGAAACCTGTTATTATTTTTAGCACAACTGAAAATAAAAAAATGCTTAATCAATGCCGTTTCATACATTGTAAAATGTTAATTACATCCAGTTTAATTTGTAACGTAAAGTTGACTCGTGAGTAACTCCTCAGTAGTTCAATCGTGTGTTTCGCAGAGAACCGAATTAATAAGGGATACAAAAAGAACAGTGATGTAATGTAGGCACAGAAGAGACTTGAACAGCAAATTAAGTCCACATGCTAACATTTTTATTAGTCTTTTTCTCTGAAGAATACTGTATGGCACTGATCTGTTAGAAGAAAATGTTCGTTAACATGAGTATTTAGTTATACTTACAAATTGGTTTTTGGTTTCAATTACAGAAGGAGTGTGTCCTGACATTTCATGCCAATAAATGCTCAAGGTGGTGCCCATCATTTGCCGCACACATTTGCAGTCTACCGCGTAATGAATGTCTTACACGACGTGGCACGTCTTGTGTAACGTTGCCACAGGCTGCCTCAGTACGATGTTTCATATCCTCTCGGGTTGTAGGCACACCACGGTACACGTTCTCCTTTAACGCCCCCCACGGAAAGAAGTCTAAAGGTGTAAGATCAGGAGACCGGCTGACCAATTTGTGCATCCACCACGTCCTATGAAACACGCCCACTGAACATTCTGTCAAGGGTCAGCCTAGTGTTCATTGCAGAATGCGCAGGAGCACCATCGTGTTGATACCCCGTCTAGCGGGACATTTTGTAGCAATGTTGGCAGATAATTTTGTAGAAACTCGATGTATTTTGCAGCTGTTTGAGTGCCTTTAATGAAGTGCGGACCAATGAGATGGTCGCCAATTACTCCGCACCATACCTTTCCATTCCACGGTCGCCGTCGCTCTACCTGTCGAAACCAGCGAGTATTGTCCGCGGACCAGTAATGCCGTTTTCGTAAATCCACTGCACCGTGGTTTGTGAAACCTGCTTCATCGGTAAACAGGTAGAGCTGCAACGCATTCTCTATTAATGTCCATTGACAGAAATTCACTCGATTATCAAAGTCATCTCCATATAATCGCTGATGCAGCGACACATGATACGGATGAAATTTGTGATGATGAAGTATGCGTATTACACTAGTTTGACTCATTGCCCTGCCTCTATCGATGTTACATGAACTCATGCAACAGTAACTAACACACCAACTGCACCTGCTTCTCCTGTGATGGGTTTGTTAGGGAGATCTGTTTGCGTGTTACGACCATACCTGTTGCATACAATTGTTTGTAGATGTTTTCAAATGTGCAGTGCGTTGGATGATCTCTGTCCGGGTACTTTTCTGCTTACAGCCTGCAGGCTGCATTTTGTCAACGCTCGCCACAGATGAGTATCATCTCTGCCATTTCAGAGTTAGAATGAACCATTTACACAGTTCTTACAACACTGTACACACTGTTGTACTTGCCACCTATTCAGGTTCCTACTGTGGGTACTTCTGTTCTTACTTGTGTACAGTACACTATCAAAGACGTTCGGTAACACAGTGTACTACAGCAAGAGCTACATTCAGACACTGAAACAGCCAATCTCACAAACTTCGTAAACATGCCCCTACAGATCTTGTCTGTTACAGCACGCGACCGAACGTCTGAGATTTCAAGCGGTAACTTTACGTTACAAATTACTTCGGTTGTACTTACTGTTGAAAATCATACTTCCATACATTTCTCAATGGTTTGTATAAACCAATTCCGCCAGCCCCTCTTCTCACGTTCGGTCTGTGGAATTAGTTATTCAGTGTGTTGTGGTTTGGGACGTGTTTCCAGTGGTAGTGTTAGGTGACTCACCCTGTATACTCTATACATGTCTGATAATATGCTTTAAAAATACACGCCTGTATTAGAATTCAACGTTGTGTCAATATTTCAAAGCAGTCGGTAAAGAACTTTCGGAGGTACATGATTTTGAACAAACATTCTTATCTACATAGATTGTTCAGTACAGCTGAAACAATACATGATATAAAGAAACAAACACACTAAAGTTTTGTAAATCTTGGCATCACCAAATGCAGTGCATTGAGACCACAAGCAAGTTTCTACTCTCATCCGCTGCGTAGTTTGCTCAGCGACCTCATATTCGCACGCCGAGGCGTCTTTGAACCCCCATTCATGCAAACAGGCACCCCACCTTCCATGCCCTGTGCACGATCGATTCGGAACTGTTCATAGTTTCCTGGGAAGACCAAATCCATTCACTCGCTTAGTAGGATCAGTAATAAGGTGAGATTTTGCTGGAGATCAGCTTACAAGAAATGATTGCCAGCAAGTCGGACCTGAGACTCTCGATAAAAAAAATCATGATGAATGACAAATATTGGCCGAAATTCCTGAAAACAGATCAGAAAAAAATGCAAGTACCTCGGTTGTACTGTGCAAGAAAAGGGAATAGAATAGGCTAAGATAAGCGATTGCATCTCAAAAATGGAGAGAGCATGTGGATTGATTAAAAACTCTTACAACAGAACGTTTATCTTTTCGAATGCCAAACTAAGGTCCTATTATACTATGGTCAAAACAATGCCTGTACGCCGGTGAACGCCTTTCTATAAACAACATTGCCCGCATCTCGTGGTCGTGCGGTAGCGTTCTCGCTTCCCACGCCCGGGTTCCCGGGTTCGATTCCCGGCGGGGTCAGGGATTTTCTCTGCCTCGTGATGGCTGGGTGTTGTGTGCTGTCCTTAGGTTAGTTAGGTTTAAGTAGTTCTAAGTTCTAGGGGACTTATGACCACAGCAGTTGAGTCCCATAGTGCTCAGAGCCATTTGAACCATTTTTTTAAACAACAAGCCAGAGAATTTAGAGATCCTGGAAAGGAGCATCTGGAAAGGAGGATTCTACGAAAAATCATGGCTGCCATCCTGACTGAGGCTGGCTGGAAACTTCGGGGCAACAAAGTCTACCAGCATGTGGAAAGTATCTTAGAGACCACGAACGAAATGGAGGCCGATATTTCATGGACACCTGTACAGAATAGACAACGATAGACTCTCCAAACAATTATTTGATTAACACTGGAACAAGAACACCACACCAAAATGGATTAAAAAAGCTGGGAAAGACCTTCAGGGGTCTCACATGCCAGAATCCCTCATGCATGAATGGCACATGTTTAGAAACAGAATATGAAGTTGGGAAGGGTTTGAAGATGAAACAAGAAGTACGAAGATTGAAATAACGTGAACTGAACAACGAAAGTAACAATATAATGACCATAGGAAGGAGTACGGGAAACAGAGGAAACTCCAGACAAAGAGCACAAATAAAGCTGTAGCGTTACCCCAGCTTTTTAAAAAAGGAGATTTTTTCCACTCTTTACTCCAAATTAAAATAAAGGACATGACCCCAGATGTTTCTTAAATATCTGTGACAAAACAAACATCTTGCACATATAAGTCCTACATGTATATCTATTCTGCTGGCATCTGCATCAGCATCAACATCTGCATCTGCATCCACATATGCATCTATATCTACATTTTCATCTGCATGTGCACCATTATTTGTATCTACAACTACATCCATACCTACACCCGCATCTTCGTCCACAGTTACATCTCCATTTGAATCAGCATCTTTATCAGCATCTAGATCTGCATCTGCACCTGCATCGACATCTGTATCTGCATCTATATCTGCATCTGTACCTACAGCCATACCTCTGTCTACATCATCTTCTTCCTCTACAACTATACCTGGAGCTACATCTACAGCTACAGCTTCCTCTATCTCTGAATCATCCGAGAATGCAACTAATAATATCCGCCAAATCATTCATGTGTAGCATGAAAATCAGCAGTCCTGTTATGCTCCCAGAGGCCACACCAATGTTTACTCAATTATATGTGGCCATCTGACTCTCCACCCAGGATAATGTGATGTCTCCCGACTGTCAGCAAATTTCGAACAAATTGCAAAGCTGGTCAAACATCCAATACGAAAGTAATTTCTTCAGAAAGCTGTAGTATAGTACTGAATCAAAACTTTTTGAAAGTCAATCTGGGTTTCTCTATCCATGGCACTGAAAATGGCAGGTTGGGTTTCGCATAACCGATGTTTTCGAAACCCGTGCTGATCCCCAACTTAACTTAGAAGATATGTTAAGGAAAGGCAATCTACATTCAAAAAATGTGTGTGAAATCTTATGGGACTTAACTGCTAAGGTCATCAGTCCCTAAGCTTACACACTACTTAACCTAAATTATCCTAAGGACAAACACACACACCCATGCCCGAGGGAGGACTCAAACCTCCACTGGGACCAGCCGCACAGCAACCTACGTTTATCGCTTTTATGGACATTGAAATTCTGAGGGCAACAGGGGTCAAATACAGGAAGCGATAGGCTATTTACAACTTGTACAGAAGCCAGTTGGCAGTTATAAGAGTCGATGAACATGAAAGGGTATGAGTGTGTTCGTTTTATTTTGTTAAGTTGCGCAATGGATTGATCCAACAAGTACCCTTTGGCTCCTGCAAGAAACAATTTCCACGTCACACTACTACAGAAGTCAGACAGACGCTCCTAATGTACCAACAAGAACTGCTTGAAAAACATTCAACAACAAATATCTTCTGGGGTCGCCCTCTGTAATGAAAAGACACAAAAATATTCTTTATTCTTATGTAGCTAGTGGAATACTTGGGTACTGGAGTATTGCTAGTTAGTGTAAGAAAAACATTAGGCGAACGAAAAATATTATTTATTGCAAAAAATTCTGAGAAATCAAGTGAAACTTTTTCTTATAGAATAATAAATTTCTGGGTTCTTTTTGGAACAGTAGATTGCCTCTTATGGATAGGAATGCTATTATTTAACAAAGTATGGAAAGGTTCTTTTCTTCCTATTCTTTAAGATTGTTATTTACTCGACAGAATTGATGAGAGCCACGCCTACATAACTTCAATAACTTTTCTAGGTACAGTGAAGGCTGTCGCATGAGGAATGTAATGGTGTGTACTGTTACGGAGGACAAATGGGGCTCGCATATGCTGTACCGCACAATACTGTAAGCTGCGACGACTGCTGCCTACGTCGCTCGCTGCTGACAAATAAAACAACTACTATCTCTTTCTATCTGGGTTGACCTTCGCCAATCAAACTCTCCCTACACCTTGATGAAGCCAGGGACTCCTATCCATCCCTAGTCTAACTATTGGCATGGTACACTGGTCAGATAACCAGTCCACCGTGATGCCACTCTATAATCGCTCAAAGGCGTTTAACTAGTACTCTGTCCATGTTCACACTGCACAATAAGTGTGGCAGCTGACACAGTGAACAATGCTTAATCACGAGCGACTCAATATAGAGTATCACTCTGATTTGCTAACGACAGAGGTGCTCTCCCAGTGAGGTACTGAGGAGAGACTTTGTTCCTCACTCTTTGTGCATTCGCTCTCGTTACGTGTTCCTGCTCCAAGAGCGACAATGGAATGGCTCCTTTTTCTGGAAAAATTGCAAGGGTATATCATTCGCTGTCTTCCCTCACTCCTCTGGCTCTTTGTGTCACATATATTCCGCCAATCAGCGTTTCTCTTTTAAACGGGAGAATGACGTTTCGTTTAAGTTGACCAATGCGGAACTATGTAGCATCTCCGTTAGGTGTATATTGTCCTCCTGTGAGAACTCTGTAACTACGCAGTCAGTCCATCAAAAAATGTGTCGTTTGGGTGCTCCCACACAATGTAGCGGAATTTGCTTTTAAGTCGAACACGGGGGTCATTATCCCTTCGCTCTGGAAAAAGCTGTCCTCTCTCTGGGTGGTCGTTTTGGCCGAAGTAGGTGTGTGTTGACCCACGCCTCTGAAGGGACGGGCCTCCCAGTGGGCTGGTTGCCTCTTTAGAATGAAAATTCCTGTGGCCGTCATGTTGTGTACGCCAGCCTCGATTTTTTCAACCTCAGTGTGCACTTGTGATTCACTTATTAGATTTGCATATCACTTACATGAATTCATACAAAATTGACTCTACCTTATCGAGTTTGGGTTCGAATGAAGCGTCTTGATGTGCAGAATACGATTGTGAAGACGGAATATGTAAGAAATGAACGTCAGGAGACCACACCACCTTACAAGGGAAACAGTGGTTGAGAAGGGAGTGAGGCAGGGTTGTAGCCTATCCCTGATGTTATTCAAAATGGTTCAAATGGCTCTGAGCACCATGGGACTCAACTGCTGTGGTCATAAGTCCCCTAGAACTTAGAACTACTTAAACCTAACTAACCCTAGGACAGCACTCAACACCCAGCCATCACGAGGCAGAGAAAATCTCTGACCCCGCCGGGAATCGAACCCGGGAACCCGGTTGTGGGAAGCGAGAACGCTACCGCACGACCACGAGATGCGGGCCTGATGTTATTCAATCTGGACATTGAGAAAGCAGTAAAGGAAACCAAAGAAAGGTTTGGAATAAGAATTACAGTTCAGGAAAAAGATATAAAAACTTTGAGGTTTGTCGATGAGATTATAATTCCGTCAGAGACAGCAAAGGACCTGAAAGAGCAGTAGAACGCAATGGACATTTTCTTGAAAAGGGGATGTAAGACGAAGATCAACTAAATCAAAACAAGAATAATGGAATGCAGTAGAATTAAATCAGGTGATGCTGGGAGAATAGATTAGAAAACAAGGCGGTTAAAGCAACAGATGTATTTTGTTATTTGGGCAGTACAGCAACTGATGATGGCCGACGTAGAGAGGATATAAATTGTAAACTGGCAGTGGCAAGAAAAGTATTTCCGAAGAAGAGCAATTATGAATATAGGTTTAAGTGTCAGGAGTCTTTTCTGAGGATATTTGTCTGGAGTGTAGCGATATATGTAAGTGAAACATGGACGATAAACAGTATAGACAAAATGAGAACAGAAACATTTGAAATGTACTGCTGCAAAACAATGTTGAAGATTAGATGGGTATATCACGTAATTAATAAGAGGTACTCTGTTGAGAGGCCAGACAAACATGTGGTTCCTGAAGAGGGGCAGCAGCCTTTTCAGTAGTTGCGGGGGCAACAGTCTGGATGATTGACTGATCTGGCCTTGTAACATTAACCAAAACGGCTTTGCTGTGCTGGTACTGCGAACGGTTGAAAGCAAGGGGAAACTACAGCCGTAATTTTTCCCGAGGACATGCAGCTTTACTGTATGATTAAATGATGATGGCGTCCTCTTGGGTAAAATATTCCGGAGGTAAAATAGTCCCCCATTCGGATCTCCGGGCGGGGACTACTCAAGAGGACGTCGTTATCAGGAGAAAGAAAACTGGCATTCTACGAATCGGAGCGTGGAATGTCAGATCCCTTAATCGGGCAGGTAGGTTAGAAAATTTAAAAAGGGAAATGGATAGGTTAAAGTTAGATATAGTGGGAATTAGTGAAGTTCGGTGGCAGGAGGAACAAGACTTTTGGTCAGGTGATTACAGGGTTATAAATACAAAATCAAATAGGGGTAATGCAGGAGTAGGTTTAATAATGAATAGGAAAATAGGAATGCGGGTAAGCTACTACAAACAGCATAGTGAACGCATTATTGTGGCCAAGATAGACACAAAGCCCATGCCTACCACAGTAGTACAAGTTTATATGCCAACTAGCTCTGCAGATGATGAAGAAATTGATGAAATGTATGACGAGATAAAAGAAATTATTCAGGTAGTGAAGGGAGACGAAAATTTAATAGTCATGGGTGACTGGAATTCGTCAGTAGGAAAAGGGAGAGAAGGAAACATAGTAGGTGAATACGGATTGGGGGGAAGAAATGAAAGAGGAAGCCGCCTTGTAGAATTTTGCACAGAGCATAATTTAATCATAGCTAACACTTGGTTCAAGAATCATAAAAGAAGGTTGTATACCTGGAAGAATCCTGGAGATACTAAAAGGTATCAGATAGATTATATAATGGTAAGACAGAGATTTAGGAACCAGGTTTTAAATTGTAAGACATTTCCAGGGGCAGATGTGGATTCTGACCACAATCTATTGGTTATGAACTGCAGATTGAAACTGAAGAAACTGCAAAAAGGTGGGAATTTAAGGAGATGGGACCAGGATAAACTGAAAGAACCAGAGGTTGTAGAGAGTTTCAGGGAGAGCATAAGGGAACAATTGACAGGAATGGGGGAAAGAAATACAGTAGAAGAAGAATGGGTAGCTCTGAGGGATGAAGTAGTGAAGGCTGCAGAGGATCAAGTAGGTAAAAAGACGAGGGCTAATAGAAACCCTTGGGTAACAGAAGAAATATTGAATTTAATTGATGAGAAGAGAAAATATAAAAATGCAGTAAATGAAGCAGGCAAAAAGGAATACAAACGTCTCAAAAATGAGATCGACAGGAAGTGCAAAATGGCTAAGCAGGGATGGCTAGAGGACAAATGTAAGGATGTAGAGGCTTGTCTCACTAGGGGTAAGATAGATACTGCCTACAGGAAAATTAAAGAGACCTTTGGAGAGAAGAGAACCACTTGTATGAATATCAAGAGCTCAGATGGCAACCCAGTTCGAAGCAAAGAAGGGAAGGCAGAAAGGTGGAAGGAGTATATAGAGGGTTTATACAAGGGCGATGTACTCGAGGACAATATTATGGAAATGGAAGAGGATGTAGATGAAGATGAAATGGGAGATAAGATACTGCGTGAAGAGTTTGACAGAGCACTGAAAGACCTGAGTCGAAACAAGGCCCCGGGAGTAGACAACATTCCATTAGAACTACTGATGGCCTTGGGAGAGCCAGTCCTGACAAAACTCTACCATCTGGTGAGCAAGATGTATGAGACAGGCGAAATACCCTCAGACTTCAAGAAGAATATAATAATTCCAATCCCAAAGAAAGCAGGTGTTGACAGATGTGAAAATTACCGAATTATCAGTTTAATAAGTCACAGCTGCAAAATACTAACGCGAATTCTTTACAGGCGAATGGAAAAACTGGTAGAAGCGGACCTCGGGGAAGATCAGTTTGGATTCCGTAGAAATGTTGGAACACGTGAGGCAATACTAACCTTACGACTTATCTTAGAAGAAAGATTAAGAAAAGGCAAACCTACGTTTCTAGCATTTGTAGACTTAGAGAAAGCTTTTGACAACGTTAACTGGAATACTCTCTTTCAAATTCTGAAGGTGGCAGGGGTAAAATAGAAGGAGCGAAAGGCTATTAACAATTTGTACAGAAACCAGATGGCAGTTATAAGAGTCGAGGGCCATGAAAGGGAAGCAGTGGTTGGGAAAGGAGTGAGACAGGGTTGTAGCCTCTCCCCGATGTTATTCAATCTGTATATTGAGCAAGCAGTAAAGGAAACAAAAGAAAAATTCGGAGTAGGTATTAAAATTCATGGAGAAGAAATAAAAACTTTGAGGTTCGCCGATGACATTGTAATTCTGTCAGAGACAGCAAATGACTTGGAAGAGCAGTTGAACGGAATGGACAGTGTCTTGAAAGGAGGATATAAGATGAACATCAACAAAAGCAAAACGAGGATAATGGAATGTAGTCAAATTAAATCGGGTGATGCTGAGGGGATTAGATTAGGAAATGAGACACTTAAAGTAGTAAAGGAGTTTTGCTATTTAGGGAGTAAAATAACTGATGATGGTCGAAGTAGAGAGGATATAAAATGTAGACTGGCAATGGCAAGGAAATCGTTTCTGAAGAAGAGAAATTTGTTAACATCGAGTATAGATTTAAGTGTCAGGAAGTCGTTTCTGAAAGTATTTGTATGGAGTGTAGCCATGTATGGAGGTGAAACATGGACGATAACCAGTTTGGACAAGAAGAGAATAGAAGCTTTCGAAATGTGGTGCTACAGAAGAATGCTGAAGATAAGGTGGGTAGATCACGTAACTAATGAGGAGGTATTGAATAGGATTGGGGAGAAGAGAAGTTTGTGGCACAACTTGACTAGAAGAAGGGATCGGTGGATAGGACATGTTTTGAGGCATCAAGGGATCACAAATTTAGCATTGGAGGGCAGTGTGGAGGGTAAAAATCGTAGAGGGAGACCAAGAGATCAATACACTAAGCAGATTCAGAAGGATGTAGGTTGCGGTAGGTACTGGGAGATGAAGAAGCTTGCGCAGGATAGAGTAGCATGGAGAGCTGCATCAAACCAGTCTCAGGACTGAAGACCACAACAACAAACTGAATAAAATTGAGGAGACAAGAAATTTATGGCACAACCTAACCAGAAGGAGGGATCGGTTGATAGGACACATTCTGGGGCATCAAGGGATCACCAATTTAGTATTTAAGGGAAGTGTGGAGGGTAAAAATCATAGAGAGAGACCAAAGGATGCATACATTAAGCAGATTCAGAAGGATGTAGGTTGCAGTAGTTATTCGGACATGAAAAGGCTCATACAGGATAGAATAACATAATGTTGCACCAAAACAGTGTTTGGACTGAAGACCACAACATCTGTCTGTCCGTTAGAGGCAGCCAAACAATCTTACGACCTTGCCGTCATGAACCACCCATGCTCACCCGTCTTTTGTCCATCTCATCATCGCTTATTCTGCAGTTATTGCCCTATTTCCATCTCTCTGTGGCACCTGTCGACGTGGTGGTCCCATGTCCCTCACGCCAATGATTCAACCTTTCTGAAAGTCAGAAAGATAGCAAGAAGCTGCACATGAATGTCTTCTAAGCACGCTATGCTGCGATATCCGCCTGAAAAGACTCATCCAATAGCCGTCTTGTATTCATACCATTCTTCAACTGTAAGAATGTCTTCCTACTGGATCGAAAATAAGCTTACAGCAGGAGAAAATTTTAATCAACACATCCTACCAATGCAGACGCACTGGGGTATAGGTTTTGATTGTGTGATGTTATTTCTTGCAATCCTTTTTCAATATTGTTTCCTACAGAAATTAAGTAATGTCATGACAGTGATTAAGACCTGAAGCGTGAATTCTCCGTTCCACATGGATCCATACTTGAGCCTTCCCTTTCATTTTCTATACAAGTCACCTCCCAAATGTTGCTAATTATAGTCACATATTTAGTTGCATAGAAGATACAACTCCACTGATCAAGGAAAATGACACAGAAAATCTTGAAATAAAAGCCAGCACGGTAGTAAATAAATTTGCACAATAAGGCTGCTACAACACTTTGGTTAAATTTAAAACTAAAAACAAACATAATGAACATATTAACATTAGCACTGATTAGTGAACAGTATAAAAATTTGCATTTATAAAATTCCTTGGAATAATAATAGCTAAAAATGTAATCTGGAATAAGCACATAGAACGAATAAGAGACGAACTCAGTTTCAAGCTAAATGTGCCCTATAAACACTGCTATCTAAAATATACAAACATGTAGAAAACGCTATAATTGATTCTATGTCAAGTTATGATACCTCCAGGAGAGATACTGACATACAGAAAAAAACAATAAGAATGATAGCCAAACTTAAGTGGAGCGAATCATGTAGGCCCGCATTTAAAGTACTTAATATACTATCGCTATCAACCATATACCTGCAGGAATTCCTATGCTGGACAAAATTCTGATTCTCAAGATATCGAGACATGACACAACTGTGATGCAAAGAAACAAAATTTATTTAATGGGCCCAGAGACAACACCAAGAAATTCTAATGAAATCCATCCTGTGTAGAAGGGAAGGCTGTAGCAAAACTCCCTCCAGACTTGGGAAAGATAAACAATACAAAGATCTTCGAAAGATCTCTCAAAACATTTTTGATACAAAGCTGTTCATGTAGTATACAGATAAACTCTCTCACTCTCTTCCATACAAAATAAAATACAATCAAAGCGCCATGCCATATTTTGGTCAGACTAGACCAAGCTTCTGAATACAAAGAACACACAAACGCATTTAGATGCATAACCTAATAAATATGCCATAGCTAAATACATTCAGAACATGGGATATTCTTTTGTTAACATAGAGGACAATTGAATAGTATTTCCTAAAATAAACAAAAAATACAATTCAGTGTTTCTGAAGAACTGGGAATTTTCAGTCACAATAGAAAACATGGACGGAACACACTACATGCGAAAGCTGAGTGGCAATGAGCCTCTTTAACAGTTCTGCAGATACCTTAGATGATGCAGTATAACTCTTTCCACTTTCTACTTCCTGAGTGAGAGTAATAAAAAAATAATACTCAAAACACTGTACAGAAACACTAAGAATTAGATTATGTGGATACTATGTCTGGAAGTTTTATTTTCTTATTTTTATTTTTGTCTTCACTGCCATGTATTTGCAACAGAAATATCTTTAACAAGGTATTGTAAAGAATGAAACAATGTTATAACTGTTGTATGTATCTATGGTCTACAATGTGTGTCAGTAATGAATGATCAGTGAGGCAAAGCACTATATATTTACACCATTATAATCTTTGGTTTGTTTGTGTTACGGGGCCGTGTTCTGTGAGAGAAATTAAGTTAAAAACATATAGTTATGATGAACCGCAGGGTTCTGTGCACTGGAACATATTCCAAGTAACTCTGTCACCGTCTAAAATTTACAGCACTATTTCCATATTACGCTAATAAGTGCCTGTTACATGTTTTTGTAGGAAAATGAAACAACAAGTAACTGGCTGCATCCAGTTAGAAAAAATGTAACATAATATCACGGTTCCAGCTGAAGATGGTAGTGCAAACACTCTAAACGTGTCTTGGGATGAAATAAGAAAAATGACTCACGCAGATAATTGTTTTATTTGAACTGTTATTGCCATAAACAGTGTCAGTTCGATACATCAGTCCAACATAGACGACACAAGATAATAAATGATTTTATGCACAATACAGTGTGAGACAAATAGAATTATAACGCTAAAGGAGGTGTAGCTGACACAAACACAAAATATATTCTTAGAAGAGAGGCATCAAGTCCAGCGACCATGGTGGCCACTCGAGTAGCATGACGTCAGAGGCCAAGGCACCGCCTGTCCAACGATGTGGTAGCGTCTCATTCAGGTAACATCGTACACAATTGTAGAAATTTGGATGGGCGCCATCATGTTGCAAGATGAAATCCTGGTTATCAGTTTCAGCAGGTCACCTTCCATTAGGATAGTGGCTGCACTCAGCGATTATGATGTGATTTATGAATTACAGAGCGCACCAATCAGTCGTCCTTTTTTTCACAGATTTTATTTGGCAAATCCAGATTTCGGCTAGTGCCTAGCCATTATCAATGCACTATTTTCTAGTCCCGGTGCATGCCAGTTCCCTGTTGTTTAGGCGTCAATCAGAGTATTCAAAGGACTGTGACTGACGCCTGAACAACAGGGAACTGGCATGCACCGGGACTAGAAAATAGTGCATTGATAATGGCTAGGCACTAGCCGAAATCTGGATTTGCTAAATAAAATCTGCAAAAAAGGACGACTGATTGCCGCGCTCAATAATTGATATATCAGTTTGGAGTTATGGCAAGATCCGTTATTGCTAAATGTCGAGATAGCTGATACTGTATTGTATCATTCCTTACTACCAGATTGTAATTTGCAAAAAAAAAAAAAAAAAAAAAAAAAATTGCTGTTACCAAAATGTGTGCAATGTATTTGAGACAGTTTTACCTCGAAAAGACAAGTGTGATGGCACGATGCGAGTATTAGTTTAAAACAGGTGATAAAAGATATATAATTACTTGGTTAACCATCATCATCCTCATTATCTTTCGTTTTCCATCACTTTTTGGTGTCCTCCCAATGTATGAGGCCCTGGTGTATAGTCTGAAAGCATTGACAGTGAAAATATATTACTGGGTTGGTGTACAAGGTCTTAGCGTTTTCCCATAAGTTTAATTAACGCAGCAGATAGACATAAAACAGACTTTAATCATCAATAACATACTCTTGTCCACTATTTACAACAGTCAGCCAACGATGGGGTAACTTTTCGATTCCACATCTGTATAAATCACGTGGCGTTGAGGGGAAGAACTCGTCGAGCCACGTTAGGAGCACATTCACATCCTGAAAGGAATATCGTTGGAGATTGTCCGATAGAGAGAGGAAAAGGTGAAAAACATAAGATAACAACATCAGGTGAGTAAGGCGGGTGCGGAATGACTCCCTAACCCAGCTCCTGCACAGTGTTTTTTGCCAGTCTAGCAGAGCGTGGACGGGTGTTATCATGGAGTAGCATCACTTTACGCAGACCTCCAGTTCTTTGTTGTTGGACTGCGTCTGCCAGACGTCTCAGTTGGCAATAAATATCAGCAGTGACGGTTACACCTTGGGGAGGCAATTCATAGTATAGCACACCGCCACTGTTCCACCAGATGCATAACATTATCAACCTGCGCATGCGCGCATGTCTTTGTACAGGGATTTGCTGCTTTGTTTCGGCTCAACCATTCCTTTCTTTTCCTTACGTCAACGTAAAAACACCGGAGCCAATTGATGACGAGAAAACACAGATGCACATATGGCCATCCACTGATTATTGTGATTTTGGCTTACAGTGCACAGTACCCACACACCCGATTTTTGATCGTTCCCTACTGCCTGCAAATGTCGTATGGTGATGGAATGACAACATTTGCAAGTTCTCGAATACATTGACGTGGATCATTCTGGATAAATGCGTTTGAAACATCAAACACCGAACACCTTCCTAAACGTGGAGAGCCACTAATGTCATAGCGATTCTCCTTAACACGAGAAAACCATTTTCTTGTCGTGCTGTACCCAATGCCATTATGCCCATACACGACGCAAATGTTTCTGGCTGCCCCCGCTACTGTCTCCTCTCTGCTTAACTCAAACAGAAGAATATGTCAGAAATGTTCCAATTTCTCCACAACTCTACTCACTATCTCTAAATGACAAAATGGTAATACGTAAACTCAAATAGCAACAGTGAACTACAAATAAAAAATGACAATCGATGAATAAAACCCACAGCAACTGGAATACCATCAGACACTACGAACATGCATGACTACATCATAAGTTTCTTATTTCAGTTCTAGCCTGCATGAGCTTTCCATCTGACTTCCTCAGCGTAATTTGCGCCTCTTACGTGGAGCTTCATTCCATTTAGTTGTAACTGGATGCATGGTGCATCCCTTGCCACCCCAGCGTTCAGGTCTACAGGGACGCCCATTCTCCATGATTTTATACGCCATCGCACTGAAACCGCTCATAGAGGGTCTGGGATTAATTTGAGGTGCCACATCTTCCCCTGCATAGTGTATGGTGGTGTCATTTTCCTATGGGACCTAACTTTAGAGGTCATCAGTCCCTAGGCTTACACACTACTTAATTTAACTTAAACTAACTTACGCTAAGGACAACACACACACCCCTGCTCAAGGGAGGTCTCGAACCTCCGACAGGAGGAGCCGTGCAAACCGTGGCCAAGCGCCTTGGACCACGCGGCTAGCCGTGCCCCGCGTGACAGAGTGTATGCTGACGGCCTTCTACTTCTGGCCCGATCAAGTGCGCTACGTCAAGCGATATGGATTGGAGTCGAGAAGCCACATGAACGTAGTCAAGTCGGTAGCGATGCATATTGGAAGGAGTCTCCAGGAGGGCTGCACGGCGCCCCTCCCTCAGATCGACGTGATTTACATGAAATGTGCATCGCATTGCTGCCATGAAGTATAGATACCTATCACAGGCGATACGCACAGAAGGCTGACAGAACCTACATCGACGCATGGACTTCCTACAGCGTATCCAATATTATAACATTCACGTGGCAGCCAAGTTGATACACAGTGCTCAGGTTCTCCCACTACCGACAGCGATAGAGGCAGACTACAGGCATCGTCCGGATATTACCTATTTGAAGTCCGCTGCGACACCCTCACCCTCCTACACGCCGGCCGTAGTGGCCGTGCGGTTAAAGGCGCTGCAGTCTGGAACCGCAAGACCGCTACGGTCGCAGGTTCGAATCCTGCCTCGGACATGGATGTTTGTGATGTCCTTAGGTTAGTTAGGTTTAACTAGTTCTAAGTTCTAGGGGACTAATGACCTCAGCCGTTGAGTCCCATAGTGCTCAGAGCCATTTGAACCCTCCTACACGGTAAGATGGAGTGCGGGCTGCAACCTTGTATTTGAACACCGTGGCGAAACTGAGAACTTCACTATTGGAGGAACTGATGCCGGCGTCCATCCTGACACCTGTTATGGTTCTGCATGTCGCTTCATTTCTTTTCCGCATCTCAGCATTCCTACTCGAATATACACTACTGGCCATTAAAATTGCTACACCAAGAAGAAATGCAGATGATAAACGGGTATTCATTGGACAAATATATTACACTAGAAATGACATTTGATTACATTTTCATGCAATTTGGGTGCATATATGCTGAGAAATCAGTACCCAGAACAACCACCTCTGGCCGTAATAACGGCCTTGATACGCCCTTGCATTGAGTCAGAGCTTCGATGGCGTGTACAGGTACAGCTGCGCATGCAGCTTCAACACGATACCACAGTTCATCAACAGTAGTGACTGGTGTATTGTGACGAGCCGGCTGCTCGGCTACCATTGACCAGGCGTTTTCAGTTTGTGAGAGATCTGGAGAATGTGCTGGCCAGGGCAGCAGTCGAACATTTTCTGTGTCCAGAAAGGCCCATACGAAACCTGCAACATGCGGTCGTGCATTATCCTGCTGAAATGTAGGGTTTCGCAGGGATCAAATGAAGGGTAGAGCCACGGGTCGTAACACATCTGAAATGTAACGTCCACTGTTCAGTGCCGTCAATCCGAACAACAGGTGGCCGAGACGTGTATCCAATGGCACCCCATACCATCACGCCGGGTGACACGCCAGTATGGCGATGAAGAATACGCGCTTCCAATGTGCGTTCACCGCGATGTCGCCAAACACGGTGCGACCATCATGATGCCGTAAACAGAACCTGGATTCATCCGAAAAAATGACGTTTTGCCATTCGTGCACCCAGGTTCGTCGTTGAGTACACCATCGCAGGCGCTCCTGTCTGTGATACAGCGCCAAGGGTAACCGCAGCCATGGTCTCCGAGCTGATAGTCCATGCTGCTGCAAACGTCGTTGAACCGTTCGCGGAACGTCCCCATCTGTTGATACAGGAATCGAGACGTGGCTGCACGATCCGTTACAGCCATGAGGATAAGATGCCTGTCGACTCGACTGCTAGTGATACGAGGCCGTTGGGATCCAGCACGGCGGTCCGTATTACCCTCCTGAACCCACCGATTCCATATTCTGCTAACAGTCATTATATCTCGACCAACGCGAGCAGCAATGTCGCGATATGATAAACCGCAATCGCGATAGGCTACAATCCGACCTTTATCAATGTCGGAAACGTGATGGTACGCATTTCTCCTCCTTACAAGAGGCATCACATCAACGTTTCACCAGGCAACGCCGGTCTACTGTTTGTGTATGAGAAATCAGTTGGAAACTTTCCTCATGTCAGCCCGTTGTAGGTGTCGCCACCGGCGCCATTCTTGTGTGATTGCTCTGACAAGCTAATCATTTGCATTTGCATATCACAGCATCATCTTCCTGTCGGTTAAATTTCGCGTCTGTAGCACGTCATCTTTATGGTGTAGCAATTTTAATGGCCAGTAGTGTAGTTATGTGCACCCTTAACTGCCCGAGAGGCATCTATCGGCTGCTGCTGAGATTCATGTCTTACTATGTGACTGAGTGTAAAAGCCTGTCCACTGTACGATCTGCGATGTGGAGAGCAGTCCAACAGCCCTTCCTCCCTACATGGGTGTGAACACTGTGGCACTATGTAGTTAACCAGAAATACGTGACATCACACAGGTTGCACGCTATTCAGCTGATGGATTTTCCCCTCTGCCCACAATGGCGGACCCTGACAAACACAGTATAACGTGTGGGACAGCTTTTGATGTAGGGACTCTGGAACAGAACGTCCTCGCCTGTTATCTTCGTGCCCTGCCTCACACAATTGACCCCTGACTCCGCTTATACTTGGTGGATGCCCCTAATGCTCCCTCTGAAACTTTCTACAACCCCTTGTCATTTCAGTTCAGCCAGGTCCCATCTTCTTCAATACCTACCTTTCTTCAGTTTCGTTAGTTCTAAACTACAGTTCATAACCAATAAATTGTGGTCAGACTCCACATCTCCCTTTGGAAATGTCTTAGAATTTAAAACCAAAATCTCTGTCTAACCATAATATAATCAATCTGAAACCTCCCAGTGTCTCCACGTCTCCTCCATGTATACAAACTTCTTTCATGATTCTTAAACCAAGTGTTAGCTAGGATTAAATTATGCTCTGCTCAAAATTCTACCAGGCAGCTTCCTCTTTCTCTTCATTCTCTTCCTTTTCCTGCTATCGAATTGCATTCTCCCATGACAGTTAAATTTTCATTCCCATAACTATCTGAATAATTTATTTTATCTCATCAAACATTTCTTCATTCACTTCATCATCTGTGGTACTAGGTGGCATATAAACTTGTAGTACTGTGGTTGGTGTTGGTGTTGGCTACAATTATGCGGACATTATTCTGTTCACAGTAGCTTATCCACTTACCTATTTTTCAATCATTATTAGACCTACTCTGGCATTACCCATACCTGATTTTTTGTTTATAACCCTGAATTCCCCTGACCAGAAGTCCTGTTCCTCCTGCAACCGAACTTTAGTAGCTCCCCTTAAATTTTCTAACCTACTGGCCTGATTAAGGGATCTCACATTCCATGCTCCGACCCACAGAACGACAGTTTTGTTTCTCCTGAAAACGACGTTCTCCTGAGCAGTCCCGCCAGGAGATCCGAATGGAGGACTATTTCACCTCCGGAATATTTTACCGAAGAGGATGGCATCGTCACTTAACCATACACTAGAGCTGCAGGTCCTCGTGGAAAATTATGGCTATAGTTTCCTGTTGCTTTTAGCTGCTTGCAGTGAAATGTCCCCTTAGAAAAATTAATGAATTACTGTGCTGATAAATCTCTTCCATTATTTGCTTTTCAAACAGCTGAGCAAAACTGAACGTTCTCAGACATTGCTCTCTTTACTTATTCTGATCAACACTAAACTGACACACAATATTTTTAGCGCAACGCGATCTGACTTTTAATATTCCCTACAAAAGAATGGCCCTGATTAACTTATACCTATACCTATACTTTTCACAAATCACTTACCTCACAAAAATCTTCATTACTCGAACTACTGCAATACAGCGAGCGCCACTACTGCCAGCTAAATATAAGATTCAAACTACTAAAGGCACTAACTACTGATAGGCATAGTTAGCAAATGAAAGATTTTGATAGAGAACAAACAATGTATTTACCTTGATAGTGTTCAAAAGTCATAATATATATAGCAGTTCATGACATCCAGTCTTACAAATCTTACAAATGTACTGTTTCTGATGGACATACGTCCAGCTCATCCGCTCTCAAAAATCCGCCATCTCTCTCCCCACATCCACCACTGCTGGCGGCTCACCTCCAACTGCGCAACGCTACGCGCTGTTAACATCCAGCTGCCCAACACTACAATAGCCAACAACAATGCAAAACAGCCACAGACTGCACATAGCACAGCCAGTGATTTTCATACAGAGCGCTACGTGGCGTTACCAATAAAAAATCCTAAACAGCCTACTTACAGCAGTACCAGCACAGCAAGGATGTTTTGGTTAATGTTACGAGGCCAGATCTGTCAATCATCCAGAAATCAAAATATGTAATATTGTCTTTCTATAACGACCAAAAAGTTTGACGAAGAGACAACACAGCCCACAGCAATCACACACATTACACACAGTGCACAAAAAAATTTGTCTTGTTCATAGGTGAGTTATTCAGCCAGAGTAAAGTTATGTCTTCGAGTAACACATAAAAGTTCATTTTAAAAGTTTTGATTATTACTTGCTCTTAAAAGGATGCGTAATAAATAGATAGATATTAGTGTCGTTGGCATTGCGAAACGGCTGAAATTGTTAAAACTGAACAAGTCTCCAGCGCCTGCTGGAATCTCTGTCAGGTTCTTTACCCAATCTGGGGCTGAGATAGCCACACTGTTAACTGCCTCTATCATAGATACCTCAAACAAAGAACCGTGCCCAGCAGGTGGAACAAACCACAGCCCACACCTGTCGACAAGAAGGGTAGCAGAACTCATAACTACCGTCCAATAACCTTGACTTCCATTTGTTGTAGAATCTTAGATCATATTCCGAGCTCAAACATAATGAGGTATCTCGAACAAGTCGACCTCCCCCATACCAACCGCCATGAACTTAGGTAGCATGTTGCTGTTGTTGTTGTTGTTGTTGTTCTGGTCTTCAGTCCAGAGACTGGTTTGATGCAGCTCTCCATGCTACTCCACCCTGTGCAAGCTTCTTCAAAAATGGTTCAAATGGCTCTAAGCACTATGGAAGTTAACATCTGAGGTCATCAGTTCCCTAGACTTAGACCTACTTAAACATAACTAGCCTGAGGACATCACACACGTCCATGCCCGAGGCAGGATTCGAGCCTATGACCGTAGCAGCAGCGCGGTTCCAGACTGAAGCACCTAAAACCGCTCGAACACAGCGACCGGCAAGCTTCTTCATCTCCAAGTGAGAGGTTCCATGCCCTCTTTTGCAAGTCTCCTCTCATTTTCATCAATTTTATTAATGTTCTATGTCATTGCACGGCAGTAACAGACCGAATAAGGTTACTATAATGAGAGTATTTGTACTGAGAACTCAAAAACTACTTTTCACTTGATTCCCATGCATGTTGGTTTAGTTCCATGAGTGGCCTGTGCGAGGCAAGCATCGGAGGACGCGGCATAAAGCATATCCAGTTGGGGGCTGCACTTCCCTGAAGTCTGTGGGATTCGTACAATAGGCTTAAGCGCCTGGGGGAACGACTGACGTCGCTCGAGTTTCGCCTATTGTATGCAGGGCGAAATGACCTGTGAGACGTCTGAGTTTCGCCGCAGTTTGTATGTTAACTGTTCCGGCACTTCTGGAACGAAGATTCCTGGCAGCAACTGACTGCACTGTCCTCTTGATTGAGAGAGCCGGCCGGTGTGGCCGTGCCGTTCTAGGCGCGTCAGTCTGGAACCACGAGACCACTAAGGTCGCAGGTTCGAATCCTGCCTCGGGCATGGATGTGTGTGATGTCCTTAGGTTAGTTAGGTTTGAGTAGTTCTACGTTCTAGGGGACTTACGACCACAGATGTTGAGTCCCATAGTGCTCAGAGCCAGTTGAACCATTTGATTCAGAGAAAACTTGTGGACTGTGCCCTGCTGAGTGTGAGTGTCTGGCACCAGTTGGCCAGTGGTCTACGCAGGTTGTTTTCGTAGCCGATCAAATGGCAAGTTCAGTGCCCTCAGCTGAATAGCAGAGGCGTGATTGGTCAGTTTAAACTGAGGCTAGTTGACATCATAAAGCCCTGCTCGAAACTGGAGGGAACGGTCGCTATTGGTGGAAATGATGTTATGAGACAGTGTGGGGGAGTTTTGGAATCAGCACTGAATGCTGATTCGCGGTTTTCGAGGAGAGTAGAGAGTTGAGCAATGCTGGCTTCGCTGCTTGCATCGCATCACAGAGGGGGATTCGGGATCTGATCTTCGTTGGAGTCAGACAGTCTTGTGACTTTGTCGCTCTTTTTCGGAAGAACTTAGAATTCTCGGACAGCCTTCGCGGCCAGGGGTTGACACAGAGTTGCTGCACGGCAGAAGTCCGCGCCTACATAATAAGGAGGCTTCCTACCGACGACGTGCTGCAGATTTAAGTAGTGGTACAGTATTTTGCGGTTCTGACATTGTAGGACCTTATCAATTTTGTACTGAACCCCTCAGCAGCACGCGCTCTCGCTTTGCTACAAATCCATCTTGCTTGTTTCTCCATGTGATCCCATTTGAGCTCTCACTACTAATTGCGATACTGCTATATAGTCGGGAGAGTAATATTCGATTCATTAGGACCTCCAGTCATTATCGTCAATCTATTGCATCACAGGGAGTGGGAGCCCCTTCTTCTCAAGCCAACTCCTATTGTCACAATATTTCGGTATACCCTATCCTTTAACCTACTGTGTGTGTCGACAATCATGTGCATTTGTGTTCTGATATATAATAAATCTCATTGTAATATTTAATCCGCGTGTCATTTCGTAGATATATGCAGAATCCCATTTCCTGTTGTTTATTATGATAAAGTTCTCTTTTTTCTGAGTTGATTACGATTTTCTATTAAATTATAGTGAGTGTGCACTCCTTATTTTACCAGCTAGCAGGGTCCACCATCATTTTCTTCCGTTGACATTGTGCGCATAGTTAATTAGGTGGTAGATCAGGAGGGGGTCGAGTGCATGTCTTGTTCTCATGCAAAATTCGTCTGAATTAAAGAGGTACCAACACTTCTGCACCCCGGCACCTCGCAAAAGTACCTACAGCAACCTACATCCTTCTGAATCTGCATAGTGTATTCATTCCCTGGTCTCCCTCTACGATTTGTATCCTCCACGTTACCCTCCAATACTAAATTGGTGATCCCTTGATACCTCAGAACATGTCCTATCAACCGACCCCTTCTTGTAGTCAAGTTTTGCCACAAATTTCTCTTCTCCCCAATTCCATTTAATACCTACCCATTAGTTATGTGATCCACCCATCTAATCATCAGCATTCTTCTGCTGTTGAATATTGCGAAGCGTAGATCAGTGAAACCCAACTCATACTTCTCTCATATGACTTCCTCAAAGTCACGTTTCAAGGCAAAAAAATCAATAACAAGTTAAAAACATTTTGAAACAGAAGCTATTAGCAACTAACATGAATTCCCAATTTCCACACAAGGAAAACTGTGGAAACATTAAAGAAACTCAGGTCATTTTCAAGTGGCTGTAGATCCTGTTTCCGTTGCAAAGTACAGGATGGTGGTCAACTGTCGAGGTATAGCTTAACTGCTCACACGTCATGTAACCTACTTTAAAAATATATAGAATTTTACTCACCATAAAACTCTGTACCTCTGTACCTCAAGAATTAACAGTATTGTCCAAATAGCTTTGACATGTATTGCACAGTCCTTAAATATTTAGACCTTGCAGTGTTTACAAACGCTTCACAAAGCTCAACCTCGTGTCTCAGGACAACAAAAACAGTAGAAAATGCTTGAAACTGGTTATGGTGGTCTCAAGTATGCATTCCTCCATGTGGTTATAAAATCTGTCACACTGTCCAGAAAAGACCCTGTGCTCCTAGGTACACAGTCCTCCAGATATTTTCCATATTAGTAGCAGACAAACTATTTTTTATTGCTGTCATAAATGTGTTCAAATACAGTAAAACAGACACAGGTCATTTATTTTGTTGTGGAAGTAGCTATGACTTCAACTCTTTTTTTCTTGGTAACAGTTAAAACGGAAAATAAAGCTACCATCTGTTTGTGCCACCCACAACATCAACATGCATGCTTAAACACATACTACATACAAGATTTATATAGAAAACAGGGAATCTAGAAATATAAACCAATATGCCCTCTCAAACCACTTATAGTATAACGTTTCATAATTTTAGGTGTGCAGAAAATGAACTGATCTTTGGCAATGACATGAATATGTGTGATGTCATGCAGATAATAAGCAATGGCAAACAACTTGGGACTAGAATGATGTTATTTCTCGCAAGCCCCCCCCCCCACACCTCCACCCCCCCCCCCCCCCACACAAACACACTTGCCATCGGAAGCCCTCTGATTTGACTATTGCCAAGAAAGAGATGTGGTTTAAGGAGCAGTTGAAAATGTAGTTGGACAATAAAATACTGAGCTGCAAGTGGAAAACCTAAATATGTGTATTTGCTTAATATCTCTCTGACTGGCCTCTTTGCAAAACATGGCTACGGCTTAGGAGTGGGGGTGTGGCTTAGGAAGGTGGGAGGGGAGAGTATTGGATGGAGAGAAGGAAGGGGAAAGACGAGGGGGGAGAGAAGGAATGGGGGGAGCTGCTGAGTCCTACTGGGTGCTAGTCACATCAATATGATAAAATGAGTAATTTGCTCTCCTACACATGTGTTCAATTTTTGGATGTATTCTTTTCAAAGACTGTAGTTTTCTGAGTAGTAATTAGTTCGATGTTTTGGTAAAGCAATGAATTATCACTGATTTAAACAAATTATTATTATTATTATTATTATTATTATTATTATTATTTGTTATTTTTATCGTAACATATTTGATACACTTTAAGATAATGAAACAATTTATTATTGTTATATTAAAATTTTTATGTAGTGTATTTCATTACTGTTACTATTAGAACTGTACACATCTGTGGCATTTTAAAACTGATGGTGACATCGAGTTATATTTTCGAGACGTAACAAACTCCTCCACCCCCACTTCCACTCGCTACAGCCTTTTGACAGTCAACACATTGTGTACATGGAGAGAGTGGCCTGTAAACAAAGACGAGTCTTGAGAAGCTGTTGTGAATTGTGTGCAGTCAGCAGCAGAACTGGGACCAGCTGCAGCCTGCCTGGAGGGCGTAGTGACAGTGCAACCTGGTGGCAGACTGGGGAACCTCGTGCTAGAGTATGCTTCTGCAGCTGCCGTGGCGCGGCGCCACCATCTTCGACTAGCTGTCCCGTTCGTCATGTGCAAGATACTGTCCACAGTCTTCGCCAACCTCACTGCAGACCCTTTGTCTGTTCTTCTGCAGCAGCCTCCGTGCCATGGAGATAATCTTACTGAGTTAAATGTGCTGGAAGACCTACAGAGACAGCCTCCACATCCACTCACTGTAGAGGAAACGGTGAGGTGGGCACGGAGTAGGCACATGCCTGTCATTCTCAGGTAGGTAAAGAAATGTAACATAATGAACATAAATAGTCAATAAGCTCCATTTGAAATATGTAAGTACCAAAAAAAATCACTGTGAAGAGTAAAAATCATGAAATTGAGAATAACAGCTTATAGCGAATCTTAGCAGAAGATCTATTTTGTGGACTGGCAACACAGCCAATCCACTAGGACGGGAGGCTGAAGGGCACGCGTTTAAGCTCACGCAGGCTGGCGTGTGGTCTGGAAAATGACAAGGAATTGAGACTAGCAAAAAAGGTACGTAGCTTCTGGAATACTTAACTTTAATCCATAATTGGTCAACATCGGTCTGACAGTACATGCATCACAAGATAAATAGCAAATGATAATGGCGCCTTGCTAGGTCGTAGCAAATGGCGTAGCTGAAGGCTATGCTATCGTCTCGGCAAATGAGAGCGTAATTTGTCAGTGAATCATCGCTACCAAAGTCGGCTGTACAACTGAGGCGTCTCTCTAGACCTGCCGTGTGGCGGCGCTCGGTCTGCAATCACTGATAGTGGCGACACGCGGATCCGACGTATACTACCGGACCGCGGCCGATTTAAAGGCTACCACCTAGCAAGTGTGGTGTCTGGCGGTGACACCACAATCCATATACACTACTGGCCATTAAAACAGAAGCACCATGAAAGTGGCTCATAACAAATAAATAATTGGCTTGGATATGCAGGTGATTTAGCATGTTAGGCATCATCACAAAGTTTATAGGAGTAACACCACCATCTACAATACACTCAAGGTGTTCGGAAATCCCAAACTTCTAGAACTAATATAGGAGAGTGAGTACTTAATTTTTTGAGCAGAAACTCTTTTTCCAAAAACGTACCATTCCTACGACGATTTCAGTTCAGATGTGTAACGTGTCTGCTGAAAGAAAGAGGATCGTCTGGGAATTGCTTGTCCTGGTGTGCAATGGGGTAGACAGTATATGACATGTACTACGTCTGACGATCACCTGATGTCACTTAATATATGCCATGCTGCGGAACCTGTTCAATACCTGTCCATCTCCAATACGGTAAACACTGTTCGGTACACGTTTCCGGAGCACAGAGACGTGTTCCTTGAATATGGCGAAGCTCGAGATAACGGAAGAGCTGCTAGTTGGCTATATCAAGAACGTTTTCCACAATGTAGCGTGCCAGCACACAAACACTTAACCAAGATACCCAGTGGCTCTGAGAAATAGCTACGTTCACCGTGAGGTGGCAGGAACCTGTTGCTCCACGGCAATTCTGCATCCTGAAGAGAACCCATCATCGAGTTCTCGAACAACTGTGTGTGCAATGAGTGTTAGTCACAGTACCGTCTGGGACATTATGTGTGAGCAACAATTACTTCCATACCACGTACTAAGGGTACACACTAAGGTTCCAGCCGATATTCCACAAAGTGTTCCCTACTGCACATGGTTCCTGCAGCGCTGCATCGACATTCCTCTGTTTCGACATCAAGTCCTGTTCACACATGAATGTATGTTCTGTAAGGAATGTGTTTGGAATTCACAAAACAGGCACATCCAGGCAAACAAAAACCGTTGTGCCATGTATGTTCAGGGATGTCAGCTCTGGTTTGGTAATTAATGTATGTACAGGTATTCTGGACGATCACGTGATTGGGCCATATCTACTTCCAGTCAAGCTAACTGGTCCTGCGTACTTGATCTTCCCGCAAAAGTTATAGGAAGCGTTCTTGGGAGCAGTGCCACTGCATGCCCATCAGGAAATGTGGCTTCAGCAAGATGGTGCACGACCTCACTTCTGACATGCAGTTCGGAAGCATCTCAACAGGCGATATGGTGGAAGACGGAGAGACTGAGGTACTCCAACCATGTGGGCGCCACAATCGCCGGACTTATGTCCTGAGGGGTCGTAGGAAAAGTTTAATTTGTGAGGCTTCTGTAGAGGCAGAGGAAGATCTGCTGGCATGAGGTCTGGCTGCCTCGCTAGAAACTGGAGAGACATCATGTGGGATGAACAGTCTGTACAAGAACATGCTTTGCAGGTACATAGTCCGTAACAACTCTGGTGGTCGCCACATCGAGCTGCTGTTGTAATCCACCAGCACTGTACTGAACATACAGCATGCTGGGTTCTTTTGTTTTGGAATAATATAAATATGTAATGTTTAAGTTTTAATAAAAACAAATGTGGTTATGTTTCCTTTCGAACTGTTACCCAATAATTGTACCGTAATATGCATAATACAATTGCTCAGGCAGAAGTGAATGAGATAAACATCTGAACTGAAACCGTCGTAAAACGGAAACGGTATGTTTCAGTATATGGGTTCCTATTCAAAATATTGCGTACTCACTCTCCTCTACAAGTCCTAGAAGACTGTAATGCGAATTTCCCAACACCCTATACGTACATGAAAATTAGGAAAACGATATCCGGTTCAAAAATTTCAATTGAATGCCTGTTGTTTGTGAGAAGGTCACGTTCTACCTCCATTAAGAAGGAGAATTGTGGTGTGCGTACTGTAACACCTTCAGTACACACACCATCAGATTATTTGACTTGTCGTTCTAACGAAGTAGGCAAGTGTCAGCAATATGTCTCGTGGTCTTATCGTGGCGTGTTTATCTTCTGCCGTTAGGTCAGACGATAGAAATGCCACTTGCACGCTTAGAGTAGCAGATTGACGGTGACCAACTTTAAACAGAACTTGAGTAATTTTCACACACATTTATTAAAATAATAAAAAGCGTAGACATTATGTAACTTGATTCTGGATGCTGTTTACAATTGACAATCTGAAGTTCCTTTGGTCTTCGTACGTTATATTCTCACATATCTCTCATACTTGACAAACTGTCTATTCATTTATCTTCATGGCTATGTACAGGAACATGATAATCTTATTAGGCGCAGACTGAAACTTGACTACAGACTAATGCAGACAAATGCAGACTGACTAATCGGTACACACGTTATAATACCTCGAGCGTTCAGGTATCACTGCGCGAGTGTGATCCGCGAGGAGAAAAGGTTCTACGTTAGCAGCAATCTCATTGGCTGCGTTACATATTAATACGCGGATCGGCGGAAGCAGAATTTGGTCCGTCTCTAAGACAGCGCAATCTCCTAGTGCAGAGACGGACGAGCGCTGCTCCTGCGCTGTTGTGCTTAGCGTGGCGCGCTCTAGTGGGAAAGTTGTGTACGCGCTGACTACACGGAACTATGTACGCAACAAGAATCGTATACCAGCACGTGACGAAATTGGGAAACACCAGGATTGTGATTTGCCGAGAATGCGGTTAATCGCCCCTGATGATGCTGTTCGTCAGGGACACACATGAGGACAGACACATTTTTCGCTCAACCGTCCTGAGTCAGAAAATAGAGATGAGATGTGTCTCTACAGAGGCAAGTACTCACACGACGGCCAGACCACCACAGACTGTTGGCACGGTGGCCACCGTCGGGGCTTCCTTCAATGCGGCAGCAGAGAGAGGTGTGCTTTGGTTCAAATGGCTCTGAGCACTATGGGACCTAACTTCTGAGGTCATCAGTCCCCTAGAATTTAGAACTACTTAAACCTAACTAACCTAAGGACAGTACACACATCCATGCCCGAGGCAGGATTCGAATCTGCGACCGTAGCGGTCGCGCGGTTCCAAACTATAGCGCCTAGAACCGCTCGGCCACTCTGGCCGGCGAGAGGTGTGCTGCCGGTGGTGGCAGCAGTGAGGACACCGGGCACAAATATGGCACCGGGCCATCTCTCCAGGCTACTCTGCTTACTAGCTACAGCACCGTGGAGGAAGTGTCTGAGTGTGTGTGGAGGCTTTGGCAACAATGAACAAGGCCAGATTGCAGTCATCGTTGTGACACACTGCAGTACTTATCAGCACTTTTGATTAGTCTGATGGTGTGGGGTGCCACCATAAACACAGCACTATAATGCACAACTTTATTGTGAAACTTCCTGGCAGATTAAAACTGTGTGCCGGACCGAGACTCGAACTCGGGAACTTTGCATTTTGCGGGCAAATGCTCTACCAACTGAGCTACCCAAGCACGACTCACGCACGGTCCTCGCAGCTTTACTTCTGCCAGTACCTAGTCTCCTACCCTCCAAACTTTACAGTTTCATATCAGTGCACACTCCGCTGCAGAGTGGAAATCTCATTCTGGAAACTTTATTGTGGGTTGACCTGACAGGAAGGACTGGGCCTTAAGGGATTGAACATCATTCGTAATGATTATACAGGTACACATTTATCAATATCATCACAATTTTCTTATTGCCTTACAGCTGACGAGAATATGTTTAAGCAAAATCTTAATACAAATTTTAATCAATTAACGAAGCAATTTTTTAAACCAAAGCAATAGAATAGCTTCCTTCATGCCCCTTCTTCCCTTCTCTGTACAATAAAAAAAACAGCTATCATAAAGTGAAATTAAACAGAAATTTTGCAACATTTCGAAATATCAGTTGATGTAATGAAATTAATTCATCACAAAATTTACACCAAACATGACACTTTGAGTCAAATCTGTGGTGTCACCGCCAGACACCACACTTGCTAGGTGGTAGCCTTCAAATCGGCCGCGGTCCGTTAGTATACGTCGGACCCGCGTGTCGCCACTGTCAGTGATTGCAGACCGAGCGCCGCCACTCGGCAGGTCTAGTCTAGAGACTCCCTAGAACTCGCCCCAGTTGTACAGCTGACTTGGCTAGTGTTCTTTCACTGTCTACATACGCTCTCATTTGCAGAGACGACAGTTTAGCATAGCCTTGAGCTACGTCATTTGCTACGACCTAGCAAGGCGCCATATTCAGTTACTAAAATTACTTCAAGAACGTATTGTGAACACATAATATTGTGACTCATGTCCCGTCAAGAGCGACGTTCATCATTACTGGATTAAAGTTAAGTATCTACATATACATCTACATCCTTACTCCGCAAGCCACCTGACAGTGTGGGGCAGAGGGTACCCTGAGTATCTCTATCGGTTCTCTTTTCTATTCCAGTCTCGTATTGTTCGTGGAAAGAAGGATTGTCGGTATGCTTCTGTGTGGGCTTTAATCTCTTTGATTTTGTCCTCATGGTCTCTTCGCGAGATATACGTAGGAGGGAGCAATATACTGCTTGACTCTTCGATGAAGGTATGTTCTCGAAACTTTAACAAAAGCCCGTACCGAGCTACTGAGCGTCTCTCCTGAAGAGTCTTCCATTGGAGTTTATCTATCATCTCCGTAACGCTTTCGCGATTATTAAATGATCCTGTAACGAAGCGCGCTGCTCTCCGTTGGATCTTCTCTATCTCTTCTATCAATCCTATCTGGTACGGATCCCACACTGTTGAGCAGTATTCAAGCAGTGGGCGAACAAGCGTACTGTAACCTACTTCCTTTGTTTTCGGATTGCATTTCCTTAGGATTCTTCCAATGAATCTCAGTCTGGCATCTGCTTTACCGACGATCAACTTTATATGGTCATTCTGTTTTGTAGTTAAATGATAAGGGAACTACCTTTCTATGTATTCGGAGCACATTACACTTGTCGAGATTCAATTGCCATTCCCTGCTCCATGCGTCTTTTCGCTGCAGATCCTCCTGCATAAACTAATGATGTCCACTTTCTAAATTCTAATTCCTTGTCATGTTCCAGACCTCACGTCAGTATAGTTCTTCCGTCCTCACACTAGCCTGCTTGAGCTAAAACGCGTGCATTTCGGCCTCCCCCCATAACACGGTGTTGGCTCTTCTGCTAACACAAAAAAATCACCAATAATAATGGTAAATATGACAAATAAGGAAATGCTCAGGATTAGAGGTACCAGTCTGATGTCACTGGAAAATTTTCGGATTCCTTACAATATGGGCAACCTCGAAGAACTTGGGGCTCCCACTTGTACGACACACAGTAAAACACCCTTTAAGACACATGCATCTTAACATAAAAGGCCAGTGGAAATGCAGGATATACAAGACATATATGAATTACAAAGCTAAAGTTGAAGCTTAAGTTGAAGCCACACAACTACCACTTAAGATAAATGGCACAAACCAACAGCCTCTTTAAAATTTGCTTAGCAGTAGACTGAAAGAATCAAACCATCTGCCCCAAAATGACAACAGCCTTTTAATCCACAACACACGAAATATATAAAAAAAATACTGACTTGCATCCTCGTGAGTTGCCAGCATTGGCCACAGGCCACTTGAATACTCGTTTCAGGCTGCTTGCTTCCTGTGGGTCGCAGTTTTACGATCACTGTTATACAGGACGATTCAGCTACCCGTACCACTGGGTTTTATGCATCCTGCAACACCATCAAATACCACGTATGAGATTTTCATATTTTCTTGCTCGCTGCACACAAACTACTAGTCCTACAGAAAAAATTATCAGGTCCTATTAGTAGGAAATTTAGTGTACCCAAATTATGTAATGGGGTACGTTTTCGCTGGAGGAGACAGGTTTCGAGTTATTCAAGAAAAACGTTATTGAAGGACAGTTTTGTACGTTTTGCTCGAATAATTCGATAACTACAGCCTCTATCAAAAATGCGTTCATGTTCAAAATTTAACTACATTACATTTCCTACAAAAGGATCACGTTCATTTTTTCCTGTAGAACTAATACTTTATGTGAATCTTCAGGTTTTGGTGGCGCAAAGACTGTTCCATGAAGTTTTGGGTGTGCAGCCCCAAGAAATCTCCTTCTTCTTCTAATATTTCGGCTGTATACTGTCCAGCCATCTTCAGAAAGAGCCGCAAGACTGCCGCTCCAGTTTTTTTTCTTTATTGTGATTTCATTCCTCTGCCCCATATGGGCAGGGGAGGGCTGTCAGCGGCACAATCCGCCGCTCTTCAGCTGAGTGAGATGACAACTAAAACAAGAATAAAATGATACATACATAAGGAGATAAAAAAGGGGAACATAAAACAGAGTAAGGGGAGAAAATGGAGGTAAAAATACACGGACATGGAGACGTTCATGGGGGACAGTTAAAAAAGTCACCAGAAAGTTAAAAAACACAGTTGGCGATTCTTAAAACACAGAGAAGACACTGAATGCGCATGCACAAGTTAAAGGTCGGCCACAGTATTAAAAACACTTTGGAACAACACACTTAAAACCCACTTGGAGCACACACGATGAAGAATAAAACTGCCAGGTGGGACCTGCCGAGGGAAAGGTCAGAGAGGATGGAAAAGGAGAGGAGAGCATGGAGCAGATGGGGAAGCGGCGGGATGAAGAGAGGAGGCGCATCAGTGGGTTCACAAAGAGGCAGGAAACACGTGGGGCAAGAGATGAAGAGGGAAGACAGGGCAGCAGGGAGCGCAGAGACACTGAAAGGAGGTACAAGAGATGGAGGGGGAGTAGGAGGGGGAAGCCACTCAGGAGGAGGGAGGGGGAGGAGAGGGAGCTCTGAGGAGGAGGCAGGAAGATGGGGTTAGAGTTGGTAGGAAGGGTAGATGTCAGGGCGAAGCTCACCATCCGGGAGGGGTAGATGGTGGAAGTTGTGTTGGGAAAGGAGATGGAGGGTGTGGAGATGGAGAGAGGGTGGGACACAACGGTAAAGGTGCAGCAACTGGTTAGGGGTGGAGAGGAATGGAGACACCAGGGGGTGAGGGGGATCAAGGCAGCACACAATATATAGTGTGTGGATGTGTTCAAGGAAAAGGAGAAGGTGGGGGAAGGGGATGAGGTTGTAGAGGATGTGCATGGGGGATGGAAGGCAGATGCAAAGGCGAGGCGGAGCGCATGGCGTTCGAGGATTTGGAGGGCTTTATAGAACCGGGGAGGGGCATAACAAAGGATGGGGTGGATCAAGGATTTGTAGGTGTGAAGGATGGTGGAAGGATGCAGACCCCACATCCGGCCAGACAGGAGTTTCAGGAGGCGGTTGAGAGCTTTGTTTTGGATGGTAAGGGGATGGGGAGTCCAGGTGGGGATGCAGTTGAGTGTGAGGTCAAGGTATTTGAGGGTAGGAGTGAGGTGGATAGGATGGCCATAAATGGTGAGGTAGAAATCATGGAGGAGGAAGGAGCTGGTGGTGCTGCCTATGATGATCACCTGGGTCTTGGAGGGATTAACATGGAGGAACCACTGATTGCACCAAGAGGTGAATTGGTCAAGGTGGGTTTGGAGAGTACGTTGGGACCATTGAAGGGTAGGATAAAGGGCTAGGAAGGCAGTGTCATCAACGAACTGGAGAAGATGAACAGGCTGGCTGGCTGGCTGGCTCTGAGCACTATGCGACTTAACTTCTGAGGTCATCAGTTGCCTAGAACTTAGAACTAATTAAACCTAACTAACCTAAGGACATCACACACGTCCATGCCTGAGGCAGGATTCGAACCTGTGACCGTTGCGGTCGCTCGGTTCCAGACTGTAGCGCCCAGAACTGCACAGCCACTCTGGCTGGCAAGATGAACAGGAGGGGGAGGTTTGGGAATATCAGCAGTGTACAGGAGATAGAGGAGAGGGGAAAGGACAGAACCTTGGGGCACGCCAGCAGAGGGATAGAAAGTATGGGAGTTGGAATTGTGGATAGCCATGTAGAAGGGACGATGGGAGAGGAAGGAAGCAACGAGATGGACGAAGTTGATGGGGAGAGCATAGGTCTGGAGTTTGAAGAGGAACCCGGGATGCCAGACATGGTCATAGGCGTTCTGGAGATCAAGGGAAACAAAGATAGTGGAGTGATGGGAGTTAAGTTGGAGGGAAAGAAGATTGGTAAGGATAAGGAGCAGGTCGTCGGCAGAGAAGGAAGGCCGGAAGCCACATTGGGTAAGAGGAAGGAGGCGGTGCTGCTTAAGGTGGCGGTGAATACGGCGAGAGAGGATGGCCTCGAAGACCTTACTGAACACGGAGGTGAGGCAGATTGGACGATAGGAAGAGGTATCAGAGGGGGATTTGTTAGGTGCCGCTCCAGTGCTCGCTTCGTCCCTTTATACTCGTGTACTGTATTGATAATGGTCATATTATGTTGTATGACAACGTCGAAATTTTGGCAACTACATCATCCTTTTGGGAGTCGTTAGTGAAGGAGGCAATTGAAATTCGCTTGACGACGAATTTAATTGATAGAGATAGTGGTTTCAATCTTGATAAATCATGGAATCCGGCACTTGCTGTAATAAACTCACAAAGATGTCGTCACAGCGCAGCTCACAATGATATATCGATATGCCAACACAGATCGACAGCGAAGTCATAGATACAACTCGCGCATTATGCACGTCTCTGCCGCCGACCAACGTCTCTGGCGCATTTGCATCTGTGGCCGCATGCGCAGTCGCGCGGTACACGAGTATAAAGGGACGAAGCGAGCACTGGAGCGGCAGTCTTGCGACTCACTCTGAAGATGGCTGGACGGTATACAGCCAAAATATTATAAGAAGAAGGAGATTTCTTGCGGCTGCGCACCCGAAACTTAACGGAACAACTAATACTTTGCAAGTAGCGAGTGAGGGAATATGAAAATCTTGTGTGTGGTATTTGATGGCACCGCAAATTGCACATAACCGTTCAGCAGTGGCAGTTGAACCACTCTGGATATTGTATCGGCACAGTTTAAAATAATGTTCACTGCACTTGTTGTGCCAACGACCTTGCCACAGTGGTAACATCAGAGCCCATCAGATAGCAGAAGTTAAGTGATGGCGGGCTCAGCTAGCTCTCGGATGGGTGGCCTTCTGTCTGCCAAGCGCTGCTGCCAAGTGGGGCGAGCTCAGCCGTCTGTCTGCCGAGCGCTGTTGCCAAGTGGGGTGAGCTCAGCCATTGTGAGGCCTATTGAGGAGCTGCTTGACAGAAGTAGCGCCTCCAGTCAGCAAAACTGAAATGACTGTGACAGCAGTGTGCTGACCACATGCCCCTCCATGTCCACATCAAGTAGCACCTACTGGCTGAGAATGATACATACAGCGATCAGTCAGTACCATTGGGCCTTCTGAGACCTGTCTGAACAGAGTAAGAAAATAAAATACTTGTTGTAGTAATTAATATGATGTTCTAATTGATCTAACAGTTGTACTACATGTGCTATTTGCTATTGATAATGGTATAATCATGATTTGCCTGCCTCCACAAACCACTCACAGGCTGCAGACACTAGATTTTTAAAGTCACTTTCCAGCTCATTACAACCGAGTAGATGAGAAATGCCTTTGCACAGACCTGAAATCAATGTTAGTCATACAAAGATTGCTCTCGTGTTAGGAGAGACATACACCAGGTTTGCAACCACACAAAATGCTGTGAGTGACTTTTCCAAATTGGAATCTGGCCATTGGATCCATACATTTTTCGGGTCTCTGACTTTGTAGAGACTAAATCCAATCCGTAATCAGAAACTCGAAATGAGGAAGAAGAAATGAGAGAATAGACAAGAGCTCCTATCAAAATGGAGACAAACAAATGAGAATTATACCCTCCTGAATCCTTCAATTTCTATAAAACAAACCTGTAGTCCCACAACATATCTCCCTTATTCTAAGGTCACAAAGAGGATTAAGAAGCAGAGCAATATCATCTGCTGTTGAGATCACTGGTAGTCCTTACAAGAGGCTCCTCCTTGACAGTGACTCTGAGAAAAAAAGTAAGCCTAAAAAAACTGAAATTGGCAAAACCAAATGTGACAAAACGTCTTCAGGTTGATTCTGCAACGTTTGTGACGTTAACCAGAAGGAAGAAATGTTTAATTCAAAGGTTTCCAACGACATTAGCCGCATTTGGGCATCGAAACGAATCGATAATGGCAGGTGAAATTTTGAGCTAGGACCAGGACTCGAGGCCAGATCTCCCACATAAAGTGAGCACTCACCTTACCCGCCTCACCCATCCGATCACGCTTCCCATCCGACCCAAATTACCAGCGTGTTACACGTTACCAGCGAGCACCACCTACCCATGAACCCCTCACTCGTCATCACGAACATGTCTGAAAGAACAGACACTACATACAGGGTGTTCAGATGTTCGCGTTACAAACTTCTAGGACTTGTAGAGGGGAGTGAGTACATAATAATTTGAATAAGAATCCATGTCCGGAACTACCATTTCAGTTCTACGACAACTGCACTTCAGACGTGTAACGTGCCCAAAATCCAATTAGCCTGTGTACTTCATCTTCCTGCAAAATGTATTGGACCCGTTCTTGGAAGCTGTGCCATTGAATGTCCTCTCTGGAATGTGATTTCAGCATGATGGTGCACCACCTACCTTCTCAAGTGCTTTTTGGCGGCACCTCAACAGAGAATATGGTGAAGCGTGGGCCGAGGTGGTCGAACCTCGTGGCCATTGCGATCGCCGAATTTAGCTTCTGTGTACCTCTTCTTGTGGTGTTGTGTGTAAACTTTAATTTACAAGACTCCTGTAGAGGCAGAAGAAGATCTTCTGGCACGAGTTCGGGCTGCTGCACTAGAAACTGATGGGGGCGCCAGGTGGGGTAGAGAGTGTGTACCGGAACATGCTTCGCGGGTATAATGTCTGTAACAACGGTGGTGCTTCACACAATGACCAGCTGTTGTAATGCATCAGTACTGTTCTGTACATACAGTATACTGTTTTTTGTTTTGGAATACGTTATGTTTAAGTGTTAATACAAACAAATTTGCTTAAGTAATGAATGGATGTTTCATTATGTTTCCTTTCGAATTGTTACCTAATAACTGTACTGAATCACGCCTAATTCAGTTCCTCAAGCAGAAGTCGATGAGTTAAACATCTGAAATGAAAGGTAGCAGAACGGAAACGCCATCTGGGAGATAGTAGATGTGGTGATAATGGTTTCATCATTCACCAGCAGGTAGCGTCGTGGGATAGGGCGCTACTTGTGTCCGTCCTTTTCAGAGACTGCAGGGCACTCTCAATTCTGATTCGGTGTTATGCCGCTTCACGATCTTAGGGAATATGATCGCTCTAGAAGAGCGTAGCGTTCCAAAGGATTGGAAAAGGGCACAGGTCATACCCGTTTTCAAGAAGGAACGTCGAACAGATGTGCAGAACTACAGACGATCAGTTCTAGAATTTTGGAACACGTATTATGTTCCAGTATAATGACTTTTCTGGAGACTAGAAATCTACTCTGTAGGAATCAGCATGGGTTTCGAAAAAGACGATCGTGTGAAACCCAGGTCGCGCTATTCGTCCACGAGACTCAGAGGGCCATAGACACGGGTTCACAGGTAGATGCCGTGTTTCTTGACATCCGCAAGGCGTTCGATACAGTTCCCCACAGTCGTTTAATGAACGAAGTAAGAACATATGGGCTATCAGACCAATTGTGTGATGGAATGAAGAGTTCCTAGATAACAGAACGCAGCATGTCATTCTCCATGGAGAGAAGTCTTCCGAAGTAAGAGTGATTTCAGGTGTGCCGCAGGGGAGTGTCGTAGGACCGTTGCTATTCACAATATACATAAATGACCTTTTGGATGACATCGGAAGTACACTGAGGCTTTTTGCGGATGATTCTGTGGTGTATCGAGAGGTTGTAACAATGGAAAATTGTACTGAAATGCAGGAGGATCTGCAGCGAATTGACACATGGTGCAGGGAATGGCAATTGAATCTCAATGTAGACAAGTGTAATGTGCCGCGAATACATAGAAAGATAGATCCCTTATCATTTAGCTACGAAATAGCAGGTCATCAACTGGAAGCAATTGATTCCATAAATTATCTGGGAGTACGCATTAGGAGTGATTTAAAATGGAATGATCATATAAAGTTGATCGTCGGTAAAGCAGATGCCAGACTGAGATTCATTGGAAGAATCCTAAGGAAATGCAATCCGAAAACAAAGGAAGTAGGTTACAGTATGCTTGCTCGCCCACTGTTTGAATACTGGTCACCGTATAGTGTAACGACGTATTAGTTTTCGTTTGATATATGTATGACCATGTGCAGACTTCGTCACCTACGTCAGTTACAACCCACTTCAAAAATGATTCATATTCTTTTAAATTGTCATAGAATGGTTCTTGAACGAAACTGTAAAACATCAGTTGAGTCGTGTGCAAAGAATTACATCACTTGGGCCAATTGGTTTTTGTAACTTTTCCCAATTTAAATTTCGTTTGTTTCTCCTCAGAAATTATATTGACACACGTTATCTTGATCTAATCGATATCAGAATCACACATTAAATAAACTTTTTAGATTCAAAGTTTCGGCGAACGACGTAAGAATTACTAATCTTGTTAAATATATTATTAATCCGTTCACACAATTCTTCATAAATAAATCTTCAAGACACGTGTTTCAACTTTAATAGCATACACTATTTTATTAGCTTCCTACACATACAGATGTGAACTTGAGCGTTGACAGACAGTGACTGACATTTCAATAAGATTAAGCTCTATATGACGTCATTGTTGTACAAAAAGAGTATAAAAATTCATTTTTAATTTTTAGAAACACGACGCAACAACTCGGTTCCAGGATCTTCTGTTGCTCCTTGGCTGTCGACCCGCGACGTATAGCGGCCAGCAATTTCCTCTCTGGTCGCGGCAACGAAGATGCTGTCCCCGTTCGTTGCGCCGATCTCTCCGTACATGAAACACATAAAAAAAATACAAAACTTTTAGATAATTCACATCTATTACAAATAATAAGAAAACACATAAACAAAACTAAATTAAACTTATAGTCACCTGCAAACTGGGCTGACTTTGGTGGATGGGTGACGCTTAATTTCGTCCCACTACAACCGGTGTGGGATCCGTACCAGATAGGGTTGATAGAAGAGATAGAGAAGATCCAACGGAGAGCAACGCGCTTCGTTACAGGATCATTTAGTATCGCGAAAGCGTTACGGAGATGAGAGATAAACTCCAGTAGAAGACTCTGCAGGAGAGACGCTCAGTAGCTCGGTACGGGCTTTTGTTAAAGTTTCGAGAACATACCTTCACCGAAGAGTCAAGCAGTATATTGCTCCCTCCTACGTATGTCTCGCGAAGAGACCATGAGGATAAAATCAGAGAGATTAGATCCCACACAGAAGCATACCGACAATCCTTCTTTCCACGAACAATACGAGACTGGAATAGAAGGGAGAACCGATAGAGGTACTCAGGGTACCCTCCGCCAGACACCGTCAGGTGGCTTGCGGAGTATGGATGTAGATGTGGATGTAGACTTCACACATCATGATGAAATGGAGGGTAGTAGTTAATGGTCTCGCTTGCGTGCTCTAGGGAAGGAGTAACAGTAAGCTTTACCTGCGATCAAAGGAATAGGGTGCCGATTTTAACGACTGCAGTAAAAGCACGGCGACGGTGGGCCGAGGGAAGCGCGTTTTTTCTGCGCAACCAGGATGAAGCCATTTCCAGATTGCCGAGTTCCGCGGGCTCATTGTGCAGGCAGTTTGGTTGGCGCCGGTCGGAAGGCAACCGCATCCAGGTTCTAACAACCCTACCACAACGAAGGTCAAAAATTTATAATGATTGTGGTGTTGCTCACGCTGCTAAATACTGCATTTTCGGGCAACAACGAAGTTATTATGTGGCAGGCGTCATCAGAGCACAGTTAATAAAGTCATTTCGTGTAATAATGAATAAACTAGGCACTCATCTTTTCGTGTTTCCCACGCTGGTCTTGTTGTAAAATCATGGCTCAATCGTCGAAAATCTAGGTGGTGATGATTCCAAGCTCGGATGCAAAGAGGCCTTGGTTTTATTATGCGATATTCAAAAGTTTTATAGATGTGTTTCGCAAACCATTCTTGAAGATTAAACCTTTGAAAGTTAGCACAATGGTGATTTAAAAAAATAATCAGCACTCCGAATTTAAGTTACACTTCCTTTTTATTGCATTTGTTGCAATGTCTCGTAACACACAAAGAATCACTTCACAATACAAAACGTACTTGAAAACATCTTCCTCACTGTTAAAGTTCACATTTTATAAGCTGACTACAATATGCCTCTTTTCAACATGTCGTCCAAGACTTGACTTTTTCAAGGTCCGACCTTCTAATAATCGCTTAGGCGCCCAAAATTCAGAGTTACAAATACGTCAAAGATCATAGTGACAAAAGAAAGAATACACATAAGAATAATATCATTGCAATATAAACATATCGATGTATAAAAGTACCTCTACATTAATGAAATCAAATCTGAATGTTGTCTCAGAAACATGTCAACTACTTTACAGAAACACAGTAGAATATTGCTGGTATCGAGAGGTTGAGTTGAGGTGCCGTAATGGTTACGTAATTCAAGTACCATTACAAGGAGGATTGACTAGCACCGAGAAGTCGCCACTGCAATGGCCAGCGCATTGTAGAGTGGCAATAAAGCAGAGGATGGGCCCTTGTTAGGCAGGAAGCCGACAAAACAACTGTGAGCAGTCTGCGAATTTACGTGGGACAGGACACAGGCGCCCAGATGTCAAGACTCTGTTACAAAACATATTTGTGAAAGCAAGGGGCTTTTAGCGAGTTTGCCGGCCGGAGTGGCCGCGCGGTTAAAGGCGTTTCAGTCTGGAACCGCATGACCGCTACGGTCGCAGGTTCGAATCCTGCCTCGAGCATGGATGTGTGTGATGTCCTTAGGTTAGTTAGGTTTAAGTAGTTCTAAGTTCTAGGGGACTTATGACCACAGCAGTTGAGTCCCATAGTGCTCAGAGCCATTTGAACCATTTTTTTAGCGAGTTTATGGCCGTTCTTTGGAGACTTTGGTATGGATTCAAGAGGGGAGATAACAAGCTTTTTATGGAGGGGTGTGGTTCCATTCTGCTTATGCTGTTAGCAAAAGACACGGCGTATACGTGTGGGAAAGAGGTCATGAAGCTGAATCTTTTTCCTTCTTTTCTACTTAACCTTAAAGTCTCTGATTGGTCAAATCGGTGTATGCAGAGCAAAGGGTGCTCTCCCAGCTTCGAATGCCGCTCTCCAGCTCGTTATTGGCTTGTGCTAAAGTGGGGGAAGTCTAAGATGTAAATGGGCTTTTGCTACCGAGCTGAAGAGGAAGCGGACAGAAAGAGAAGAGATCACTCTTGTACTGGCGCTACGCCAGTAAAGAACTGCAGGTCTCTACCTAAATGGTGAGACTTGTGTCCTTTGCTAGTATGTCACTTAGAGCCTGTAGCAGTCACCTTCTGAAATGTCGGAGGTACTGCTTCTCGCATCACGCACACAATGAGTGATGCGTGGGTGTAATTATTTGTCTTGAGTTGGCCATCTAAACATTTGACGTATTACGTCTCGCATAGTTGTCGCACATAGTCAAATTGGTTTGGCAGACCAGCAAACGGCTCCATGTGCACACTGGAATCCTCCGGGGTTTCAGAAGCTCATAGGAAAGTACCTACGTTCCGAATTAACGCAACACGAGACCGCGTACTTGCAGTTTTCGGGCGCGTGCCATTAATAACAAAAAAATGGCTCTGAGAACTATGGGACTTAACATCTGAGGTCATCAGTCCCCTAGAACTTAGAACTACTTAAACCTAACTAACCTAAGGACATCACACACATCCATGCCCGAGGCTAGATTCGAAGCTGCGACCGTAGCGGTAGCGTGGTTCCAGACTGTAGCACCTAGAACCGCTCGGCCACTCCGGCCGGCAAATCTATTCTCCTTTAGATCACAACTTCTCCCTAAGTTCTGATTAACAGTACCTTCCCATTTTATTATTAAAGTCTAAGTAGAAGGCTTTCACTTTAACAGGGAATGCTGACAGCCAAAAGGCTCAGTGTGATGCAGACGTGTGAAACAAGCAGGCAGCCATGCCTTGGAGGCGCATTCCTGATTCCTGTAGCCAACGGAGCGAGTTTGGAAGAGGTCAGATTGCGGCCTTACGAGTGACAGGATGATCCTTTCGGAGAATTTCCACACAAGTTGGACGTGCCGTGTCAGTTGCGCAACGGTGCTGGTATCAGCGGTCACGTGAACATTCTCACACCCGTCAACGAGGCTCTGGACGTCCACACAGCACAGACGGCCACCAGAATCGTCGTACTTAAAGGCAGTAGGGTCATTCCACGTCAAATCAACCAATTGTACTACATGATTTGAACCATGACCTCTCAGATTTGGATGATTTTTTTTTCAGGTAATGTACCCACTAACACTAGTTTAAATTTGAGATTTCAAATTTTTCTGATCTTTGGTTTTTGAGTTTCAAGGGTTTAAAAATAAAAAAAATCTCTGTTTTTGATCAATCGATGATTGTTTAAAAATGCTGTAGATCAAAAACTATACAACCTAGAGAGCTCAAACTTGCACCATTGTTTTCCTCTAAAAATTCCATTCAATTTGATATGTAACATGACTATGCTATCTAAAACTGAAAATTTTAAACTATTCCAAAAAAACATTTTTTCAAATTTCCAAAATAAGTACCCTCGGATTTCTTTATAAAAATTATATGTGTTGTTCAGTCTAACTGACTACATGTATGCAAAATTTCAAGACGGGATCTCAATGGGTTCTTGTATAAAATAATATTTTACTACCGCAATACACACTGGTGAGGTGAAAAGCAGACTATTGCTAGGCTATGAACACTAAGGTAGGCCTATGTAATTCTAACAAACTTAAATTATTATGTTAGCCTTTTTATGCAACATTACCCTCTTATTGTTTGTTAATTCATTAAATGATATTTTAATGTGAGAATAAAATATGTAAAAAAATAATAACTTAAGAATCTTACGATTTTCTATGACATTCACTTTTTATTGTAAAAAAACGTGAGATTTTAATATAGGGTCAAGGCTCTAGAATGTAAAGGATCTGAACGTGACAGAATAATAGTTCGTATTAATTGACGGGACCATTGGGGGAGAGTACACTCAAAAAAAGTTTGGAATATAGTAGATGCAGTGATATGAAACAATTCGCATCCATGATGTGCAAAATGTTTCTTTAAAAACGATTGTATTTACATTCCTATGTTCGTAGTACGCAACTGCAATCCAATACAACGCCAGACGCCATAAAACCCAGACTACTTTCAGTAAATAAAGAAAAATAAGCCTCGACCTAGAACCGAACCCACGACCTCCTCCATGGCTAACTTATTTCCTCCTGCTTACATGACAGACGCTCTTTCCGACTGAGCTATTTTCTATGTTTTATTATTTTTTGTTTTTTTGTTTTGTTTTTAGAAGTAGCACACCCTCGGAATGGGTGACATATCTGGAAATAAACAGCCAAATATTTGTGACAAGCAAGCATATGAATATTTAAACTGTCCTCTTAGCATTATGCATAACCACATCTTCGGAAATCACGAAACACATCCGGAAAAAATGGCCAGATAACAGAGCATTTTGTAGGACATAACTCATAACTGGCAGAAAGATGACGGAAAAATCCATAACAAACATTCATTCAAAAACATTTCACAATTTAAGTTATTCTGCACTGGAGACATATGATGTCTGTAAGGAAGCCATATATTTTTCACCAAATGAAAGTAAATTCAGAGTCGGGGTGGTTTTGCCAAATTAGAACAGTCTCATTTTAGAACCAACAAAAAAAGGTTCCAGGAATAATAGAAAAGAAAGAATAAGTATTCTGCTTCTAATCAATGAAACTGTCCCCCTGTTTGTAGTGCACATAAAGCAATAGATAAAAATTTTGAAACCAGTCCTTATTTTTGTTATTCTTCTTGAAGTTAAAATGTTCTTTTGCAATATAAAACATGTATGCTTCTAAGTTCGAAGTTTTGTTTGTTAACACATAAAACACAAACTGTCCCAGAAACCATGAATAACTGTTATTCTTTACGGATGGGTAACATTTTCAGTCGGGTTGCAAAGCTTCAGTTATCGCTATGTGGCTTTCTGTGGTTATGTTGACAAGTGTTAATTTCTTCATAGTCCAGTTCCAAATTGTGATTTTATTTCCACATAAGAATACGTGAGCTACAGTTTCTACAAGCTGACATTCGTCGCAATATGGAGATGTCTCAATTTGATATACCATAATAGTTCCAATGTGGGTATCGTTTTGTTTATAACGCCATACCATACAGCACTGACTCTAGTTGGTGGAATTTTACTGCAGTGATATTTTTTCCAAATGTTCACCCAGTTTTCAGCAGGATATTGTACCTGAATTGGATTGTGAAGACGATTTCTGGTAATATAGTCATAGACGGTTCTAGTGTTGGTTTGTGGTGGTGGAAGTCTTATATAGCTCTGATCGACAAAGGACTTTCGGATATAATCTAGGCTGGCACCTATATGTTCTACATTAAGGATACAGGGTACATTTCCTCGCTCACTATTATTTCTTTCAGGCAGTGTTTATGATGTATATGTCTTAGAGATTTTTTGTTAATATCAGGCAATGCAGCACACTTTCTAAACACATCTGAAGTATTTTGAATATTTTTGAACCTGCTCAGGATTATTAAAAAATTACAATGAAATTAATGCAATATTTTTTTCCAAAATGCTTCCTCAAATTGAGGTATCATTTAATCCGATTTTATAACCTTGAAGGAGACCAAATTTTTACTGGATATGCATGACATGATGGCTGAGGTAGTAGACCTATTTAATTCTACCTATCATGTATATTACAAGGATAAAAAAATATTACATCTTACATTTTAATTTTCATAATTTTTCCTAGAAAAATGTCATTTTTCCATAATTTAGTTCAGTCTGCAATAAAGCGTAGGTCTACTACATAAATATGTTCTATTGCAAGTTACAGAAAAAATTAGAGCAATTCTTAATAAACTTTAGGAAATATTTGTACCTGAATTCTGAAAAATACGACTTGTGGGAAATTGCGAGTGAAGACATGAGTCCAATTAAACTGTACCTCAGAATATTCGAGAAGCATAGTCTTCATCCTGCAGCATTTCTTCGTCCTCAAGCTTCCTCTTGGCATTCCTTTTAGCACTTCTTGCTCCTTTGGTAACTTGAAGAGCCAATCTTCAAGCTTTATGTACCCGTTGTCTGTCACACACAAACAATTGATCTTCCATATTAGAGCCACATTTTATGCCTAAATTTCTCAGGATTTTCAATCAGTCCATCATTGAAACATATCACTGCATCTAGTACACCAACTTTTAATTTATATAGTTTTACAAAAACATTCTTGGTTTATCTCTCCCATACGTAATGGCTGAAACCTTAATTTGTATTCTGAGTGTCCCCATGACGACATTTACTAAGCAAAACAGGGTCACTCAGGTGTCTAAAAGTTGGTTTTATTTGATTCAGGAAGAGAACGCTTATGATGATATATATATATATATATATATATTGTCAGCCCCATCACAGGAAAATGGGAATGGGCAGGGCCCTTACATATCACGTCAGGGAGAAAATGAGGGAAATCAGGATTCAACTGCACGAAGCGTATTGACAAACAGAGTTCAACTGCTACCCTGCCAAAATGTTCGAATCAGGCCTCTCCAGGAGAGACTAATACCCAGACCTTAGACGGTAACAAGACACCTGGAAAATAAATTACTATGCCTGTTATAGATCCAGAGGTACCACTAGGTTCCAATTCCGATTATGTTCCAGTGTCACCAGGAGTTAGTGACATGCTAGTAGAGGCGTACACAAACCCAAAGAACCCAACTTTCAGCGACCGATCTGATCACCCAGTATCAAGTAAGGACAATTCAAAAAAATTGTCTAAACAAACGAAACGAACCCCTAGACTACAAAGTCAGGAAGAGACACAGGAATTAGAAAGGAAACGAACACGCATATATATATATATATAGGGGTAAGATAGATACCGCCTACAGGAAAATTAAAGAGACCTTTGGAGATAAGAGAACGAGTTGTATGAGTATCAAGAGCTCAGATGGAAACCCAGTTCTAAGCAAAGAAGGGAAAGCAGAAAGGTGGAAGGAGTATATAGATGGTCTATACAAGGGGGATGTACTTGAGGACAATATTATGGAAATGGAAGAGGATGTAGATGAAGATGAAATGGGAGATACGATACTGCGTGAAGAGTTTGACAGAGCACTGAAAGACCTGAGTCGAAACAAGGCCCCCGGAGTAGACAATATTCCATTGGAACTACTGACGGCCGTGGGAGAACCAGTCCTGACAAAACTCTACCATCTGGTGAGCAAGATGTATGAAACAGGCGAAATACCCTCAGACTTCAAGAAGAATATAATAATTGCAATCCCAAAGAAAGCAGGTGTTGACAGATGTGAAAATTACCGAACTATCAGTTTAATAAGTCACAGCTGCAAAATACTAACACGAATTCTTTACAGACGAATGGAAAAACTAGTAGAAGCCAACCTCGGGGAAGATCAGTTTGGATTCCTTAGAAACACTGGAACACGTGAGGCAATACTGACCTTACGACTTATCTTAGAAGAAAGATTAAGGAAAGGCAAACCTACGTTTCTAGCATTTGTAGACTTAGAGAAAGCTTTTGACAATGTTGACTGGAATACTCTCTTTCAAATTCTGAAGGTGGCAGGGGTAAAATACAGGGAGCGAAAGGCTATTTACAATTTGTACAGAAACCAGATGGCAGTTATAAGAGTCGAGGGACATGAAAGGGAAGCAGTGGATGGGAAGGGAGTAAGACAGGGTTGTAGCCTCTCCCCGATGTTATTCAATCTGTATATTGAGCAAGCAGTAAAGGAAACAAAAGAAAAATTCGGGGTAGGTATTAAAATTCATGGAGAAGAAATAAAAACTTTGAGGTTCGCCGATGACATTGTAATTCTGTCAGAGACAGCAAAGGACTTGGAAGAGCAGTTGAATGGAATGGACAGTGTCTTGAAAGGAGGATATAAGATGAACATCAACAAAAGCAAAACAAGGATAATGGAATGTAGTCTAATTAGGTCGGGTGATGCTGAGGGAATTAGATTAGGAAATGAGGCACTTAAAGTAGTAAAGGAGTTTTGCTGTTTGGGGAGCAAAATAACTGATGATGGTCGAAGTAGAGAGGATATAAAATGTAGGCTGGCAATGGCAAGGAAAGCGTTTCTGAAGAAGAGAAATTTGTTAACATCCAGTATTGATTTAAGTGTCAGGAAGTCATTTCTGAAAGTATTCGTATGGAGTGTAGCCATGTATGGAAGTGAAACATGGACAATAAATAGTTTGGACAAGAAGAGAATAGAAGCTTTCGAAATGTGGTGCTACAGAAGAATGCTGAAGATTAGATGGGTAGATCACATAACTAATGAGGAAGTATTGAATAGGATTGGGGAGAAGAGAAGTTTGTGGCACAACTTGACCAGAAGAAGGGATCGGTTGGTAGGACATGTTCTGAGGCATCAAGGGATCACAAATTTAGTATTGGAGGGCAGCGTGGAGGGTAAAAATCGTAGAGGGAGACCAAGAGATGAATACACTAAGCAGATTCAGAAGGATGTAGGTTGCAGTAGGTACTGGGAGATGAAAAAGCTTGCACAGGATAGAGTAGCATGGAGAGCTGCATCAAACCAGTCTCAGGACTGAAGACCACAACAACAACAACATATATATATATATATATATATATATATATATATATATATATATATATATATATATATGGTGAAGAAAAATTCGCACACTCTGACTTCGCGGCGCGATTCCTCACATACTAGCAATAGAAAATTGTGTGTGACATGTTGAAAATGTGTGCCCCGACCGGGACTCGAACCCGGGATCTCCTGCTATTAGGCTCCATTAGGCGCACTACGAATGTAGTGGTGTGGACATGTTGGGAATGTGGATCTCACGGGGAGCGTGCAAGGGATAAGTCCCTGCAGGCGCACTATCCTCTGTGCCCGCGGTGGCTCAGATCGATAGAGCGTCTGCCATGTAAGCAGGAGATCCCGGGTTCGAGTCCCGGTCGGGGCACACATCTTCAACATGTCCCCAATGAAGTACATCAACGCCTGTTTGCAGCTAGGGTGTCCATTTAATTATCATTTCACTGAATAAAATTCTTCGTTTCGACTTCCACTACATAGCTACGCTACGTTGTAAACAATAATCGTTTACAACCTATATATACTTCACGTTGTCTGAGTTTGTAGGCGAAGTAGAGACTTTATGGAAGCATAAAATAAAATGTGGTTTTCTCATACTTGCTTCACATGCTCAGTAAAAATTAGGTTTTTATGTTGCATTATTAAAGTTAATGCAGCAATAATAATAATAATAAAGTTCTCAGTAATAAAGTTTTTGGTTTGAAAGCTCCTTCTGAACAAATGTTTTTGAGATAATAAGTAAATACGATTTTGTGGCAATCTATGTCTTTTCAAATGGAGAGGCACCGCTTTTCCTACTGAGCCAAAATGACCCACAAACCACTTTTTTTTTTTTCAGAGAAACCAAACTAGCAGGTAATGCAAATTGGAAACAACCAAACTTAAAAATAATTAGAGCCTTCCTAAATGTAATGTTTTGTATATGAAAGATACACGAAAATCGTTTTATATGAATTTTGTTACACTAAAAATTAAGCAAATTATTGAAAGTTAGCTGCTAAATCAAGTAGATGAAACCAAAAAATATATGAATAACAAAAAAAACCTTCCTTGTTATAAGTATGTCTTCTGCTGTTCATCGATATAATGAAGTGAGCTGAAATGCCCTTTTGTTACCTGAAAAGACGCACCTATTACATACAACGTAATTTTTATGTAATTTATGTAACTATAAAATACTTTTTGATTACCGGTCGTGGACGCTGAATAGCCAGAACCAAGTGCAAGAACAGTTTGGAACACATGTACAATAGGCGAGCGCAGTGAACGAAACGAACAACTGGATACTGAACTAACTAGGAGCAGTCGGCAGTGGAACTGAGACAGGTGGCCATGCGAAGAACGACGAGTGCGACCGAGGGAGACCGAGACTGAGGCGAGCACGTGACCGAGGCTGGAACGAGAACTGCCGAAGTGACCGCCGCGACCGAAGTGAACTAGTGAACTATGAACCGATCGTGCCTCGTTCCCGGGAACGGCTCAAAGTCGACCAGAAGAGTGATACCTTGCGGGCATACAGTCCCTGCCAATAAGGTCGAGTAAGTCTGCTACATTGGACGGAGGATATGTTGAAAAATAGGGTTTTGTAGTCAAAATGGTGGGGAATAATATGTGTATTGGATTCAAATGGTTCAAATGGCTCTGAGCACTATAGGACTTAACTTCTGAGGTCATCAGTCCCCTAGAACTTAGAACTACTTAAACCTAACTAACCTAAGGACATCACACACATCCATGCTCGAGGCAGGATTCGATCCTGTGACCGTAGCGGTCGCGCGGTTCCAGACTGTAGCGCCTAGTACCGCTCGGCCACTCCGGCCGGCTGTGTATTGGAATCCTGAATAAAACCAGCCTGCTTTCCGAAAAAGATGTGTTGCATTACTTATTGAACGCCCCTGGTATTATATAATGTAAACTACAGAAAATTTCTTTCATAAACTTCCGTCATATGTGTCTCAGAGAATAGGCCGCAGGTAATTAGTATTAAACATAGGTAATGTGTATTAGATTTCATTAAAAATTAGAAAAAAATGTTGAGAGTGGTAGAATTAAAGCGGCTTTACCCTACTTTTAAAATATGGAGAGGAAATTTTTCAAGGACGATCGTGATACGTGATACTTCCTGCCACATTAACATCCCACTGTGACAAAATCAGAGAAATTAGACATCACACACATCAAGAAAAGTTTTGCGTCACCCTGATTCCCAGAACTCTTGAAGATAGACGTTGACTGGGGTTATTGTATCGCAGACACAGTCCCTTTGACTGTTTAGAGATGTCACTAAACCCGCCCAAATATGTAAACGACCGTGCATGAGCAGTGCCTACTAGACCGAGGGGTCAGACAGCCGGTGAGTTCCAGTCATTCCACCAGGAAGGAGGTACACGGCTCATGTTGTCTGTAGTTCAACCATACCTAGACGGTCAATACCGCGGTTCGATCGCGTCCACATTGTATCTTTGTGCCAGGAAGGGCTCTCAACAAGGGAAGTGTCCAGGCGTCTCGGAGTGAACCAAAGCGGTGTTGTTCGGACGTGGAGAAGATACAGAGAGCATCTGTCGATGACATTGCTCGCTCAGGCCACCCAAGGGCTACTACTGCAGTGGATGATCGCTACCTACGGATTATGGCTCAGAGGAGCCCCGGCAGCAACGCCACCATGTTGGATAATGCTTTTCGTGCAGCCACAGGACGTCGTGTTACGGCTCAAACTGTGCTCGCTAGGCTACATGGTGCGCAACTTCACTCCAACGTCCATCTTTGCAACCACCAGACCATGCAGCGCAGTACAGATGGGCTCAACAACATACCGAATGGACTGGTATCGCGTTCTCTTCACCAATGAGTGTCTTATATGCCTTCTACTAGACAATCGTCGTGTTTGGAGGCAATCTGGTCAGCCTGAACGCCTAGAATACACTGTCCAGTGAGTCCAGCAAGGTGGAGGCTCTCTGCTGTTTTGGGGTGGCATTATGTGGGGATTAAAACTGGTAGAGCACTTGCCGGCGAAAGGCAAAGGTCCCGAGTTCGAGCCTCGGTCTGGCGCACAGTTTTAATCTGCCAGGAAGTTTCATATCAGCGCACACTCCGCTGCAGAGTGAAAATCTCATTCTGGAAACATCCCCCGGGCTGTGGCTAAGCCATGTCTCCGCAATATCCATTCTTTCAGGAGTGCTAGTTCTGCAAGGTTCGCAGGAGCGCTTCTGCAAAGTTTGGAAGGTAGAAGACGAGGTACTGGCAGAAGTAAAGCTCTGAAAACGGGGCGTGAGTCGTGCTTAGGTAGCTCAGTTGGTAAAACACTTGCCCGCGAAAGGCAAAGGTCCCGAGTTCGAGTCTCGATCGGGCACACAGTTTTAATCTGCCACGAAGTTTCAAGTGTGCAGAAGTTCCCTGCAGAAGTATTGAGCCCGGCTGCCTCTACTGCTGTCCTTAATTGCAAAATTGTTGCCGGTGCAGGATTTTGTGCACGAACTGACCTCTCGATTACCTCCCATTAATGTTCCATGGGATTCAAGTCGGGTGATGTGGGTGGCCAAATCATTCGCTCGAATTAATCACCTGAGTAAATGCACTGCAGTTTCGACAATGCACTGCAGTTTTGTACCTTCTGTACGCGATACTACCGCCATCTGCATATGTGTATACCGCTAGCCTATGACTTTTACCACCTCTGTGTATATTACACAGCGGAAATGATCGACTTGGTTTTAAATCGTGTTAATGACCGAATAATCAAGTGGTGGCCTAATGAGGTTATTTACATTGCACTTACATTGCTGTGTTACTCAGGAACCATTTGTTTCATTTGTGGGATTCTGAGGTAAACCCAATTAAATTAAATTTACTGTTCAATTCAAAATCAGTAAAGCCGCACTTATATACTTGCTCTGAACTTCTACTTGCGTGCGAAAAGTAGCACCCGAGACCATAAATACAGTTCCCAAGAGTACATAGTTATTCGAAATACTCTGATGAGCCTAACCCTTGCAACTCGCATAATATCGTAAAAAGACCAGCCCCACACACGTGTACATCAGCTGCCAATGCCAAATACCGAAAGGGGTGCGGTTCCCGACCAATCAGGAGAAAGCACATTCATGATACGTTCACGCGCACATCGTAACAAGTAATGAAGAGTTACAAATCCGGTTACCTCGGAAAATTATGTGTTTATTACATGAGAAATCAGAATCTGCGAGACATGATTAATGTACTGAATGAATGGTAGCATGTATGAGTACTTTTACAAATAGGAGGCCTGCTGAAAAGTAATGCCTCCAAAATTTTGGGGGGAAACTCTGAGCTTTTCGAATAAAAGAAACGTTATTATCATTCTGTATCTTTATTCTTCAGGTGAACATATTTATTTATCAACATAGTGTCTCTTTCGTCAAACACATTTCACCCAACGAAAGACCAGTTTTTTGTTACCGTCACTGTAGCGTATTTGACCTTCTTGACGGAGCCACAACCTTACCTCTGCTCTCACCGCTTCATCACTGTCAAAGTGAAGGTGTTCTTTAAGTTTTGGAAACAGATGAAAATCTGCTGAGGCCAAGTTGGAACTGACCGATGAGAGTGAACCGGACTGCTGCAGATGTCGCATCACTCGTCTGTGGTCTGGCGTTGTGATGGTGAAGGAGAGGCTGCCCCATGTGTGGACGAACTCTCCGAATTCGAAACTCGATTACAGCAAGCTGTTTCTCACGCACTGACGTAGTTACTTTACACACCGCCATGTTACACAATACAATACGGAGCTATCTAGCAGCAGAATACTGCAAATATGCAGAAACAAAGAATAAAGATGTAGAATGGCAATAACGTTTGTTTTATTTTAAAATACTTAAGAGTTTTCACGTAAAAATTTGGAAGTCTTATTTTTCAGCACCACCTCGTTATTAGAAAAATTGTAGCTAGGAATGTGCAGCGAACACTTCGTATGTATGTGAACCTTTCCGCCAGATTAAAACTATGTGCCAGATCGGGTATTTGGCGGTTCCCCAAAACTTTTATCTTGCCATTTTCGACCGTCCTATCGAGTCAACTAAGACACTAAAATACCTCGAACAAACACCTGATCGCTGAATAACGTGGAAGCCCCAACTACTAACCATTCAACAGAAAAATCACAATAGACTATAATTCGATGAACCCTCTGCCAGGCACTTAAATGAGATTTGCAGAGTATCCATGTAGATGTAGAATTACTAAAACCACGATGCGGCAGAACGTGGAGATTGCACCCTTCCACAATCTTCCACACCTATAAAGCCCTACTCCGACCCACTCTCTGCTGTGACAATGTGGCGTTGGCTTCCGCTCTTTCCTCCTCTTATCACGCCCTACAAATCCTGGAGCGCCATGCTCTCCGCCTAGGCTTTCGGATATGCTTATCAAATTCCCCAGCCCACTCTTCTGAAACCTGGCAGTCAAGGGCAGGCAGGATTTGGTTACGATTGTGGACGAGGCCGTAGTCAGTTGCTATTGGTTGCCTTTTACAGTTACACACAATTTATTTTAAACCAGTAATTCCAGATTCAACAATAAATAAAAATACCACACGTTATTAATGAAGGAATAAACACTGTGTACATAACAGTGTTTTCACTGAGTTACAATTTAGCAAATCACCATTAAATACAGATACAGCAGATAATATTTTAAAAGCAAGCAACTGTAATCTGGGCAGAAGGCCTTACACGCCAGGAATGGCAATAAATTACGAATTGTTTAAAACTCGCTGCAACATACAAATTAGATATTGAAATATTAAAGGCAAATTGCCACAAACATAGTAGAAGGCATCAGACGCCAGGAATGACAGTAAATAAGATTTTAAGGCTTACTACTAAAATTCAAATACCAATTAGTATTTTAAGGCAAGTGACCACAATCACAGCTGAAGGCCTTACACGCCAGGAACGGCAATAATATAAAAAAATTAAGAAACCTGCTGTAAAACAGCAAATATAATAGAAAACGTTAATTAAAGAAACAAGCAACTCATCACCAAACGGGTGAAATAAGATAACCCCTAACATCCACTGAACACTACACTGGTAGATTTATTCCAGAAGGCGACCATACCTATTAAATAGGCATATATAACCTTTAATGTAGGCATTAAGGCGGGGGGGAGGGGGGGGGGGGGGAAGGACGTGAAACGGGCCAACTTGAATTAGGAGAGGCACCACAGGACATTTTAGTTTCTACTGTCTATACTTTTACAAATACATTCATAAAACTTTGTCACCGTGACGAGGAAGGATAGAGGACTCACACTCATCGCAGTGTAATTTCAGAAACGTAGCAAAATACCTTTTTTATGTGAAATGTCATCATTTTTTCATTTATTACTGACTGCATTTGTTGCTATAGGTACACTTTTCTTCCCAAGTAAGAGAGATTCTTCGATGAATTTTGCACAGCATACAAGCAGTACTTACATGTGTATGGAACTCTAGAATTTTCCAAATCTATTAAAAACTGTGGTAAAAATTGAGATAATTAAATATAAAATTTGAATTTTTTCTGAACAAGAAGTTTAAAATGAAACACTTGATTAATTTTTTCATAAATCTAATAAACTCTAGAGTGTCATACACATGTAACTATAGTTTGTATGCTGTGCTAAATTCATCGAAGAATCTCTCTTACTTAGGAAGAAAAGTGTACCTATAGCAACAAATGCAGCAAGTAGTAAGTGAAAAAATGATGAAATTTCACATGTAAAAAATAGTATTTTGTTACTTTTTTGAGCTTCCACTACTATGAGTATGAATCCTGAATCGTTCCTGATCATTCTTTCAAAGTTTTATGAATTTATTTGTAAAAGCATAGACAGTGGAAATTAAAATGTCCTGTGGTGCCTCTCCTGCTCCTAGTCGGCCCGTTTGACGTCCTACCTCCCTTAAAAGGTATTCTAATAAATAGTACAATAATAAAATGCAAGAACCAAGGGGCCACAGACGGTGCTCCAGGAATCGTCCTCTGAGAAGGTCCGGCAACAAACACTTTCGCAAGCGATGAGAGGCAGCCAGAGTTGCATTCACTTCACAAGATGGTAACTCAGACTAATGATAATCTTTCTGAAGTTACCTAACGTCCGATAAACCAAGTGCAACGATGGAACAATACGCCAAAGCCAGAACCGGCGGTCTGCGCTATGTCCCCAGAATACTGTGCTTAGAGTGCACGGAACGAGAAGGAATCACTACCACCAGAGTAGAAGAATCACCAACTGGCCTACAATCAAGAAAGCTGTCAAAACTACACGCCTTACCGGACAGTAGCAGCAAGGCACAAGGCACTGCTGTTAAATACACTAACCCCCAGGGCAGCTAACTGGGGCGTTAGCGGCCACCAGGCAAGAAAAATTACCTCTGGTTGAACTTAACATATTGTAACAAGTTGAACGCAGTAAACAGTAGTAAGAAGTCGAGGAAAGCTAATCAGATCCGCCTTCCCCAAGCACTCCACTCGCTGCTCTTCGCCTTGGCGACACCATGAGCAGCAACACTAACCCAAGTCATTGGAGAATCGCGAGATGTCACAGTTGTGGAGGTTTCTCTACTTGGACTGAAATGCACTCATCTTAAAGCTTGATAGATCCGGTTTACGACGAGGTCGTGCACCCTCGTGACCACAGCCCTTCCATCTGGCAGTCCAAGCACGCCGCCAGTGGTCCCGGTGTGTTTTCGCGCTGCGTGGGCCTGGCTCCTTCTGAGTCCCCAACCAAAAAAAAATGGTTCAAATGGCTCTGAGCACTATGGGACTTAACTACTGAGGTCATCAGTCCCCTAGAACTTAGAACTACTTAAACCTAACTAACCTAAGGACATCACACACATCCATGCCCGAGGCAGGATTCGAACCTGCGACCGTAGCGGTCACGCGGTTCCAAACTGACGCGCTTAGAACCGCACGGCCACACCGGCCGGCAGTCCCCAACCAAACTGGCCCTCTCACACGACCCGGAAAAAACAACGACTTCGCTCCAAAGATAGGGCAACAGTTACTACATATCGATAACCACCGCTGCTGCCACTAGTGGTTAGGCAACACTTGCGAAACCGAGTGGCGCCAGTCAACATGAGAAGACAAACAATCGTAACCATGCCAACTAAACGATACCGCCTGGCCTCCAACAGAGAGCAGAAACCAACAAACAACACCAATGCGAGCCGCATCCATCCTGAACACCTCTGAATATCCTACATTACCTGTAAGCCCAACACTACAACCCCCCCCCCCCTCCCCCCAGTTCCCCAGTGCTCACGGCTCCTGGTACTCCGCCGCGCCACTACCACCACATTACCACAACACTACACCTCCACAATCTCCGCATCCTCTAACAACGAAACTTTAACCGCCTTCCCGTAACCCACCACGAAATCCGGCCTGATATATACCCGTGCTATCAGACCTATCATCAGGGCTCCCTTTCCCTTCAGTTCTCTCCACTCACTTCCTGAGTCCTGGTTCGAAACTACATCGCCCTCGACTCTTCTCCCGACCTTTCTCCAAACATTCACTTACAAACCCCTGGCGGTCTATTTCCACTCATCTCTTGACCCATCCATGTATCTCTTTTAATAAGTCAAACATCGGCCTTTCCGTTTTACTTGATGCATCTGTCAAACAGTCAACCTATTTTTATATCTTCGTGTGCGACAGTAATTTTCTATTCTTCTGCGTCTATATTGTAATTCATCACTGAATCAACCTTTTATATTTTAACTTACGCGACTAACGAACTGTCTTTTTACTGTCCAAATGTTTATTTTTGTCAAACGCGGTGTCCAGTTTTTATATTGTGTTCCTTAAAAATTTCCGCTTATGTGACTGAAGAGCGGCAAATTGTATCCGCTGACAGCCCACGCCTGCCCATATGGGGCCTGGGGGTGAAATAAGAATAAAGAACAAAAAAAGAAGAAAACGCCGGCTGTACATCCGTTGCAGGTAATGAAAGGGCGCCTGTACCATCGCACCTGTCGTCGTGAGCTTAATGACGCGGGAATGAAGTTCCAGAGTGTGCACCATTTGAAATATGGCTCATTGACATATTGACAGCGTATATTCCTATGTACAGTCTCCTAATTTGAGTTTACTGATTGATACGAGACACTTAGAGGCTTATTCCCATCCAAGCACAGTCGTGGAAATGATGGAAACCTCATACCGTGCACACGCTCTGTTTCAAACATAACCCGCAGATTTGTGTCTACTCCACGCGTGAAAAGTGTCTTAGTTCATCCACACATCAGAGCAGGGCGCACAGTTTACTCAATATTAATCAGTGTACCTCTGCAGTTCACATCAATGCGATGCACATATAAGTTCAAACAGATACATCCGTGTTCTCACACACGAAAGCCAACATAGCAGCCACGGCTTCAAAAGTCAACAGTGTTCTCACTGCCAGCACTGTTCAGTTCTGATTATAACAAAGATACACAGGGAGTGGACGAAACAGTGAAAACACCAAAAAGCGGAATACAGTACCACGCTTAATACGGGATAGGCAACCCGTTAGCATTCAAAACAGCTTCCAGTGGTCTCGGAATGGATAAATATAGGTCATAGATTATTTTCCAGGGAATCTTAGGCCATTTCTCCTGTAAAATAGTGGTAAGTGTTGTGTTAGCAGAAGAGCCAACTCCGTGTTACGAATAGAGGCTGGCGTGAGGAGGGAAGGACTATACTGACGTGAGTTCTGGAACATGACAAGTAATTAAAATTCAGAAAGTGGACGGAATTAGTTTGATACTTAACTTCAATCCATTAGAGATGAACGTCGCTCTTGACGGTACATGATTCACAATATTATCTGTTCAGAATAGTAACTGAATATGGCGCCTTACTAGGTCGTAGCAAATGACGTAGCTGAAAGCTATGCTAAACTTTCGTCTCTTCAAATGAGAGCGTATGTAGACAGTGAACCATCGCTAGAAAAGTCGGCTGTACAACTGGGGCGAGTGCTAGGGAGTCTCTCTAGACTAGACCTGCCGTGTGGCGGCGCTCGGTCTGCAATCACTGATAGTGGCGACACGCGGGTCCGACGTATACTAACGGACCGCGGCCGATTTAAAGGCTACCACCTAGCAAGTGTGGTGTCTGGCGGTGACACCACAGTAAGTTTAGGTAACGAAGATGGATAGCGATCACGCTCCCCTTTCTCCAAGATAGACCACAAAGTTTCAATAATACTGAGATCTGCTGCCTGCCGGGGCGAGGGTAGATGCGACAGTTCATCCTCCGGCTCACAAAACCAGTTCTAGACGATGCGAGTTGTGTGAACATGGGCCCCGCCGTCTTTGTAAACAACATCGGCAATGGGAAACAAATATTGTACCACGGGATGGAACTGATCACCCAAAAAGGGGCACACAATTCTTGGCGGCCGGACGGGGTGGCCGAGCGGTTCTAGGCGCTACAGTGTGGAACCGCGCGACCGCTACGGTCGCAGGTTCGAATCCTGCCTCGGGCATGGATGTGTGTTATGTCCTTAGGTTAGTTAGGTTTAAGTTGTTCTAAGTTCTAGGGGACTGATGACCTCAGAAGTGAAGTCCCATAGTGCTCAGAGCCATTTGAACCAATTTTTGGCAGTAATGCAGCCATGCTGAGTAATCATGCAGGCCATGGAACAACACGATATGGCAGCCCAAAACACCACCGAATCCACGACATGTTTCAATGTTGGCACGTAAACTCGGCCAGAAGATGGAAACAGCGTGAAACAAGAATCAGAGCAAATGGCTTTCTTCCATTTCACCACAGTCCAGGTTTCACGCCTGTGGCACCATGTTTTCCTGTTAAGGGCGCTTGCACCACTAGTGAGTGGTTTTGGAACTCCAGGTCGCCTTATAATTCGCTGCTTATGGAGCTGCCTTCCTGCTGTTTTGGCGCCGACAGGGTTCGCGAGTATGAAATTCAATTCTGCAGCTACTTTTGGAGCTGTTGTCCTCTTAGTTATCGTCACGATCCTCTCCAGTGACCTTCTGTCACGATCAGTCAACACAGCTTTGGTCTGCGGGGTGACTCTCCTGATGAGGTACCACTGCTTCCCCTGCATACAGTCCCTCTTGAAACTGCAAACTCTTCGGCTACCTTGGTTATGGAAGCACCCACCACATGAGCACTCGTCTTCACTTGACTCTGAAGTACTTTGCTCTCCATAAGATGGGAAACACCAAAGGAAAGGAAATATATTATAAAATTACATTTTAATGTTTTCTAAATTTTATTAAGCTCAGACAATAGATAGATAAACGCAATTTTTAAATTTCAGATTTCTCAGAACAGCCATCCTTTGCTTTAATCACAGCCTTGCATACTGTGGACGTACGATGGGTCAATTTTGCCAGTGTTTCTGTTGGAATGAGTCTCCACTCTTGCAGCGAGACCGCCTACAAGCGAGTCCCACTCGTCTTCTCCCGTCTTCGGATCGTCCTGTCCAACTCATCCTATAGTAGCTCGATTGGGTTACAATCAGGAGACTGGGGAAGTCATTCCATGTTTTCAAATTTTTCTGAACCTCTAGAGGTTTAACGTGGTTCTGACACAAGCAGGATGTATGTTTTGGGACGTTGTCTTGGTGTAAGACAACACCTTTCCCAATCAGGAGCAAATCCGACGTCTTGGGGGGTTGCTGGAGAATTACATGATAATCTGTCCTGTCATTCTTCCATCTACTTTCACCATACCTCCAAAATAATCCCTTACCATCACAGAATCACCTCCATGCTGCACAGTTGAAATTATGCACTGAGGATTCTAGCGTTCATGGGGAGAATGGCGTACAAATTAGCAGCGTTTAGATCCAAATATTTGAAACTTTAATTGATCGGTGAATGAGACTGTTTCCTAGCCCACTGCTGTCCTATGTTGGTATCGTGCGACGCCAACGAATTTATGTCTCAAAACTCTCTTTTTTGAGAATGTATTTATTATGCGAGGCCTGTTCAATAAAGAATGCTCATAATTTATTTTTGACAACATACTTTTGCTCAACCCCATAATTTTGATGATCCTTCTCAAAGTAGTGTCCCATGAATGAGATGCACTTGTTGCAGCGTTCCTGCCAGTCTTCAAATACATGCTGGAAACCATTTTTTGAGAGGTCCTTCAAAATCGCCTCCGCTGCCTTCAGCATTGCTTCTGGTGATGGAAAATGCCTCCCACAAAGGCGTTTGTTCATGTTAGGAAATAGAAAAAAAGTCACATGGGGCTAATCCAGACTATAGGGAGGGTGAAGAATGCACTTCACGTTGATTTTTGCAAGATATCCAGCAACAACATTAGCAATATGCGGCCGCGCATTGTCGTGGTGCAGCATCCAGCCTGCTTCACGGAAAAGTGGTCTTTTGCGCCTGATATGGACTTTCAATGTTTTCAATGTATTGTCCAGTTACTGATGTGTGTGCAGGTACAACATGCTGATGAACTATTCCATGAATATCAAAGAATGAGATGACCATAACTTTCCCAGCAGTAGCAACCACTTTTGCTTTTTTTCGGCATTGGTGATGGAGATTTCCACACTGAGCTTTGCTGTTTTCCCTCAGGATCAAAATGGTGTAGCCGAGTTTCATCAGCGGTGATTGCATTTGAAACCAACTCCGGATCTTCCTCTAACATCAACTTTAACTGCATGCAGACCTGAAAGCGAATGTCCTTTTGTTCGGGAATCAACAGTCTTGGAACCCATCGCGCACAAACACATGTCATGTGTAATTTTTCTGTCACCAACGTGTGGGTGGCACCCAACGAAATGTTCAGTATTTCGGAAAGTGATCTTGAGGTAATTCGTCGATTCTCTCTCACAATGACAGCAGCAGTGTTGATGTTTTCTTCCTTAAGAGAAGTAACTGGAGCACCGGGTCCACCTCCCTTCGAAATTGCTTTTCTCCTCTCTTTGCCGGCCGGAGTCGCCGTGCGGTTCTAGGCGCTACAGTCTGGAGCCATTTGACCCATTTGAACCTCCCCTCTTTGAACATTTTAAACTACTTTCGAGCTGTGCTGTAGGGAAGAACAGACTCTCCATAGGCCTCCAGTAACATTGTATAGGCCTCAGCTGAAGATTGTTGAGACGAATTAGAATTTCAAAGCAGCACATTGTTGCTCGCTTGTTACCTCCATTGCAGCGGTAGGCGACACTGAACATGTCTGACCTTGCCTTGCCTGCCTCTCACAGGCGGGAACCAGGAGTCCCAACAATGGAACTACTACGGCGCGTTTGTTGCACATTAAGCTAACAGAATATCATAAGATTAAATTTTAGCGCGAGAAATTATGACCATTAAAAAATTATGATCATTCTATATTGAACAGCCCTTGTACATTCACCTCATCTTCAGATGTTTTCATTTATTTATGTATCGTGAACATTATTTCTTTACCTACGACATTTTACAATATCCGTTTTAAGAACGTCCTCTGCAAAATTTTGCAACGCCGTTAGTAAGGAAACAATGTTTACGACACGTAAGCAAATGTAAACATCTGAAGATAGGCATCTTGCATTGTCATCATGGAAAAATAGATGCCTATAAAAGTACCATGCTGCAGCTGATTCATCATAAATGAACTTCATTTTCAACAGTTTCAGTGTTCTAATACGTCCAGTATGTTTAAGGGTGCAACGGGAATTAGACTGTTAAACACAGAGGAGAGAATGGATAGGTGGAAAGAGTGTACTGAAGGCCTCCATCACGGGGTGCGGGGGGGAGGGGGGAAATTGTCTGATGACGTAATAGAAGAAGAAACAGGAGTCGATAGGGAAGAGATAGGGGATCAAGTATTAGGATCAGAATGTAGAAGGACTTTGAAAGACCTAAAATCAAAGAAGGCAGAAGGGATATATAATATTCAATTGGAATTTCTAAAATAATGGAGAGAAGTGGCAACAAACGACTATTCAAGTTGGTGTTTAGAATGTATAGCGATCTACCATCAGACTCACAGAAAAAAAAAAAAAAACCGGCCGAAGTGGCCGTGCGGTTAAAGGCGCTGCAGTCTGGAACCGCAAGACCGCGACGGTCGCAGGTTCGAATCCTGCCTCGGGCATGGATGTTTGTGATGTCCTTAGGTTAGTTAGGTTTAACTAGTTCTAAGTTGTAGGGGACTAATGACCTCAGCAGTTGAGTCCCATAGTGCTCAGAGCCATTTGAACCATTTGAATCACAGAAAAACATCGTCGGTACAATTCCGAATAGCAAGAGTCGACGAGTGCGAGAATTATCGCTCAATCAGCTCAACAGCTCATGCATCCACGTTGCTGACAATAATAACATACAGAACAAAGGAAAAAAATGATGTTCTGTTACATGACGATCAGTTTGGCTTTAGAAAAGGTAAAGACGCCAGAGACACGTTTCAGTTGGTAATGGAAGCAAGACTGAAGAAAAATCAAGACGCGTTTATAGGACTTATCGACATGGGAAAAAAGCGTTCGACAGTATAAAAATCGTGCAAGATATTCGAAATCCTGTGGAAAAATAGGACAGAGCTATTGGGAAAGACGAGTTATATACGTACAAGAACCAAGAGAGAGTAATAAGAATGGAAGAGCGAGAACGAAGTGGTCTGATTAAAAAAGGTGTAAGACAGGGGTATAGTCTTTCACACCCAGTATTCAATCTATATGACGAAGAAGCAATGACTGAAATAGAACAAAGTGTCAAGAGTGGGATTAAAATTCATTGTGAAAGGATATCAATATTAAGATTCGTTGATGACATTGGTAACCTCAGTGAAAAAATGTGGTTCAAATGGCTCTGAGCACTATAGGACTTAACAGCTGAGGTCATCAGTCCCCTAGAACTTAGAACTACTTAAACCTAACTAACCTAAGGACATCACACACATCCATGCCCGAGGCAGGATTCGAACCTGCGACCGTAGCGGTCGCGCGGTTCCGGACTAAAGCGCCTAGAACCGCTCGGCCACAGTGGCCGGCTAACCTCAGTGAAAGAGAAAGCGAAGAAGAACTACGGCATCTGCTGAATCGAATAAACAGTCTAATGAGTACAGAATATGGATTGAGAGTAATCGATGAAAAATAAAAGTAATGAAGAGTTTCAGAAATGAGAACAGAAAGAAACTTAACATCAGAATTGGTGACACGATGTAGACGACGTTAAGGAATTGTGCTACTTAGGCAGCCAGAAATCCATGACAAACGGGGGAAGGAGGACATAAAAAACAGACTGGTAAAAAGGGCCTTCCAGGTCAAGAGAAGTCTTCGAGGAAGAAATTTCTGAGGATGTGCGTCTGCAGCCAGCTTTGGCCCATAGCGAAAACTGGAGTGTCAGAAAACCGGAACAGAAGAGAGTAGAAGCATTTGATACGTGGTGCTACAGAAGAATGTTGAAAATAAGGTGGACTTACAAGGTAAGGAATGTTGAGTTTCTGCACAGAATCGGAGAGGAAAGGAATATGTGGAAAACACTGATAAGAAGAAGTACATCTGTTGAGACTTCAGGGTACTAGAGGGAATGGTAGAGGGTAAAAAGTGTAGAGAAGACAGAGATTGGGATACATCCAGTAACTAACTGCGGATGTAGGCTGCAAGCGCTGCTCTGGGAGGAAAAGGTTGACAGAGGAGAGGAATTCTTGGCAGGCTGCTTCAAAGCAGTCAGGAGACTTACGAATTAAAAAGAAATACGGCACAATGGACAAGAGTTATTTACTAATGCTGATACAAGATTAAACAGAAAAACTAAATACGACAATCGTAGTCGACGAACAATTATGAGTAACTATGCGATTTGTGGCCACAGCCAGGTCATTGTGTCTTTGAAAGGTACTGTGTTAATATCCACAAACATTGTTGGCAAGCACTTATTTTCAAAAATACTTATGATGACTTGTGGCATAGGCATGAGTTGTTTTTGTAATACTAACAAGGGGACCTCCCCATCGTACCCTCCTCAGATTTCGTTATAAGTTGGCACAGTGGATAGGCCTTGAAAAACTTAACACAGATCAATAGAGAAAACAGGAAGAAATTGTGTGGAACTATGAAAAAAATAAGCAATATATACAAACTGAGTAGTCGATGTGGAATATAGGAAACGTAAAGGACCGCACGAGCTCAGCAGCTCCGTGGTCCTGTGGTTAGCGTGAGCAGCTGCGGAACGGAAGGTCCTTGGTTCAAGTCTTCCCTGGGGCGAAAAGTTTAATGTTTTATTTTCAGACAATTATCAAAGTTCAGGCACTCACACGTAATCAACTTCCCTCTCCAAAATTCTAGGACATGTTCAGATTTGCTTGTACATATGCAGGATTTGACGGTCTACACATGGAAAAATTTGGAAACGTTAAAAACACATGTTTTGACAGAGCACAGGGAAAACTGTGCGACTGTAGAACTGTTGCATTCATTTGTTGCGGTTCATGTGACAATCTCTTATGTTTTCATCACTTTTTTGGGAGTGATTATCACATCCACGAGAAAACCTAAATCGAGCAAGGTAGAAGAATTTTTTTACCCATTCGCCAAGTGTACAAGTTAGGTGGGTCGACAATATATTCCTGTCATGTGACGCACATGCCGTCACCAGTGTCGTATAGAATATATCAGATGTGTTTTCCTGTGGAGAAATCGATTGACCTATGACCTTGCGATCAAATGTTTTCGGTTCCCATTGGAGAGGCACGTCCTTTCGTCTACTAATCGCACGGTTTTCGATGCGGTCGCAAAACACAGACACTAAATTTAATATAGTGAACAGAGACGTCAATGAAGGAACGGACAGATCATAACTTTGCGAATATAAAGAAAAACTTTTCACTCGAGGGAAGACATGAACCAAGGCCCTCTCGTTCCCCAGCTGCTCACGCTAACCACGGGACCACGGCGCTCCTGAGCTCAGAGTATCCTTGATGTTGCCTATCATTGCATGGACTACTCAGTTTGTATATTTTTCTTATTTTTTCATAGTTCCACACAACTTCTTCCTGTTTTCTCGATTGATCTGTGTTCAGTTTTTCAAGGCCTATCCACTGTGCCAACTTTTAACTAAATCTGAGCGGGGTGCGATGGGGAGGTTTCCTTGTAAGTAAAGTAAGCCATCACGTCTTTGTTGGTTTTAAAATGTTTAAAAGTTGGAAGCTCTTGAAGTTGACATAAATCGGCTGGATTGTACAGAAGCCAACGCGGAAAAATGCGAACAGTAGACTGGCGAATATCCGGAAATGCGTCGCGAGCCGGGCGGAGTACGAAGTAAACACCTCGCTCTCTGTCCCACCAGTATCCATCCACCAACAACGTGTTGGATGTGGCCCGCAAGTTGGCGGTTGCCTACCCGTGTCCTGAACTAGGCCAAATTTTGTGTTCGTTAGATACCAACACCAACTGACATACGAAAAGTAACGTTTGGGAATAGCTACATCACACTGGAGACGTTTCGAGAGGTAGGTGAAGACATTTTAACGACAGGTGGTTCCTTTACTATAACGCACAGAATAAGGCTGCGTTCACAGTGGTGCAGACGACGGTCGTCAGACGTCGTCGCCAGAGACCGCCCCATAACACCGTGTGGTGTGCGTACTGTTAGGCCTTCGGTACACACACCATCAGATTATTTGACTTGTCGCTCTAACGAAGTAGGCGAGTGTCAGCAATACGTCTTGTGGTCTTATCGTGGCGTGTTTATCTTCTGCCGTTAGGTCAGACGATAGAAATGCCACTTGCACGCTTAGAGTAGCAGATTGACGGTGACCAACTTTAAACAGAACTTGATTAATTTTCACACACATTTATTAAAATAATAAAAAGCATAGATCTTATGTAACTTGATTCTGGATGCTGTTTACAATTGACAATCTGAAGTTCCTTTGGTTTTGGTATGTTAATCTTCTTCTCACATATCTCTGATACTTGACAAAGTGTCTATTCATTTATCTTCATGGCTATGTACAGGAATATGGTAATCTTATTAGGCGCAGACTGAAACTTGACTATAGACTGGTACAGACTAATGCAGACTGGTACAGACTGGTGCAGACAAATGCAGACTGACTAATCGGAGGTCTGTACACTCGTTATAATACCTCGCACATTCAGGTATCACTGCGCGAGTGTGATCCGCGTGGGGAAAAGGTTCTACGTTATCAGCAATTTCATTGGCTGCGTTACATATTAATACACGGATCAGCGGAAGGAGAATTTGGTCCGTCTCTAAGGCAGCGCCATCTCGTAGTGTGGAGACGAACGAGCGCTGCGCCTTCGCTGTTGTGCTTAGCGGGGCACGCTCTAGTGGGAAAGTTGTGTACGCGCAGACTACGCGGAACTATGTACACAACACATCGGCTGACAGCTTGGCCACAGTGCGTCCGACCTCCCTCGTCAGTTTTTGGCGGGGTCAAGGAGGTAAGAAATGTGTTTGGTTTTCATCTCCAGGTGTGTGGTGGACACCATGACGCCTCTGTGCTTGGAGACGAATGCTGCAATGTGGTTTTTGTAAAATGTAAACTTTCACGGCCGGAATTGTCACAATTAATATAATATTCCGGGCTATTATGCTGTGATCTAAGGGATTTCAACACGTAACACGTCAGTCTCAGTTGCAAATAGAAACCAAACTTCACCCAGGTTTCAGCCAGAATAATTTGGCATTCTTCAGAAGCGAGTGACACTAAAGTACTGGATGCCAAAGTTTGGCCATGTCAAGTATAAAACTCACATGGCCAAACTTTGGCATCCAGTAGTTTAGTGTCACTCGCTTCTGAAGAATGCCAAATTATTTTGGCTGAGACCTTGGTAAAGTTTGGTTTCTATTTGCAACTCAGGCTGACGTGTTACATGTTCAATTATCACAGTTGCAGACAGGGCTACACAATGTTAAAAATTCTTAAGGGATTTCACTTCAAAAGCCGACGTTTCGTCCCCATCTGCGGAGGACATTTTCAAGGGGGATTGTGGCTTTGTCGAATGTCTGATTCACACCCTGGCTCGCAACTGACTACAGCAAAATGCCGCTTCTGTGGGCTTCCGCATAGTGGCGTGACGTCACACGTTTTGAATACTCGAGCGCAAGTGGTCGTTGTCGACTGCCATCGTCCGCTGTTACAATCATCCCACTATGGAAGACCGGTACACATCTTTTTCAGCACCGGAATCCAAATTTCATTCAACTTCGCGCCCTCCTCCCTCCTATTGAAATTCCTGGGCTATTTCATAATCTCTATGGCCTCTCTGTATATCCTTTGGTGGTATCCGTTTGTGGCTGCCAGTACTTGATACCGGTCAAAATGAATGTAGTGGTCACATGGCTGTAAGGCACGTTCCGCAACAGCTCATCTGTCACTCTCCACTCTGCTGCATTTGCCCTTGTGATCTTCGACCCGTTTTTTGACAGTTCTTTTTGTAGTATCCAGGTACACCTCCCCACACCTACACGGAATCCTATAAATTCCAGCTTTTTCCAGCGGTTGGCGGGCATCCGTGGCCGATTTTAGATGATCTTGTGTCTTCCGTGTAGGTGTGTAAATTGCTGCGATGTTCCGCTTTCTCAAGACTTTTTTTCCTCGGAAGCGGAATTTTGCTGTAGTCAATAGCGAGCCAGGGTGTGAATCGGACGTCCAACAAAGCTACGATCTCCCTTGAAAATGTCCTACGCAAATGGGGATTGAAGTGAAATCCCTTGGACTACGGCATAATACCCCGGAATATTTCATTAATCGTGATGCGGCTTTTGCTATTAAGAACACACCGAACGCACATGAATGAACTGTATCTGTCTCGAAAAGAACGCGGCGGGTACTGTATGTCCTCAGTTATCGGAATTACGCATACCAGACAAGACTTACGAATGTATGAGACGAAGGGAGAAACGTTCTGTTACTTTCTTACCAAGCTTGCAAAGCAAGATTACGGACACTGTTTTACTCAGTTTATCTGAAGTTGTGCAGACATACGTCAGTTAATCTTCAATGACCATTATTCAGCGTACGTGTGGAAGACAAAATGGTTCAAACGGCTCTGAGCACTATGGGACTTAACTTCTGAGGTCATCAGTCCCCTAGAACTTAGAACTACTTAAACCTAATTAACCTAAGGACATCACACACATCCATGCCCAAGGCAGGATTCGAACCAGACACCATAGCGGTCACGCGGTCCCAAACTGTAGCGCCTAGAACCGCACGGCCACCCCGGCCGGCTGTGGAAGACAAGCATAAGGTATAGAATAAGATACTATGAACACCTAAAGCACTGAAAAATGTAAAAATAAAAAGACACCTTATCTGCATACAACTTCGTGTAAGAGTCACCAACCTACTGGCATAACGAAGCCAGCAAGCAGTAACAAATATATGTACACAGCAAATGTCAATCTACCACAACTCAAAAAAGATCCACTACAGTAGCTTTAAGCACAAAATACACCACCCTTGTCACAGGAACAATTTTTTTCAGGTTATAATTTACACCTAAAATTTCCGGTACTTATTTTGCCTACTTGTGGTTTGCAATAAACCTACAGTCACAGTTGTGGTGTGTGTACTGTAAGACCTTCAGTACACACACCATCAGATTAATTGACTTGTTGCTCTAATGAAGTAGGCGAGTGTCAGCAATATGTCTCGTGGTCTTATTGTGGCGAGTTTATCTTCTGCCGTTAGGTCAGATGATAGAAACGCCACTTGCATGCTTAGAGTAGCAGATTGACAGTGACCAACTTTAAATAGAACTTGATTAATTTTCACACACATTTATTAAAATAATAAAAAGCATAGATCTTATGTAACTTGATTCTGAATGCTGTTTACAATTGACAATCTGAAGTTCCTTTGGTCTTGGTACATTAATCTTATTCTCATGTATCTGTGATACTTGACAAAGTGTCTATACATTTCTCTTCATGGCTATGTACAGTAATATGATAATCATGTTAGGTGCAGACTGAAACTTGACTACAGACTAATGCAGGCTAATCGGAGGTCTGTACACTCGTTATAATACCTCGCGCATTCAGGTATCACTGCGCAAGTGTGATCCGCGAGGAGAAAAGGTTCTACGTTAGCAGCAACCTCATTGGCTGCGTTACATATTAATACGCTGATCGGCAGAAGCAGAATTTGGTCCGTCTCTTAGGCAGCGCCATCTCGTAGTGCGGAGACGAACGAGCGCTGCGCCTGCGCTGCTGTGTTTAGCGGGGCGCGCTCTAGTGGGAAAGTTGTGTACGAGCTGACTACGCGGAACTATGTACACAACGACAGTCCACAGATTCCGAACCACATCCCAGGTTATATTTTTCATCCTCAGGATGCCACCAATTCCTTCTTTGACCGAACATGTCAGTTTCTGACAGTCCATGTTTCGTGTTTTGATGGCCAAGACCGAAGAAAACAAACCGATTTGAATTTCACCGACTGTCGTCCGACGTCTGTACATTCGGGCGATGAGATCTCCTACGTTAACACTGTGCACGTTATGGCACGCGGATTTGAAAAGATCGGCCGTCGTCGGCCGACGTCGGTAGTCGGCGGAAGCCAACGAGATGGGTCCCACTGTGACCGCAGCCTAAGAGCAAGAGCATGACGCAGAATCATGCGTCTTCTCCTACAGTGAAAATGTTCAGATGCCTAACATTTGCAGGAGAGCAAATGATGACAGTGTTCTGGGATTCGAAAGTTGCGCCGCTGATGTACTGCAGTCCTAACGGTCGAACAGTGAATGGTGTTAGCTACTGCGAGATCTGAATGCAAAATCTAAATTCTAAGCGGAGAGTCGATTTAGAAGAGATAGGGGACCCAGTATTAGAATCGGAATTTAAAAGAGCTTTGGAGGACTTACGGTCAAATAAGGCAGAAGTGATAGATGACATTCCATCAGAAATTCTAAAATCATTGGGGGAAGTGGCAACAAAACGACTATTCACGTTGGTGTGTAGAATATATGAATCTGGCGACATACCATCTGACTTTCGGAAAAGCATCATCCACACAATTCCGAAGACGGCAAGAGCTGACAAGTGCGAGAATTATCGCACAATCAGCTTAACAGTTCATGCATCGAAGCTGCTTACAAGAATAATATACAGAAGAATGCAAAAGAAAATTGAGAATGCGCTAGGTGACGATCAGTTTGGCTTTAGGAAAAGTAAAGGGACGAGAGAGGCAATTCTGACGTTACGGCTAATAATGGAAGCAAGGCTAAAGAAAAATCAAGACACTTTCATAGGATTTGTCGACCTGGAAAAAGCGTTCGACAATATAAAATGGTGCAAGCTGTTCGAGATTCTGAAAAAAGTAGGGGTAAGCTATAGGGAGAGACAGGTCTTATACAATATGTACAACAACCAAGAGGGAATAATAAGAGTGGACGATCAAGAACGAAGTGCTCGTATTAAGAAGTGTGTAAGACAAGGCTGTAGCCATTCGCCCCTACTCTTCAAACTGTACATCGAGGAAGCAATGATGGAAATAAAAGAAAGGTTCGGGAGTGGAATAAAAATACAAGGTGAAAGGATAGCAATGATACGATTCACTGATGACATTGCTATCCTGAGTGAAAGTGAAGAGGAGTTACATGATCTGCTGAACGGAATGAAAAGTCTAATGAGTACACAGTATGGTTTGAGAGTAAATCGGAGAAAGACGAAGGTAATGAGCAGTAGTAGAAATGAGAACAGCGAGAAACTTAATATCAGGATTGATGGCCACGAAGTCAATGAAGTTAAGGAATTCTGCTACCTAGACAGTAAAATAACCAATGACGGACGGAGCAAGGAGGACATCAAAAGCAGACTCGCTATGGCAAAAAAGGTTTTCTGGCCAAGAGAAGTCTACTAATATCAAATACCGGCCTTAATTTGAGGAAGAAACTTCTGAGGATGTACGTCTGGAGTACAGCATTGTACGGTAGTGAAACATGGACTGTGGGAAAACCGGAATAGAAGAGAATCGAAGCATTTGAGATGTGGTGCTATAGACGAATGTTGAAAATTAGGTGGACTGATAAGGTAAGGAATGAGGAGGTTCTACGCAGAATCGGAGATGAAAGGAATATGTGGAAAACACTGATAAGGAGAAGGGACAGGATGATAGGACATCTGCTAAGACATGAAGGAATGACTTCCATGGTACTAGAGGGAGCTGTAGAGGGCAAAAACTGTAGAGGAAGACAGAGATTGGAATACGTCGAGCAAATAATTGAGGACGTAGGTTGCAAGTGCTACTCTGAGATGAAGAGGTTAGCACAGGAAAGGAATTCGTGGCGGGCCGCATCAAACCAGTCAGTAGACTGATGACCAAAAAAAAAAGCGGAGAGAAGCATTCAAAAGATGTGATTTTGATTCAGAAAAATATCTACCCTCACTAACCTGGGAAAACAAGCCAGTGCATTAGAATCTTGGTTCTGAATTGCTGGAATACCATAGGTACAGTTCTAACACAGCTCCAAGTGATTTTCACCTTTCATGGTCCTACGAAGGTGCACTTGCGCGGGTACAAGTTTTCCTGGGATGACGTAGTTGTGGATGCTCCGCAACAGGGAGGATAAGGGAAATTCTGCGGCGAAGTGACGTCACTTGCCGTGAAAGTTTTCCATCAAAAACAACTTTATAGCACATTCAGCATTGCTACCTTTCCTTTTCCATTGCGTAGGTGAACTGTCAATTTTTAATTGTTAAATGTAAAGAATAATTAGACAGTTTTCAGTTGTTAAATTTAAAGAATAATTAGACAATTGTTAAGTATCTTAGAGCTACACATTTAGCATCATTCTGAACGTCATACTTCATAGACAAGTAAGCATGCTTTTTTATATACAAGGGTGGACCATTTAATCCATAATGTGGAATAATTCGGGCTAGATATGAGATACGACAAAATGTTTTAGGTAAAATTTGTAGGCGCCAAGGTGGGTCACACATTACTACTAATGGCTGTGACTTTGAAAGTGGTTTTCAAGGTGGTTAGGAGGTTAAAGTGATTTTTTTAAAATGACAACCCTAATTACTTGATTTAAGATATGAAAAGAGCGGCAAATTTTACATATAAACTGATACATTATTCAAAGTCATGGAAAGGCCAAATAAGCAAATATGTTTTTAGTTATATTACGAACGAACTCGAAATAGAGGTGGGATACAGCAAACAACAGTGGTAGATTCAGGTTGGAAGGGACATCCCGAGGAATTAGAGGCGAGGGGACACACTCAGCGACTTGTAATTCAATAATCTAAGCTCTGTTTGTAAGTAGGTTGTTTAGGTTTTTATGTTGGTAACGCCGCGTAGCGCTCTATATGAAAATCACTGACTGTGTTGTGTGCCACAGGCTGGTTTGCGTTGTTGTTTGTTATTGTAGTGTTGGGGAGTTGGATGTGAACAGCACGTAGCGTTTCGCAGTTGGAGGTGAGCCGCCAGCAGTGGTGGATGTGGGGAGAGAGATGGCAGAGTTTTGAGAGCGGATGATCTTGACGTGTGTCCATCAGAAAGAGTAAATTTGTAATACTGTATATCATGAACTTATATATATATATATATATATATATATATATATATATATATATATATGTATATATCATGACTTTTGAACACTATTAAGGTAAATACAATGTTTGTTCTCTATCAAAATCTTTCATTTGCTAACTATGCCTATCAGTAGTTAGTGCCTTCAGTAGTTAGAATCCTTTATTTAGCTGGCAGTATTGGCGCTCGCTGTATTGCAGTAGTTCGAGTAATGAAGATTTTTGTGAGGTAAGTGATTCATATAAGGTATAGGTTATTGTTAGTCAGGGCCATTCTTTTGTAGGGATTACTGACAGTCAGACTGCGTTGCGCTAAAAATATTGTGTGTCAGTTTAGTGTTGATCAGAATAGGTAAAGAGAGAAATGTCTGAGTACGTTCAGTTCTGCTCAGCTGTTTGAAAATAAAATAACGTAAGAGGTTTATCAGCACAGTAATTCATTAATTTTTCTAAGGGGACGTTTCATATTTATGTTTGTTCTTGCTTGATAATGTCGAAATAACATTTATACGTTGCGATGTATTTATTTTTGCCAGTAAACACGTTAATTGAAACTTTAATTCTCTTTCTACTCTTTCCAAATCCGACTTCACAAATAGGGGATTCCATGACACAAAACTCAATCTTCGAATGACCGTCGATAATTATCTTCAAGATCATGGTTACTGGCAATGATACCTGATTCCTTATACCCCCTCGAGTTTGTATCTAACATTGTATTTTGCTGTATCCCTCCTCTATTCCCACTTAATCTGTACCATAACCAAAAACATATTTGCTTATTTGACCTTCAATAAGCTTTCCCATGTCCTTGAGTAATGTGCTGTTAGTTTCAGATCTTCAATCAAATATCCCATTTAAAAACATTTTAGCCTCCAAATCACCTTGAAAATCACGTTCAAGGTCCCGGACATTAGAAGCAACACGTGACCCTCTTTGCCATCTATAACTTTTATCTAGAACATTTTACTGTATCTCATCTCTATCCTGAGTTATTCCCATTATTAGATTAAACCGGTCCATCCTATATATGTTAGCATCGGTACTCGTGTTATTAGCGTTGCCAAAAACTTGAAAAAACTCTCCTCCGGAAGAAGTTTACATTTTCTCAGGAAGAATTCAAGTGCAAACAAAAAAAACTCCGCACCTGCATTTTTATTTCATATTTTATGATAAAAATGATACATTTGGTATAGCAGTCTTCAAAATGTCGTCTTACACAAAGACCGACATTGGAGTCTTTGAACCATCACCTGCTTTCTTACCTTATCCGCTTGCCAGTTTCTTTCTTTCCTTTTTCAGAGCAAAGTTTGCAATAGCACGTGGAGTCCACTTTATTGGGAGTGGGTCGTACATTTTCTGGAAAATGGTGATTAAAATTTCTTGGTTCCAACGATAGAATGTCCCTTCCTGCAGCTGTCATGTACAGGCCAACATTTTTTTAAAATAAATTCGATTAGAGATTTTTTTGCTTGATGACATCACTGTACAAAATAAAACCATTCGCGTTAGCCATTAGAGAAACGTGAAAGAATAGTTTTTTCCAGTATTTCATTGTTTTGCTTGCTAATGGGTAGTAGCTGTAGAGCTAATTGACATAATCTACACCAGTCATCTTCCTGTTATAACCTATGACAATGTCTGGCTTTACAGTTCTTGAAAAAGCACCTTTTGGACGTACAGTAACCTGTTTCGTGGTAGCCTGATGTTTTGTGGAGAGGCGATACATACCACGATCCCAGCCTCAAAAAAGATGTTCCCTTACTCAGAAAAAAATGCATTTTGCTTTAGCTTCTTTGCTTATTGGCAGGCACCTTCTGTTCTTTATCAAATGGCTCTGAGCACTATGGGACTTAACATCTGTGGTCATCAGTCCCCTAGAACTTAGAACTACTTAAACCTAACTAACCTAAGGACATCACACATATCCATGCCCGAGGCAGGATTCGAACCTGCGACGGTAGCGGTCACGCGGTTCCAGACTGAAGCGCCTAGATCCGCACGGCCACACCGGCCGGCTGTTCTTTATCACACTTTCGATAGCTAGTGTCTGAAGTTCCTACAACTTGTTCAGTAAAGGCACCGTTACACCCCGACGCGACAAAAGCGATATACAAATATACAGATGGCGGTAGTGCCGCGTGCACAGGGCATATAAAATGTTTAGATTAAAGTTCAGTCTTGATCACGTCTGTTTTAATGGGTAACCGGTTTCGGTTTTTTCTATAAAACCATCATCAGACCCATTGGCTCCCTTGGGTTGGTAGGTGGAGCTCTCCTTGCTGCTGTGCATGGTTCAAATGGCTCTGAGCACTATGGGACTTAACAGCTATGGTCATCAGTCCCCTAGAACGTAGAACTGCTTAAACCTAACTAACCTAAGGACATCACACAACACCCAGTCATTACGAGGCAGAGAAAATCCCTGACCCCACCGGGAATCGAACCCAGGAACCCGGGCGCGGGAAGCGAGAACGCTACCGCACGACCCCGAGCTGCGGACCAGGGCATAAAAGGACAGCACATTGGCAGAGTTGTCGTCTGTAGTCAGGTGATCCATGTGGAAAGGTTTCCGACGTCGTTATGGACGCACGACAAGAATTAATAGACTTTGAACGCGAGTGGTACTTGCAGCTAGTCGCATGGGACATTCCTTATCGGAAATCGTTAGGGAATTCGAAGATTGCGTTTTGTGTCATGGAATCCCCTATTTGTGAAGTCGGATTCCGAGTAAAGAGTGTGCCGAGAATACCAACTTTCACGCATTACGTCTCACGCAATGGCCGGCTGCCTTAACGCCCGAGAGGAGCAGTATTTGTATAGAGTTGTCAGTGCTAACAGACAAGTAGCACTGAGAGAAACAACCGCAGAAATCAATGTGGGACATAGGGCCAACGTATCCGTTAGACAGTGCGGTGAAATTTTGGTGTTGGTGGGCTGTGGCAGGAGGCGACCGATGCGAGTACCTTTGCTGTTAACATGCAGCTCCTCTACTGGGCTCGTAATCATATCGGTCGGACGCTGGTCGACTGGAAAACCGCGGCCTCGTCAAGGGTAAGAGTTGATGGCAGGGTTCGATTGTGGCACATACCCCACGAAACCATGGACCCAGTTTATCAATAAGGCACTGTGCAAGCTGGTGGTGGCTCCTTAATGGAATGGACTGGGTCCTAGGTATGTTCAGGGCTACTTGGAGAGCATTTGAAGCCATTCTTGGACTTCATATTCCCAACCACAATGGAATTTTTATGGATGACAACGCGCCGTGTCACTGGGCCACAGCTATTTGTGACAGGTTTGAAGAAAACTCTGGACAATTCGGGGTAATGATTTGGCCACCTAGATCGCCCGACATGATTCCCACCAAACGTTTGCGGAATATAATCGAGAGGTCAGTTCGTGCCCAAAATCCTGCAGCGGCCACACATTCTGCAATGATGGGGCTTGTGGAACGCTGCAGAGGACGTAACGTTAGCGACAGCCCTGGACGGTGCACAAGTCCCGCCCAATCACCCCCCTCCACACCAATCCATATCCTAAGCTCCGCCCATGGTGTGCCGCATGTTCCAACGTCAAAGTTGTTCATATCACAGATATGCCAGTCATAACAAGGGAGAAAATCAGTAATTAGTACGAAATACAGTTTTTCCGGTACCATTGTGAAAAGAATTAGAAATATGTTCATTGAATATGCGAGTTGAAAAATCATCAATAAGAAAGAAAAATAAAAATGGTATCCACACTGTCTTTTTTATTTCATGAGCTTCCATCTGCACTAAATCAAAAAATCTGATATTTGTTAACTGCAGTGAGCCCAAATTTCCGTCGCCTCCCGTAGTGTAAGAAATTCTCTTGGGGAATATTTATTGGTAGTATCGCCAAGGATGCTGTCCATTATCTCGATTGTCTAAAGTCAATGTTGTGCATAAACAAGGCAAAGTCGATGTCTTCGCATGTTTCTCATTAACTCACTAAGACTAAAGAATGTAAGAGTGGGATAATGTAGAACTGCGTAATGCAAGCAGTCAGATATTTATACAGTGACATTCTTCATTAATATTTACCTGTGTAATGGGTGAATTTTTATTTGTGAACTCTTATGACTGCTTGCTTATACCAGACACGAAATTACTTTGAATTCTTCTTCAGTGTTTGAGAGCTTTAGAGCTGACTGTTGTTAAACCTATGAACATAATTTCGTCAGTGTCATTCCAACACATCTTATCGTACTTTAATGTCTGTTAGATATCAGTTTTGACAGCAGTTGGCCACAACAGTCACGATTAGGTACCTTGTGTATGATAACTTCATTGAGAGTGCATATCTACTTTTCATTTTGACAGTATTACACAAACTGCTAAGAAGTACTAAAAGCAGAACACTGCTAGTACGAACAACCGCGGTAAAACAAAAAACGACGAACAAAAACAGGACAGCGACGAGGACTACCAAAGATAATATTGATGCGCTCTTGGTTGGTGTGGCTGGGGGTAGGTATGGAGGGGGGTAAATGGGCGGGGCTTGTGCAAATGTCCGGGGCTGTCGCTAACGTTTCCTCTGCAGAGGCAGCATGGCTCAATATTTCTGCAGGAGACCTCCAACGACCTGTTGAGTCCATGGGACGTCGTGTTGCTGCACTGCTCCTGAAACAAAGGAGAGTCGATATGACGAGGCACCCCATGCCTTTACTCACCTCAGTGTAAACCAACTACCACCGCATGTGATGGACACAATATAAACTACTTCGGCTGTCCTACAGCCGGCAGTCGTATAGCATGCGGGAAAACACGTTTCAGGAAACGAGGAACCTGCGCCCATACGGATTATGGGTGCCGTCCTCACGGCGGGTGTACGAGCACCGTACTGACATATGGCCATAGTGCTGAAGGTGTTAAAAAATTGCCTTTACTTTTTGACTTTACCTCGTGTACCTGAACAAAACTTTTCATTGTTATTAAGCTGGCCTTTTGCTCTCCTTGTACTTTTCAGTCGCTGGATCATTCTGAAAGAATACATCGCTTCCTCCTTGGAGTTTCTCCGTCAGGAACTCCGTTTCCGGGCGGAAATACAGGACGCAGCCAACAAAAAACTGGATAAGATCACAAGCGAAACGGCCCACAAAACTGGTTTCAACAAGACTCAGGTAATAGCAGCACGTGAATTTCTGGAAATCTATTTCATTTATTTATTTATTAGCATTTAATGTACCAGTAGATAGCGTACAGCCAGAAACACATCTGACAGTTGAAACAAAGTTTGGTAACTACATACAAAACACACAGCTCTCGATGACAGTATATTATAGCTCATGGCAGCACGCAAAAAATACATTTTTCTTATGTTATTGGGAAAAACAAGGCACAAAACAGCAAAAATTCATTAATTTATTCTAAAATTTTACTAACATATGAACTTTTGGTTAAGTGATCACTTCCATGGGGCAAAGATTAACCTATACATAGTTGTGAGAGTATCACCGTGGAATTGTCAAGAACATCTCTGTGCGAATTGACAGTCATTTTCATGTGCACGTTGCAATTTCTTAAAAAATCAAAGATGTTGCTGTAAGTTGTTGCGTCTTATGATGTGAGGATAGTGATGGTACTAGGGGCAAATTGGCGTTTTAGTTTAATCAGCCTCTTGCACAATGTTAATTTACAATCATGATACAATTCACATAAAGAATTTATGATTTTAATCACCTCCTGATATGAAATCACCCGTTTGTCTTAAGAGAAAGTGTTTTGTGAGCGAATGTCTTTCTCTGAAAGACATGCTTGTAATAATACATCGCAATAATAACATATCGCAAAACATACAATTATTGTCAAGACCTATATTTTTATTTTGCTTGCAAATGTTGGCATTTATTGATTATGTTTGTATTTGTTTTTATACCCAAGGCGCTTCGTTCAAATATAGGACAGTCGATGTATACCCCCTTGTGTTCTAAAAATATCATCTGTCTCAAATAAAGGCTTAGAAATACGTAACAAAGTCATCAACACCTTACAGTACTTTTGGTATCGATACTTTTGTTCCACTGTTACTGAGTATCGTCGACCAAAGTGTTCATCAATAATAGTTGGTAAATAAACGAATAAACAAAATTAAGCAGAAGGACAGGGTGGCTACTCAAGCTTGGAAAAAGAATCCCTGAGAATCGGAGGTGTGAGGAAGAAGGTGGTGTCAAGAAACTCTCGATAAATTAACTCACGCGAGATTTCCACACTCCGAAACATCCCTAGGCCCGCTATTTCCTATGTCATACTGAAGGGACACGTACAGCACAGAAGCGTACAGGCCGACCTCGCCTGTTGACTGACAGAGGCTGCTGACAGACGAAGGGGGTCGTAATGTGTAATAGGCAGACATCTATCCAGACCATCACACAGGAATTCCAAACTGCATCAGGACCCACTGCAAATACTATGACACTTAGGTTACGCTGGTAAATACCGAACGACGCCTCGCTAGGTGTAAGGAGCGTAAACGTTGGACGATTGAACAGAGAAAAAACGTTGTTTGGAGTGACGAATCACAATAAACAATGTGGCGATCCGATGGCAGGTTGTGTGTATGGCGAATGCCCGGTGAGCATCATCTGCCAGCATGTGTAGTACCAACAGTAAAATTCGGAGGCTTTGGTGTTATGGTATGGTCCTGTTTTTCATGTAGGAGTCTCGCACCCCTTGTTGTTTTGCGTGGCACTATCACAGCACAGACCTACATTGATGTTCTAAGCGCCTTCTTGCTTCCCATTGTTGAAAAACATTTCGGGGATGGCGATTGCACCTTTCAACACGGTCGAGCACCTGTTCATAATGAACGACCTGTGTGGTAGCACTACAATAACATCCCTCTAATGAACTGGCCTGCACAGAGTCTTGACCTGAATCCTATAGTACAACTTTGGGATGTTTTGGAACGCCGACTGGGCGTCACTGATCGACATCGATACCTCTCCTCAGTGCAGCGCTCCGTGAAGACTGGGCTGTCATTCCCCAAGAAACTTTCCAGCAACTTACTCATTGTATGCCTCCGAGAATGGAAGCTGTCATCAAGGCTGAGGGTGGGCCAACACTGTACTGAATTCCAGCATTAACGACGGAGGGCGCCACGAACTTTTAAGTCATTTTCAGCCAGATGTACGGATACTTTTGGTCACATAGTGTATATTCCATCAAGTTTGGTAACAGCACTAAACACAAGCAACACTGATGCACTGTAATGGCCGTTCTAAATCTCACAGAGAATGTCATCTGTCCATTTATGTACTCGCTGATGGTGTGTACGTGTACAAAGTTACATTTACATCTGACGGTGTCTTCTGAGTGCTTCACTATTTTTGTCAGGGAATGTATTTTGTCCACACTCAATCTAAGCTAGTGAGAAAGTTATTTCCTCCTACAGGCGAGACTGCGGTACGCTTTATCGAGTGTCTTTACTTAGACCTTCTGTCTGCTGAGATGGATATGTTGCCCACAGGTGTGCACAGTCGGGGTTCACGTACGCAGAACGGACTACGGGCAGTACATGAGGGAGCGGTTCCACCTGCAGCAGGAGGCCGGCCCCGCCTACTACGAGGCCGCAGCTGCAGCCATGTTGGCAGACCTGCACAGCGATTGCGCCGCTGTCGCCTTCGCAGTCACCAGCGATGACAGCCGGTGGTGCCAACAGCATCTGCTACCTGTCCTCACCAGGAAGGCCTCAGTGAGTTACAGAGTGGTGCACCTGATTTTATAATTTTATTAGTTTATTAATTGACTACACAGTTGTTAGAACTGTAGAGAGTTAACATAAAACTTCGAGTTAAAGGAAACTGACAGAATACATTGAACATTGTGAATAGTGAAATATACGAAAGGTTTTTTTAATGACTGCGTGTGGAGTATCTTACTTAAAACAGTGGAAACATATGGAGGAGGCCTATGTAGAGTAGCGGATAGATATACACTGAAGCGCCAAAGAAACTGCTATAGGCATGCGTATTAAAATACAGAGAGATGTAAACAGGCAGGATGCGACACTGCGGTCGGCAACACCTGTATAAGACAACAAGTGTCTGGCGCAGTTGTTAGGTCGGTTACTGCTGCTACAACGGCAGGTTAGCGAGATTTAAGTGAGTTTGAACGTGGTGCTGTAGTAGGCACACGAGCGATGGAACATACCATCTGTGAGGTAGCGATGTAGTGGGGATTTTCCCGTACGCATTTCAGGAGTGTACCGTGAATATGAGGCATCAAGGGATCACCAATTTAGTATTGGAGGGCAGCGTGGAGGGTAAAAATCGTAGAGGGAGACCAAGAGATGAATACACTAAGCAGATTCAGAAGGATGTAGGTTGCAGTAGGTACTGGGAGATGAAAAAGCTTGCACAGGATAGAGTAGCATGGAGAGCTGCATCAAACCAGTCTCAGGACTGAAGACCACAACAACAACAACAACCGTGAATATCAGAAATCCGGTAAAACTTCAAATCTCCGACATCGCTGCGGCCGGAAAAAGATTTTGCAAGAATGGGGCCAACGATGACTGAAGAGAATTGTTCAGCGCGACAGAACTGCAAACCTTCCGAAAATTGCTGCAAATTTCAATGCTGCCCCGTCAACAAGTGTCAGCATGCAAACCATTCAACGAAACATCATCGATATGGGTTTTTCGGAATCGAAGGCCCACTCGTGTACACTTTACGCCTCGCCTGGGCCCGTCAACACCGACATTCAACTGTTGATGACTGGAAACATGTTGCCTGGTCGAACGAGTCTCGTTTCAAATTGTATGGTGCAGATGGACGCGTACGCGTATGGAGACAACCTCATTAATCCATTCACCCTGCATGTCAGCAGGGGACTGTTCAAGCTGTTGGAGGCTCTGTAATGGTGTGAGACGTGAGCAGATGGGGTGATATGGGACCCCTGATACGTCTAGATACGACTCTGATAAGTGACACGTACGTAAGCGTCCTGACTTATCACCTGACCCATTCATGTCCATTGTGCACTCCGACGGACTTTAGCAACTCCAGCAGAACAATGATACATCCCACAAGTCCAGAATTCCTAAAGAGTGGCTCCAATAACACTCTTTTGAGTTTAAACACTTCCGCTGGCCGCCAAACTCCCCAGACATCAACATATTTGGAGCATATCTGGGATATCTGGGACGCCTTGCAACTTGCTATTCAGAACAGATCTCCACCCCGTCATGATCTTACGGATTTATGGACCCGGCTGCAGGATTCATGGTGTCAGTTCCCTCCAGCACTACTTCAGACATTAGTCGAGTCCATGCCACGTCGTGTTGCGGCAGTTGTGCTTGCTCGCAGTGGCCCTACACGATGTTAGGCAGGTGTACCAGTTTCTTTGGCCCTTCAGTGTGTATTAGGGTGTTCCTTAAATGGGTATTACATGACAATGTAAAGTGATTTGAGTGCGCATCTCCTACCTTTTTAACTCTTGACATTTTTTGATAATATGTCCAATTTAATTACAATTAATTAATGGTACAACAGACTTAAAGATCTGAAAAAGACTTAAATACTGAAAAAAGTGTGTGTATTGTTCTACTGGCACAAAAAATTGAAATAAAGCTATATATGTTTCACAAATATGCTTAAATATATTTAAGTTGGAGAAACTGAAGTCTTACTAAGTAACAAAAAGTACGAAATGTGTGAATGCAACACGAATCAATACTAGTTTTAGTAAAAATTTCTTTTCAGTGTTCTTTCTTTCAGGATCAGGGTATTATCTCCGGTGATTTTGCACACATCGCAAAATGAATTCTTTTTGTTCTTCATCATCCTCACTCCTCTCCCTGTCATATCAAATGTAAATGAACGCTTAACTTCTTCACCACGTGAAAAATCTTAACTGAAATGAACTCATCAGTTTCCTTCTCTGTGATAATAAATGGATTCAAAGCGCTACGACTTAGTGAATATTTTGATAGGTTCTGAATAACCGTTGCAAAACTACTATATCTGTATCTATACAATTATGTTAGGTCAGAAAGCAAATATGCTGAAAAGCTTTGTAACTGCAATAGGTATAACAGTGTACCTCCTTTTGGTCCCCAAAGTTGCCCCACTGCAGATTTCTAGCCAGAGCGTCTTAGTGTCATTGTTAACGTCGTCATCAAACAGTGATAACAAACAAATACCTTCATTTAAATACTATAAGTGCTGAGAAAAATTCTTTGGGACGCTTGAAAAACCCTTGCCATTTACTTTTTCGTACAGTTTCAATTCTTTTAAAAAGCAGAAGTCATTATAAGGTTCCCCATTTGATGGTCAACTCAGAAACTACAATTCTGCTTATAACTTTTAGCGCAAAGACAGAAGTGTTCTTCAGGCCATCCAATTCACTAACACTGAGGGATAGCCGAGAAAGAAAGAGGAACATCTTCAATTAATAAAATCCTTTGAATCTCTACCTTGCAGGATACAAAGCTCCAGGCAGGCTCACTTATGGATTCAAGTCGATAGTTGTTCGCAGAATTCAAGGAGTACACAGTAATCATCTTTCACATGTTCTTGTTTTAGAAGTTGTTGGAATAAGTAAAGTGCTTCATCAATTTCTACATCGTTGAAATCCTCAAGTAAATGTTCATGTCTGTTTCATAATTTGCTTTTTCCATCCCATTCCATTTTTCTCTAAGTTTGTTTTAAACGTATCATCCGGACTAACTGCTACTTGGAATAACTCATTTTCGAACACACTCCATAACACTAGCTCCTCCATATGATGACATCAACGGAAAAACAGTAGCTCTCTTCTTGCAAACTGTTTCAGGAAAGTAATGGCCACTCCACTGAAACAACCTGTGTTGGATGCGATGGTGTCACAATAAAGAATCTGAGCTTTCTCGGTCAGTCCTCAAACTCTTATGGCATTCCAAACTTTCCATTTATTTTCTTACCAGCTATAATCCGACAATACAGGCATACCAATTAATTGTTCTCGATTTCCACAAATTATGATGATTGATGATCTTTCAGTTCTTGAATCCTTCATGTTTAATGCTGGTACCAGCTTTCAGTTCCAATTAAGTGTGACAAGACTAGGATTCCTCTCTTTAAACGAATACTTAATACTTTCTGCCTTCTTCTTTCTGAATTGCTTTCTATATCTTTGAACCGAACTCGTGGAGGGTTCCGAAAAATCCCATCAGCATAAGAATCACTCACTTCAACAGTTTCTTCCGACGTATCACTAGTGGTTTCCAAAAATTCTGAGCTGTTATAACCCTTCATATTCCTTGAATAAAAAGTTCTCAGATTTACAGCTGCGTCAAGCAAGTAAATTTGCACGAGCTTTTGGTCAAGTACACCTTCGCCATTGTCATATCACTTAACGATGACCAATAAGTACTGGGACAAAAGCTCGTGCAATTTTACTTGCTAGACGCAGCTATAAATCTGTGAACTTATTATTCAATTAACGTTGAATAAAGAGTTCTCGAGTATTGCTTTCGGACCCTGCTTTCTTGTACTTCATGTTCTTTCATTCCTCTTTCATAACCCTAATCCTCGCCCTTTCCTCTTTTGCCACCAACTTCCAGTCGTCCATTCAACATCCCCAAGATTACCTCTATTGCTGGGCTCTCCTTGATATAGTAAAAAGAGTTTATCTTCTTCTATTTTGATCATGGTCAAAGCATTAGCATGCACAACACAGAAGTGATGATTTAGATTTGCAGAAAACATAAGTTTTCTTTCTTGGTGAGTTTAGACGTTTCCCAAAATATTGCACATTCACTCTAGATTAAATTAACATTTTCACTGACAGTCAGTTTCACTTCACATATGTTATAAAACAAGACCAACAAAACTTGTCCATTAGATGACAATTTATGTACACTGATCTGGTGCTTAACTTTACAAACTAAATAAATAACTCTGTCGCTATTTTTAATCTACTCGTCATGATATAAACAAACATTCACGACGTCAACAAAGGAAAACTGACGCTCAACTGAAGATACATAACGCAACATGATGCAACATCTTGGCCACTGCAGCATGGGTTCCTCATTATGCACTTCAACAAAATAGGTCTTAAAATTCTTCTTAAAACAACAGGAACAAATTAGGGTGTCTGCATGAAGAAATATAAAATTGGAAAAATAAGGACGAGCGTAATACACAGGGTTATTCAGCTGCCCCTAGCAATGTGTTTTATGCAACCCACAACACCTTCGAAAACCACACACTTGATTTTCATATTCACTCGATTGCTACGTTCAAAATAGCAAGAGAGAGGATCCTCATCACATTGTCCAGAAACTGTGTAATGTTGATGCATTAATTTGTTCTGAAAACAGTGCTGATATTCAAGACAATAATAGCAGGTTACAAGCTGTGAGCTATCTAGGGAAGTTAACCTTGCATTACTGAGCAACTGTTTCACCAGGTATCCAGTCTAGTTTACCAAATTGCCAACCAAACATTAATTATAATCTTTTAGTAGTCATCTTACGACAACCATTGATATCTATATAAAAATAGAATTTAAATAAAAAGAAATAAATCAGTTTATATTTAGACATTTATTTTAACATTAATCATTGTTCCATTTAATTTTCAGCATATTCAACTTGATTCATAACTAAACTGGTGCCTTATTTAGGATTGTGAAAATGTGAGTTTGTAATCTTATGGAACACATCAAATATGGATCCATGATTGGGAGACTGCATACAACACTGTATTCATAAAATAACACACGAAGAACATTAAAACATATGCAAGAGGAAATTAACCACAACCAACCGATCAACTCAAAGAAGTTACGTTTGTAGCGCAATCCTGTCCGTCATGAAATTACCACGCACTGGTATACTAAATTCATACTAACTCTATGTGAAATCTTCCCGAAAAGAATAGCTGAGGGCTGCTTTGATGATTACACCACATGCTACACGTGGTCAACTTGGTTTACACAAAGAGCGAAACTCCACAATAATTTTGATAATTAAAATAAATTACATCGAAACGCAATTTACAAAAGAAAAACCTCGAACTGGTTACTGTCGTCTTACTATTGACCTGATGGTTCAAACAATTGTATAAGCACGTGGTACTGGTCTCACAAAGTACACCCCACGTGGGTTGAACATAAAGAAGAGTTGCTATACTGGAAAATATTGTCAAGATGAGACATTATAATCTCACACACATTCGCATTTAAGATAGATGATCTTAGTTAGAGTTACGGATCCTCAACACGTGGTTCCACTTTACTCAAAAAGTAGTGACAAAGCAACTACTGTAAGATATTCTAAACTCCACACTCGAATTACACTGCGTTGCAATTTAAGATAACGTAAGATATTTTAGACCTAAACCTGAAATAAAGGTGATTAAATTTTCAGTTAGGCTGAACTTAAGAAATTCATTGTCCTACGGACTTCACAGAGACGCGCTTAGCCAGAGATCTTACCACTTCAGACGCTCGCCGCGGACTGACTCGTGGGTCCCTACCAAGGTTGCTTCCAGATACAAAACGGAAATGACCAGAGAGGCAGCTTCCTATACCAACATGACAAGGGACGGACCAGACCATAGTAAGAACAGAAACCTCTTTGCTATTAGAAAGCGTAGCTACCTGTTCCGACGTTGGTCCTACTGTTCTCTAGCAGACAGGCTTGTCTGCTACCATCAAGCATGCAACTAGAAATACATTTGCTCATTCTTCCTTTCACACAGAAGGGAAGGGGGATGACAGTATATAAAATAAAGCGGATGTAGGTTGCGTATGAGACTGTGTGACATGAATTACATATAAACTGTTTTAAAGTGTGGTAGTGTGACAGATCGTTCTTGATAATGTGTAAAAGTAACACGTTCCACTGCTCAGTCTCCTCTCAGTTAGTCAGAAACACCACAGTAAATTTAGAAGTGGAATGTATGCCGTAAATGACAACAGTTTTAAAAAATTAACATGAAAGGAATCCAACAGAGACAAGGTGTGGCGTTTCACACATGTCCCAGTCTCTTACGAATGATGTGCATTAGATGACGTTTTCTTAACTTCACACAGCAGAAGCACAGCAGAGGAGGTATAGCCTCTAGGTATCTGGCCTTCTGTTGCAGAGATATATGCCATTCAGGATTCCATTTATGGTAAGCAGCTTTCTTGATGATAGGTTTTAAATCATTATGAGCGAGTGCTGTTAGACGAAACAGTCATTCACTAGCTCTCCTTTTTGCTAGGAGCTCGACTACTTCATTACGTAAAATTCCATGATGTCCTTTCATCCACAGCAAATGAAAGCCTGTGTCATTTTTCATTGCTTCTGTGATGGCCTCCAAGATCCAAAATGCGCGTCTGCTTGTCGAATCTGTGATTTTACACTACTGGCCATTGAAATTGCTACACCACGAAGAAGACGTGCTACAGACGCGAAATTTAGCCGACAGGAAGAAGATTCTGTGATATGCAAATGATTAGCTTTTCAGAGCATTCACACAAGGTTGGCGCCGGTGGCGACACCTACAACGTGCTGACATGAGGATAGTTTCCAGTTGATTTCTCATACACAAACAGCAGTTGACCGGCGTTGCTTGGTGAAACGTTGTTGTGATGCCTCTTGTAAGGAGGAGAAATGCGTACCATCACTTTTCCGACTTTGATAAAGGTCGGATTGTAGCCTATGCGTTTGCAGTTTTATCTTATCGCTACACTGCTGCTCGCGTTGGTCGAGATCCAATGACTGTTAGCAGAATATGGAATTGGTGGGTTCAGGAGGGTAATACGGAACGCTGTGCTGGATCGCAACGGCCTCGTATCACTAGCAGTCGAGATGATAGGCATCTTATCCGCATGGCTGTAACGGATCATGCAGCCACGTCTCGATCCCTGAGTCAACAGATGGGGACGTTTGCAAGACAACAACCATCTGCATGAACAGTTCGACGACATTTGCAGCAGCATGGACTATCAGCTCGGAGACCATGGCTGCGGTTACCCTTGACGCTGCATCACAGACAGGAGCGCCTGCGATGGTGTACTCAACGACGAATCTGGGTGCAGGAATGGCAAAACGTAATTTTTTCGGATGAATCCAGGTTCAGTTTACAGCATCATGATGGTCGCATCCGTGTTTGGCGACATCGCGGTGAACGCACATTGGAAGCGTGTATTCGTCATCGTCATACTGGCGTATCAACCGGCGTGATGGTATGGGGTGCCACTAGTTACACATCTCGGTCGCCTCTTGTTCGCATTGACGGCACTTTGAACAGTGGTCGTTACATTTCAGATGTGTTACGACCCGTGGCTCTACCCTTCAACGATCCCTGCAAACCCTACATTTCAGCAGGATAATGCACGACCGCATGTTGCAGGTCCTGTACGGGCTTTTCTGGATACAGAAAATGTTCGACTGCTTCCCTGGCCAGCACATTCTCCAGATCTCTCACCAATTGAAAACGCCTGGTCAATGGTGGCCGAGCAACTGGCTCGGTACAATACGCCAGTCACTAGTCTTGATGAACTGTGTTATCGTGTTGAAGCCGCATGGACAGCTGTACCTGTGCACGCCATCCAAGCTTTGTTTGACTCAATGCCCAGCCGTATCAAGGCCGTTATTGTGGCCAGAGGTGGTTGTTCTGGGTACTGATGTCTCAGGATCTATCCACCCAAATTGCGTAAAAATGTAATCACATGTCAGTTCTAGTATAATATATTTGTCCAATGAATACCAGTTTATCATCTGCATTTCTACTTGGAGTAGCAATTGTAATGGCCAGTAGTGTATAATTTCTGCAAAAAGCTCATTAGTATCAATATTAACTTAAATATCTGTGTTGCATAACAAATACCCTCTGCTATATAGGCAGAGGATTCAGGTGGACGCACAATCATACATGTCATTAGAGGGGATGAAGAAGGCGCATCCCACTCGCTCTTCTATTTTAGAGCCGTATGTGTACATAGCGGCTACAAGCTTACTGTGGCAATGTCGTTCAATAAAACGCTGTAGTTCATCATTGATGCTCTTCATGTTTCTCATATCACGTAACAAGTATGACACTGGGGTATATTAAGCCGGATTTATAAAAGTCTCTTTCCCAAAATTTTCGCTGCAAGCGTTGTTATTTTCCAGTGGTCTAACCTGTTTGTGTAGCTTAGTATGTAGAGTGCTAGCTCGTTACACGGGGAGCTGTTCCATGGCTGTTTGGGGCCATGTGTTAGGTTAAGTACTACTGGTCTGGTACAGTGGTTGCTCTAATGAAGTTTTTAGGCGGTTTCCCATTGGCCGTTTATGCCAATGTTGGGGTGCACATCAATCTCTGCCCAAGAAAATATCATCTACAAACAGCGAAAATTACCATGAAACGCAGAACCTAATTTACACAATTCACGTACAGATGACACACACTGGTTCCACCTACACCCTACAACCTTACTCTGCAAAAGCACTGGACGTCCGTGGCACAGGGTGCTTCCCGTTGTTCCAGCAATTAGGAAATGTGCCCGTTCGCCGGAGTGGCTGAGCGGTTCTAGGCGCAACAGTCTGGAACCGCGCGACCGCTACAGTCGCAGGTTTGAATCCTTCCTCGGGCATGGATGTGTGTGATGTCCTTAGGTTAGTTAGGTTTAAGTAGTTCTAAGTTCTAGGGGACTGATGACCTCAGAAGTTAAATTCCATAGTGCTCAGAGCCATTTGAACCAAATGTGCCCGTTCCTTTCCCATATCGATCGCAGGAAGAATGATTACTAAACTGTCTCTGTACGCGCTATAGCTAGTCTAATCTAGTCTTCATTTCCCATAGAAGAATTATGTAGGAGGTTGTAGTATGTTCCTAGACTCATCATCTACAGTTGGTTCTTGAAACTTACTAAAGAGGCTTTTGTGGGATAGTTTGCATCCATCTTCTTCCATTTGCCAATTCAGTTCTTCGAGAATCTCCGTGACGCTCTCCCATTTGTCCAACAAAACTGTGACCATTTGTGCTACCCTTCTTTGTGCACATTCAGTATCCCTTGATATGGGTCTCGTACACTTCAGCAAGATTCTAGGATGGGTTGCACCAGTGTTTTGTTAGAAATCTGCTTTGTAGGCTGTTTTACGTATGAACCGTTATCTGCCTTATGTTTTTAGTCAGCTGACGACCGCTTGTAATGACAGCATTTGGACAAAAAGTTACAATAAAAATTAAAGTTAAGTCATGAAAAACCGTGGACAAGATAAATACCGGAAAAAATATTATCCTCCAAGTGTAGGTGTGTGACTCAGTAGCTGACAGCCACGCAGAGGATCTGGGATCTATTCCCGATACTGCCAGGGCATTTTCCTCAGTGGTAGGATTGGAACGGGATACACTCAGCCTCACGATGCCATTTTGGAGCTACTTAAGTGAGAAGTAGCAGCTCGAAGGTCTGCTGGGTGCGTTGTGCTGTTCCCGTGGCCCATTGGGTGACACCAGCAGCAGGGGCTGAAATAGCCGCCCGTTGTGGCCGAGTGGTTCTAGACGCTTCAGTCTGGAACAGCGCGACTGCTACAGTAGCAGGTTCGACTCCTGCCTCGGGCATGAATGTATGTGATGCCCTTAGGTTAGTTAGGTTTAAGTAGTTCTAAGTTCTAGGGGACTGATGACCTCAGATGTTAAATTTCCCAAAGCTCTTTTAAATTCTGATTTAATAATCGATCCCCTATCTCTTCTATATCTTCTCCTATTTCTTCTTTTATCACACCATAAAAGACTTCCCCCTCATACAGGCCTTAATGTACTCTTTCCACCTCTCCGCTCTCTCCTCTGCATTTAAAAGTGGAATTCCCGTTGCACTCTTAATGTTACCACCCTTGTGCTTTTCTATATGCTGTCCTTCCAACAATCATTCCTTCACACTTTTCATGCTTCCACTTTGTCTTAGATTCCCTGCACTTCCTATTTACGTGACTCGTAACCAACTTATATTTCTGCATTCCTGAATTTCGCTGAACATTTTTATATTTCATTCTATCATCGACCAGCTGAAGTATTTCTTCTGTTACACATGGTTTCTTTGCAGTTACCGTATTTGTACTTACGTTTCTCTTCCCAACTTCAGAGATTGCCCTTTTTAGAGATGTCCATTCCTCTTCAATTGAAATGCCTGCTGAGCTGTTCTGTATCACAGTATCTATATCTGTAGAGAACTTACTACTTCTGTGTCCCAATTTTTTGCATATTGATTCTTCCTGACTAGTCTCTTAAACTTCAGGCAATCATTACTAAACTGTGATCTGTGTCTATATCTGCTCCTGGGAACGTCTCACACACCTGTATCTGATTTTGGAATCTCTTCCTGATCATGATGCGATGTAACTGAAATTTTCCCGTATCTCTCAGCCTTTTCCAAGTATACCTCCTCCTCTTGCCATTGCTGAACAAAGTATTTGCTATTAGTAAATTTATTGCAGAACTCAATTAGCCTTTATCCTCTCTCACTCCTAGTACCAAGCCCGTATTCTCCCGTAGCCCTTCCTTCTACCCCTTCCTGAACAACTGCATTCCAGTCCCCCCTGGCTATTAGATTTTCGTCTCTCGTTACGTACTGAAGTAGTCTTTCAGCGTTCTCATACACTTTCTCTGTCTCTTGATCTTCAGCTTGCGACGTAAGCACGCATACCTGAACTATCATTGTCGGCGTTGATTTACTGTCGATTCTAATGAGGTCTACCCTATCACTGAACTGTGCACAGTGACTCACTCTCTGCCCTACATTCCTATTCATAGCGAATGTACTCCTGTCATATCATTTTCTGTTGCTGTTGATATTACCCTATACACACCTGACCAAAAATCCTTGTCTTCTTTCCAATTCACTTCACTGGCCTTCACTATATCTACACTCCTGGAAATTGAAATAAGAACACCGTGAATTCATTGTCCCAGGAAGGGGAAACTTTATTGACACATTCCTGGGGTCAGATACATCACATGATCACACTGACAGAACCACAGGCACATAGACACAGGCAACAGAGCATGCACAATGTCGGCACTAGTACAGTGTATATCCACCTTTCGCAGCAATGCAGGCTGCTATTCTCCCATGGAGACGATCGTAGAGATGCTGGATGTAGTCCTGTGGAACGGCTTGCCATGCTATTTCCACCTGGCGCCTCAGTTGGACCAGCGTTCGTGCTGGACGTGCAGACCGCGTGAGACGACGCTTCATCCAGTCCCAAACATGCTCAATGGGGGACAGATCCGGAGATCTTGCTGGCCAGGGTAGTTGACGTACACCTTCTAGAGCACGTTGGGTGGCACGGGATACATGCGGACGTGCATTGTCCTTTTGGAACAGCAAGTTCCCTTGCCGGTCTAGGAATGGTAGAACGATGGGTTCGATGACGGTTTGGATGTACCGTGCACTATTCAGTGTCCCCTCGACGATCACCAGTGGTGTACGGCCAGTGTAGGAGATCGCTCCCCACACCATGATGCCGGGTGTTGGCCCTGTGTGCCTCGGTCGTATGCAGTCCTGATTGTGGCGCTCACCTGCACGGCGCCAAACACGCATACGACCATCATTGGCACCAAGGCAGAAGCGACTCTCATCGCTGAAGACGACACGTCTCCATTCGTCCCTCCATTCACGCCTGTCGCGACACCACTGGAGGCGGGCTGCACGATGTTGGGGCGTGAGCGGAAGACGGCCTAACGGTGTGCGGGACCGTAGCCCAGCTTCATGGAGACGGTTGCGAATGGTCCTCGCCGATACCCCAGGAGCAACAGTGTCCCTAATTTGCTGGGAAGTGGCGGTGCGGTCCCCTACGGCACTGCGTAGGATCCTACGGTCTTGGCGTGCATCCGTGCGTCGCTGCGGTCCGGTCCCAGGTCGACGGGCACGTGCACCTTCCGCCGACCACCGGCGACAACATCGATGTACTGTGGAGACCTCACGCCCCACGTGTTGAGCAATTCGGCGGTACGTCCACCCGGCCTCCCGCATGCCCACTATACGCCCTCGCTCAAAGTCCGTCAACTGCACATACGGTTCACGTCCACGCTGTCGCGGCATGCTACCAGTGTTAAAGACTGCGATGGAGCTCCGTATGCCACGGCAAACTGGCTGACACTGACGGCGGCGGTGCACAAATGCTGCGCAGCTAGCGCCATTCGACGGCCAACACCGCGGTTCCTGATGTGTCCGCTGTGCCGTGCGTGTGATCATTGCTTGTACAGCCCTCTCGCAGTGTCCGGAGCAAGTATGGTGGGTCTGACACACCGGTGTCAATGTGTTCTTTTTTCCATTTCCAGGAGTGTAGATTGAGGTTAGCATTTCCCTTTTCAGATTTTCTAGCTTCCCTACCACTACTTCTGGCCTTCCACGCCCCAACCCATAGAACGTTATCCCTTCGTTGGTTATTCCCCCATCCCCCTTGGCAGTCTCCTCCCGGAGATCCAAATGGGGGACTATTCCAGAATCTTTTGCCTTTGGGGCAATCGTCATGACACTTTTCCAGTTACAGGCTAACGTTCTGTGGATACACATTATGTATCTTGAATGCAGTGGTTTCCATTGCCTTTTGAAGTCCGCAGTTCGTGGTCTGGTGGCTAGCGTTGCTGTCTCTGGATCACAGGGTCTCGGGTTCGATTCCCGGCCGGGTTGTGGATTTTTCCCTGCCCAGGGACGGGGTGTTTGTGTTGTCTTCATCAACTTAATCATCATCATCGTCATCATTAGTGACGGTAGCTAGATTGGACTGTGCAAAAAAATTGTACTGTGTAAAAATTGGAACTTCGTACGAGTGCGATGACCGCGCAGTTGAGCGCCCCAAAATCAGACATCATCATCATCGCCTTTTGAAGCATCATGCCGTTAATCATTGTTAATTCTTCTGTCTCTAGGGGCAGTTTCGAAACCCAAGGGAGAGAGAGTGCCCTGAACCTCTGCTCGCTCCTCTGCCCTCTTTGACAAGGCTGTTGGCAGAATGAGGGTGTCTTTTTATGCCGGAATTCTTTGGGTGCCAATTTTGATGATTTTTATTCAAAATTTGAGCGGTGGCAGGGTTCTAATCTGGGACCAACGACAGTTTCATTTTTTTATCTCATTTTGTTCGTTAATGGTGGTTGTATTCGTTCGGAGCGGACGTTCCATGTTGCTTGTTCGTTGCTCCATCAACTCAGTTTTTTTATTACAAAGGGCAGCTAAGCCTCTGACCGAACACACTGGGCTACCATGCCGGCACCCCTTGACCACGCGTCATAAGTGTGGAATATCGTTTTAAAACGGTTCTCCCCGTTGATCTTTATGCCGTATGTGCTATTTTGTTCCCAAGCCCTGTCCAGTTCTCCAGTGTAGATCTTCAAAACAGTTGGAGACCTATCATATCCTTGTCTGACTACCTGCGTTGTTCTTAATTATTTACACTTGTCATCTCCATCTTCGATATTTTTTTTTTAATTTGATGTGCCCTGTCTGTTTGAAAAGAGTTTTTACGCGCCCAGTAAAAACCTTAAATTACTGAGAATCTATTACGAAAATGCGGATGGAGCAAGAAATGAGCCACTGGGTTTATGACCCGATATTGTTGCCCCTGTCTGGAAAGATTAATTGATGTGACTGTGCATCATTCTGTGTGTTACATTATTTAAATAACCCCAAGTTATTTTTATTTTATGTAGTGGGAACATATAATCCTTATCTGGCACACTGAGCTCAAGAACAGACGCATCACCACAATTAGTAGGTGTGGATTAACTTCAATCAAACTTGGTGTAGATATAAGACTTACTGGCTGACAAAAATACTGTGGACATAGCACATCTCTAGCTTCTAGAAGTAGGTTGGAAAGTCATGTAAGGGAATGTGATGGCTTAACTCTAGAATGGATGTGAAAATCTCAAGGGAAAAAAAAGTTTGGCTTAAACTCCACGAGGTCATTATACACTCCTGGAAATTGAAATAAGAACACCGTGAATTCATTGTCCCAGGAAGGGGAAACTTTATTGACACATTCCTGGGGTCATATACATCACATGATCACACTGACAGACCCACAGGCACATAGACACAGGCAACAGAGCATGCACAATGTCGGCACTAGCACAGTGTATATCCACCTTTCGCAGCAATGCAGGCTGCTATTCTCCCATGGAGACGATCGTAGAGATGCTGGATGTAGTCCTGTGGAACGGCTTGCCATGCCATTTCCACCTGGCGCCTCAGTTGGACCAGCGTTCGTGCTGGACGTGCAGACCGCGTGAGACGACGCTTCATCCAGTCCCAAACATGCTCAATGGGGGACAGATCCGGAGATCTTGCTGGCCAGGGTAGTTGACTTACACCTTCTAGAGCACGTTGGGTGGCACGGGATACATGCGGACGTGCATTGTCCTGTTGGAACAGCAAGTTCCCTTGCCGGTCTAGGAATGGTAGAACGATGGGTTCGATGACGGTTTGGACGTACCGTGCACTATTCAGTGTCCCCTCGACGATCACTAGTGGTGTACGGCCAGTGTAGGAGATCGCTCCCCACACCATGATGCCGGGTGTTGGCCCTGTGTGCTTCGGTCGTATGCAGTCCTGATTGTGGCGCTCACCTGCACGGCGCCGAACACGCATACGACCATCATTGGCACCAAGGCAGAAGCGACTCTCATCGCTGAAGACGACACGTCTCCATTCGTCCCTCCATTCACGCCTCTCGCGACACCACTGGAGGCGGGCTGCACGATGTTGGGGCGTGAGCGGAAGACGGCCTAACGGTGTGCGGGACCGTAGCCCAGCTTCATGGAGACGGTTGCGAATGGTCCTCGCCGATACCCCAGGAGCAACAGTGTCCCTAATTTGCTGGGAAGTGGCGGTGCGGTCCCCTACGGCACTGCGTAGGATCCTACGGTCTTGGCGTGCATCCGTGCGTCGCTGCGGTCCGGTCCCAGGTCGACGGGCACGTGCACCTTCCGCCGACCACTGGCAACAACATCGATGTACTGTGGAGGCCTCACGCCCCACGTGTTGAGCAATTCGGCGGTACATCCACCCGGCCTCCCGCATGCCCACTATACGCCCTCGCTCAAAGTTCGTCAACTGCACATACGGTTCACGTCCACGCTGTCGCGGCATGCTACCAGTGTTAAAGACTGCGATGGAGCTCCGTATGCCACGGCAAACTGGCTGACACTGACGGCGGCGGTGCACAAATGCTGCGCAGCTAGCGCCATTCGACGGCCAACACCGCGGTTCCTGGTGTGTCCGCTGTGCTGTGCGTGTGATCATTGCTTGTACAGCCCTCTCGCAGTGTCCGGAGCAAGTATGGTGGGTCTGACACACCGGTGTCAATGTGTTCTTTTTTCCATTTCCAGGAGTGTAGATGTAGAGGGGACGTGAAAGGAGTTGTTGTAGAACGCTTTATAGGCCTCCGCCTGAGATCAGCCAGTATTTCATGGCACTGAAATAATTCATTAAAACACGGTCGCCGGATTAAAGGAAATCTACGATTCTTCTAAAAGAAAAAACGACATAGTTTAATCGTAACAGAGATGCTCTGGATCAAAGTTCGATCCTGCTCATAGGGTTACACACCAGTATTGTGACCTTGGACAGGTTCCAGAGCTGCAAAATGAGCGGCGTAGCAATACAGAATCTATGAGTTTCCCTGAATTTACGAACACAGAACTACTGGCGAAACCAGCATACATTCTTAATGCACATCAATACACAACTTGTGATGGTAGAATCGTACGAAGTCAGACTGTAAAGGGTCAACCGCCCCTTACGTGTCCTGAACAATATATCTTTGCCTCGCGCGGGTCGCAGTAGGTACTATCGCTAGTGGAGAGCCCGGTGCTCCGAGCGGTCAATGTTGAGACTCCGAGCGAGTAAGTCGTTGGCGGCTAAGCGAGGAGGGCGGCCGACCCCATTTACAATTGTTTAACTGCTGTGTGTGTCACCCAACGCCGTGGGCCTGACCTTCATCTACATAATTACTCTGCAATTCACATTTAAGTGCTTGGCAGAGGGTTCATCGAACCACAATCATACCATCTCCCTACCATTCCACTCCCGAACAGCGCACGGGAATAACGAACACCTAAACCTTTCTGTTCGAGCTCTTATTTCTCTTATTTTATTTTGATGATCATTCCTACCTATGTAGCTTGGGCTCAACAAAATATTTTCGCATTCGGAAGAGAAAGTTAGTGACTGAAATTTCGTAAAGAGATCTCGCCGCGACGAAAAACGTTTTTGCTTTAATAACTTCCATCCCAACTCGCGTATCATATTTGCCACACTCTCTCCCCTATTACTTGATAATACAAAACGAGCTGCCCTTTTTTGCACCCTTTCGATGTCCTCCGTCAATCCCACGCGGTAAGGATCCCACACCGTGCAGCAATATTCTAACAGAGGACGAACGAGTGTAGTGTAAGCTGTCTCTTTAGTGGACTTGTTGCATCTTCTGAGTGTCCTGCCAATGAAACGCAACCTTTGGCTCGCCTTTCCCACAACTCGAATTTTCGCGATTTCTGAGGGTGTGGTTTGGCAGCAACCTAAGAGGGCGGCTGAAATTGCAATGCTGCAGTCTGAGGCAGAGGCGCATCCTGCATGGACGTGACCGAATAACTCGTCTCCTCTCTAACACTGTCCATCTACAAGTGGCTCTGGTTACATCTCGAAAACCTTTGGCGTTTCTTCCACAACTGATGTAGGCAAAGAAGTGCGCTACTCAGGCATTTGGGGGCTTTTGAGGACACATTGTTTGGAGATCTGTGTGTGGTCTTGGGACTGTACCCAGTAGACTATACCATGAGACACTGGGCCGCAGGGAAGGTTGGGCAAGACAACTGCTGCAACAGGCGAAGAAATAAAGATATAAACGCCACTTAAAGAGAGGGCTGTCAGATAGCTGGCAACGGGAATGCGACAGCAGTAATAAGGGCAGAAGGGTTTACACCGTTAGGAATATTTGTTTGTTTATTTACTTATTTATTTAACCTAATATCATTAGGGCTGTCAGGTTCTATTACATGGGACCAGTACCTTTTTTACATCGTAGTTACCTAAGAAATAACAATTGTAGAATGATAACTAGTATTAAAATGATTTGAGTGTCTGAAATGGCAGCGTGACTAAATAATACTGACTATGAACTAATGAAGTTAATAGTGAGCACTCCCTCTTCAGGCCACGAGTGGTCTACCGGGAGAATCCGACCGCCGTGTCATCCTCAGTTGAGGATGCAGGTAGGAGGGGCGTGTGGTCAGCACACCGCTCTCCCGGTCGTTATGATGGTTTTCTTTGACCGGACCCGCTACTATTTGGTCGAGTAGCTCCTCAATTGGCATCACGAGGCTCAATGCACCCCAAAAAATGGCAACAGCGCACGGCGGCAGGATGGTCAGCCATCCAAGTGCCGGCCACGTCCGACAGCGCTTATCTTCGCTCATCTCACGGGAACCGGTGTATCCACTGCGGCAAGGCCGTTGCCCAAGTTAATAGTGGCAGTACTTTTACTGGTGCAGCTGCTGCAACTAATGGTGATAGTAGTAATAACAACAACAATAATAATAGTGACAATAAGTACGATAGTAATATCAATGATGATCGTTGCAGATATAAAATGAATTTATAGGTGTACCGAATAGATGTTTTGTGATGGATTGACTTCCGACAAAAGGAAATCTAAGAGACTTCATCCACTAAGAAATCTAAGAAGTGACGAAGATCAGGTTCCATAGAGGGATGTGCGTGGGTAATCATTACTATTGTCATAGCATGTATCTCATTGACTATCTTCTGAAATATCCATTTCATTTATATCCGAACGGTCACTAAGTAACTTATCCTGCTCTTCAATCTAGCATTTATAGATATCAAGTAAATCTGAAATGTCTAGCTTTAAACCTTTGAGCGCAACATACAGTAACTTCAACGTCTTCTCTACGCCACCTGCGACGTGCCCCTCACCACGCAAATGTTGATCAAAAACCCGTCCTCTCAGTAAAGAGCGACATATTCCTTCAACCAGGTCGTGAAACATCTAACCGTATCACCGATGTGAAACTTCTCACAAGATCCACATTCCAAACTATTGGCGCCATATGCAACATATTTATTTATATTTTCCTGCTTTAGCTTCTTTTCCAGTTCAAGTTTTGACCAGTACTTTAAAAGATAATCCACTTGGAACATTATCTGGAACCTCTACGGAAAAGCCGAAAACATTTCTTCGGTTAGGAGCCTACGGTATTGCAGGATCATAAACTTTTTCTCTTTAAGCGCAGCTTTATCCCGTTTATGCCTCCAATATATTCCCAATACCATGTTACAACTGTTAACAGTTATTTCTGCACCTCATATCCCTTATTTGGCAGTTGTCGCAGACGTGAAACCATCTCGTGAAAGAAAGCCCTTTTGTTTTTCGTCGTATATTTAGAATCAATCCTAACTATCACATACGTGTGCGGATGTTTATGGTACTTTTAGTAGCCTGGTCCATCTCTCTCATAGTCTTGACAAATCAAGAAAAATTATTTAGTTATTATTTTATTACTAAGTGTACATTTTAAGTGTGTGTGTTATTGGTTGAAAATAGAATGCAGGGCTAGTCATTCTGCTTCCACTCTCTTCAGTATAAGAAAACTGTCGTCCACATAACGCTTATGAAAGACTACCTCTCATGTCAAACATGTGTTACTGACGAAGAAAAATGGGACTTAAATGCTAAGGTCATCAGTCCCTAAGCTTACACACTACTTAACCTAAATTATCCGAAGGAGAAACACACACATCCATGCCCGAGGGAGGACTCGAACATCCGCCGGGACCAGCCGCACAGTCCAGGACTGTTACTAATTTCTCCTATATAATGCGGGAGATTATTCCAGAGTTGGTGTCTGAGAAGGGTTTCGAGAAAATAGCTGCGCGATGGGGTGGGACAGTAAACATTTTGCTCTGACGTAAACAGGTGTTTCTGCCATCTTGTTCAGACAAGAGCGTTAAGGCCGAGGAGAGATATGGAGACAGTGTTCACTGATAGAACAGTAGGGAAGACCTGGAGCATAGAACGCTCTCCACGACAGCTATGCATATGGTGATGAAATGTGATCAAATAGTCAAACATCACAAGCATAACAAACACAGGCTTTCACAGCCAGTTCCAGGGTCTGTGAGCTTTCCTTAGAAAGGACTTGTAGGACATCATCGCTGTGATAGATAACTGGAGTTTCTCTTTCAGGTCAAGGGGAAGAATTTTTTTATATTTTTCTAGGACATGGGGATTCTGAGGCCTTCTTTCACAATGTACTTACTGTACGTTCTCAGTCTAATCCAAATATCTATCTACAAAGACCCAAGCAAAGGCATGATGTACTTCCTGAATGGACATAATCCTTAACGAATGCATTTACACCATATGCTTTCAGTGGAAGAGAATAATGTAGGCCCTACTTATGGGCAGAAAGGCTCCCCAGAGCACACTCGTAACACGTTAAACACTTCTCACAGCCGGCCGGAGTGGCCGTGCGGTTCTAGGTGCTACAGTCTGGAGCCGAGCGACCACTACGGTCGCAGGTTCGAATCCTGCCTCGGGCATGGATGTGTGTGATGACCTTAGGTTAGTTAGGTTTAATTAGTTCTAAGTTCTAGGCGACTGATGACCTCAGAAGTTAAGTCGCATAGTGCTCAGAGCCGTTTGAACCAACACTTCTCACAAAGGCCAGACGAGTAGAGCACACAGACGAGTACAGGTACAATGCGATTAGAGACGAAATATCGTGGAAAGAAATCGACAGTGCGACAGACTCTATCTGAAAGGCCCCGCACCACCAGTAAAAAACAACGGCAAAATAGACCTGACATGAGAACCAGGACGCAACAGACAATCAACGTAACAGACACTTCAGAGGCTCAAACGACAGCACAGACGATGATGATGGGGAATTCCTTGTCCAAATCACCTAGTACTTAACCAGTGGCAGGTAAAACTTGAACATTGTACATAGCCAAACAGCATAGTAACACCAAGAACGAGCAACCGGTGCATGACTTGATGTCTTTCCGAGATGTCACCCAATACTCCACTAGCCTTTGGTGGTGGTAATCTACAGCTTATCTTTGTCTTCCCTGTCATCTTCAAACTTGCTTCAATTTCAACAAACATTCTTCTTTAACATCCTCCGATACTGTTGATTGATTGAATTTTTCTTTCTATCTCATTGTTCCACTTTTTTTAATAACCAATATTTGCTTAGAACAAGAAATAATTGCAGAATGTACAACCTTCTTTTTAATGATAAGCAAAAGGTACCTAAATATGCAATAAATGAAACAAATTTAAAAAAGGAAATTAAATAACTTCAGAGAATCTGCTTCCCATACAATTGGTGTCATACACACGCTCCTTCCGCAGTTTCACCAGAAGAATTTGTCTCTGTTAAGTTGCCTGACAAGATTGGTTTCACACGAGGCATAATACCTCTTTCAACTTTTAACGTAATGGCCTAGAAGTAATTTTCTGTCCGAAGAAGCGGCCATTGTACAAAATTCACTTCCATATGTGACCACGAGTCACATGACGCCAAATATTCGCTTGTCCCTTCCTCTTACAACAAGTAGCTCACGTCAGTCACAGTTTTAACAAAGACATCTACTAATACCTAACTGTGCTTCAATGCGACGCTTCTAGCTTTGTGGTGGTGAACCGAAATATTCGAACCACTACAGGCTGCCACACACACTGAGTTGACAAAAGCCGTGGGACACCTCCCAATATCGTGTCGGACCTCCTTTTGCCCACATTGGTGCAGCAACTCGACGTGGGGTGGACTCAACAAGTCGTTGGAAGTCCCTAGAAAAAATACGGAACCTTGTTGCCTCTATAACCGTCCATAGTTCCGAAAGTGTTGGCAGTGCATGATTTTGTACACGAACTGACCTCTCAATTGTGTGCCATAAAACTTCGATGGGATTCATGTCGGGAAATCTTGGTGGCCTAATCAGTCTCTCGAACTCTCCAGAATATTCTTCAAACCAATCGTGATCAGTTATGGTCCAGTGTTACTCATAAAAGTTTCATCGTTGAATGGTTGAAAATGGTCTCAAAGTAGCCGAACATAACCATTTACAGTCAATGATCGGTTCAGTTGGACCAGAGAACCCATCTGCGCCACACTCGAACCCTACCATCATCTCTAACCAACAGAAATTGAGACTCATCTGATGAGGCTACCGCTTTCCAGTCCTCTAGGGCCCCGCTGATATGGTCACGAGTTGAGGAGACGTGCTGCAGGCGATGACGTGTTTCACGCAGTTCTATTAGTCTGTTAGCACTAACAACTCTACGGAAACGCTGCTGCTCTCGGTCGTTAAGTAAAGGCCGTGGTGAGAGGCAATGCCTGAAATTTGGTATTCTCTTCACACTCTTGACACTGTGGATCTCGGAATATTGAATTCCCTGTAAGGTGTCAGGCAAATCCAACACCTTCCATGAAAACCCTGACATGATAAGCAAATCCAGTAGTATGTCACATAGCTACGAATAAATCGTGACATTAAATTGACCAAAGTAATACGAGTAACGAGTGAGCAAATGGAATACCACAGACTAACACAAGAATGCCTAAATGCATGTCATACCTTCCCACCGTGAGACAGACGCAGTTCCGAGGGGAGAAACGAGAACAGAAGCTGAGAGCAGAACCGTGTTAAGCTGGAAGGCCCTACGATAAGGGACGGACACCCACGTCGCCAGCTAACCGCTAGGACCACCCCAGCCGCAAGTTGTAGCGTGAGACTTTTTTTCGTCTCTGTTACGTTGCAAACTTTAAAAACATTTCCCCACCACGAACAGTATAACGTTTCTCATCGGATAAACAGATTTTTTGTAGGCGGAGCTTAAGGTTAACATTGAGACCCTGATTGTTCAGATGAAAACACAGCCATATAGTTTTTTTTAAACCAACTTCGGTAAATTGTAGTAAGGAGAAGTTAGGGGGGAGTTGCTTCCGAGACGGGGAGGTGAGAGGAGCTGTGCCGCCCGCTGCCCCCTGACGAACACCGACAAGGTAATGAACGCACGCGATGCCGCATTTTTGAGTGCATAAGCCTTCACTCAGAACTGCAGGTCTCATCTGTTACATCCCCTTTTTACGTAATACTAGTGTCGATCGTCAATTAAAGCTCATGGTGTTCACATTTGCCACTTGAAGTAAAAATCTGAAACGCGATGATCTTTCTGTTATGTAGTTATTGAGAAGCCACATCAGCCACTGTAATTTACGACCAATTAGATAAGTAATTAAAGATAATTGAGGGACACTGTAGACCATTTTGATAGTTTTCTCTCTTGTGAAACTTAATTTAAACGTAGATTATAGATGTGATATGGCATAGGTCATCCTTCGATCCATTGTAGAACTTGGAAACCCATTCAGGGAATATTCGTTCACATTTTTGTTGAACGCAGTTGGTTTTTACCATCCAGTATTAAAACATTTCCTTTTATCAATAGTGCAATTTATAAACAATGTTTTGTGAGTAGAATAAAATTTCCAATAGTAAACTTAACTGCTTTTTCGACGTTATTTTACGAGCTAACTAAAAATAGGAAAGCCTTGAACCCCTTCCACTAAATTTAGTTAGTATTAAGATTCTTTTACAGGGAGTGCAGTGGAGCTGACGCTGAAATCATTAAGTATTTGGTTATGTCAACGCTAGTCTCACTGAACTCTTCTGAACTCTACATGTCATGTTTGGTCTGCCGTCTCCTTACCAGCAACAGGTCCCAGGTTCAAACTAGTCAATTCCCTAAAAAACACGCTCAGAGCGTCGTTGCGCGAAAGTGGTAGGGAGACACGATATAGAACAAACAGACTCCACGCAGAATGTTAGATCCCTAACTGATCATAATAGGAACTTTTTCACATGAATCACCTCAGCACAAACGACAGCTCCGCCAATGCACTGCCCTCTTATAGTTTATGTACTCGATACTACCGCCGCCTGTATATGTCCATATAGCTATCCCGTGACTTTTGTCACCTCATTGTACAAAATCGAACAACGAACTGTAGACAGATACCAGTACCCTTCTTGTAAAGCTTGAGATTGAGTTAAATAAGTTATTAGGTTAAGGTTGGTAATCAGCAACTGAAATTCTACTTTGTCTGAGTTGCTGTTGTGATTTATGCAGTCGGGTACTGTTCTGTCCCAGGCAGATGCGGCCGCCAGCGTGGGGTTCTTGATGTCATCGGAGAGGCCAGCGGACGACCTGTGCCTTCTGTCCTCGTGCCAGCACCTCATCATGGCCTACGGCACCTTCGGGCTGACCGCGGCCATCCTGTCCGGCGGCCGGACCATCATGTACGACACAGTCCACCACGGCGCTCACCCACAGCCTGCCCCTCAGATGATGACATCACTGGTCCCTCACTGGCGTCTCATTCCATAGAGTCAGCTACTTGCTCCATCCCAAAGGATGAAGTCACTGCTCTCACGCTGGTACGTCGTCCCATAGCAGCTCCTGTTTGTCTCATCCCAAAGGGTGATATCACTAATAGTATACTGGTGCCTCATCTCCCAGTGACCATTGTTCGCATTATCCCAGAAGGTGACATCACTAGTGCTGCACTAATGAATTCGTCTTATGGTGCCTCCACCCACATCATCCCGGAGGATGATGTTGTTGTTCCCACAATGGCGTGTCACCTGTTAGGGCCCCCTGTCTGTGGCCTGCATAGCACTGAGAAAACTTCTGTTTGTTCCCTAATTTCTTAAAGTAAGTGGACTTCTAATCTGTTATCAAACATAAAAAATCTTCTGAGGGTTAGACCGCGCTGTTCTCGTCTTCCATTTCTTCTCCAGACTTTAAAAAACTATGGGAACAATAAAAGAACACAGTGAAAAACAGAAAAGCCACTCAAGTTTCAAACAGAGGGTGAAATCGTTACTAGTGGATTACAAGGAGCATTGTGGCCAGGATGTACATTTTGATAATGTTAGAGTTCTAACAAAATAATGTAATATTTGTAAATGGAGTGTCCGAAAGTTGAGATCTGCAAGAATAAGTGAATTTCAACAGAGATGATAGCAATATATGCTTCCCACCATTAAGAAATTAACTATCCAGCCATAGTGAATGAGGAATAGAGGTGGCAAAGGCACTCGTTCCCCACAATTCGATTTCCACACAGTGTGAATCCAGAAGTTTGCTCACTCACCTTGATGCTTGTGTAAAGCTGCCAGGTGCACAAACAGAACAGTGAGACTCGGCATCATATCTAGCCATAAATTTTGCTCTACAATTCATACTATCTATTTTAATTGTCCTACATCTCCTTCTAAACCATTGAACCGATTTCAGCCGAACGTGGTACACGTATCACTTACTGTCAGGCAATAGTTGCTGTGTGGTAACAACCGTCTACCTATCATAGATATCACTTCATAAACAATGAGATGCCTAAAAATCTGCCACATCAAGCACGATGTTTAAATTTATTATTTCTGTGCTTCTAACGTTATTCGTAATAAATTTCGCTGAAAGTATCCACATATGCCGTTAAATGAACCTACAATTTATATCATGGTACCACACATAGTTCAGAAGATATGACATCACAAACGCTGAGAAACGTGAAAAGCTGCCGCATCATTCATGACGTTTAAATTTATTGCTTCTTTGCTTTAAACACCATTCGCAACATATTTCACAAGAAGTATCCATATATGCCACTGAATGCATCTACACAAATTTACCATTGTACGAGACGTGTTTTAAGAGATACAACGTCATAAACACTGAGATGTGTGAAAAAATGCCACGTCAATGCAAGACGTTTTAGTGCATTTCTTCTTTACTGCTAAGACACATCTCGAGTCGAGTCAAGTTTAGGAAATCCCTGACTTCTGGCAAGGCTTTTGACAGCTTTCAACTGCAAAGCGCGAACGGCTGAAAGCGAAACAACAGTCGCCTATGGAGCTATGAAGAGACAGTGCCATAGAGACTTTCACGAAATCATGTTGTAAACGCGCGAAGCAGCTGCAACCAGCTTACAGAAAATGTTTTAGAATTTTAAATGTCTTTTCACGAAAATACGATAGTGAAATTTTTTAATATTATGCAACAAACACAGTTCACAGTTTGTTTTCGTATCTAATAGAAAATTGGCCACATGACTACCCGGGTAGTGCCGGGCACGTCAGCTAGTAAACGAAAAAATCAGTAAGCAGCCTTATGATTTGGCAATTATGATAACTAAGTTCACACCCTTCTTAATTGCTCTGTCTTCTTTCTAAGGTTATTTTTGTCAAAATAAACTGGAGGTTCTTCACTAAACAATTACTTTCCTTCTGGGAAGGAAAGACGAAAGATATTCAATGACTTTGTTCATTTCCATTAGAGTTATAAAGAAATAAAAATAATATGTTGTTATAAGTATTAATATTTCTCATTATTTTTCTTAGAAATCATTTTCTGGGACTCTTTTAAATTGCACAACAACATCATCTTTGCGATCCAGTCGATTTGCGCTTTATTGTTTGTCCACTGGGCATTTACGAAAGAGAACAACCTTACAACGCTGGAATTGTAGACGGGAATTGCAAAATAATATTCTGCTGGTTGCATTTACTCCTAGTAAAATTCTTCATTACGCTGTGGTATGAAATTAAGCATGTGGCAAATGCTATTTGAAGCCAGAATCATCTTCTGTTTCTTGCATGAATTTTGTGAAATTTTGCAGCTGATCAAAGAATTCGTAGCAACGTCGGGCGTCAGCCGAAACAGATGCCAGTGAACCAGCGACCGGCTTATGTCAACAGGGTTTATAAGGGTGTTTTTGATCCGTCGTTGCACCTACAAAAATGAATGATTTTTTTCACCACACGCGTTTCGCTTTATTGAGGCAAAGCATCATCATTGGTCTGTAATTCAGGTTATTTAAATTTTGATTTGCTTTTTAGATCGAAGGGTTCGCGCTGTGAGGAACTTTCTCCTTGCTGCAACGAGAGTTCCATGAATTTAATAATTTGCTTTGACTTTTTTAGTATTCCTGTTACTATTACCGTTTTCCTCTCTTAGTTGCCAAAAAGTGGTATTATTTGATGCACTGGAAATGTTACATAATGTTTTCCTGCTGTTATGTAAGCTTAAAATAAACTTCTCGTCTACATAAAGTGCTGAACACAATTATACTATGTGATCAAAAGTATCCGGACACCCCCAGTAACATACGTTTTTTATATTAGGTGCATTGTGCTGCCACCCACTGCCAGGTACTCCATATCAGCGACCTCAGTACTGACTAGACATCATGAGAGAGCAGAATAGGGCGCTCAGCGGAACTTCCGGACTTCGAACGTGGTCAGTTGATTGAGTGTCATTTGTGCCACACGTCTGTACGCGAGATTTCCACACTCCTAAACATCCCTAGGTCCGCTGTTTCCGATGTGGTAGTAAATTGGAAACGTGAAGGGACACGTACAGCACAAAAGCGTACAGACCGACCTCGCCTGTTGACTGACAGAGACCACAGACAGTTGAAGAGGGTCGTAATGTGTAATAGGCAGACATCTATCCAGACCATCACACAGGTATTACAATCTGTATCAGGATCCACTGCAAGTACTATGACAGTTAGACGGGAGGTGAGAAAACTTGGATTTCATAGTCGAGCGGCTGCTCATAAGCCACACATCACTCTGGTAAGTGCCGAATGACGCCTCGCTTGGTGTAACGAGCACAAACATTGGACGATTGAACAGTGGAAGAACGTTGTGTGGAGGGACGAATCACGGTACCCAATGTGGCAATCCGATGGCAGGGTGTGGATACGGCGATTGCCCGGTGAACGTCTGCCAGCTTGTGTAATCCCAACAGTAAAATTCAGAGGTGGTGGTGGTGTGCTGTGGTCGTATTTTTCATGGAGGGGGCTTGCACGCCTTGTTGTTTTATGTGGCACTATTGTAGCAAAGGCCTAAATTGGCGTTTTAAGCACCTTGTTGCTTCTCACTGTTGAAGCGCAATTCGGGGATGGCGATTGCTTCTGTTCAAGCTTCACTCAGTTCTTCTTCCAATCGCAAATGGTTGCTTTACCAACACCCAGTTCCATTGCCGGTTTAGATACATTCTCACCAATGTCTATCTGCTTCAAAGCATTCAGTTTTTCTTTGAGAGTTAACGTTGTATGTTTCTGTTTACTCGTGTCGAGAATACATACACCACTACACCTGAACGAATACAATTCAACTGTCACTCGTACAAGTGATTGATAATTAATGTAACCAGGTTCTTTGCGAGCCCACTGGCAGTGCACTGACCGCAGGCACTATGGAGGTCTCAAAAATGAACAACAACATGGGCAGCGAATGAGATTGAGCCATTGTTCCCACACTTGCTACCATGGTGTACCTACTTATCTGCTTGGTATACTTCATTCTAGAAACTCGTCGCCATAATTCCAGTTAATCCAAACAAGTCAGTAATCCAAACAAGGTCCGGTCCCAATTAATTCAGATTAACGGGGCTCTACTGTATTAATTAGCCCAAAATCTGATCACCACTAAATATAATCCAAAGACAAAGGTGACAACTCCAATAAATGAAAGGACAATGTACCTATACCTTGTAACATCCAAAGGAGTACAATCGGCTATCAGCAAACTAAAGAGTAAAATGTCCTGCAGATTTAATGGTATCCCTCACAAAATTATTAAATATAGTATTGATAATGTTGTCTCTAACTTGTGGACATAATCAATGACTCCATCGAAACTGGTGCATTTTCAAGTAAATTTAAGCAGTCAACAGTAACACCAGTTTATAAAATGGTGACAAGTTTGACATTAAAAATGTCTCTCTTTATCATTATTGTGACAAATAAATAAAAACAGGTATAGCTGTCCTTATGTTTTTATTTTATTTTGTTGGTACCAGTTTCAATGCTTCATTATCTGTATTTTTGAAAATAATTGAAAGAATAATGTATGACAGATTGCTAAACTTCCTAAACAAAAATAAAATTCTTCTAAATGCACAGAATGTTTTCAGAAAAGGCAAGTCTGCACAGATAGCTCTCTTCTGTTTCCTAAAACTTGTTTACAAAGTTATTGAGGACAAGGAACTGATCTGTGGGTTGTTTTTGAACCTTTCCAAAGTGGTTGACCTTATAAATCATAATCTACCGATGTTAAAACTGAATAATTATGGTGTCCGTGGTATTTCCTATGAGTGGTTCAAGTTATATTTAACTGAAAGGAAACAAAGAGTGCAAATTACTCAGGATAGAAATGTGTACAATTCTGAATGTAAAAAAGTTAATTATGGAGTGCCCCAGGGCTCAGTATTAGGACCATCGTTATTCTCTATTTTTATTAATGACTTATCCTCAACAGTGTTCAACAGCTGATACCATATTATTTGCTGATGATACTAGCTTCATTATAAAAGGGAAGAATGATTACGAGATGCAGCAAAAAATCGACAAAATAGCAGAACTGGCAGAAAAATGGTTGAAAGATAACGGTCTAGTTGTCAATGACAAGAAAACTGTATGGATGAACTTCAACCATATAATGAACAAAAATAGGAATAATGTAAAATTCACATTATTGAATAGCCAAATCCAGCAAAAGAATGACATAACATTTTTAGGATTATGGGTGGATGAGCATCTAAGATGGGAAAAACATGTAGAATTGCTTAATAAAAAATTAAGTGAGCACTGTTAGATATTAAGAGTTTAAAGATTGCTGCAATACCGAAACAGTGTTAAGTGCTTATTACACATGCATGCGTAGTCTACTGAACTATGGAATAGTGTTCTGAGGAAATACCTGTTTTGCAAAGCAGTCTTTTAGGCTCTAAAAGAAAGCTTTAAGATTAGTAAGTGATTTTGCTTACAGAGCACCATGTATAGGTATCTTTAAGGAATTAAAAATCATAACTTTACCATCTATATTTATACACTCCTGGAAATTGAAATAAGAACACCGTGAATTCATTGTCCCAGGAAGGGGAAACTTTATTGACACATTCCTGGGGTCAGATACATCACATGATCACACTGACAGAACCACAGGCACATAGACACAGGCAACAGAGCATGCACAATGTCGGCACTAGTACAGTGTATATCCACCTTTCGCAGCAATGCAGGCTGCTATTCTCCCATGGAGACGATCGTAGAGATGCTGGATGGAGTCCTGTGGAACAGCTTGCCATGCCATTTCCACCTGACACCTCAGTTGGACCAGCGTTCGTGCTGGACGTGCAGACCGCGTGAGACGACGCTTCATCCAGTCCCAAACATGCTCAATGGGGGACAGATCCGGAGATCTTGCTGGCCAGGGTAGTTGACTTACACCTTCTAGAGCACGTTGGGTGGCACGGGATACATGCGGACGTGCATTATCCTGTTGGAACAGAAAGTTCCCTTGCTGGTCTAGGAATGGTAGAACGATGTGTTCGATGACGGTTTGGATGTACCGTGCACTATTCAGTGTCCCCTCGACGATCACCAGTGGTGTACGGCCAGTGTAGGAGATCGCTCCCCACACCACGATGCCGGGTGTTGGCCCTGTGTGCCTCGGTCGTATGCAGTCCTGATTGTGGCGCTCACCTGCACGGCGCCAAACACGCATACGACCACCATTGGCACCAAGGCAGAAGCGACTCTCATCGCTGAAGACAACTCGTCTCCATTCGTCCCTCCATTCACGCCTGTCGCGACACCACTGGAGGCGGGCTGCACGATGTTGGGGCGTGAGCGGAAGATGGACTAACGGTGTGCGGGACCGTAGCCCAGCTTCATGGAGACGGTTGCGAATGGTCCTCGCCGATACCCCAGGAGCAACAGTGTCCCTAATTTGCTGGGAAGTGGCGGTGCGGTCCCCTACGGCACTGCGTAGGATCCTACGGTCTTGGCGTGCATCCGTGCGTCGCTGCGGTCCGGTCCCAGGTCGACGGGCACGTGCACCTTCCGCCGACCACTGGCAACAACATCGATGTACTGTGGAGACCTCATGCCCCACGTGTTGAGCAATTTGGCGGTACGTCCACCCGGCCTCCCGCATGCCCACTATACGCCCTCGCTCAAAGTCCGTCAACTGCACATACGGTTCACGTCCACGCTGTCGCGGCATGCTACCAGTGTTAAAGACTGCGATGGAGCTCCGTATGCCACAGCAAACTGGCTGACACTGACGGCGGCGGTGCACAAATGCTGCGCAGCTAGCGCCATTCGACGGCCAACACCGCGGTTCCTGGTGTGTCCGCTGTGCCGTGCGTGTGATCATTGCTTGTACAGCCCTCTCGCAGTGTCCGGAGCAAGTATGGTGGGTCTGACACACCGGTGTCAATGTGTTCTTTTTTCCGTTTTCCAGGAGTGTATTTGAAAGCATATGCTTCATCAAAAACCATGAAGTTTCACCTTTGAAGTATGAGATCCACCATTATCAAACAAGGAACAGGGACAACTATCATAAGGATGTGCACAGAATTCAATATATCGGGACAGTGCTGTTTACAAACCAAAAATTCTGTACAATGCATTGCCAGGTTGCATCAAAAAAATAGTAAACAGTAATACATTCAAAAAAGAACTAAAAAATCTACTAATAAACAACAGATTCTACAGCTCTAACAAATACCTGGAATTTTGCTCAGATCTGTAGATCTACTTCGTAACTCTCTAAACAAAAGTTCATAATTATCAACCATACCTAGATAAAACCAAACTCCTTTCATTCATATATGTACGTAATTATACACCTAGCTTTTGTGCCGTATGTTACCATGCCTAGTTAACTAAAGTAGTGGTATTTAATAGCTTTAGTAAAATCAACAAAGGGATTTCGCAAGCTTTTCTTCTATCTGTATGTACATGAGCAGAATAATGTTTTTGTTATAAAGATGTGTTGATATCAATGATAAGATTTTGTACATGATGTAAATATGTAATATTTTATACCATTTTGTACTTTGACAAGTCCAATATAATGAATGTGATAATACGGGCACTAAATAAATAAATATTTTTGGTGAAATTTTCTTCTATTTCGATAAACTGAGAATTTTCAAAGTTTCTTTTGATTTTCCAGATTATTTTTGATGTTTCTTTTCTTTGTTGTCTGAATTGTTCAAGGTCTTCCTGATTTTTCAAACATCTCCATTTACCCCATTTTTGAGCTCTTTGTATTAGTGCGTCTACACACTCATCATTCCACCATGTCTTCTTTTTATTCTTGGCTTATCCTAAAGTTTTCTTTGCTGCTTGAGTTACTTGCATATGGTGTTCACACCAATCGTCTTCTTTACTTGTCTCAATTTCTTCTCTAAATTTTGTCTATATTTTCTTTTGTAATATTAGCTGTAGTGGTGTTGTATCTGATAACTTTCTTGGTTGCCTTTTTTGTTTTAGATGGGAAAAATTTTATTTTAATCTTAGAGAGAGAATGATCTGAATCACATTCCCCATTTATGATTATTTTAACATTCATAATTTACATTATATATCGTTCAAATAGCTGTGCGCACTATCGGACTTAACTTCTAAGGTCATCAATCCCCTACATGATATACCTTTTCAATATAGCTGTGTGATCCACTTGAAATTCTCCTAGGTTTGGATTTGGATGTCTCCAAGTTTTGACTTTTCTTGGTAGTTTGTGAAAATGTGTGGACATGAGTTTTAACTGGAACATTTTACACATATTGATCAGTCTTTCACCATTTCTGTTTGTTCTTGAGTGTGCTGGATATTCACCTACAAAAGTCCTAAATTTCTTTTCCCTCCCAATTTGTGCATTGAAGTCACCAAGAAGTATTTTAACGTTCTTTTTAGGTATGATAGAAATTTCAGATTCTAAAAGATCCAAGAATTGATTTACTTTCTCCAGATTTCTTTTGTTGTCTGTATTTATAGGTGCATGACAGTTTATGAGGGTGTAACATTTATTCTTGCACTTGATTGTTAACATGGACACACTTTCTGAATTTGATCTAAATTCTGTTACACTGTCTACAATTCTTTTGTTTGCATAAAATGCTGTTTGAAACATCAGTATGTTTTCCATTATTCTCACTGCTGGTTTTCCTTTACAAAGTCTATAATGTTGTGTATCAACTACATTGTCAGCTAATAATCATGTTTCCTGGACTGATATAGCTTGTATATCAGTCTTCTGAAGAAAGCCTTCTTAGTAAATAAATGTTTATATACATTCAGTGAATTCTAATCTACTTGCCCTCTCTTATAACACATAATATAATTAGAATACTAAGACAAGTTTATGTACCATTACTGTACGTAATTGCTATCTATAGTAATCTGCTCACCTGTGTATGACGTTTGCAAAAGGCATCAGCTTGATGGCCTACACGTGAAAAATTTAAATAAATAAATAAATAAAAATCAAAAAATGAAATTCATTTGGCTGTCAAGAGAGCAATGTGTGATGCCTTCAGTGACTACTATAGCAGAATATTGTCAAATGACATTTCATAAAATCCAAAGAAATTCTGGTCATGTGTAAAGGATCTTCATTGCACCAAAATTAGCGTCCAGTCCCTAGTGAATGAGACAGGAACTGAAATCGAGGATAGCAAGGCAAAAGCAGAAGTGCTTAATTCTGTTTTCAAATGTTCCTTTACAAAATTAAACCCAGGAGAATTGCCCCAATATAATCTTCATACTACAGAAAAGAAGAATGAAGCAATTATTTGTGTCAATGGTGTTGAGAAACTGCTGAAATTGTTAAAACTGAACAAAGCTCCAGGCCCCAATGGAATACATCTATACTGTATTTTCAACTGAGTTAGTTCCTCTTCTAATTATAATCTATCATAGATCCTCAAACTGCAACCTGTGCCCAGTACTCAGAAAAAGGCACAGGTCACACCCATCTACAAGAACAGTAATAGAAGTGATCCTCAAAACTACCATCCAGTATCCTTGATATCAGTTTATTGTAGAATTTTAGAACATATTTTAGTTCTAACATAATGCAGTATCTTGAACAGAGTGACCTCCTCAAAGCTAACCAATACAGATTTCAAAAACAACTCGCACTTTTCCCACATGGCATACTGAAAGCTTTGAATCAAGGCAACCAGACAGATGCAGTGTTCTTTAATTTCTGAAAAGCGTTTGACTCAGTACTGCACCTACGATTATTGTCAAAAGTACAATCATATGGGGTATCAAGTGAAATTTGTGACTGGGTTGTAGAAGTAGCTTCGGGTGTGTCCCAGGGAAGTGTGCTGGGATCCTTGCTGTTCATTTTGTTTATTAATGACCTTGCAGACAATATTAACAGTAAAATTAGGAACTTTGCAGATGATGCAGTAATAGAAGTGATCCACAAAACTACCATACAGTATCCTTGATATCAGTTTATTGTAGAATTTTAGAACATATTTTAGTTCAAACATAATGCAGTATCTTGAACTAAGTGACCTCCTCAAAGCTAACCAATACAGATTTCAAAAACAACTCGCACTTTTCTCACATGGCATACTGAAAGCTTTGAATCAAGGCAACCAGACAGATGCAGTGTTCCTTAATTTCTGAAAAGCATTTGACTCACTACTGCACCTACGATTATTGTCATATCTTAGAGAAGCTGGATAAATATTCTTTCAGATCTTGATAAGAATTCAACATGGTGCAAAGATTGTCAACTTGCTCTAAATGTTCAGAAATTTAAAATTTCGCACTTAACAAAACGAAAAAAACATAGTATCCTAGGACTATAATATCAATGGGCCACTGTTGGAATTGACCAACTCATACAAATACCTGGGTGTAACACTTTGTAGAGAGATGAAACAGAATGATGACATAGGTTTAGTCATGGGTGAAGCAGGTGGTTGACTTTGATTTATTTATTTTATTTATCCATCCGTTGACGATAAATATTGTATGGACGTTGTCAAGGGTACATGTAAGCTATTTCAAAGAAATGGGATACAAACAATATATATGCGTAAAAAAGTACAAAACAAATTAATACAATGAAGTTAATAATAATGCAATGAAATTAATATAGCCTATATACATCCCTGCTTGTTATTTTAAATGCATAGTCTGTTTTTCATTAGGCTTTAGTTTTGTCCTCCCTAAACGGCAAGTCCTTATATACACAACACTGCTGAAGTATATGTTTACATCACACAACAGCTGTCCTTTAAGTATGTAAATGTAATGAATGATTAGGTACAGATAGAGTATTTTCCATTAAGCCTTTATAAATATCATCAGAAAAAATTTATTGACCTACATAGTCATTTACAGAATAAAAACATTGTTCTATTAGAAATTTTTTAAATTCTGTTTTAAATTTATCATCTTCTAACTGCCTGATCTTGACTGGCAGTGCATTGTACAGTTTTGCACCGATATGGTTCACATGCCTTTGTGTATTCTTTCTTTTTGTTCGCTGACTATGGAGTGCTGTGCTATTGCGGGTATTGTAGTTATGAAAGTCGGCATTTGTCTGAAAATCTGCAATGTGGGTCCTGACATACAATACACATTTGTATATGTATAATGATGGTATAGTAGGTATTCTAAGCTTTTTGAATATGGGTTTGCAGTGTGTCTGTGGATGACTGTGAGTTATTATTCGGATGGCCCTCTTCTGCAACAAAAAAATTTGTTTTAGGTGCCTTGTTGTGGAACACCAAAATATTATTCCGTATGTGGCAAGAGATTGAAAATAGCCAAAATATGCCATTCTGGCACCCTCTGAGGTACAAACATTTGCAATAATTCTGAGGGTAAAACAGGCTGAATTAAGTTTCTGTGCAAGTTTTATTACGTGGTCATTAAAGTTTAAGTTTTCATCCACATGAATCCCCAGCAATTTTGTGGATGTCACTCTGTCTAAGGCTTTGTCATCCCCCACCAGATCGAGATTTACATTTTGACATCTTTTCCCAAACGGCATATAATTTGTTTTATTTACATTCAATGTCAACCTGTTTGCATTGAACCAAGAGTGGATGTAATTTAGTACTTTATCAGCAGTTGTTGGTAGCAATTGCTTTGGTGCACTTATTATCACACTAGTATCATCTGCAAATATTATTGCTTTGGCTGCATCATCTGAGGTGTGAAAATCATTTATATAGACAAGAAACAATACGGGCTCTAGGATGCTGCCTTGTGGTACTCCTATTTCTACAATTTTTGCCTCTGATACTGAATTTATTTTGTGGTTGGAGTAAGTTGATGTCAGTCCTACAACCTGTGTTCTGTTTTTTAGGTATGATTCAAACCATTTTTTTCCTATCCCATGTATACCAAACGTTTCCAATTTTTCTAAAAGAATGTCCTGGTTCACAGTGTCAAAAGCTTTGGAGAGGTCTAAATTTACTCCTACTACACTGTAATCTTTTTGATTATTTGTTCAATGTAGGACATTACTGCTGTTTTGGTATTTTTACGTGCTTGAAAGCCATGCTGATTTCTGTTTAGTAAATTATGGTCACTTAGATATTTGTTGATTTGGTGCTTCATCAGTTTTTCTAATATTTTTGAAAATGCTGGGCGATAGTTTACCCTATACTTGTCGCCGTTTTTAAATAATGGTTTCACTTTTGAAATTTTCAGCCATTCTGGAAAAGCTCCTTCACTTAATGATATATTGGCTATGTGTGCAAATGGCTTTGCGATTTGTGGTGCTGTCCTTGTTGTGATTGACACAGGCACCTCATCTATGCCAGCTGACATTTTGGGTTTCGGCTATGTATCAGTTTCAACACTTCACCCTCATTTGTTGGATCTACCCTCATCCTACAAGCTGTTTTTGGATATTCAGGTTTTTCTTTGTTTGTAAATTTTAAGCTTACTGAAGTTGTTGTATTTATGAAACAATTGTTAATATAATTTGGCAAATCTTGTTTATTAATATTGACATTTTTTAAATTTTTGAGGCTAATGACCTGGTTTTCACAACTCTTCCCCGTTTCAGTCTTCACAATACCCCATCTGGCTTTTGATTTGTTTTCAGACTGTCTTATAAAGCTATCATTACTCATGAATTTTGTTTTAGCAATTACTTTTCTATATACCCTCTTGTAATACCTGACATATTCTATGAATTGTGGGTCTGTGGATGTTTTCTTTTTAGAAATTAGTCTCTTTAGAGTTCCACAGGAAGTTTTGATGCCAGCTGTGATCCAAGAACTTGGCTTTGTATTGCCATGTGACCTGATTTTTGACAGCCTTTTCGGAAAACACATTTCAAAATATCCCATGAAAATGGAAGAAAATGTGTTATATGCATCATTTGTATTTGTTAGGGATAGTACTTTTGCCCAGGCCTCATTAGTTAGCGTATTTATGAATTCTACACAGTTTTCTGTAGAAAAATTTTTTATACATGAAGTGTGTTTTTTTCTCTTTCAGTGGTCTTGAAGGAATGTTGAGGACAAGAGCATTGTGGTCTGATAATCCCAAATCAGTATTTGTTACTTCAACTTCTGTACATCCTACATTTGAAAATATATTATCAATAAGACTGACTGTATTATTTGTTATTCTTGTGGGTGTGTGTATGTGTGGAAGCAGGTTGAAACTACGTAACAGATTTAGAACTGGTCTTTTAGCCTACTTTCACTCATAAGATTAATATTGAAGTCACCACACACAACTGCAGTGGCTCACGTAGAGATTGTGAGGATAAAATTAGAATAATTACTGCATACACAGAGGTGTTCAAAATTCATTCTCCCTGCACTCCATATGTGAATGAAACAGGAAGAAATACTAATAACACATACAATGGGATGTACCATCTGCCGTGCACTTCACTGTGGTTTGCACAGTGTATATGATTAGTTGTTTTGGAGATGTATCATCTGTATGTGATATTTCTAGATGAGTAAAGTACCCTGTAATGATATGATTTTGCAGCTATTAATAGGCTTTTTTATTGTGTGTGCTTTCAGTAATGTAATTTGCTTTGTTCTGGTTTTTATTCTATTTTGTCATGTCAGTTTCTCATTTAGATTTTATGTTGTTATATCACCTAAACATTTAAATTTATCGAAAATTTTGATTTCTGCTATTGCAATTTATTTATCAAGTGGTTGATGAATTAGCATAATATCTGTTTTTTCAAACAATATTCTATAGACAATTTTTTGTGCTAATTCATGTAGCATTTTAGCCTCTTATCTTATTTCTTGAACATTGTTGATTAGGAGAGCAAGATCATCTGTAAATACTAAGCAGTTTGAAATTATGTCAGGGAACTCCCATTATTATGTTGTTTGGTTTATCCTCCTTCTACATTCTCTTCTGTGGCTTCTCAGAGTCTACAAATGTTATTTATTGTTCTGTTTCCTGTAAGAAGGCATGATTAATTTTAAACTAATGATGTCCTCTGCATAGCTTCTCCATGGTGTAAAGCCTCCATGGTATCCCCTAATTCCCACTCCAGTTGTTCCTTGACTCTTCCACATAGGAGCTTGAATAAAATCTTTTGTGTACAGTGCAGAAGAGATATTCTTCCATAATTGTCAGCATTGCTCTTATTCCTCTTCTTGTATAGTAGGGTAGATGATCGCCATGGTCCACTGTTCAGGGAATTGTTCAGTTACCCAAATTTTTGTTAGCACTGTGTGTAAGCAGGTCTTAACTGTGTCACTTAAAAATGTCTGCTCATTTGAATAAAACCTGATCTCTACTTGTCTCACAATTTTTTTCTCTCTCTTTAGGGTACTTTTTCTACTTGTTTGCAAGTTGTGGGTGGGGGTGGGGTTATGATTTATTGGGTTTGGTCATTTTTCTTTTTAATATTTTCATTTATTTATAAGAATTCTTTGGGTTAATCACAGTTTGAAAGTTTATTAAATGATTTTGTGATAATTTCAGCATTTTCTTCATTACTGTGTGTCATTCTTCCAACATCACTTTTCAGCATTAGCATAAGGGACCATTTTTTTGTAGCTGTTTCCCAAAGATTTTGTTGTTGTTTCTGGAACAGCTGAGGTAATTTTCTGCTTTAGTTTATTACACCTTTATGAAATCCTTTTTAGTTTAATTTATGCATCTGACAGCATTATCTTCTGTTTACAAAAAATTTAATCATGCTTCCTTGTCTTTCTTCATGGAATCTGTGATATTATGGTGTCCAGAATGCATGTTTTCTTTGTGGGTTCATGGGACATTGAATGTCAGCTTATTAATTTAGTGGTTTATGTTATTTGTTGATGTCTATCACTTTTATCTAGCTGATGTGTGTCATAGTTCATATTTGTTTTATTGCTTTTTCGAATTTTTCGAATGGAGTGATTTTCATTTTAATTTATGTCCCCCCATTTTAAGCTTATTTAGCTTCCTCTCAAAGTATGCTGATTCAGATATGAAGCTGTGTTCTCTGCACAGTTCTACAAGTTTTTGGCCATTGCTCTTTGTAAAATTACCTGCACCCCATTTTACAATAATTGTATCTTCATATTTTGTTTCTGTTCGCAAATGGGCATTGAACCTCCCACTACCATTTTTACATTTCTGTTACTTATTCTGTCCACTGTTTCTTCAAGAAGGTCTCAAAACTATCTACCTCTTCCCATGTTATTGTTGGAAAAATGTTTACAGGAGCATGAACATTTATTAATAGGCAAGTTTTATTTATTGCATTAAAAGTTAAAGTCACAAAAAAATTCTTTGTGACATTGCTTGAAAATCAATTACTGAATCTTTTTCACATTTACATTTACTACAAATCTTGTTTCAAATTGAGGACATTGCTTCATGACCTAATGCCCCAGTTTCCCATTATAAATTCTGTATCCTTGTTGTTCACACATGTCTTTTATGGTGTTTCTCATTTCCTGGAGCCCCACTTTTAAATTTTTTTGTTTATCTTCTCATTTGTGGAAAATCATGAGGTTTCCAGTCTTAAGTAGTGAATTTATTGGCATATTGCCACATGGTTTATTTTGTTTATGTTTAATCTCCATTTTGTGCATTAATTTGCATCTGGGAGATTGCAAACCCTTCAATTCATTGCTGTCTTCTAGTTGGCTATCCTCTTGATCTGTCACAGGCTTTACGTACCTTTTTGGGCAGGACAGTGATATTTTTATCGTAACAGAACTTTCCATATTTTACCTCCAAGGTAATTTACTTTAATTGGATCAAGCTTAGATTTGTAATTCCAGTTGTTAATTGTAGAGCATGTGTTTGGTCCTGAAGAGCTATTTTATTTCATTAAAGTCCACTGGCAAATCAGTGAGGAATCGTATGTGCACCACCTAGGACATGCTTCCTGCTATGACAGTGTAGTGGCGATGGCGATGGTGATGATTATTATAACACGAATAGCAAACAAAATGTATCTATTTAACATCATCAACACCAAAATGAGAGGCTAAAATGCACAAAGTAATGCTGTCTAGGAAAAGTTACAAACAAAATAAGAAAATCAAAAACTTCTAGCAGTTCAAAAAACTAGACTCCCAGAAGAAAATGTAACTGATGCTTGTAACTACAGACTTTGTAAAGGCAAAGAAGCAATCAGTATTATGAAAAGGATGTCATTATTTGGTACAATTTTTTATATTCATAAAAATATAATATAGAATGTAAGGAATGGGATGTCATTTAAATCTGCCTCAGAAAGACTATCTGTCCTATCAATGAACTGCAAAAACTAAAAGCTCTCACTTGTTAATACAGACAGACTTTCCACCAGAATCAAAAAGGCTCGTATCATAGCACAAAACAGGTGAATATATCCTAGGCAGAGTAGGGATGTAAAAGAAGGAACCTAATTTTTCAACTTATCTGGTAGCTGCAAAGACATTTAAATGCAAATATCATGACATAATCACACTTTTAATCCTATGCCAAATAAGAAATTTTACCCCCCCCCCCCCCCCTGAAAAGAAAACTTTTTAGCTATTACATGTCCGCTCTTCAGCCAAATGATATTATATATTGCTTACTATGGCCGGTGAATCTTCTGGGCTATGGGCACAAGATTAGGGACTTCAGCAAGATGCATGTGTGCCAACACCTTGCAGCTAAGACAGCTCACTGTGTTGGGGAAGTAAGATTAACTCATAAAAAAGCCTGAATACATCAAGATGTTTTGATTTAAATGTGTTTGAAGATGCTAGATAAGTCAAAATGGTAGTTCCCTTCTTTGACATCCATACCTCTGTCCAGTACATATTCACCTTTTTTGTGCTATGATGCAGCATTTTTCATTCTGGTTCCTAACTCTACCATAATGTTGACCTTAGACCATCATAGCTTGGCAACTAATGTTGTTTTTTGTCGTCTCAGGTGACGACTGATCCCGGTGGAGGTTTCTTTAGTGTCTTTCGAATCGTGTTATTTATATTGTGGCAATGGATAAAGATTTCACGAAACAATAGGACGGCAATTAATTATATGTATTTGCCTACCTTCTTACAAAATTTGAACCAGTTTGAACAAGCCTGAAACACAGAAGTGGTGTGCATAGAAAAACATACAAAACGTGTTCTTTGCACATAAGATCCACATTAAGCTAGGTTTTTGAAAGTGAGTTTTCAATTTTATCATAAGAATGCATTTTTTTTATTTATTTGATTCACATTTAACTGTTTCCATGCATGTGTGCTACATTCAGCTTGACTTTAAAACACTGTGTCTTGACTATGAAGAAACATTAGGCTGAACAACAAATTTGAAGTGAAAGTGTGTAAATTGCATGATTTTGAATTAGTTCTGTTTATTTCAGTATAAAATGATACAAAATCACCATCTGCATAAACATTTAGCTCTAGTTTTTTTAAAAGTAATCTACATTTTTGTATAAATAACTCACTAACTAAATATGCTTTCATGTTCCAAGATTCAGCATAACAAATTTTAAATGAACAATTACTTGCATATAGAGTGAATTTTGAATCATCTTTGTGATATTCATGATCAGCACATTAGAATTGATAGGAATTGGCTATTTTCATTCAATTTACATTTTCCTTTGTTAGTAGATAAAATATTTTTTTTTATTTTATTCATTTACCTACCTTTGTACATTTACCTACCTTTGTACAAAATTTGAATCAAATCATACAACTACCGAAATGGTGCGCTTCAGAAATATAGGCCGCCCCCCCCCCCCCCCCCCAAAAAAAAAACATGTTTTTTGTTTTTTGCACAGTAAATATGAACAGTGCCTATACAAATGGTGTCATTAGTGAGAATTAATTTTAGCCAAATTAAAATCTTTCCCAAAAGGAATTACTCAATTTGCAAGATCTGTCTGTGCACCAGCACCGGTTCATCATTCAAAGTTTGCCTAATCTGTAACATAGCTACAGTAAGACAGATGTTCAAATGGCAGTACAAATGGCTGCTGGTCCAGGCTAAACCAAAAAAATTTCTCTCTATGTTCCTAGCTCAAAGAAGAACTGAGCACCAAGAACCCCCCCCCAAAAATCACGAATCTGTGTGTGGCTTTTACATACAAGTTTGTTACACTGCTTCTACACTGTGTCGATTTTCAATTCAATCATTACAGTTTATTGAACAAACAATCCATGGAACATAAAACTAACTACCTAACTATAACAAAAAAATTAATTCAAAAGTGCAAATTAAAAAAGCAAGTTTTTCAAATATTTTAGATAGGACTGGGAGGATTGAGATAGGATGATAATTTCCCATGATCTCTCTTGATCCCTTCTTGAAGAGTAGTTTGACTTCAGCATATTTCAGTACCTCTGGGAAATAGCCCTCTTCAGAATATTGATTTATTGTCTGAGCTAGTGGATTTGCAATTCTATTGTGTACCATTTTAATAACTTAGGTGGGTATTCCATCCCAACCTGCAGATTTTTTGTTTCTTAATGTTAGAATAGCATTTTCTACATCCTCCACAGAAACTTTTGAAAATTTCGTAAAGTTTTCAGAGTTTTCACCTAGGCCAAAGGGATTTACTTGGTTGAGATAATCTGTTACATCTACATCAGATTTTGCTACATTTATATGGAATTCATTAAAGTAAACTGGTATTTCAGTTGAACGTACAATAGTATTTCCTTCCATGTCAATTTTTGAAATTTCTTGGTTACAGGCTTTAACACCTAACTCAGATTTAATGACTGACCACACAGTCTTTGTCTTATTTTTATGTTTTAAAATTAGCCTGTTATTTGCTAGTTGTTTTGCTGTCTTGAAAACTCTTTTAAATATAGTTTTGTAGAGTCTAATATATTTAATGAAATCAATATCTTTATTATATTTTAGTTCTCTGTGCAGTTGCCTTTTCCTTACACTGGAAATTTGTATGCCCTGGGTAATTCACTTTACTGTATTTGTTATTTTACTGCTGCAGAGTCTAGGTGGAAATGTTTCATTAAAGTCTCCAAGAAAACTATTTAGAAATTTCTCACAGTTTTTGTCACTTGAGTTACAATAATCAAAAGGCCACATTTTATGTCTTAGCTTTTCACTAAATGTTAACAAGTTTTCTTTGTTAAAGTTCCTGCTCATATGGGTTCACATACGTGAAATGTTCCTGTCTGTCTGTGGCAGCTCAATGAACAATGCACAATAATCTGTAATACCTAGATCTAGACAAAATTTATAAACATCTTCATATACATAATTAGTTGGAACATTATCAATGCATGTTGCTGATTGTCCATTATCTCTGGTAGATTCAAAAAAATTTAATTTGTTATCATATTTCTTTACTAAGTCAGTGAATCTTGAAGTGTGTCTACTATCACATGTGATATCAATATTAAAATCAGCAGCTGTTACAACTTTTTTCTTTTTTTTCTCTACAAAGGTCTTCTAGCATAATTTGAAGCTTAGATAAGAATGGTTTTGTTGTTGATGTCCCTGGAATTCTGTATATTGAGATTATTATAACATTTTCTAGTGAGTCCACTATTTCTATACAACAGCTCTCGAACACACATTCTTCATTCAAATAATTAAAACAGTTTCTGGTCTCATAATTTATATCACCATGTAGAAGTATACATGAGCCTCCATGTGACTTGTTTCTTCTAGCTAATCTGAAGTTCCCTATTTTGTTCGGAATTTTAATTGTATTCTTAGTAAACCAGTGCTCATTTAAACTAACAACTTTAATATTTGCACATTCTGACAGGGTGATTTCCAGTTAATATATTTTGGAGCTTTTATTGTTAGAAGCATCAGTGTTTAGGCCATTTATATTCCAGTGGATAACATACCTACTTTGACTATCACTTACAGGCTTTAGCAGATTTCTTGCCAGATAATAGGTTGGTTCTGTCTTTCTTAATGCTGCACAAGTTTTTTCACCCTCATTACTACTTATAAGTTTCCCTTATTTTTTTTTTTTATTATCTGGCAAGTATCTATGAGCATCTTACTGAATAATTTTGAACCCAACCTATTCAGATGTAGACCATCTTTGGCTTTCGCTGAACATCTTACTGAATATTTTTAATGCCAACCTATTCCAATGTAGACAATCTTTGGCTATAATTGATCTTCAACAAACTCTGGCAAACAAAAAAAATTTCAGTAGGGTGGAAGATAGCTTGATACACCCACTACATAAGAAACATGATAACCAAGAGCTTAACTAGTACAGAGTAATTTCTTTGCTACCAGTTTTATACAAAATATCGAAGAGTCTATCACACAGAGTAGAGATAAACCTGGACAGTAATTTAGGTGAATGTCAAGGTGGTTTTTGGGAAGGCTTACCATATTATGAACAAATATTTAATCTAGTAAGTCATTCACTGAAGATTTACTGAATTCCATATATACTTTAGTAATGTCTGTTGGTTTCAAAAATGGCCTTTGATTCTGTTGACAAACAAACTACAGATAAAATAATCAGAGAGTTTGATGTAAAATCTGAATTAGCAAATTTCATTTGTGAAACACATATAGACACAGTATCTGAAGTGGATTTATGTGAAAAATTCTCAGGCCTGAGAAATAAACACAGGTGTGCACACAAGTTGTGGTCTATCACCAATTCTTTTTAATTGTATTATAGAAATAATAGTGAGAATCTGGAAGGAAAAACTGAATAAACATGCAGTTTTGCCAAAAAGATTTTCAAGAGTAAACAAAAATCTTGGAATAAATTGCCCCACATTTGTAGACAATTTTGCTGTACTTTCTGAAAATGTGGTATTTGCTATAATAAAATTTAATATTTTAGAAGAAACAGATAGTAGAACTTCCTTATGAGCAATATTTTTAAGAAACATTAAAAATGCACTGAAATTTTTGAAAACAGATATTGGCACAAATAGAGACGGTTAAAAAAATAAATTACTTGAGGAGGCAATGCAAGAAAATGATTTGGAAAATGCTGCAAAAGAAGAAATGCTACATAACTTGGGAAGGGAATGTAGTATCCTTAAAGACATTTATTATCAGCACTGCAGCCGGATCATGCTGACTTCTTACCACAATATTCTGGCTGGCAACAGTTCAGCCATCTTCAAGTTTCTGCCACTGAAGACTGCTAATTCACAGTGTTGCCATTATAGCAAAAATTGGTGCAAAGATGCACGTGCATTGGCAGCTCTCACATGAGTGTCCTCTACCAAAGACCATGCAGTCATGATTTATATGATCTTTCCTACAACTAGCATCAGATCTTGTACATCGTGATGGTGGTTTTCTGATGGAAAAGGTTTGGAACCCACTGATCTTTCTAATTTCTTCTGAGAGGAAACATTTTATTCATAATGACACATCTGGCGACATCTGACATTTGTTTTTAGTACTGCATATATGCATTCTGTTAGAGGGCAGACATGTAGTTTCACCTTTACATATGCAGCTGTGTGCCACAGATGAAACAGTACTTGCAGATGGTGTGGACTTTGATAGAGTATGCTCCTGTGAGGGTCGCCAATGTGCATGGTTTTGTATATGCCAATATTTGCTATAAAGCCGGCACTGTGAACTTGTAGTATTATTAAGAAAATATTAGGCACACAAAAATCTGTGGAAAGTTGGAAATTACAAAGCAATGATGAGATTTATTGAAACATAAAAACTGATCAGAAGAAATGACAAAAAGAAGATTGGAGTTTCTTGGACATTTATACCAAAAACAAAACATCAGATTAACCAAAAAGATTTTCAAATATTTGTGGGATAAGAAGCCACAACATGTTGAATGTGTAAATTAAAAAAAAAGGATTTAGAAAAAATAATATAAAAGCATAATGAACACAGGAGGGTCATTCCATACTAAGTCATCCAGGGCCCTACCTCCACCTGTCACAGATATTTATGAATATTTATATTTGAATTGTATGTATAAGACAAGAAAATATTCCACATTTCATCCAAATCTAACAAGCAGTTTCTGAGTTATAACCATTTAAAGGTTTAGGTTAATTGTATTTCTGAGGGCAATTAAGACGTAACTAAAGCATGCATGCTTTTACCAAATTTGAAGCAAAATCATTAGTTTTGAAGCTAGAGCCTTGAAATTTTCACTGTTTTGTTCTAAATTAAACACGGAAACTTATAGATCTACAAAAATCTGATTTATAATGTTCATTGGTATTGAAAAACTCTACTGAAACTCAAAATATTGTTAATTTCAAAATTGTGACATAGATGTAGAAAATTATGAATAGCTAAAATCTCTCTCCAAATAATCCAATACAACCATTTATTTTTAAAAACAACATAAAATTACCTTTCAAATGGTGCAAAGAACTTGGTGGGGTTCTGAGTTGTAAAAATTTTATAACAAATTGAAGTCAAATTTTGTAATTTACTTTGTAAAATACATGTTTGATTCAATAATTAAAAATTTGAAGTCAACACAACTGTGAAAATAGCAGATCAAATCATGTTTTATATATCAATTATTTTAAAATAAAAGATATATACATTGAGAATTTTACAAAGTAGGTTTACTTACATTTGAATACATGAGTTGGCAAATATTCATTTTCAAACAAATCCTTTGTACAACAAGTTTTTGATGACGTTAAAGTTTAATAATTATTCAGCTGAAGTATTATACTAAATTTATATGAAGCAGTATGTACAATAATTACATTTAAATGTCCATTAAGGGGTTTTTTACAATAAAGCATTGAAATTGCTCCATTTTTTGATGATTTCCTTTCGGGAATTAGCATCAGTCTTATGTGATCTGCTGAACTGACATGCTACCTCTGGAGGAGCTATTACACATAGAAGATGGGCAGGTGAAACAGGACATCTGTCCTCTTTTTGAGGCTGAAAGAAAGTTTCTGCTGGTCTGTGAGGGTGCATAAAAAGAATGTCATAGTCCCCTTCTTCTGCATTGAAACCCATAACTATTCCTATCCACCAGTTTTGCTCATAAATGAATGCAATGAAAGAATGTAGGTTACATTTAATAGTTAGGATAGTCATAAAAATATTTTGTTTCAACAAAATTTCTGAGTCTGAACTAACTCATTTGGCTGTAATTTCTTCACAAGAAGCTGGCTTAAAATAATGGAAACTTCATGTACCCAGTATCGTTTGACACATTCGAAATCTAGTTTCAAGCATTGTTCTTTTAGTTTCAATTATTCTTCCTTTAAAAAGAATAAATATATTTTTGAGAATAAACTTTTGCAAAAATAGTATATTTGTTCAGTGTCTATTATCGTCTCACTTTGCCTGCTGCTCTGCGATTATTTTTTTTTTTTTTTGGTAACAGTTCTCTTGACTGTACCCCCAATCTCATCACATGTTCTTTTACTATGACTCATAGCATGAAAGGACTAGCTTGCATTTAATTTAAAATCTTTATACTGAAAACACAAATTTATCATGCTTTTGAAGTTTTTGTTCTGAGCACTGCAACCATCTGTAATATACTCATCTGAAACGAAACACAATGATGTTTCTTTTATGGTGGAATCTTCATTTTTAGAAAAAATCACTACTGGATGAACTGAGCTACCCCAGTGGTAGGATTGCACTTCATTTTGCAGCATGAAGCTATAGTTTTTTGTGAAATCCATAAGAACTAAAACCTCATTAAATGGCAAATTTTCTTTTCTCTGTATCATGTAAGAGTTTTGAGTTTTTGTGATGTAAGAATGAGGTATCAAAGTATAGTACTTACTTTATAGTAAAGTCAGCAAACTCCTTGCAAGGTAGTAGCATTGTTTGTAAAGTGATTCTGACATCACTTGAAACCAACTGTGAAAATTTAATGTCTTCATCTTCATCACAGTCTTCTAGTATTTCTCTTAGATATAGCTGCAGTGATTGACTTGATTTTGGTCACACATCACAACATCTTAACATACAGTCCCTGTTTGGTCTGGTATAGTATGTATTGATTCTTTATCATGCTGGTTCAGAGCATTTCTCAAAAGCTCATTGTTTTGGTGGCACAAGCAGACACATGCACTGTGAGTTACAGGTGAACCAATAAACACACACTATTTCGATCCCAAGGTGCAAAATTTGGAAAATTCAGTTTTAATATTTGGGTGTTTTCCTTTAAACGCAATAAATAGTTCTTCTAAGTTGCATAAAAGAATTCTTTTCTGCTTGTAAGTATTTTTTTGTCCTCAGTAGCTGCCAACATGTAAGAAAATTTATCATCTTCATAAAACAGTTGGACAGTGTCTATTGTTTCTTGGGGAAGGGTTCTGCCATGTTTGGGTTCTGTCAGAGCCAAAATACCTTTCTCGTTAGTGAGCATTCTGGCTTTTCACACAAAATCTTCTGATACATTATATTTTTCCACTGCTTTTCTGCAACAACAAGACTTTGGGTGATTGTTAATATCTGTATTTTTTCCCATTTGGCAAAATTTCCTTGAATTTTTCCTTTATAGCATCCATAAATGATCAAGATCCTCAGATTTTTTCTTCAATTCATTACCTTGAGTTGTATTGTCAGACTCACTTGAATCATTGAATTCTTGTACTTTCAAAACAAATGACAACTTTTTTTAAGCTGGTCCTTTGCCTTTTTAAACTTCTTTTTAGTATATTTTTTCTTCGATTGGGTAGATTATGACTGAAGTTTAAGTGGTGTCCCATCCAGCCCTAAAAGAATTTCATTCAACTTTTCTCTCTCTACTACTCTTTTTGCATTGGTTAATTCACTCTCATTTGCTTCATCACTTTAAAGTAGAGCAATATCTTCATGATCTAAAGCAGGTGTTGCCTCATTCAATAGTTTTCTACATGTACTGCACAACAACTTTCCTGGCACTAAAATAATGTTCTTATTTTCCTTAACATACTTTGCTTTTTCCAGAGTAATTATTCTCAAATCTTTCTTCTTTGTTGAAGTTACAGAATGTTTCTTAAATGGATCACAACAAGATTTTTGGTTCTTTATAAATACTTTAAAAAATAACACAAATGATGGCAACAAATATCATCTGTTTCACTGTACTGTTTATTAGTATGCCGAACTAAAATTTCTACTTCTTCTTTAGACAAGTTTTCCAAAATTAAATACATTTCTTTGCTTTTTGTCAGTGAGGTATTTTCATGTGAAAAATTTAGAAATGAACCTACTGAACACTTAAAATTAGTTTCATCTTTACTTGAACTTGTTCTTATCTCCATGGTAAGAAAGAAAAATACACACACACAAAGCAATAGTTTTAAAAATAAAGTTATAACAGTGTTTATATAGAAATTATTCGGAATGTCACAAAACACTAGGCAGTTAACTTGAACAGAGCCAAATGCACACTGATAGACTTACACTACAGGCAGGCTGTGGGGGGAGGGGGAGGGGGGGGTTTCATGTCCTGACTTGAATTTCATGTCTTGATGGAAAACAGCAGGTAGACGGCAGACTGGTGAATTTTTCTTGTGCATACTTGCATAGTATTCCTGCCTTATCTGAACTTCAACACACTTCTCAAGACTCAAAAAATGTTGTATGTTTCTTGACTTTAACTTCAGCTAAATAAAACAAAAAAGATGAATAAAATTACAACTACAGTAAAATCTTGGACTCAATTTAAAAATACATAACGAAAAATGTACCAATAAATTACTATTTTAAGTAGCTGATCTTCCAAATTATAGTTTTAAAATCTTCTACATAACCTCTACTATGACCATATTGAATCTTAAAACAGCTGTTCTACACGTTTTGAATAGATAAAACTTGTTTTGACTTAAAAGTAAGGTAAAATTGTTACAACTCAGAACCCCACCAAGTTTTTGCACCATTTGAAAGGTAATTTTATGCTGTTCCCAAAAATATGTGGTTGTATTGGGTTATTTGGAGAGAGTATTTAGCTATTCATAATTTTCTATGCCTACATCACAATTTTGAAATTAACAATATTTTAAGTGTCAGTTTCAATATGAATGAACATTATAGATCGGAATTTGGTAGATATGTCAGTTTCAGTGTTTAATTTAGATCATCATCAGCACCATCATCTTCATCATCATCTTGGACAATTTCCAGCCTCTGGCCAGGTCTGAATGGAACATACTGTTTTGCCACCCCCTGTCCATCTCCACCTTGGTCCAGTCTTCTTTCTTCTGGAGGCATTCCTCTACTCCTTTCAACTATCTGTCTCTCAGTCTTCCTCTTGGTCTCTTTCATCTTGTGTATCCTCCTGGATATCCTCTTCTCCTCCTTTCTCTTAATGTGTCTGTGGTGTGCGTACTGTAAGACCTTCGGTACACACACCATCAGATTATTTGACTTGTCGCTCTAACAAAGTAGGTGAGTGTCAGCAATATGTTTCATGGTCTTATCGTGGCGTGTTTATCTTCTGCCATTAGGTCAGACAATAGACATGCCACTTGCCCGCTTAGAGTAGCAGATTGACAGTGTCCAGCTTTAAACAGAACTTGATTAATTTTCACACACATTTATTAAAATAGTAACAAGCGTAGACATTATGTAACTTGATTCTGGATGCTATTTACAATTGACAATCTGAAGTTCCCTTGGTCTTGGTACATTAATCTTATTCTCACATATCTCTGATACTTCATAAAAGTGTCTATACATTTATCTTCATGGCTATGTACAGGAATATGGTAATCTTATTAGGCACAGACTGAAACTTGACTACAGACTGGTACAGACTAATGTAGACTGGTACAGACAGGTGCAGATAAATGCAGACTGAGTAATCGGAGGTCTGTACACTTGTTGCAATACCTCGCAGGTTCGTGTATCACTGCGCGAGTGTGATCCGCAAGGAGAAAAGGTTCTACATTAGCAGCAATCTCATTGGCTGCGTTACATATTAATACACGGATCAGCGGAAGCAGAATTTGGTCTATCTCTAAGGCAGCGCTATCTCGTAGCGTGGAGATGGACGAGCGCTGCGCCTGCACTATTGTGCTTAGCGGGGCGTGCTCTAGTGGGAAAGTTGTGTACGCGCTGACTACGCGGAACTATGTACACAACAGTGTCCATACAATCTCAGCCTAGATTTCTCTATCTCCTCCTGTAATGGTCCCACCCTCATTATTTCTCTGATCCTCTCATTTCTTAACCTGTCTATCTTTGTCGCTCCAATACTGTTTATCAAGAATTTCATCTCACTACTTTGCTTTTCTCTCTTCCTTTCATAACCCGGGTTATCTTTTTATTACAGAGATATGAGATCATCTTTGGTTTTTTTTAAATGGAACCCTATGTTAAACTTTAGCGTAACATGATGGGTTTAAAAAGACGGTTTCAGATATGTGTATATCATAATATTTAGGTGAACAGTTTTTGAGACACAGATATGGTCTCGTATCATGTTCATCCTTCAAAGCAGTGTTGAATGTGACCTTTCCTGTTGTGTAGAGTTCATGGTAAACATTGCAAGTCCATTCTTATACAAACATGCCCATTTACTCCACGAAAGTAATACATACTGTGATATTTTGTCCAAAAATTAATGGATAATGTCACGTAAATATTATTCAGTTATTTGACAACTGTGATACCAAAATAGAAGACAACATACAGTATTAAAATACTTGAAGAAGAAGGAAAGCAACGCCTTCCCTGTTAATTTCCTCAGTGGTGAACAGAAAAGGTCACAAAGGTCACATTGGACAAAGCTGCTTCGAAGGATGAATACGATATGGAAACATCTGTGTCTCAAAAACTATTCATCTAAATATTATGATATACACATATTTGATAACGTCTTTTTAAGCCCATCATGTTATGCTAAAATTTAACATAGGATTCCATTTTAAAAAAAAAACAAAGATGGCCTCATATCTCTGTAATAAAAAATGGCACAAACATGAAATGTGATGTATTCAAGTAGCCTCTGCCCCTGCAATTCACTGTCCAAACAGCACCTTTCTATCTATTACGGTTGGGGAGATACAAACAATTTTGCTTCAAATTCTGTAAAAGCATGCATTACGTCTTAATCACCCTTGGAAATACAATTAGCCTAACACTTTAAACAGTGATAAAACTACTTGATAGAATTGGATGAAACTTTGGATATTTTCTTGTCTTTATGCATACATTTCGTATATAAATTATGGAACAAATCCAAAAACCTTGGGTTTTATATCTACTTTTGGCTGGATTATTTGATGTGGAATGACTCAGAATTGAAATTGGTGTGTAGTTATCGGTTGACCCATTCAAGAATGGAGAGGGGAAATCACAAACATTTAGTGTTTCTGTTTCTTACTGCACCAACTTGATTCATTAATTGAAAGTAGTCCCTCTTATAACAATAATGGCATTATGCATATGCTAAGGGTGTCAGCCACTAGCTCAGTTGAAATGATTTACTAGTACAGGGAATTTTTCCAGACAGGTTAATATACAAAATTATTAAACCACATCAAAACAAAAGTGATAAGACAGACTTAAACAATTGTCATCCAATTTCCTCCTTGACATCTTTTCCCAAAATATTCGAAACAGTAATGTACTCAAGAGTAGTCAAACACACTTAAGTCGAAACAATTTACTTCACATCTGTCAGTTTGGACTCCATAAATGTTGCTTGACTCAAGAGTGCTATTTATATATTCACTCAACAAATAGTATGATCCTTAAGTAATGGTTATTTTCTGTGGTCTCTCCAAAGCCTTTGATTGTTTAGATTATGGTATTCCCTTAGAAAAACCTCTTCTTTTATGGAATTGATGAGTTTACACGCTGCTGGTTGGAATAATACTTGACAAACAGAATGCAAAGGGTTGTCCTGAATAATTGAGACAATGTTGAAAAGGTAGAAAATTTTAGTGACTGGGATAAAATCAAAAAGACTGTCCCACAGTGTTCATTTTGGGGTTGACTCCTTTCCTTATACATGTGAATGACCTTCCACTTAACAGTCAGCAAGTGAAATTCATACTTTTTGCAGACTATACTAGTTTTGTAATAAATTCCATCAGAGAAAGCAACAGAGGAGTGTGTAAACGATATTTTCCAAAGAATTATCAAATGGTTCTCTGAAAATTGATAACCCGCAAATGTTGAAAAAAAAAAAAAAAATTACGCTACAGTCAGTTTTGTACAACAAATAGTCATACCAGCAACTGACATGGCACATGATCACGAGTCAGTAAGTAAGGCATAATGCTTCAGTTTTTGATTGTACATATTGGTGAAACTTAACTGGAATTAGCATATTACTGAGCTTCTCACATAATTAAGTTCAGTTACTCTTGCTCTTCGTATAATAACTAACCCTGGAAACAAACTTATCAACCTCCTGAGATATTTTGCATATTTCCACTCCATAACGTCATACTGAATAATGAATAATTTTCAGGGGTAAGTCATAACCTAGAATGAAAAGTATTGATTGCATATGAGCGAACAGTACGTGGTGTTCATCTACGGACATCATGTAGGTATCTCTTCAAAGAGCTACGCATTTCAACTGCACCACTACAATACATATTTTCGCTAATGAAATTTGTCTTAATAATTCATCACAATTTGAGAAGAATAGTGATGTACATACTTAAAATACTAGAGGGAAAAATGACCTTTATTACCCTTTATTACAGCTGTCAGTGGTTCAGAGAGGAGTTCAATATGCAGGAATAAAAATTTTTGGTCTGTATCTATCTACCACTATATCAGTTGAAAGCCATGCAGTGAGATTTAGAAAATTTATTGATATGGCTTAATGGAAGGAAGTCAAGATATCAAAATAATCCCATTCCCAATCATCACCTTGGATGTGTTTCCAGAAATACTGTGCGTATGTGCCCCATTATCTACATATTTACCAGGGAATTTGAATGACTGAATGTCAGTGTTGCTTTCTGAAGTGAAGCTAACAGACACAAAATTGTTACTTAAAGTTTTCTTCCAACCACATGATAGTGACACTGAATACATTTCCAAATTACAAAATGCAATTCCATATTCTTTTGCTATGCTATGACCCTGTAACTAGGAACAGGGAAATTTCACAAAAACAATAATGTGGAAAACAGCGTGAAATTAGAGATTCTGAGAGACATAACACAAAATTGATGATGTTTATGAGTTGTTGCAAAATTTGTAATTTTTTTGTGTACAGACATTATAAATCTGATGACTGTAGTTCACTATTATCCATAAATGATAGTTATTGAATATTAAAACTGTATTTTGACTTATAATGCTCTCAATGCTGAGATTTGTGTATAATCTTAAACTGCCAGTTCATTTCCTGTGCAACGAATTTTGATATGACAAAAAGGTGCCATAATTAGGAAAAATAACATGTAATTTGGCAAAAGACCCACCAAATTTGCCAAAACATTTCAAATTTGACAAAAAACAGTGAATTTGACAAACTCCAATTTAGCAAAATAAACATCATCAAATGATTTGATTAAAAAAAGGCATTGAATGTGGCAGAGGAGTAGCAATGAATCTGGTTAAAAAGCACCGGAAATGCAAAAAATTAAACACAATTTGGCAAAAAACACCAATTTTGGAAAGAAAATGAGTTTAGTAAAAAACATCAAATTTGAAAAAAGATACAATGACTTTGGCTGAAAATGATACCACCTGTGGCAAAAAGAGACAGAATTTGACAAAAAATACACCAATTTTTGGTAAAAAATAACACCTAATGTGAAAAAAACACCAAATTTGGCCATAAAATAAAACACTTTTTTCCTGTAACAAAAATAAATACATCTACATCCATATTCTGCAAACCATTGTTAAGTGCATGGCAAAGAATACACTGTACCAACTATATTACAATTACTTGTGATTCCATTCACATATGCAGTTCAGGAAGAATGACTGTTTGTCTTTCTGTACTCTGTCATTAGGTTTGATCTCTCAGTTAATACTATTCCTTGGGATTTTATTGGTAGGCTTTTATGGTTTGATTCACTTATGTCTTCAAGCATCTGTCAGTGAAGGTCTTCAGAATTTTCACAGTACTTTTCTGTGAGTCAGACAAGCTTATGAAAAAAAGGATTCTGAAATATCCTATTAATCCTATTTGGTGTGGGTCCCATGCACATGAGCAATATTCTAGACGGGGTTACGTAAGCTTTTTGTGTGCTTTCTTCTCTGTTCACTGACTATATTTTGCCAGTACGCTATCAATGAACCAAATTCTGCTGCCTGTTTTACCAACAACCAAATTTATGAGATCATTACAGTTTTTATCTCCACTAATTGCACCCAGGTAAATCATTTATTTCATACATGACAAGAAATTTGAATGGTTCAGGGGAAAAAATAAAGCCATTCACCTTTTCGAAGAGTTTAAAGTACTATTCATTTCTCCATCAAGGACATCTTTTAGAGATACAAAACAGAAGCAAAAACAGCTTAGACATTGGTTTATATGCCACTAATGTTTTGGTATACTGGAAAAGAAGCAGTTAAATCAACTGGTCCAATGTAAGACCATACAAGTCATTTACATAACAGATGGTTGTGTAAATACTGAAATAACCAGCCATTATCTCTTTGTCACTAATCTGTCTTTCTAGGTGTAAGACAATAATTCGGTATTGTTTAATAAAGTGGACTGTGCAGGTGATATGTCCATATAGGAAAATGAAGATGGTATGCTACAAAATGACACTAAAAAGCTGATATAAACTGGCCTTGTGGCAGATGCCACTATGAAATTAAGGTGGGCAAGGGTTACTGAAGGTCTCATCCAGGCCACAGACAGACACTATCCCCCACATCCAGTCTACAAACAGATATCCCATGCCATTTCGCCACACACTCTCAACCTTCCCACCACCCTCAAGAACAAGTTACACCCAATACCACCCCCCACCAGGCCAACTGAACCATATCCTTTGCCAGGCTTTGATTACAGTAATCTATTCTCCCACACCCTCCAATCAACAATTTCCAGGTCCCCCTCCCCTCCTCCTTCTTATTACCTTCTCCCTATTCATGACTTCTCACCCTCATTATGTGCCACCCTCTGCCAACACACCCTGCCATCTTTTTCTGTCCCTGCTCATCTCCTTTTCTACTCACCATCATCCTACCCACCTCCCACCCGACGTCATCTTCCTGCCCTACAGCCTCTTGATGCTGCACTGGGTTGCCGTCTTGTCATGCCTCCACCTATTCCCTGCACGATCTGGCAGGCAGCCCTCTTCCCTCCTCTTCCCATACCTTTCCACGCCTTCTCCTTCCCCTTTGGAATTGATGGTTTTCTTCATGTGACAGCTGAATTCCAGTCCGAGCTGCCAGATATGGTGTGTGTGTGTGTGTGTGTGTGTGTGTGTGTGTGTGTGTGTGTGTGTGTGTGTGTGTGTACGTTTTTCCTTTTCTAAAAAGGTCTTTGGCTGAAAGCTAAATGTGTAACAGTCTTTTAGTTTAGCCTGTGTGGAACACAGAGTATGGTGAGTAGCAATCTATCCTTGTCCTTATGTCCTTGATAATTGAACCTGGAGTTTCCATTGTTTGATCTTTACAGAAAGCTCTATAGATGTATAAGATTTCTGACATATAATCAGATAGACTGTTTCGAGGACAACAAAGACAGTACAGGTTGAGTGGTTCAAAAATGGCCTATTTGCTGTAATACTGGAATATAAAGGTGCTTGTGAATTTTAAAGAACTTTGACATGCAGTTTATGTTTCCTATGAAACCCACAGGGAAACTGTGAACATGAATTTCAACATATACTTCTGATACACAAGCACTCTTTGTGATGAGCTCTCAGCCCAACTGGGAAGGCTGCCCCAGAATAGCATAAAGAAGAAATTTAAAAAGCTGGCGAGAAGGAAAGACGAAAGGATGTGGGTTTTAAGAGAGAGAGTAAGGAGTCATTCCAATCCCGGGAGCGGAAAGACTTACCTTAGGGGGGAAAGGACAGGTATACACTCGCACACACACACACACACACACACACACATATCCATCCGCACATACACAGACACAAGCAGACATTTGTAAAGGCAAAGAGTTTGGGCAGAGATGTCAGTCAAGGCGGAAGTACAGAGGCAAAGATGTTGTTGAATGACAGGTGATGTATGAGTGGCGGCAACTTGAAATTAGTGGAGGTGAGGCCTGGTGGATAATGGGAAGAGAGGATATACTGAAGGGCAAGTTCCCATCTCCGGAGTTCTGGCAGGTTGGTGTTAGTGGGAAGTATCCAGATAACCCGGACGGTGTAACAATGTACCAAGATGTGCTGGCCGTGCACCAAGGCATGTTTAGCCACAGGGTGATCCTCATTACCAACAAACACTGTCTGCCTGTGTCCATTCATGTGAATGGACAGTTTGTTGCTGGTCATTCCGACATAGAAGGTTTGACATTGTAGGTAGGTCAGTTGGTAAATCACGTGGGTGCTTTAACACGTGGCTCTGCCTTTGATCGTGTACACCTTCCGGGTTACAGGACTGGAGTAGGTGGTGGTGGGAGGGTGCATGGGACAGGTTTTACACCGGGGGCAGTTACAAGGGTAGGAGCCAGAGGGTAGGGATGGTGGTTTGGGGATTTCATAGGGATGAACCAGGGGGTTACGAAGGTTAGGTGGACGGCGGAAAGACACTCTTGGTGGAGTGGGGAGGATTTCATGAACCACGATGATAAAGAGACAAGAGCTTAAAATGTTTTTTGACTCTGCTAGAGGGCAAAACAAGAATTTCAAATTTTTCATCTCATGCACTATGTGGTTCATAACAAAATCCATTTTCTGACAAATACCAGTAACACCTTTCCAGGACGAGACCATTCATACGATTTACAACCAAATATGGAAACCCCAGAAGAAAGGCATAATGCAGTTACAGTATCTAGCATCATATGAAAGCCTGACAAAGGTGCTTCAACACACCAGACAGGAGAATTTGAGCTTTGTCCTACTCAAGCAATTTTCAGAGGTGTTAATGATATTGTTGAAATTTTCCCTTAAAATTGGGTATTACAAATACCTCTATCTTCCACACGTCTCCTGCATATTCCCAGTGAAAAGTGTCAGGGTACTGTGTCTTTCATGAAGATATGTGGTTGGTTGGGAGAGAAGTTTTCCCACGGTTTGGCATATGGTTGATAACTTGCAAGATAACAGAGTTTCCATGGTTGTAGTAATAATAAATAATGTAAAAAATGATGATAATCTTACAGTCATAATCATACATATAAAATCTAAAGTAGCTAACATGTCTAGTTCTCTTTCTGTTTCAGGAGATTTACCTGTTTTCTTTTGGCTTTGTTTCATATTATTCACATTAGACACACTAAGCACCATTTCATTTGATCCACTACAAATTAGACTCCAAAATTCCATTTGTTTTGAAGTAATAACTGCGTAAGAAGTATCTACTACAGTTTAAAATAAAAAAATTCATTTTGTAGTCCTCCATGATAAAAGTGACTTATCTGTCTTCTATCTCCACCCCCTATCCTGATCCTTCATTCAAGTAGGCACTCAAGCAGATACTGAGATAATTCAGAGAGGCTCTGCTATGATGGTTAGGGGTTTGTATAGCCAAGTAAGACATTGTTCTCGCAAAATTTTGTTGGGTAAATTTAAAGGCCCAGTATTTGAGAAACACTGTACAACGGTCCTGTTGCCACCATTGTACACATTTTGTAAGGACAGTGAGATTCAGGTGAGAAAAATTAGGGTGCTTAGAGAGGTAATATAAGGAACTGGTCAGGGCATGTAGGACCGCTTCTGTGCAAGTTGAGTCACAGTGGTGTGGTGAGATCATGGGAACAGGCCATTGGTAGCTTATACAAACATCAGAAATTAAAATGTTTTATTAACATTAGTGTGCCTACATTTGCAGCATCTCACTGGAGGTGGCAACCGCGCCCCATCACAGCACACGGTGACAAGCTGACTGCTACTGAGCCATGACTTTGACGTCCAGGCATGCTGCCTCCAAACCTTATGCAGCAGCATGCGACTACATTAGTGGGACATGGCCGCTCACAGATCAAGCTAGCAGCACTGTAGACTGTCAGATGGCTTGCAGCAGATGCAAGTCTTGTGAAGTGGAACTCATCCCAACAAATGTCAGCACCTGTTAATTTTTTTTCCTTCTAAGCATTCCTGTACCATTCAACTGATAGTGATGAAACTTTGGTGTGTTGTTATGTGAAAGCCTATGAAGGTTTCTGTGGGGTAAGACCAATCTCCTACACATAGGGATCCAGGTAAAAAGGGATGACATAGAAGGCTTTATTGGGGAATGTTTCGGGTAATTTCAATCAATTTTTTTATGTAAGTGACCCATTCTTTGAAAGGAAAAAAAGAAGAGGAAGAAAAAAAGAGAAAGGAAGTGGGTCATATACCCCAACAATCCTTAGAGGTGGGTACGGGCGTAAGAACACATGACATGTAAAAATATTCAATAATGAACAATATTAGTATTATATCTATAGTGTTCAGGGTTTCTAGACATACTGGTGATGTTCTTAATGACGTTTCACTAATGGAGTTTGGGGTAGTGGGGAGAGAGGGTGTGCAGAGACAGTGCAGCATATGTGTGTAATACCTGAAGTAATTTTTACCAAGATTAGTGCACATATCACTCGCTATCTGGAAATTCTACTGTGATTGTAAAGCACCCTTATGGCTGAGTATTTGAGATGAGAAGGAGTGATTAAAGCACAACTCAGAAATGTTGGAAGCAATACCAACCAAATGTAGTTTATATATGACTCAATATTTGTGCAGAAGTAGTGTGGGAGTAAAATACCCCTACTACCCCTAAGTGTGTTTCTGAGCCAAACCTCATACAACACAGCTCAAAACAACAGGTACATTTAACATCACATCTAGAGTCATACAATACGAAACAGAGGAGACTCAGACAATTCTCAGTGACTGTCCTCTTTTGGGAAACAATGATCAGATAGTGGCAGAATTGAGTTCCCTCAGAATTCAAATGGAACTGTAGGGAGAAATTTGATAGATGTGTGGATGAAATATTTGTGTAATTTGTTAAAAGTATATATGTGTGTGTGTGTGTGTGTGTGTGTGTGTGTGTGTATATGTGTGTGTGTGTGTGTGTTTTAAATATATGTGAGATGCACAAGCAGACGAAGTTGTGGGCAAAAAAACCCTCAAGCTTTTTACACAGTTAATTATATTTTTTTTTTGCAGAAGGCAGAGAGACCAAAAATACTTAATATCCAAAAGCAATTAAATAAACTTTTTGTAGTCTAATTTAATTTACAAAAAACATTGTTTTTCATTTACTCTGTATATTTAATTGTGTCTGCATTGTATATGTGTATCTACTTGGAAAGAAAGAGAGGCATTGCAACATGTGCAAGGCACAACTATAATAGCATTACAATTTTTGACTGATGTTGAATTTGAAATAATTGTTTGCCTTGCAAACTCATTTTTAACAACATTTTTAAAATTTAGAAATGGCAATGAAGATGACTACACAAAAGAAGTAAGCTGAAAATTACAACATGTCTTTTCTGATTCAGATAGTGTTTATTTTTGGCATTAATCTTAGTGGAAAATAGTGAAATGGACACAATTATTATAAACTTGAGCCAAATCTTAACCTCTGTTGTCCACAGTTTATTTTTCTCAAAATGAATGTTTATCTGGTCTGGCTGACTTTGGGCACTGGAGTAATACACTCTGTATAGTAGTTTTTGAAAAGCTCTTTAATACTTGTAATACGCAATTTGTGAAAGTTAAAAACAGGAGGAGAAAAAGTACTGAACTTTTACAGAAATGCAGTTGACAGTAAATTAATATTTATTTTTTTCCTGCAACACAGTCAGTTAACCCTGTACTGGCAATATTGCTCTGGAGATGCACTAATTTTTGTGGTGGCATATTGCACCACCACCATTACAATGGGATAGCTTGCACTGTCTGTCAGATGGCACTTCTGCACCCACAGCAAGTCTAGAACCATCTGCCATTCCTCATCGCCTTACATCAGCATCTGTGTGATTCAGGAAAAGAAATATTTTATAAAATACTAACCATGCACCACCTGCAGACAGTCTTTGTGTCCACTTCACATTGCACTAATGCTTCTGGTTGCCTCATATTACTTTGAACTTGTAACTTGTAAGACCAAGAAACAACATCATGCAATTGCTGATCCAGGACTGATGACTGGCCTGTTTCATTACAAGTGTATAGAACACACATGCTACAGGATATGAGCTTTACAATTACTATGCTGTCATGTAAGCATAATTGTGGTTTTCAATTAATTAATTCTTATGAAGATATACTTCCATAAAGAATTCTAGGAAAATCACTTTATCATAAGTTCCAAATCATGTTTTGTTGTTATTCATCTTACAAATGTTGCCACAAATAATATTCTACAGTATACTTAGATTCTGTGCTAAGTCAGCATAAGAAATAGCATTTAAATTAAAAAATAATTAAGAATAATTGTTGTGATATGACTGTTTGAAATAACTCACTCATTAATTTACAAGTTAAAAAGATAAACCAGCCAACATCAGAATTATACAGTATGACAAGTTTTCTTTGGTTTTATGAAGTACTGTACTGCACCAAACTATTTTGTGAAACTTTAACTTTTAACTGTAATTTGAATTATGTAACTGACCTAATAAAATCTTGTAAAATTCTGTTACACCTTAGGTATGTTCACATGACAGAGTGCGCATGGAGGGAGTCAGATGTAGCCAGTGGCGAAAAATCACTCGATACAGTAACAACCGTAAATTATCTGGAAGTATCCACTTGGAGTGACTTGAAGTGCAACAGTCACTTAATATTTATTGTGTAATAAAAGTATGCTTGGTTGATGTTCACTGAAGAAACCCTGAGGAAGTGCAATCCATTTGTACAAGAGGTGACTTACATAACACTTCTTAACCCAATCCTTGAGTGCTGAGTTGCAGCATAGAGAGGTTTACTGTTACAGCTCTGATAGTGGGTGTTCTTTAAAAAGGCAGGCAACATATTATTTCCTCACACACATATATCTTCTGAAACAATAATGACAGGACAATCAAAGAAATCTGAGATTATACAGAGGCTTACCAATGGCTGTTCTTCCACACACTTTTTGTGAAAGAATCAGGAAAAGATTGACATGAAAGTGATGATTGTACAGCCCCTCATTGTTAGGTGGCTTGTAAAATGTGATGTGTACTCAGCAACACACTGTACACGAGTGTTTAGAGAATGGGATATACAGGCTACTGGTTCTCCCGATATTATTGCCTAATGCAATTTGTTCTACAAAAATAGGACTCATTTTCCAATCAACACATTGCTTTGAACAATCAAAATTAAAAATAAAGCTTTAAACGCTTCAGTGTTATTATTTTGGTTCCAAAATATGTCCATTAGTTTAGTATTGTTCCAGTGGCTGTAAAAAGTATAGCCACTAATAAAAGTACAGTGTAAGAGGAAGCTGACAGATTTATCAGTACAGAAGCTAGCTACTTCTACCAAATCAAAAACTTTTATAATGGTGTTTTTGACAAATATGTTATTAAGAGTATTACATAGTACAGTGTTCAGCGTAATATTTGTGTTACATTGAGGACCACATCAGTTAGGTTCTACAGAGTGAATTTTAAATTTTGTCTTGCCAATTGTAAAAAATATGTATTCTACATTTTGCTTTTATAGTGCAGTTCATATTATGGAAGATGTTCTCATTGCAGATCTATGGAACAAATAATGTACATAATCTAACAACTCTTTCATATCTATGGGCATGTATGTATTGGGGGGGGGGGGGGGGGGGGCACCAAACAATGAGATCATTGGTTCCACGATCTAAGGCAACAGTAACTAGGGAGGAACAACACAAACAGCATAGTCTAGGCAATGGGAAAGGACTAAGGGCAAGAAAAGAAATGCTGGGGTGGCAGGAAGAGTAAAGTCCTGGAAGATAGGCTGGGAGGGCGTGGATAGAGGGGGGGGGGGGGGGGGGGGGGGAGGGGTCGAGTGCACGGGATGCCCCAAGGGCGCTATTCACAATGGTGATGCTGCACCACCACCAACCTGACCCGATCCACCAAACCATACCACAATTGAGACACAAATAGGACAACAAGACAGAAAGAAGACACAAGAAGAGTGAAAACAATAATGGGCCAAAACACCAGACAAAATGTAGCGAAAAGGGGAGTAAAACCTGTCCAGTGTGGAGACAAAACTGAATGCCTCCCAAGCCAATGTCAATGCTAACTGAGGGATTATAATTACAGAAGGAAATTCAGGTATTTAAATCTGGGAGGACAAACCACCTTTGCAAAGAAAACTGAGGACAGATAAAACCATGCAAGGGTTGTCCACTAACACCAGGGACAAGAAAGGTGGGAAGGCATATTTAGTGTGAAGGGCCAAAAGGCCATGGTGGTCCAGCAAACTGTGGAATATCATCAGGGCAGCCCCACAACTACAAAAGGGAGGGGGTTGGAACCTTGGGAGATACTGTCATTGTGCAGGACTGAGATACTGAAGCAACTGATTACATATGGGATCAGGATGGCGACTGAATCGTGGGAAGAGGAGAGGACTGGAAGCAGTCCCCATTCAGTAAAATATTCATTGTAGGATTTCACTCGCAAGGAGTAAACTGCAAGTGGTTAGCTTCAGCCCATTGTCTCCAGAGGAGGAAGATAGCTGGATAGGAGGCTGACACTAATGTTGCAAAATGGGTCACAGTGTGTTCCTTGAGAATCTATATTAATGCCACCCAGAAGGGAAGCCCCAGGATGGAAGACTGTCATTGCCAATCTCAGAGTATGGACAATAGCCCACATCCATGATGAAGGAACAGAAGAACCTAAGGAGGACACAAAAGTGTTCCCAACACACCCACGTGCTCTGTCTGATTCAGTAACAGGCTTTGGTGCAAAAATGTCTGACAGCAGTAAAGCCGATGGATGACAGGTACCACTTCGGGTAGCAAGGCTCAATGGCAATTACGGATGGTGATGGCAATGGCAATGGCAATGGCTGTGGCTGTATTTCACCATGGGACCAACCAATGGCAGAAGGGGCCTGTTGAGTTGTCAGCAATGCTGGCAGTGCGAATAATTAAATCAGACATGCCCACCGTGTTCCGACAGAAAGCGAGGAACCCACACCGGTGTGAGTTAGATTCAGAAAAGAGAGATTCCTAGAGAATGACACAAGCTATTGAGTAAAAGGAAATAAGAGTTTGCAACTCCAGAGGGTGAAAATAGTATCTGTCACAATTACGTTGAATAAGCATGGAAGGGGGATATGAATGGCAGGCGAATGGGCCAAAACCGATCATGATGCCAGGTCACCATCCATCACCAACAATTACGGGGTAACATCCATAAATATGAGGTCTGTCCCACATTGGAAAGGTGGAGTTGGCACCTCCAGATGCACCAGAGAGGCCTTGTCCTGGGTCTTCTTCTTCTTCTTCTTCTTCTTTTTCTTCTCCTTCTCCTTCATCTCCTCCTCCTCCTCCTCATTCTCATCATCGTCCTTCATAAACTAGATAATCCAGCAAGCATGGAGAGTGATGATCATGACAATTAACACATATTGGCAATGGAACACAGGGGTTCCCCTAAAGGAGTGGGTGTCCACATTCAGTGCAGAGATGGTCTGCTGTACAGCAGGAAGACATGACCTAACGCAAATATCAAAAACACCTCATGGGGGGCAGGATGTATGACTTCACTCTACATCTACATCTTTGTCTATGTTTATAGAGATACTCTGCAAGCCACCGTATGGTGCATGGCAGAGGGTACCATGTACCATGACTTGTTAATTCCTTTCTTGTTCCACTCGCAAATAGAGCGAAGGAAAAACCACTGTCTATATGCCTCTGTTGTTGTTGTTGTTGTCTTCAGTCCAGAGACCGGTTTGAGCAGCTCTTCATGCTACCCTATCCTGTGCAAGCCTCTTCATCTCCAAACAACTTACATCTTTCTGAATCTTCATCTCTTGGTCTCCATCTATGATTTTTACCCTCCACACTTCCCTCCAATACTAAATTGGTGATCCTTTACTGCCTCAGAACATTTCCTGTCTTTTAGTCAGGTTGTGCCACAAATTCCTCTTCTCCCCATTCAGTACCTCCTCATTAGTTACGTGATCTACCCATCTGATCTTTAGCATTCTTCTGTAGCACCACATTTTGAAAGCTTCTATTCTCTTCTTGTCTAAACTATTTATTGCCCATGTTTCACTTCCATACATGGCTAAACTCCATACAAATGCTTTCAGAAAAGGCTTCCTGACACTTAAATCTATACTCGATGTCAACAAATATCTCTTCTTCAGAAACGCTTTTCTTACCATAGCCAGTCTACATTTTATATCCTCTCTAGTTCAACCATCATCAGTTATTTTGCTCCCCAAATAGCAAAACCCGTCTACTAATTTAAGTGTCTCATTTCCTAATTTACTTCCATCATCATCTGATTAAGTTTGACTACATTCAATTATCCTCATTTTTTTTATTGATGTTCATCTTTTATCCTTCTTTCAAGACACTGTCTATTCAATTCAACTGCTCTTCCAGGTCCTTTGCTGTCTCTCACAGAAATTGCAATTTCGTTGACTAACCTAAAAATTCTTATTTCTTCTCCATGGATTTTAATTCCTACTCCAAATTTCTGTTTTGTTTCCTTTACTGCTTGCTCAATATAAAGATTGAATAACTTTGAGGATAGGCTACAACCCTGTCTCACTCCCTTCCCAACCACTGCTTCCCTTTCATGCCTCTCGATTCTTATAACTGCCATCTGGTTTCTGTAAAACTTGTACATAGCATGTCGCTTCCTGTAATTTACTCCTGCCACCTGCAGAATTTGAAAGAGAGTATTCCAGTCAACATTGTCAAAAGCTTTCTCTAAGTCTACAAATGCTAGAAAAGTAGGTTTGCCTTTCCTTAACCTATCTTCTTATATAAACTGTATGATCTGTATTGCCTCACATGTTCCAATGTTTCTACATAATCAAAACTGATATTCCATAAGGTCAGCTTCTACCAATTTTTCCATTCATCTGTAATGAATTCGAGTTAGTATTCTGCAGCCATGATTTATTAAACTGATAGTTCAGTAAGTATCAACCCAATCAACACCTGCTTTCTTTGGCATTGGAATTATTATATTCTTCTTGAAGTCTGAGGGTATTTCGCCTGTCTCATACAGCTTGCTCACCAGATGGTAGAGTTTTGCCATGACTGGCTCTCCCAAGGCAATCAGTTGTTCTAGCGGAATGTTGTCTACTTCCGTGGCCTTTTTTTTGACTTGGGTATTTCAGTGCTCTGTCAAATTCTTCATGCAGCATCATATCTCCCATTTCATCTTCATCTATGTCCTCTTCCATTTCCATAATATTGCCCTCAAGTACATTGCCCTTGTATAGACCCTCTATATACTCCTTCCACCTTTCTGCTTTTCCTTCTTTGCTTAGGACTGGTAGTGATATATGTCCTTTAGCCCTTTTGGACTTCCTGTCAATCTCATTTTCGGACCATTTGTATTTACTGCATTTTTATATTTTCTCCTTTCATCAATTAAATTCAATATCTCTTCTGTTACCCAAGGATTTCTACTAGCCCTCATCTTTTTATCTATTTACTCCTCTGCTGCCTTCACTATTTCAGCTCTCAAAGCTACCCATTCTTCTTCAATTGTATTTCTTTCCCCTATATTTTGAGAACGAAAGTTGCTACTCACCATATAGCGGAGACGGTGAGTCACAGATAGGCACAACAAAAATATTTTTGCACTTAAAGTCATGTGTGTGAGTTGTGTTTGCATGAGTGTGTGTGTGTGTGTGTGTGTCTATTGTTGATAAAGGCCACTGTTGTTGTGCCTATCTGCATCTCCGTTGTATGGTGAGTACGAACTTTCCTTCTCAAAATATTGTTACATTCCAGATATATCTGTCAATCATTCCCTAATGATCTCCCTGAAACACGCTAATCTTTCTCAGTAATGAAAAGAATGTCACCTTCCTCCCAGGGATTCCCCTTTGACTTCCTGAAGCACTTATGTAACACTTAAATGTTGTTCGAACCTACCAGTAAGAAATCTAGTGGCCAGCCTGTGAACTGTTCTACATCTACATCTACATTTATACTCCGCAAGCCACCCAACGGTGTGTGGCAGAGGGCACTTTACGTGCCACTGTCATTACCTCCCTTTTCTGTTCCAGTCGCGTATGGTTCACGGGAAGAACGAGTGTCAGAAAGCCTCCGTGTGCGCTCGAATCTCTCTACATCTACATTTATACTCCACAAGCCACCCAACGGTGTGTGGCGGAGGGCACTTTATGTGCCACTGTCATTACCTCCCTTTTCTGTTCCGATGTCTTCCTTCAATCCGGCCTGGTATGGATCCTGAACATTCGAGCAGTATTCAAGAAGTGGTTGCACGAGTGTTCTATACACAGTCTCCTTTACAAGTGAATCACTCTTTGCTAAAATTTTCCCAATAAACCGAAGTTGACCATTCGCCTTCCCTACCACAATTCTCACATGCTCGTTCAAACTCATAGGCTTTGCAATGTTATGCCCAGATATTTAAATGACTTGACACTGTCAAGCAGGACACTAGTAATACTGTATCCGAACATCACAGGTTTGATATTTCTACTAATCTGCTGTAACTTACATTTTTCCACATTCAAGACTAGCTGCTATTCGTCACACCCACTGGAAATTTTGTCTAAGTCATTTTGAATCTTCCTATAGTCACTAAACTTTGACAAATTACTGTACACCACCGTATCCATAGCAAACAACCGCAGATTGCTGTCTGCCAAGCCATTTACGTATACCTGTATAGAAAACAACAGCAATCCTAACACATTTCCCTAGGGCACTCCTGACAAAACCCTTGTCTCTCATGGACATTCACCGTCGGGACAACATACTGGGTTATTTTACTTATAAGCCTTCGAGCCACTCACATATGCTTGCACCTTCATTAACAGCCCGCAATGGGGCACCATGAGAAATGCTTTCTGGATTTATTTATTTGTATGGCTCACATGCAGTTTAAAATTACAGGTATATAACATTAGTGATACTTCATATAACAGGAATAAGAAAATACAAAACTACATATAAAACTAACTAAATGTCAATACCTAGGTTTCTAATCCATATAAGAGCCATATCATGTTTTCATGAGGGCGCTTCAGCTTCCCTGGTAGGAACGCAAGGGGCATTTATTTCTAATGTGCTTGATTGTCTGTTTCAAAGCCCCACAGTCACAAACTGGAGACTCTGTAGCACCCATTTGTAAAGATAGTCTGCACATCGTCCACACCCAGTGCGAGCTCTGTTCAATTTGACCTACAGTTTCCTATAGAGTTCTGTGCCAGCAGTATCACAATTATACTTTTGGAACCACTCACGCTCTTCAGGATTTTCAATAAGTTGACAGCTTTGGTTCCACAGGTCTCTCACACCAGTATTACTGGCATCTAGCTCTTCTGCTTGCCATAATGGTGGGTTTCTTGAATGGAGTCTATTTTGTCATAAACTTGGTATCTCTTCCTGTATGGGTAATTCCAGGTTCTCCTGTATCTTGCAGTATCCCATAAGCACGGCCTTACTTCTGCAGATTGCAGCTGGATAGATGTTACTTAGCAGAGAAAGCCAATAAATCGGTGTTTGTCGGATTGCCCCAGTTATTAACCGAATAGTGTGGTTCAACTGGATGTCGATCAAGATAGTGTGGTAGCTGTTTAGCCGCACCGGGGCACAATACTCAGCTGCTGAGAAGACCAGTGCAATGGATAATGTGTGCAAGGTATCTACTGAAACTCCCCATGTCATTCTGTACAATTTTTGAATAATATTGTTATGTTTTCTATATGAAAGTGTGCAATCAAGGGTGACATGAAGGTACTTGGGATACTTGTTATGGCAAAGAGTGTTTCCATTAAGTTTCACTCTGAGCTCCGCAATTAGCTTCTTTGTTTGTCATATGGAATGTACACACTTCACTTTCACTTGTACTGGGTTTAAGTTGCCACTTGCTAAAATAAGCACTCATAACAGCTAGATTTTCTGTGAGAATTGCCTCCACTCATCCTAGATCCTTGGTTTTATGATCAAGAGCAATACTGTCTGCATAGCGGAACTTTGTTGGCCTGGTATTGGGGAGTTCAGAGATAAATAGGTTGAATAATAAAGGAGCTAAGATGGAGCCCTGTGGTAGACCATTACTTAATTTCCTCTCCTTGCTCACATTTTCTTCCAAGAAAACATGGAAATATCTATTGTTTATCATGGTTTCGATGAGAGTTACAGTTTTTTTGCCTCGGATTGTTTTTAGCAATTTGTATATCATCCCTTCTCTCCAGCCTGTCATAAGCTGCAATTGGGAATGACGCTGCACACTGCAAGTTCTACTTAAATCCTGTGTGCAAAGCTAGCGGTCTTCACCATCTCTGCCAGCCACCTGTATGAACTGAGGATCACCTTAGAACCCATGTGACAGGCATCACTGTTGCTGACATGAGCCACGACATGCAGGTGACTGCATCCTGCATGCTCAACAACCACAGGCAAGGCCACCTCCACATCTCGTATAAGGCCCCCCAACAGACATACTGAGTAACAGTAGAGCTCCCAATAACTACTAAACCCCTCCACCTGTGTGCCTGCTCAGACCCTACTGAAGGGCCCTGTCCACTCACAGTCTCCACACTGGCCCTCCACTTCAAGTGACACAAAGATATTACCATCTGGCACTCACCCTGCTGTGAAAGCAGATCCACCATGTTGGTGCACTAGGAGGTGCCTTGGAAGCAGTGCCCATGGGGCAAAGAAACATACAGGTGGGGGGTGGAGGAGGAGGGAGGGGACATAGCTGCTTGGTCATCATTCCTACTAAAACAATTCCACAAGGAAAAGAATAAAACCGGGAGAAAGGATAAATCACAAGAATGACAGAAGGGCAACAAACACTACAATGGACAAAATAGGACAAGAAAACCAGAGAGACACAAGAAACAGTTAGAGGGGATTAAAACAAGAGCAGATGACTACAGTTGGCTGATCACGAGAATAAAAAGGATAAGCCAGTCACTCTGCAACAAATTAAAACCTCCAGCCTAAAAGTACTAGGGAAAGAACACAGAGGGACAAGGACATGCACTAAAACATAGACAGAATGATAAACCCCCCTCACATATAAAACATAAAACTAAATCAGGCGTTGTTTGCTGAAATTAGTTGTAATGAGTCTGGTCTGGTAACCAAAGATTATGTCGTGGGGCAGCCAAAGTAGGACAGCGCAACAGAATATGGGCCACTGTCAACCAGGCTCTGTGCCGACACTGAGGTGGGTCTTCACGGCGCAAGAGAGATCCGTGGATCACTCAAGCATGGCCAACGTGGAGCCGGCAGAGAACCACAGAGTCCCTGCAAGAGGACCACATGCAGCTGTGGCCTAGGTATACACCATGGTGGTGTACGCGATTGGATCCGGAGGGGAGGTGGTAAAGCAAAGGATTATAGTTCACACAGAAAGGCCCACATGGAGGACTTCCACACATTTGTAATCTCCTTAATGGCATGCAGCTTAATGTGTGTACTGAAGTTATGCCATTCCATCTCCCAAAGCCAAAAAACCTTGCGGCACAATACTGAATGCATGTCACTTTCAGAGATGCCGATCTCCAGAAGCGGTTTCTGCATAGCCTGTTTGGTCAGGCTGTCAGTAAGTTCATTGCCTGGGATTCCAAAGTGTCCTGGGATCCAGACAAACACCACTGAATGACTGGTACCATTCCAGGGCATAGACAAACTCCTGGATGGTTGCTACCAAAGGATAGCGAGGGTAGCACTGGTTGATAGCTTGTAGGCTGCTCAAGAAGTCACTACATATAATAAATGACTCATCATAGCATGAACAGATGTGCTCAAGAGCACAAGATATAGCCACCAGCTCTGCAATGAGAACACTGCAGCCATCAGGCAAGGAGTGCCATTCAATATGTCCTCCGTGAACATAGGCGAAGCCAACATGACCATCAGCCAGCAAGCCGTTGGTGTAAACCACTTCAGAGCCCCGGGACATGTCCAGAATTGAGAGAAAGTGACAGTGGAGAGCCTAGGGAGGAACTAAGTCCTTAGGACCATGCAAAAGGTCCAAACAAAGCTGTGGCCTAGGTATACACCATGGAGGTGTATGCGATTGGATCTGGAGGGGAGGTGGTAAAGCAAAGGACTATAGTTCACACAGAAAGGATTGGGCAGGAATCATGATCGTAGGCCCTGAGCAGGGCTGCTGGTGTGGGAGATGAACTGCTGTGGCTGAGAAAAGGAGATGGTAATTGGGATGCTCAGGAGAGCTATGAATGTGTGTGATGTAACTGGCGAGCGGTTGTGCACACCTGATTTGCAACGGAGGGATTCCAGCCTTGTCCTAAAAGCTCCCGTCATTAGTCAAACTCCACAGTGATGCACTGGGCCTAGTAACTGATATGCTGAGGGTGCCACAGAACCATAAATTAGACTCCCATAGTCAAGATGGGATTGAACAGGGGCTCTGTAGAGCTGCAGCATCATAGAGCGATCTGCATCCCAGTTGGTGTTGCTCATGCAGTGGAGGGCATTAAGGTGCTACCAGCACTTCTGCTTAAGCTGATGAAGATGAGAAAGCCAAGTCAATTGGGCATCAAAAACCAGTCCTAAGAATCCATAAGTCTCCACTACAGTGAGTGGATCATCATCAAGGTAAAGTTCTGGTTCCCACACTGGTTCTGGTTCCAACGCCGACAGAAGTGCATGACGCACGGCTGGAAATCAGAAGCCATGGGCTACAGCCCATGACTGTGCCTTGTGGATGGATCCCTGTAGGTGCCACTCAGCAACACCAGTACTGGAGGAGAATTAGGAAATGCAAAAGCCATCTGCATACAGAGAAGGTGAGACGGATGGACCTACAGCTGCTGCTAGACCGTTAATGGCCACTAAAACTAGAGATACACTCAATACGGGGCCCTGCAGGACCTCTTTCTCCTGGATATGGGGGAAACTATGGGAAACACCAACACGGAAAGTACGGAGAGAGAGGAAGTTTTGGATAAAAAACAGGAGCGGGCCCTAGAGACCCCGCTCATGGAATGTGGCAAGGATATTATGTTACCATGTTGTGTCGTAAGCTTTTCATAAATAGAAAAAGATGGCAACCAGGCATGGAGCCAGTAAGCCACGTGACTCCAGGAACCAACCGCCTACTCACCATACATTCTAGCAGCTTACAATGAATGTTGATGAGGCTGATGGGCCAATAGCTATCCACATCAAGTGGGTTTTTACCAGCTTTGAGCACTGGAACAATGATGCTCTCCTGCCATTGTGACAGGAATATGCCACCACTTCTGACGCAGTTGAAGATGACGAGGAGATGTCACTGGTAGTCTGACGAGAGATGTTTAATCATCTGAGTGTGGATCCCATCTGGCCCTGGAGCTATGTTGGGTGTCAGGGCAATGTACAGTGGCATTGAAGAGCTCCCATTCAGTAAATGGAGAGTTATATGGTTCGCTGAGGCGTGCAGTGAACGAGAGAAGTTTCCCTTCCATCCACCGTTTAAGGGTACAAAAGGCTGGGGGATAATTGTCTGATGCAGAGGCCTGAGCATAGTGCTCACCAAAGTGCTCAGCAATTGCATTTGTGTCGTTAGATAACACTCCATTTATATGAATGCTAGGAACACCTGTTGGTGTCTGGTACCCAAAGACATGTCTGTTCTTCGTCCAGACTTATGAAGGTGACTTACGGTGCCCAATGCTTGATACATACCTCTCTCAACACTCCTATTTCCGCCTCTATATGAGCTGGTGAACAAGGGCATGGATCCATGTAAAAGCTATTCAGGGAAGGGTGCTGCTTATGTCACTGTAGAGCCTGCCTATGCTCTTTAATGGCCTCATGGCCTCAGCAGTTTCCAGGGACCACCAAGGTACTGCCTGTCACTGAAGGTACCCTAAGGAACAAGGGATCACGTTTTCCACCACAGAAACGATTGTTCTTGTGACTCACTCAACCACCACATTGATGTTACTATGTGGGGGAGATTCGACAGTGACAGCAGAGGTGAAATTCCCAGTCTGCCTTCTATAAAGCCCACCTGTGTAGGCATCTGGGGGAATGACACTGGGGCAGTGACAGGAAGATGGGAAAGTGGTTACTACCACACAAGTTATCGTGAGCTCTCCAGTGGACAAATGGGAGAAGTCCTGGGCTACAAAGTGAAAATCAATGACCGAGTATGCACCATGAGCCACACTGAAATGTGCGGGGGCCCCAGTATTTAAGAGGCAGAGGTCGGGTTGAGACAGTAAATGTTTGACACCTCTACCTCGGCCAGTAAGCACGGTGCCACCCTACAAGGGGTTATGGCCTTTAAAATCTCCCAGAAGTAGGAAAGGTTTAGGGATTTGATGAATCAGAGCAGCCAATATGTTCAGGGGTCCTGCACCATCTGGAGAAAGATATACTGTGCAGACAGTTATTTCCTGCATTGTCGTTATCCTGACAGCCACAGCTTTGAGAGGAGTTCAAAGGGGCACAATTCGCTACAGGCTGAGATGCAAACTCTATCTGACACTCTATTATACTGCTATGGCTTTTGTAATATCCCCTATAGCTGCAAAGAGCAGAGGTCCACATTATCGGGAACCAGGTTTCCTGGAGGGCAATGCAGAAAGCAGTGTAAAGCTTAATAGTTGTAGCAGCTCAGGCAGGTGGTGGAAGAAACCACTGCAATTCCACTGGAGGATGACGTCATCATGGAGGTGGGAAGGCAAGGAGCAATCAAGGAGGCAGTTTACGTCTCAGGATCACCTGCTGCCACTGACTGAGTACCTGAACATTCTATATCCATTGAGTCTGAGGGTCAGGCGAGATCTGGGGCCTCAGCTGATGCCAGAATCTCCACCTCATCCTCAGACTCAGAACTTGTAGGTAGCGGTGGTGTGGGTGCCACTGCAATTCATTTGTTCTTGGAGGTCTTCTTCTTTTTAGATTTCTCTCGCTGCTCCTTTAGTTTCTCTGGCTGGGAGGGCTTCACTGATTCAGTCTCAGGGACTGTGGAGGAGCTTGAAACCCTACGACCAGCTGCCTGTGGCGTTTCAACCACTGGTGGGTGTTCTCTTTCCCGCTGGGAAGGGAGTGACTCAAGGGACCCCTTCCTAGTGAGAAGAACTGAGGAAGATTGACACTTCTCCGACTGAGAAATGGGGACTGATGTCCCCAATGGTTGGGATGGCATTGCTCCTGAAGTTGGTGGTGTGGGATCAACAGGGATAGGAGTGCCCCCCACCATGAAGGGGGCAGGTGTAGTCTTGCGGCCCTGAGGGCCAACTATAAATGGCAGAACGGATGGGGCTGGAACCGTTGTAGCGGCAGCATAAGAGGATGTCATGCACACAGGATGTAGCCTTTCAAATTTCCTCTTAGCCTCAGCATAGGTCAGTCTGTCAAAAATCTTGTATTCCACGATTTTTCTTTCTTTCTGTAGAATACTGCAGTCCAGTGAGCAAGGGGATGTTGCTTGCCGCAGTTGACACAGATGGGAGGTGGGAGCACATGGAGTATTGGGATGTGATTGATGTCCACAATCACAACATATGATACTGGAAGTACAGTGGGAAGACATATGCCCGAACTTCCAGCACTTAAAGCCCCACATCGGGGGAGGGATATATGGCTTTACATCACAGTGGTATGCCAACACTTTCAGCTTCTCGGGTAATGTATCAACCTCAAAGGCCAAGATGAAGGCACCGGTGGCCACCTGATTATCCTTCAGACTCCTATGGGCGTGCCAGACGAAATGAATACCTCATTGCTCTAAGTCATCTGACTGCAGAAAAGGGTCCCAGTGATATCTAACACTCTGGGCCATTTTTAAGCTCTTATGGGCGTGATGGAAACAGAAACATCCCCCAGCTTGTCGCAGAGGAGTAATGCAGTGACTGGGCAGAGGATGCTGTTTTTATCAGAACTGACTCAGATCGCATTTTGGACAATCCCTCCACCTCCCTAAACTTGTCCTCCACAAAAAATGAGTCTTTATCGACATGAAGGATTCCCCATCAGCTCTCATACATATGAGGTACTGGGGTGAATAAGGTTCACTTCCACCTTTAGCCTGTCATTCCTCTCATTGAGTGGCCAGGGAGGGGAATGATTTGGGTTCATACTTCCTCACATTAACCCCTTGAGTACTGCAGGCGTGATAAGCCGCAGCGCTCCACCTTGCCACGGGGCCTGCGGACATTGTTTGCCGCAGAAGTGGGCTTTCCCGTGGGCCCTGCAGACAGCATTCACCACGCAGCCTAGCCGGTACCTGAGTCCTAATGACAGCTTATACTGCAGCCGGTTCCACTGCCTATGGGCCTGCAGATGTCAATAGCCACTCAGGGCAGCATGCCACCCTGTTGCCAGTTCTTTCGTGCCGTGCACTCCCTGGGAAGGATGTACCCTATTTATTGTTCTGTGCCGCTGTCCCTGCTATCTGTGAAACACTCTACTATGGATTTTGCAGTTGCCGTTTGATATCCGTGCTAGCTGGTTCATGTGATCCTCTGTATTCTGCTTTTCTGATGTCGTTTAGCCATCTGCTGTTTCATCAGGATTTTTAGAGTTCTGCCACTTTTAAGTTCCAAGACAAATGGCACAATGGAGTCGTTGCATTGATGAAGAGATACTGGAGATACTGACAAGAAGTGACAGTGACAGTGAGTGTGGCATCTTCAATTAATGTAATGACGATGAAGATTCATCAGAAGAATCTCGTAGTAATACATCTCCACGTACTTCACCTAGTAGAGCTCGCCAGGACAATTCTTCAGATTCTGAAAGTGAGGACAAATCAATCTGTAAAAGACCATGCCTTAGCGAGAATGAGAAATGTGATTGGCAAAAACGTGATTTCAGTCCAGCACTTCATGCATTTGATGAATCATCTTCAAGATATATTTGACAACTTGCACCTGATTCAAGCGTTCTACCATTTTTCATGCTATATCTATCAGAAGATCTGTTGAAATTTATAGTATTTGAAACGAACCAATTTTTCACTTTCACCATGGCAAATACGTCGGAATCAGTTCATTCTCGACTATCCACCTGGAAAGGTACAGGTTTTGAGGAAATGTATAGCTTCATTGGTGTTTGATTTCTCATGGCTCGTGTTAAAAAGTTGAGAATAAAGGAATATTGGTCCAGAGATGCACTTCTGAGTACTCCAATTTTTGGTGAAGTTATGTCCCGTGACCGTTTTATATTACTTTTGAGAATGTTGCATTTTAGTGACAACTCGGCCAATTGTGAACATGACAGTTTGTTTAAAATTTGGAAAATAATTGATACAGTTCTTGTGGCGTTCTGCATTGCATTTAATCCATACAGAAGACTCTGTGTCAATGAAAGCCTATTATTATTCAAAGATTGCTCATCTTTTAAACAATACATTCCTTTGAAACAAAATAGATTTGGAATCAAAACATTCATGTTGTGCGACTGTAAAACTAGATTCATCTTGGATTTCATTGTATTCACAGGTACAACAACAGAAACTGAAGTCCATAACTTGGGGAAATCTGGTGATATTGTGGCAACACCAATGAAGCCATACCTTGAACGTGGACATACCCTGTATGTCGACAATTGGTATAAAAGTCCGGCCTTGTTCCTCTGGCATCACAACCAGATAACAGCAGCATGCGGTACTGTATGTAGGAACAGGAGCAACTTTCCGAAGCTACAAAAGAAACTGAAATGAGGAGAATTTGAGTTTATGTCAACTGACGCAATGCTTGCCATCAAGTGGTGCAACAAGAGAGAAGTGTTCATGCTGACTACCTGCAACACTACAGAAATGTGTGACATGGGAAAGACAAACAGGACCACTTGCGAAAAAGTAATGAAGCCTCAATGTGTTGTTGATTACAATGCAAATATGGGAGCAGTATACCACTCCAATATGCTATTAAGCTCCGTTGCTTCTGTGCATAAATCTGTTAAATGGTACACAATGTTTTTTTTTCCATGTTGTGGACCTTTGTGTTTTGAATGCTCACACTCTTCACAATTTGGTGACAGGGAGCAAAATATCATTAGCAGATTTTCATATTTGTCGGGTATGAAAACTTGTGGAAAAATTTGCTGCAGAACGGAGAAGAGATAGGGGAAGGATGACACTCTGATGACAAGAATCCTCTTCCCTTTACTGGGAGGCACTTTTCACATGTCATTCCAAGTCCAGTCCAAGAAACGTGGACTATGGTGTAGATGTGCAGTCTGCTCAAAACAGAATGTGTGTTGACACATGTTTTGAAACATACCATACAAAGAAGAACTTTTAGCCAAGTTGCTACAGCTGGAAGATGAAATGAAGCCCTTACTTCTGAAAAAAAATTATTTAAAAATAAAAAAAATTACAAAAATTTAAAAAAAAAAATATTTTTATCTTCACAATTGCAGGTCCAAAGCCCAGATGAGAAAGAAGGATGGGGAATATAACTGTGCAAAAATCACTGAATTTTCAGAGCTTGAAGAGCCTCTCCAGCTGAATTACTTTGCTGACAAACACCTTATGTGTGAACATGTGAAACATCCAGTCTGTGCTGACAAACACAGACTGGATGCTTCAAATGTTTGTGCATAAGGTGCAAAAACAAAAACTTCTTGGTCGAAGTTAAACCTTCAACTTAGTGCAAATATCATTAATTAAACAAAAAATTCTAGCATTATTATTACTACATAATTTTAGTGTGGGTTGCAGTAAAAGATATTTATTTAAGCAGCGACTAGTTTTGAGCGAAGCCCATTTTCAAGCCACCGTGTAAAACAAAGACTGTGACAACCACATTATAGCTGTTAATAAAACCATAGCATATCGATCGCTATTAACAGCTATAATCTGTATGTCACATTCCTTTTTGACATGGTTGTTTGAAAATGGGCTTTGCCTGAAACTAGTTGCTGCTTAAATAAATATCTTTTACCGCAACCCACGCTACAATTTTCTACTGATATTCAGTAACGGATTGCTGTCCTATCTTTTCCAGGACACTGGATTTGTAAAAAAATTCTAGGCCTACACTTGGAAAGGGCGTCTCGGCACATGTTGATCAGTTGCACACAGTTGCCCATTTCTGAAGCACAAAAGGTCATTAGGAATTAAAAGTGACATTTAGTTAGGTAGTTTAGAAACTTGAGTATTCCCTTATCTAATTCTTATACAAAAGTTATAAATCATTGTTCATTTCTACTGTGCAATAACAATTGTGTCCCTAAAAAGAATTCATAAATGTTGAATTTTAGATTTTGAAGTTTCTTTGGGGATAATTTATTGTGTAAATGCTCTCAAAATATAGCAATTAGCTTCAAAAGTGTGTCTCAGCATCCAGACGGTTGTCTGTGGGCAAATTATTGCACTAGTACAGAAGAACATCAACGTTTGGTCATTATGGATTCTATAGTGTTTATATCGTAAGTTGTGTATAAAAATCAGATAATTAAGTATCAGTATGAAAAATAAAACACAGATGCATACTGAGAACTTATGATGATTCTCAAGAACTAATTGCAAATGAAAGAAAGCCTTTCATGCGGAGTTACATGTTAGCAGCACAATCAGTGTCAGTGTATGTTAGGTCTATAGAGCAATACATCTCCAGACTCAAAGCTATGGTATAAGTATCCAGATATCCTTCATTTATTTGTAATGTCAGTGATCACACTAACTGTGAGGCTGTCACGACCGCTGTGGTTCCAGAAATACTCCGCCCAGGGTGAGGATGGCTGAGTGGAGAGCTCAGGCACACAAAATCGTCTGCAGATGTGGCTGCCAGTGCAGGTAGATGAATCAGGCGGCCCCAAGGGCAGGCTTGACACGGCTGGCCGCACGCACCGGTGCAGCACTCAAAGGGTTAAATTGAGACCTCGAACACTTAGAGACTGCTGGCAGCAAGAGATGACATTGTTTGCTTCGTAGTGTGCCCTGATGCCACCCACTCTGACCAGGCCCCTTCCCACGGGCACCACCCAGCCTCAGCAAAGGCCAGCTGGCAGGATGGCTATTTCCAGGAGTCCCAATGTCCCAGGGAGACAGGCATCTAATCTCTGGCATATGTGGGGAGTTAATGGTGCAAACATCAGCAGAGTGATCCCTGTGTAGTCAGGGGGCTACCATCAATAGGGTACAGGGTGGTCCCACCACAATGGACTCACTACCGTGCTGGATATAAGGTGCAAACAAGTTCATGATCGTTGTTGGCACAGAAAAAGAACACAACACAGTGGATGGAGGAAAATGCACTTGGGAAGGTGTCCTCACCCAAAAGCTGGAGAATGAGTGGAACCACAAATCCACGACAATAAAGTATGCTGAAGATCTCAGCGCATGATGGACATGAGGCACCATGTAAGGCGCCCTTCCCCAAATGGCTCGCTCTTCAGGAAAATTTGGAGAGTGAAAGTCAAACCCTACAGGGGGCCATCGCAGAAAGGCCAAAATGTTTGAGACTCCTTTTAGTTGCCTCTTACGATAGGCAGGAATACCTCGAGCCTATTCTAATTCGTGGTCTTGCGGTAGCGTTCTCACTTCCCGCGCATGGGATCCCGGGTTCAATTTCCGGCGGGGTCAGGGATTTTCCCTGCCTCGAGATGACTGGGTGTTGTTGTGTCATCTTCATCATCATCATTCAGCCCCATTATGGTCAGAGGAAGGCAATGGCAAACCACCTCCACTAGGACCCTACCTAGTCAGTGGTGTGGGACTCTCGCATCGCTCCCTATGTTCCTCAGAGTATGGGACCTCATCATGATCATTCTAACCCCCAAACCCGCAGGGTGAGCCTGTGGGCAAGACAACAAAACAAGCGACATCTGAGGTGTCCCAAGCGACGTGCCATATTCTCCACCACCACTACACCCCAAGGCAGCAGCCTAAAGGTGTCTGACCATAGTCAAAAGCACATTCAACTGTTCGCAAACTGTGACAAGGTCCTCCCGCATCCGCACACAGCGTGCACTCACCCTAGCCATCCTAGCAAGGCTAACTGAAGAACTTATATAAAAAAGCAGACAATTCTAGATATACAACTTGCTACCCTCCTGACATGTCACCAATGGATGCTGATGCATTAATGAGCTATGTAGTTGGCTGTTCAGTGAGCAACTATTGTGCTGCATACTGAATGAATTTACACTTACAAAAATGCAAGATTAAACATATTAAACAGAGAAACACCCACAAATTTTAATAAATGTACTACATGAAAACACAGAAAAAGATAAACACTTAACTGGCCGCTCTGTAGTAGCACTCGTATATCAGCCGAGAGCTGGAGCCTGACTGATGGCATACTAAATGAATAGGTAATTGCTTTCAAAAAACATTGCCCTTCTCCAGGAGAGCATCACCCTCAATTGCCAGAATAAAGGCACCAGTACCAATGTGTTCGTCCTTACAACCTTCCTGAACACGCCAAATAAAATGAATGCCCCCATCATTCCAGATGGGCCCGTAGCTCCTCGCCCATTTTAAGTAAGAGGTCGCTTTGAAAAATGATTCCCTGAACCACATTCAAAGACTGGTGAGGAGTAACGAACATCAGGACACTGCCAAGATGGTCACAGCCATGAAGGGCCACAGACTTTGTGACAGAAGAATTTCTGGACAACACTGGACCCAACCGCATCTTGCTCATAGTGTCCACTTTGCTGTACTTGCCTTCAATAGTTTCCACGAAAATTTCAATGCTTTCCATGAAAAATAACAGCTTGGTGACAATGAAAGTGTCCCTGTCAGTCCTGGTGCAGGCCACGCAGCAAGGAAAGGATTTCATACCAAGCCGGTGAGCCTCGCCCTCCTCACATGGTGTTGCCGGGAAAGGGAAGGCCACAGGGTTGTAAGAAGCAGCATTATAAGATCCATTGTCACCTGAAGATACCGCCATAGAAGAACAGCCATCTTCAAGTTTAATGCATGCACCACATGTGTTCATCCTGACACCACCCACTCCATTTCAGCCCTCTCCCCATGGGCGCCACCTGGTCACAGCAAGGCCCATCTGGCATGACAGTCGTTGCTGGGAGTTCCAATGCTCCCAAATGACAAGCAACCACTCCTAGGCATACACGAGTAGGTATGAGCTCAATTATCAGAAGTATGATTCACATGTTGTCAGGGAGCTCAACCAAGAGGAGACTGGCTACCATGTTGGCTATCTAGCATTAAAGGACAACAGTGTCAAGGAAAAGATGGAACAGGCAGTATGGCCACAAGCCAAAGGTACTAAGCAAGATGTGATTCCCCATTGGCTCACACTATGCAGAGAAAATTTAGAATGGGAGATCAAACTACAAAGGAGGGCTAAAACACCAAAAAGGGAAGGTGATAAAGATAAGCAAGAGGAAGAAAAACTGGATGGAATACCACAAATTAGGAGGATAGTCAGGCCACGATAAGCAAGTACACAGAAAGGGGAAGAGGGGGGCAGAGGGCAAGGAGAGACAACAGGGAGGGAGGGAGGGACACTGGCAAGGGAATGCAAATCTGTAAGTGCCACAATAGCTCTGGGCCCTGTGCGTGCCATGCACAAACTCAGGAAATAGCTGCAAACCCCCTAGAGGGGGGTGGGGGGTGGTAACAGATCTTAGAAAAGGCGAACAGTGCAGGAACACATGTGCATTTTGCGGTTTCTCACAAACACTCACTGCTGCACAGAATGGAAGGTTGTCTGAATTTTGGGCATCTTTGCTAGGAACTTCTCATTTGAAAACTATATATCTTTAAACATATCTGCCCAATGTTAATGAGATTATATTGGCAGTATAAATCTCAAGTTACAGAATTTTCCAATTACAAATAAAAGAGTTCTTGTCATTTTTCTAAAATAACTTTTTCTCAGCCCATGATAAAATTATAAAATAAAGCTTGGATTAGTTTGGAAGTTCTCTTTCATGGTTAGAAGATACTGCAAACACTATGACCGCACTGTGTGGTGCAGGCACCTTACTGAAGTTTAGTACATTGTGAACAACATTCTGCACTGAACCAATACTAATATTTAAACTAGTGGCTATTTTATTCAGATTTCTCATTCAAACAAGCACCTCCACTATTGCAATGTTCTCACCCATCGCCAGGTGGTGAGCCTGCCCTGGTCTTGGGGCATCCTCCACAGGAGTTACACGGCTTTTAAGCTTCCTACACCGCTCATGCACTTGCAGCAACAACAAACATGAATGAAAACATTGCACTGCCATTCTGTGATGAATTTTGATTGGTTTGATATCTTCAAAAAAAAAAAAAAAAAAAAAACCACCACAAATCACTGTCCAATTGCAGCGCATGTTGATAGTGGGGCAGTCATTGTCTTGTGAATGGTGCTGGCTTCCTGCATTGTAGCATCCTGTTGGTTGCTTTTTGAACCTCAAGGAACATTACTGCCATCTTTCAAAATTTTATGGAAGTTTCAAGGTTTCCTTTTTAATCACCCTCATATTATGTGTTATATATAAGTTTCATCAAAAGGGAAATTAACTTCAGGAAATAAAATTACAAGGAGACAAATTACAATGGGTATATATAAAAGTACATATACCATTCTAGCTTCTGGAATTGTTAAGTTTCTTTGTCATTGGGGATGTTTGTTACATGAGCATTAGGCTGTGATCAAAGGTAAATTTCTGCACTTAATGTTTATCGCTAAGGCTGGAGACATTTAACACTCAAACAAAAATAAGCTCAGCATTCTGAATCATATCAAGCTTTATCATACAGATAAGAATTTCATCTTTCTCAACTAAGTGTGCTATTTGTCTGTATCAAACTTGTTTTGCCTCTTCATCCTAGTCATCTTCAAGAGTCTATAACACAAATAAAATTATTTAACATGAGATTCTCTGGAATGACGTGTTCAACTATTAGGCCTATCCTCTCAGGCCAACAGAAGCTGCATGTGAAGGCAAAAAATGTGTTTTAAGTAGTTCACTGGTAATAAATACATAACTGTGCATGCTTTATTAACATATGTGCAGGAATGATGAACGAAGCATGGACACAGGACATCAGCAAAGTGCGAAGACAACTGAGCATCTCATACTTTGACATCATAGCTTAGCGGTGTTTTGGATGGCAGAGGCAAAGTGGCACTGTCCACAACATCAATGGCCAAGAAAACAATTGAAATGTTAAGTGAGATAAGTAGCTGGAGTCTATGTACTCTTTGAGGGATATCATAAGATTAACTTCATATACATTTCCCAAATTGATGCGAGATATGTTCATCCAACTGTGCAGTGTTTTCTTTTTTTTTTAACAACAAATTATAGAAGAGTTCTTTCAAAGGCAGTTAAATCATTTTGTAGTGATTTGACATGGTTGTGAGCTCTCTTACAGCCCTTGACCCTCTGCGATCAGCAAAGAGTCCAAATGGTATAATTAGTGAAAATGAGTGGTAGGTCCACATCTTCAAGGGTGGGGAGTGAGGAGGGGGGGGGGGGGGGGGGGGGAGGGGAGCATAGCAACCATCAAGAATGAGTATGATAACTTTTATTATGAATGGTATCATGGTGACAGATCAACTGAGAAGGGAGAAGTTAGTTTATTTATTTATTTAGTGTATGGTATATACAGAGTAAAATTGCATACATACTGTTAATTAATATAATAAATGAATCACAAATATATTATTAAATGATTAATTGCAAACAACAATATGTGAAATATTAGGGAGACAGCCACTGCAGCTATTACAAGTCCATATCTAAGCAGGTCACCCACTGAACAGCATGTGTAATAGCATTCATGAGATCTCTCCATTCTCCTTCAAACCTCCCTGTAGGACATTCAAAGATCAGGTGAGGGATTGTTTGTTCTTCTGCACCACAGTCACATCGTGGGTCATCAGTGAGTTTCCATTTTTGGAGAATGGCCTTACACCTGCTGTGGTTAGTCCTCACACAATTAAGTTTGCACCAAGTTCTTCTGGGCATTTGCATTCCTTCCACCGGTATCGAAGGATCAAAATCAGTGATGAGAGGATGGTGATTATTCAGCAACCAGTATTGCCTCCATTCCCTTGCTATGTCATACATTTCTGGGAATTTGAGGACTTTGTCTTGCCACATAGGTTTCCTGGATTTTAGGTGGGTAGTTGGTAGATGGTCCAATATTTTTGGTTAGGTACATCTTCAGAGGCAGAGAGATCATTAATTTTCTTAGATTCTCGGAAAGTCTGCTTGTTGCCTTCCGAGGGAGGGACGAGCTATATTACAAGTGGCATGAAGCCAGGGAAGTGGGGTTGATTGCAGAGTTCCTGAGACAATCCTCATGGTGGTATTAAGCTGGACAGCTATTTTCTTCGTGTGTGTGCTCTTGTACCAGACTGGGACGCAGTATTCTGCCACCCAGTAAACAAGATATTGTGCTGCGGTGCGTAGGGTGTTAGCTTGAGCTCCCCTGGAGCTTCCCGTCAGCTTTCTTAATATGTTATTTCGATTTTTTTATCTTTTGACTGGTTATTTCTAGGTGTTCTTTATAGGTTAGTGACCAGTCAAGAGTTATTCCTATATATTTTGGATGGCTGTTGTGCATCAGTCACTCATTTCAGAATGTTACTTGTAACTCTCATCTTGCCTCATGATTATTCAGGCGTCCGCCCCAGTAGCTGAGTGGTCAGCGTGACGGATTGCCATCCTCTGGGCCCGGGTTCAATTCCCGGCTGGGTCGGAGATTTTCTCCGCTCAGGGACTGGGTGTTGTGTTGTGTTCATCATCATTTCATCCCCATCCGGCGTGCAGGTCGCCCAATGTGGCGCCGAATGTAATAAGACCTGCGATATGGTGGCCGGACCTGCCCCGCGAGGGGCCTCCCGGCCAATGACGCCAAACGCTCATTTCCATTTCCATTATTCAGGTGGAATATGCTTACCTCACTCCGTGACAATGGAACGGCAAACAATCTACACACTAGGCGACCGAACTAGAATGAATTTCTCTCACTGTCAAGAAAATCTACAGAGGAAAAGGAGAAGTTAGTTACACATCGTAACAAGGGAATCCCACATCACAAGGGACACCGCCTTGTCAACTTAGTTATTGTGCAGGTGGAGAGATTCGCAAGTTCATATAAAGCTGAGAGCTATGCATCTTGTAGCACAGCTAATGGTAGAGTCTTCCATGGCAGACAGGCCTCTGCAGATGAACCACATGAAGAGTATTCCACAACATCCCATCTCTTCCTTATCCACTCCCATTTCTTTTCCTGATTCCATAGATGATCTCCCATCTTCTTTGAGAAGACTAGGGAGGATGCAAGTCCATGACCCAAATTCAAGAGTGTCTATCTGGACAAGGGTGCTATTATCTTTGTCTGTGAGGGCATGGAAACAGTCAATTGTGTTAAGGAGATGGTGTCCAAGATATCTCTGTGGGAGGACGCAAAGCTGTGTGTCAAAACAGTGGCTGAGGTCTTCAAGACTGCAAAGGTATCATTCTGGGTACAGAAGCTTCTTAAGGAACTCCTCCTGAGTCTATCCAAGAAAGTACGAGTGCAGTATCAGAATGTCTTGACACAGAACTGGTGTGTACTTTACAGAAAGGGTATATTGGACTGCCAAACCCTCATGCTCGAAGTTGGTGAAATATACCTGATGGCAATGTGAGAACAGGGCCTGAAACTGTACTTAGCATTCTGGCAGGTTGCTGTCAGGATAACCAAGGATATCAGAAGTGACCATGGTGGCAAGTTGGAGGCAGCAAGTGTTTCAGAGAAACCTGTAAAACAGGAAAGGGGCAACTGCCACACTGAGTCACCTTTTAGGAAGACAGGGGAAGGAAGCATGAAGGAAATTGTATTGACCTCATCTTTCCTTCCCTACTAGGACAGTACTCTTCCCTCCCAGCAAGTGAGGAGACAGGTAAACAGCCGCTCACAACAGAATGAAATACTGCTGGTCAGTTGGGATGCCAACGTCCACAACCTGGAGTGGGGAATCAGTGACACTGTCAGCAGATGTGAGTACCTCTTGAATTTTTACTCAAAAGCAACCTGGAGGTCTCAAATAGCACCACAGAACCTATGTTCAGGAACATGCGAAGGAAAGAAGTAATTGACACAGCTTTTGGATTCACTCTGATGGGTAGCTATGTCAAACAATGGCACATGGCGTTGGAGTCATCCTTATCTCACCACACATATAGGGTGGCAGTAATCACTGCCTGAGCCCTCATAGGTGAAAAACTATTCACCATATGGGTACACATCTTTATAGGAATGACATGAAATATACATGCAGTTGCAAATATGAACAACAATCAGCTCTATAACGGAATGACAACAATGGAAATTTGTGTCAGACTGGGACGCAAACCCAGATTTCCTGTGTATCATGAGCATTCACTTTACCATTAGGCTATCCATGAAAGACTTGTGACCCAGACCCAAAATTCCATATGTCATCAACCGTGTGTCTACAACCTGCACTTTTACACCCATTAGATATATTCCTCCACAGGGGACACATTTTAATTGAAAGTCATTTGTCCAGTATCGGTGGATAAAAACAAAACAAGCTCTCTAATATCATATTACAGGAATGATGCTCAAACTGTGCACTGCAGGATTTGTGTTGCTAATAGTCCAATGTCTCGGCTTGCCATTAGGTGCCAGCACTGGTACAGCAATGTGGGGTTGAAACACAAGCATCAGTTGCACACAGTCCACCTGGGTCTGGACAAGGTGAGAAGGGCTTTACTTGTAAAGCTGTTTTATCAAAACAACAGCAACAGTGTTGCTGCTCTTCACGAGTACTGACACATTAAAAGAATATGAAGAGATCACCTTTCCATACCAGGGTTGAAGAACACAATTTGGAAGTTGGAACTGACAGTTTGGCAATTGCTCCTAGCAGAGGCTGACAGCCAAACTGTTGATTAAGTTACTGTTGCCATGGCTGAAAATGTCAGATGTAATGTACGATCTTCAAGCAGCACATGAGCTCTGTCACAATAGCTGAACATTCACGGTCCACAGTTTAAAGAGCACTGCAAACAACTGTGAAATGGTAGCTATCCAAACTTCACACTACTCACCTGCTTTTGCCACGTGATGTAGACATCTGTGTACACTTTGCTCTCGCATTTCCATCTCTCATTTCCGGCAAAGATTGAAGCTGATGACATGCAGCCTTGGAACATTTTGTGGCGTGATGAAGCACACTGTACACTCACTGAGGCAGTGAACATTCACAATTGTTGCATTTGGATATTGTCACCGTCTACCAACATTCGTGAAGTTCCCCTTCATAGGCACCGTGTGGTGTGGCTTCATGGCACAGTTTATGAGTGGTCCATTCTCCTCTGAGGAACTTGGACCCCAAGAAGCGAGGACATGCAGAGGAGATCAGCACACAATGCTGCGGTCTGCTTAGCCAACATGTGATCCCTGTTCTACAGGAGAGAGGTACTTTGGACTCAACTTATTTGGTGTGCAATGGAATTTCCATCACAGTGTAATTTCCTTCACACATTGCTCATGAGGGTGCCCTGTTACTCTGTAACACATTTGGAGAACACCAAATCATTGGCCGACCATTCCAAACTGCGAAACCACTGAGATCACCAGGTTTGAACCTCTCATGTAGAAATTAAAATGTATTTCTTTCAGTGGTTTATATATTATTTCTCTGTGGCATGTCCTCACAAATGTTTCATTGTCCTACAATGACTCATTCTTCATGGAGGCTCTCTCAGGTAATGGAAGTTTAATTATAACCACCCTGTACTTTATGTTTGAAGTTCAATTAGGTGTTAAACACACCACAACCTATACGAATCCTATGAAAACAAGACTGGGGCTCTTATTGGACAGACCTCAATGAATGCTTATCTGATGTCAGAACTCTGATAAGGGATTCATAAGATGTTAAGGAAACTTCAGACAAAGTTATATCTGTCATTATGACCTCACATTTAGAAAAGTGCTCCAGAATTGCAATGGAAGCAGGTAAGAAGACTGTACAACCTTGCAAGAAGGAAAGAACAATGGGCAAGGTATCGGGAGACCCATGTCAAATACACCCTTGTGATTTAGGGAGTGGAAGGTACTCTGAGAGGAAGTGAAAGGTACAGCCACCTGCACCAGACTTCACAAAACCCTCATCACAATACCAACTAATCCATGAGGTATTCCAATGTATGAGAATGGTGAGTATAGGAGGACAGACTCATTTCCCTCACTGCACTCTGGCAGATGACGTAGACTGATATTCAGCCTTTGAAAGGCACTAATTCACAGGTAATCAATGGGAGAAATGGGAATCTGTAAAACATGTAAATTTTTTAAAAAAATTAAAAATTAAGAAAAAATTTAAAATAATAAAATAAAATCCAGTGGGGTCATGGGAACATTTCAGTTGTTCAAGTCACCAGACTCAGACAGAATCCTTCCAGCTCTATTGTGACATTCAGGAGAGAGTTTACTTAGATTCATATGTAGACCATTTAGGGTTAGCCTAACAGCAGGAATAATTGCTAATTCTTGGAGAGAAGTGAGGGTTGTTTTCATCCTAGAGCTAGAGAGAACTGATCAAACCAAGGCCAAAGATATGAGACCAATCAGTCTGTCCTCCTTCCTTCTTAAGACATTAGAAAACCATGTTTAATGAGAAATAAGTTAACTGAGGTTCCAAAGACATGCATGTTAATCAGGCAAAGCATGTGAAACAGAGATTCACCAACTTGTTGCAATGGTGAAAAAAGCACTACACTTTCAGCAAAGATCTTCAAACCCATGGCTACAGCTTCAGAAGAGCATTGCATGGAGACTACCATATGTAGGTGGATTAAGACTATACTGAGCAGAATAAAGGTAGAAGCCACCATGATTAATGAAAAAATGGTGATAAATACCACCAGAAGGGTTTCATCCCCAGTGCTATGGAGCCTAGTGGTGAATGAACCTGTCCTGGAACTAAAGACTCGAGACTACTTTTTCCAAGGATATGAAGACAACTTAGTCATAGTAACACTTGGCAAATTTGCTAGTACTGTTAGAACAATGGCACAATGTGCATTGAACATCGTGCAAAACTGGTGCAAGAAACAGGACATAAGGGTCAGTCCCAAGAAAACTGCTGTTGTATCATTTATAATGAAGCATATCCAGCACATGTACTGGAATCAGCTTTTCAATGAAACTCTGCCTGCATAGGGGGTAATTGAGTATCTAAAAATAAGCCTAGATGTGAAACTATCGTGGACTCCTCATATAAGAAATATATACTTCGAGGCAAAAAGTGTGAGTGCTAGAAGAGCCTGTGTAAAGAACTGGGGTCTAGACCCAAGAGTATGTACTGGATACACACCACTGTAATAAGAACAATCATAACTTATGGGGCTACAGTATGGTGGCTACTAAGGAGCTTAACAGAGACAAGCCTACTTAGCCATAACAGGCGGAATTAGCAGCACACCCACTGCCAGGGTGGAGGCCACACTGTACGTGCCCACATTACACCTGCACATCAAAATGGAGGCAGGGGCAGGGACACGGAGACCTAAAAACTGGAAATTACTGGATGAATTCAGGATTCCAGCATCCAACACCAAAATGGGAAATACAGAAATGGTCAGAGATGACAGCTGACTATACAACTTCCAGCTGCTGCCATAAACCTTTCAATGTAACAACTGCAATAAGGAAGCAGGGGAAGAATGAATCAGTACACCATGCATGAGACAGTCTAATTTGCTGACAGGTTGACAACAGATTAAGGTGTTGGAGCTGCGGTGTACAGGGTACAGTCTGGAATAGAGTGTGCAGTCTGTTTAGGGAAGCTAACCACAGTATTCCAGCCAGAAATATCCGCTATCAGTGTGTGTGTGTGGGGGGGGGGGGGGGTGGGGGGGGGGGGGGTGCTACAAAGATCCTGCGACGAGATCAGAGATCACTGCAGAATGCTACAAAACTCTCGAGAGACTATGAGAAACCAGCAGGATAAAACTATTGTGGAGCCCTGGTCACTCAAGGATCGGTGGCTATGAACAAGCTTATAGGTTGGCCGGAATCGGTGTGACAATTTCATTTATTGGTCCAAATCTGTCCTAACTGTCACTAAGCCCAATGGTTAAATCAGAAGGCAGCATGCAGAATACTGGACTATGACCCAAAAACAAAAAACATGGCAGCCTAAATATGCCATAAAGCCATGTTTTAAGTGAAGTTCTATTATCCTGAGCTTGAACAGATGGACTAAAAACTCACAGTATGGCTAATGACAGGCCATGGGAACTTCAAGAAACACCTACAGATGATACATATAAAGAAAGAACAACTTGGGTGTACTCTGTACGGTGAGGTTGAAGAAACCCTACCACGCCTAACCTTCCAAAGTGAAGAATTGGAGATCAAAAGACACATAATAATCGGGTCATCGACTCCAGAAGAAATTGTGTCTGGTAAAGGAACTAGTAAAGGGTCTCCTACTACACTTTATGGATAGTGGTTAGCTTTACTGAATCACAAGGAGTGAGACCACACAATAAACCCCTTTTCAGCAAGGGCAGTAGTGGTCCATAGCTGCTGTTGTTTTTATGCTCCTGTTCCAATCAAATGAATACTTATTTTGATGGGAGATCTGTTGTGATTCTTGGCAGCTGATTGAACAGTATTTCTATTAACAACTATACAGCACTGATTTTTATGCTTACATTTATTTTATGTCTTTTTCATGTGGGTTGACTGAGGGATAGTGGGAGCTGTAGAGGGCAAGAGTAGAGTGAGATGTTGGAGTGAGCGTCCGTGCACCAATTTTTTAATTTTATTTTATGATGAACATTTGAATATTGTTCTTCAGTTATTGCTCCTTTGATCATTGATCATATTTTGTTATTTGCTTACAGTCATTTGTACGAAATATTATTCCTGTAGAGTGAGCACTCCCCTTCTTTTGTTGCTGTGATGTAAGACTGCTGTCTCTTTTTATTCCACCAAGCACTGATTTTCAAGATCAACAGCAGAATACAGAATAAACTAAAAACTGTGACAGAAGAGAAAGATAAATACAAAAGTTCAGGAATACATTGAATAATATATAATAGTTGCAGTTCTCGATATATTGAGATGACAGCAAGAAATTTTAATATTAGGTATAGAGTACATATAAATGCATTGAATAATGAATGTATTCACTCCACATATGCAGAACATTTAATAAAAGAAAATCACCACCACACTGGGATGGAAAGAAACATGGTAATCTAATGCCATAAAAACAAAACACAGGGAATGCTCACACTACAGGAAGAATATTTCACACAGAAGGCTAAAAATGAGAGTGATAATATTTAATTCAAAGTTTACCACAATAAAGCAGCTATGTGATGTCATTGACAGCTATTGGTATTTCATTAGGAGCACAATGCCACTTTCGAGGCGAAACTGCAGCGAGTAAGCACTGTGCAGGCGAATTTAAAACCTTGGTTTCTACAGAAACACACACACACACACACACACACACACACACACACACACACGCACACACACACAGTAAACATTAGCCCCATCACAAACAAAAGATGACCGATGTCAGAAATTATCAATAGTGAAATTAATAATCAACAGGTGAGATAGCATAAACACTCTCCCTCTGCTTTTTTGGCAAGCGCAAGAACAGGATTCCATGCAAATTACAAAAAAAAAAAAAAAAAAAAAACCTGACATTTTTATTTAAAGATAATGTGCTAATTTAATTTGAACATATAACACTATACCAATGGCTGGAAGTGCTTGTCAGAATCTTGCTGGTGTTCTATTCCATAGGATGACTGTGTCAAGACAATATTCTGCAATGGCGGACTTGATAGGCTGTTTTAAGTGTGTGTGCCCCTTGTGCTCAGTACACTGGTCCTCCACAGTCCCGATAGTCCGACCAGTATATGAGATGACACAACTGTAAGAAATATGGTAGAGACCCACCTCACACAAACCAGGATCATCCTTTATGGAATCTAAAAGACCTCAATCTTAGATGGTGATCACAAAATACACATCACATGGTCACAAAACACATATCATCATATTTTTGCAAAATATGGCCAATCCTGCTCAACATGCTGCCTGAATAAGGCAAAAAGGCTGTAAACTTTTGTGCCTCCTCGATATCATCATCACTCACCCGGTGCACAGTTGGTCGATAGTGCAATGCGAGTCTAATCTGTTTTTCACTTTAAACATTTTGACTTTGAGATGGGCTTACTCAGCTGACAAACTCTCAGGGTCTAGATGACATAGGCCCTGTGAACCAAGGTATGAAGTAACCAGGGTCTGAGATGATGTGGGTCTTGTGAACGAAGGTACGAAGTACCCCTTCACATTAACTCTGATGGTGGCACCTGTCAGCCTACAGATAAAAGTCAGTGTGAGTAGATTTCCTATAAACAGCATGTCCCTATGTACCATCAACATTCCTCCTCGCCAACACATCAAGGAAGGGAAGACAGCCATCCTTTCCCATCTCCATCGTGAAACAAATATTTGGGAATGCGTTTGAATGACTCTGATATTCTGATAAGTTTTGATTTGGTATGTCTCTTTACTTGTTTTCCTTTGTCTGATTCATTAAACTCATTGAGAACAGGTTCGGTGCTGATTTAACAAACTTAATTTGACATGACCAGAAGGACACGCACACAGATGGAATTACAATTATTTGTTTCACAATGGAGGTGAAGAAGGATGGCTGTCTTCCTTCCCTTAACTTCCCTCCCTTAATGTGTTGGTGAGGGGGGAAGGTGGATGGTATGTTGGGACGTGTTGTTTGCAGGAAGCCTACTTGCACTGACTTGTCTCTGCAGGCTGACAGTTGTCACCATCCAATTCAATGTGAAGTGATATTTTGTACCTTGGTTCGTAGAGCCCACTTCATCTTGGACCCTGCCAGTTTGTCAGCTCTGTTAACCCATCTCGAAGTCACCTTTTGCCAGAATAGTTATAGTGAAAGAGAAATCAGATGGGTGTTACACTATCGACCAATTGTGTGTTGGATGAGGGATTACAATAATGAGGTGGCAACAAAATTTATGGCTTTTTTGCCTACTGGGTATAAGTGGCACACATGTTTACAATAGTGTACCAAATCTGTCTTTGAAGAACATTGTCTTGAAACCAGTCATACAATGGAATCCAACAACACCTAGTCTCTGGCAAGCACTGCCAGCCATTGGTATAGTATTATTAAGGTATATGTTGAAATTAAATTTATAAATAACATTATAAATAGAAATTATGGTATTTGTTTGCATTTAGCAAGGAATCCTGCTCTCACATTTGCCAACAAACAGAGGGACAACTCACTCACTGATTATTAATTTCACTGTCAATAATTTCTGAAATCAGTCACGTTTTGTGTGTGATGGCACTATGTTTAGTGTGTGTGTGTGTATGTGTGTGTGTGTGTGTGTGTGTGTGTGTGTGTGTGTGAGTGTGTAATCTTTACAGAGTTTCTGTGGAAACCAAGGTTTTAAACTCGCTTACACAGTGCTTACTTGCTGCAATTTTCCCCTGAAAATGGCAGGGTGTGCTCCTGACAAAAATCAGCAGTTGTCGATGACATCACCTGGCTCCATTCCCGCAAGTTATTTCAGCATTGTATACACCAGGAGAAACTGGGGTTAAACCTTCCATCTACAGTGATATCTCAACATGTGATGTGTGCTACAGTACAGGTTATGTGCAGATAAATGTTTGAATGTGACATACAAATGGGAAGAAACCTATATTATGTGCATCTAGTGTACACAGGACATCACATGGATCCATGAAAAAGTCATAAAATGAATGTAGGTACAAAAAACACAATCACATAGTTGTGAATAGAAACAGATTTAAGTAAGCTGTGAAGAATTACTAAAAATTTCCTACCAAAATCAGTTTATATTTTTTTTATTCAATTGTCTTCATCACAAAGCTTTTTTGAACAAGATAACTAGTTTTGGCTAACAAATCTCTGACAGAACTAAAGGAAGAAAGCATTACTGTCTACTACATTCAAAAGATTAAAAAAACAAAAACAAAACAGACATTATACTATAAAAACGATATACCTCTCCTTCTGCTGCACTGCAACAAGCCATAAAATTGTAAAAATAACACGAGTCAAAGTTGCAATTCAGGTTTCTATAAATAGAATGCAAATGCTATCTACAGGCTGCTGATGCATGCATGATGTACAGATAATTGTACAGAGTAATTAAAAGGAGATTCATTTTAGCAATGATTGCTACACTTCACTATCTTGCCACTAAAAACTAATAACTGTTTGTCAAAGGCCATTTTTGAAGCACTATTTTTATAAATAAATTTAATTTTGAAAAATTTAGGAAAACAGAAGAAGCAGTCTGGCCCACAAATTAATGCAAAGTGCATGTGCAAAAATGAAAACTGTGTGTTGTGTTGTTTTAGGGTGCAAAAACTACTAATGTGTTACATGCCCATGTCAGGACTATAGAACACAAAGAGAAAGAGAGGAGTTAAAAATGACTACACCTTAATCCGAATTGACAGAAGAGAAGGCAGCTAAAACCAGGGACATGGAGAAAGGTCTATAAAATATGACACAAAGAAATGGAGGTCTCGAACTAAGGACTAAATGTCCTTCCCAATATTGCTACGATGGGTAAAAAGTAAAATGCGGTTGACACCCCACTCATTGTTTGCTAAAACGGCCAATAACTCAGACAGCAAACACAAATGAGATGTAAATGGTTAAAAGAAAAGGGCATTCCATCAGGAAATGGTGGACCATTGAAGATTGAGGACAATGGGCACGAAGTGATGGGGAAGCACCACTTAGCAAATGGTGATGGCTAAATAGACAGTGTCCAATACACAACCTAGCTAAAATGATCTCCTCACAGCGAGAGGGCTGAGAGGAGGTCATACAAGCTGCTGGGAGAGGCTTAATAACCCAGAGCTTGTTCCCATGAAGGGAGGACCAGTGGTGACGCCAAAGTGACATCACCTGCTGACAGACGTCAACACAGAGACCATTGGAGGGAATGTAAGAACTAGCGGGCTGAGGTATGAGGACTGCAGCATTGGCAGCAGCGTCAGTGTTTCCTGTCAAATCGACATGACCAAGAACCCACACAAGCATCGCAGTGACTCCAGCAAGAGTAAGCAAGTGACAGTTTTTCTGGACCTGTTGCACTAAGGGATGGACGGTGTACAACACACAAAGGCTTTGAAGGGCACTGAGAGAGTCAGAGCAGATTATGAAATTGAAAAGCCTGTGTAGCCAGATGTACTGCATAGCCTGATGCAGGGTGAACAACTCTGCTGCAAATACTGAGCAGTGTTCCAGAAGCTGATACTAAAAAACTTCAGTACCAATGACTAAGGCATACGAGACACCACAGTCAGCCAAGTCTTCAGTGTATACAAAGGTACTACTCCAAAGTTCTGTGCGAAGGCTGTGAAACTGAAGGTGACAGAGTGAGGCACAAGTAGTGTCCTTAGGAAGCAAGTGAAGGCCAAGGTGAACACAGGCCCCACATGAAGCAGAGGTGGTGAAAGTTTCACACCCATTGGGAATGTGGCAGGTAGCGTGAGGTTATTCTTCCGGAGCAAGAGCTGAAAGCGAACTATAGGAGGTAACAGAGGAGAGGGATGCACCCCATACTGGCCATCAAAGGAGGAGGCACAGGATGGGTGGCCACATATGGCAGGCAAACTGCATGCATATCTGCTGAGAGAAAGTCACGGCAGTAGGACAGCGGTAATTTGCAGCTTCCACATATAGACTCTCAACCAGGCTAGTGAAAAAGGTGCCAATGAACAACTGGATGCCACACTGGTTGATAGTATTGAGACAGCGCATGATATGCATAAATGATACACCAATCGTCTAGTTTCGAACAAACAAATGACTGGTACAAATGGAGGAGGGTGGTTTGATCTGCTCCCCAGGAAGTGCCACTGAGGACATCTAGGACATTGAGGGACTGCATACAGTGGGCTGCCAGGTATGACATGTGGCGGGACCAAGAAAGTTTCCCATTGAGCATAAACTCCACGAATTTTGTAGTTTCAAGAAATGGAAGAGCAACAGGTTCATGATGTAAAGACGATGGAATAAACCAACTGCACTACCAGAAATTCATACAAATGGTTTTGTCAGTGGAAAAGCAGAAACCGCTGTTGGTGCTCCTCGAGTAAAGATGATCGAGACATCGCTGAAGATGTCACTGAATGAGACAAGTCTGTGGAGAACTGCAACAGATGCGAAAATCATCAATGAAAAGGGAGCCAGAGATGCCCGGAGGGAGATAAGCTATTATAGAGTCAATAGCTACCACAAAGAGGACGACGCTTAGTGTGAAACCCTGAGGCACATAGTTTTCCTAGATAAAGGTGTCCGACAAGGCAGAACCCACACACACCTTGAAAACTCTGTATTTTAAAAATTCCTGCAGGAAACAGGGCCGGTGGCCACAGAAGCCCCACGTGTAGAGAGTACAGAGAATACCAGTCCTCCAGCCGGTGCCGTAGGCTTTCTCCAAATCAAAAAACATGGCCACAGTCTGGGCTTTCCACAGAAAACCATTAATGACATGGGTGGACAAAGTGACAAGATGGTCAACTGCTGAACGGTGTGCTCGAAATCCACTGTCCAGTGGTTAGTAAATTGCAAGACTCGAGCCACCAAACCAGCCAGGCATGAATCATACGCTCCATCACCTCGCAAACACAGCTGGTGAGAAAAATGGGGCAGCAGCTAAAAGGAAGGTGTTTGTCCCTACCAGGCTTAGGTATGGGTATGACAGTGGCTTCACTCTAGCAATTGGGAAACGTGCCCTCTTCCCAGCTGTGGTTGTACGTGTTAAGCAGAAAGTGCTTGCCCGCAAGAAAAAAGTGCTGCAACATCTGAATGTGAGCAGTGTCTGACCCTGGGGTGGAGTATCAGGATGAAGTGAGAGCATTATCTAGCTCCCTCATAGTAAAGGCGGCATTCTAGCACTCACGATTCTGAGAAGAGAAGGGTTTCGCCCGAGCCTCCCCTGCCCGTTTCCGATGGAGGAAGGAAGGGTGATAGTGGGAGGAGCCCAAAATCCCCTTCAAAATGGCAGTCCAAGGTGTTGGAGATAGCAACAGGGTCCACAATGACATCATCTGCTACTGTCAGGCTGGAAATTAGGGAATAGATCTCGGTCCCAGAGAGCCGTCGGTGGCAGGCCCACGTGACAGAGGAAGGGGTGGAACTGTTAAAAGAACTAGTGAATGAAATCCAGCTAGCTTTTTTGCTATCCCAATGCACGCAACAATGCCGTGCACACATCTGTTTATAATGAATGCAGTTTGCTATCATAGGATGACTGTTAAAAATGCAGAGAGCACGCCTCTTAGAGGGGATAGCATCACGCCACATCTCAGTCCATCAAGGGACCGGGTCACAGCATGGCAAAGTGGAACTGCGAGGAATGGGACGCTCTGTAGTGGTAAGGATAACGTTTGTAAAATATTCCACCTGGTCATCACAACTGGGAAAAGTTGTTCACTGAAGGTCACCAGTGAGGAGTAAAGCCCCAATTTGCCTTAGTAAGCTGCCATGTGAGAGTGCACGTAGGTGGGGTAGGAGTCAGCAAATGGATAGCACATGGGAAATGGTCACTTGAGTACACATCAGAGAGAGCCCACCTGAGATGATGGGCAAGCTGGGCAGTGCACAAGGATGAGCCTAAATGGGAACAGGTGTGTGGAGTCTGAAAGGAATGTGGGTTCACCTGTGTTAGGGCAGATTGATTAAGATTGATTAAGAAGGTCAGCCAAGAGGGCACTTTGCAGACAGGTTCTGGGAGTACCCCATAGGGGATGGTGTGCATTAAAGTCACCAAGCAGCAGAAATGGGTGAGGTAGCTGCCGAATAATGTGGAGAAATTCTGCCCTGGAGACATTGACAGGGGTGTAAATGGTACAAAGGGAAAGGTCAAGTGAGGAAGGAAAAGGCGAACTGCAACAGCTTGAAGATGGGTAGTCAAGGAGATGGGTTGACTATGAACATAATCCTGTATGAGCGGCATGACTCACACATGTGATGGAATGCCAACCTCGGGGGGAAGCTCAAAACGGACCAGGACTAAATGCGAGCAAAGTGGTCATGAGGATGCAACTTTGTTTCCTGGAGACAGAAAACAGGAGGACACTGTGATTCTGAGAGCAGCCATACATCCTCTTTGTGGATTGTAGGCCACAAATGTACAATTGGAGGAGAGTCATGACGAGGAAACAATGGAGGGGTGTCACATTGGCAGTTGCCGACTGACAGCCCTCAAAGACTTACAGCTACAGAGCACAGACAATGGATGACCCTGCTCCATGACATCTACAGAGGTGTCGGCATTCTGTTTCTGTTGATCTACAGAGTCCAGGGCAAAAAAACAGCCGGTGGTGCGCCATGGCGACACGGAGATCGGCCAGGCAAAGGTATCACGTCGCGACACGATCAAAGACGATCTTTGAATCGACAAAGGAAGAGACTTTTTCCCTTTGTTTGACTCCCTGAAGTCTTCCTGGTTAGCAGAGGAAGACTCAGATGTTTGTTGGCTGGAGGGAGTATTCCTTCTGTCCTTCCTGGCCTGCAAGTTGTGTACCAGGTGACTTCACCCGATGAGGCGGAAGTTTGGTGGCCTGTTGCACAGCTGGAGGAGAAGACAGGGATACTTCCGTGATGCTGGGTGATTTCAAAACCGTGTGCTAAATTTGAGGTTCCATGTCCACGTGGCCATGTCGTCTATGGAGCAAGATGTAGCAAGAAGAGTACTGTAGGTGCCAGATGGTAGAATGCACTGATTCTGACTAGCCAACAACTTGCAAGCGGCCGGGTAAGGCCCTTTTTCCTTCAGCCAGATGCTTTGTAACAAAATTATGTTGGAATCTTTTATTTTCCTTGTTTGACAATAGTTACCTTTTAAAATACATTCAGTAATGAGTTAAAATAAATAATTCTTATGGTAGTAAGCAGGTTAACTGAAAATGAGTGGTGTGCACCTTTCTAAAGGCATTTAGAGCAATATTAAAAATCTTTATAAAATAGAGAATTAAATACATACATAATGTTAAATTTTCAGTTTTGAAATATTAGCCCTAGTTTAGTACTGTATTACTATATTACTATCATACTGTGTTAGTTATTTTCAAAAACTAAAGTATTTTTAGGGTGTAAGACCCTATTAAAACCTGCTATTTCCAAACATTTTGACTGAAAGTATTAGGCACACTGTATTAACTTTATTAACTGTTTTAAAGCATTAACTTTGAGATATTGTTTTTATTCAAAGTAAGCTTGAATCAGCTATTTCACTTATTAATCAAAGTGCTATTACAGTGTGACAGCAATATTTTATGTTTTATTCTTTTAATGATAGTTTAGGATTTATTTAAATATAATCTCAGTCTTTTCAGAGCTATATATTCACTGCTCTGTAATAGTCTATAAGCATGATTATTACTGTAAATTAAATTAGCTTTTTACAAAAATACCGTGTGTGTTTATGTTATGTTTCTCTTTTCAAAGCCAAAAAATGTGTCGGGATTGTCAAGTTTCCCAGAGTGTCAAGTTATCAAGAGTCCAGTTTTCGGGGTTCTAATATTGATCATATGACTCTAAAATGCTTAAAAACTTTAAAACTCACTATTTTTCATCTAAAATTTAGGAAATTTCGCAGGGCATGACTCCCAGTATGCTGCATGTTCAAATACTGGCCAACAAATCTATCTCGCAATCTGTTATTTCTCAACTGAATTTTCCTTTGATACAAATTAACAAATAAACATTAACAGTTTGTCACTCCTACTGAGGAATGATTTTGTTTTGTCTCAACTCGACAACAAGAACAAATGTTTAAGATTTCTGATGATCCCTGGCTACTGGCCTATATAGGTGCACAACAGATCCTCACTGTTACTGCCTAAATATGGGAACCAATTGTTTCATTTATGTGCTTTCCCATTTATGAAAACAATTTATGAGCATGTTCGATACAAAACATTGTCTCTTCAAGTTTGCCACAGTTACATGTGTTTTTCTCTGAATCTTTATTTATCTGAGACTTAAAATTACTGGGTACAAAGCATGGCATAGCATAAAAATTTACTTTAAGTAGATATTGATAAAAAAAGTCTCAACTCATGATAAAAATCCAGATAAGTGCTAGTGGAACTCGTGCACTGAAGGCTCCATACAAACTTTATTACGCATACAGATAGCTCATGCAACCTGGAAATTGAGAATCTCAATGATTTTTGCCTGATGTCAATACAGGCTAGATATAAGTCTACCCACTCCTAAGGGGGGAACCAGATAGGCAGTTGAATAAAAATGATAAAAAAATACCCCAAGTTTAAACATGGTTGGCAGCAGCAACAGTAAATAAATTTTCAATACATGAACTATACAGCCAAGTGGTTGCATAAGTTTATTTTAAAAACTTTGGCCAGATTTTAATACTACTATGGGTATTTTCTTCAGCAGGTAAGTTGCCTACAACATTTGAAGAATATTATAAAATAAACATACTCTATACTTTACAACACTGAAATGGCGTACACAGAATAAAAATGCTACTTACATAAAGTACATGATGTTAAAAATGTAAACACGAATGATGATCTAATAGGCTCAAGCCAAAACAGCAGAAAATATGGAATAAAGTCCTCCTTGGAAACAGTAAAGATAGTACATTGGTCCATGTTAATAGAGCAAACTTTGAATGGAACATGTGGCAGCTAGTCATCATGCCAGGTAAACCAGGTGTAGAGCATGCCACTTACCGGGCACTAGTAGAGTATAAATACTCCAGCACATGACATTTGCAGCTGTTACAGTAATACATTAGTATGTTAAATATTTCACATTTTTAGCAGATTAACTGTATGTGGTCTAAAAGAAAGTATGTATAAAGGGTATAAAAGGAAGACTTTTTTTATAAAAATTACTACAACAATATGTAGCATAAAATCAATAAAATGGTTAATTACAAATACTTAATGAGAATAAAGAATGTACAGTGGCAGGATATTATGAAGCTGTTACAATATGCAAATAATGCAGAAAAATACTTTACAAAAATCTGCAAAAAATAATGTGGTGTACAGTGTCATCTGGTGTGCTACCAGTAATGAAGTACAGGCTCCTTGATAGAATCGGAGAAACAATGATTCCAAAACAGAAGTGAATGGAAACATGAGCTAAAACAACACAGTTGCAAACAATGGCTTAAAGGCATTAAATACTCTTATTTCCTAGTTGTAGTTGTTTGTGTAAGATGTGGCCATCGTTACTGACCATATGTGAAAGATATCAAGTTCTTCCAAGACATCAAGTTTCCACCCTTTCTTTCCACTACATAGAATTGTCATTTCATCTACTCTTTTCAGATTGTGACCCAATATTAATATAGGTTAGTGCATAAGTTCATACAGATTTTGTTTTGCATGTTGGTATTCATGTTGCTATGGATTTATTTATTGATTGCAATTTTTTTTTCTAGGTCACTGTTGTTATTTGAGTTTACGTATTGTCATTTTGTCATTTGGAGATAGTAAGTGGAGCTTTGGCGTGGAGAAATCAGATCATTTCCGACATATTCTACAGTTTGACCTCAATAGAGGGGTGACAGTAGAGGACACAGCCAGAAACATCTGTGCCATGCGTGGGGATAATGGTACTGGATGGAATACAGCAAGAAAATGATTTTCTTGTTTAAAAGAGGATTGTTTCGACATTAGTGGCACTCTAAGTTCAGGAAGACTTTCACGGTTTGAAGAAGATCATTTAAATGCATCAATCAACACTGATCCCCATCAGTGTACGCAAGAACTGGCAAATGTGATGAACTGTGATCATTCCACCACTGTGCGAAATTTTCCTGCAGTTGGGAAGGTTCAAAAATTGGCTGTATGGGTACTGCATTCTCTAAGGCAAAATCACAAAAATCAGTGGATGTCCATATGTTCATGTGCACTTTCTCATTGCCAATTACCTCATGAACAACACTGGCCATTCCTACTGCGTATTGTGACTGGTGATGAGACATTGTCTCTTTATGCTAACTTAAGGAAAAGAAAGGAACAGCTGAGCCCAAATAAAGCAGCAACTCCCCATAAAAAGACCTGCATACATCCACAGATGATGATGTTATGCATTTGGTGGAAAAATGACTGTGTGGTGTACTACAAATTGCTTCCCCAAGAAATAATCATCATTGCCAACATTTATTGTCAACAATCGAGACATCTTGCAGGCACAATCCCAGTACAACAACCAGAAAGACTGCGTGAAGTGATGCTACTCTGTGGTAACACCCACTGCATTCTGCTAGACCAACAAAGAACACTATACAGGAGTTGGCTTGGGAAGTCATTCTGCACCCAAATTGTTCACTTGACCTCGCACTCTCAGATTTTTGCGTTTCCTGCTCTCTATCAAACAACCTTTGAGGAACTTCCTTTCCAGATGAAAATATGCTCTGAATATGGCTCAAAGGGTTCTTGACTTCAAAACAACATGATTTCTACAGTCGTGGAATCGAAAGTTACCTCAGCATTAAAAGAATGTTGTAAATAGTGAAGGAGAATATATTACTGATGACTAAAGTCTCTGTTATGTGTATCTATTATGTTTATTTAACTTTTCGAAAAAAACTCTATGAGCTTATGCACTGACCCAGTAATGCTCCATGAAAGTAGAACTACGAACATTGGTACCCTTCCCCCATCAGTTTGTGCAACTTAAAACACTGTGAACATACCGCAAGCAATTTTTGTGAACTTGTGAGCTACCTAAAGGTTCATTTGAAGTTTTTAAATTATAGACTGAATTTTTCTGTAGACAGTTATTTGTGGAAAAAAACAACCTTGCGTCCATATTTCTTAACTAACAGACAATGAATCCTATATCATATGTTACCCAGTATACTGGAATACCTTTTCTTTAGCATTTTCCCAATTCAGACAGTTACCTAGAATACTGTGACAACATTACCAGTCAAACTAAAGCAAAATAGAATCACTATCGTAGGTAACTGAACAGAGATAATGCAAAAGGAAAATATATTCCAATACCTCATGTAATGTATCATATAGGATTCAGCATCTGTTCATTAGGAAATGTGGATGCAAGGCTGTTTTCTATAAAAAATAAATCTACAAAAAATTTAATCTTTAATTTAAAAACATCAAATGAATCTTTACATAGCTCACAAGTGTACAAAACTGTATGTGTTTTATATTGGTCAAATTGATTGGGCTTTTAAAATAAGAGATGCTTGCTAGGGAAGAAGGGTAGCAATGCTCATAATTCTATCTTTGTGCAGCATTTATAGCATCCAGACACAATTCAAAAGAAGTAGATGCAATGATAATTCTACATAGAGAAAAGAAAGAGTGGAAACTTGATGTTTTGGAAGAGCTTGAGATTTTCAGGTATATGGTCAGTAATAATGGCCTCCTCTTACATGATCAACTACTGTTAGGAAACAAAAGATTTGTTTTGATCCATGTTTCCATTCACTTCCATTTCAGTAACTTTATTTCTCCCTTACCTTTATGGATTCTGTGCTGTTACCAGTTACATACCAGATGGCACTATGTATATATTTGCTCTGTTTTCGCATATTTAAATGTCTTGATAAAATCCTGCAGCAGTTAGTTCTCTATTCTCAGTATGTGTTTGTAATTAATGATTTTGTTCATTTTATGTTAGGCCTACATATTTTCATTTTATTCCTTTTGTACCTTTTATGCATCCTTTATTTTACACTACATATAATTTATTTGTTTAGAACATCTAAATGCATATCATACTGATATATTAGCATAATGGTTGCGTATTTCATACAGATGAGTGTTTATCACGTTATTAGCACCCAGTAACTGGTGCACTCTACCCCACTTTTATCCTGCATCACAACTACTTGCCATGTGACCTGTCTAATGTCTGCCCTTTTACCAATCAATAATTTATGTAAGTGCCAGTTTTATTCTATGTACTCCACTTCAATATGCCAGAGTCAAGAACTACAGTGAATTAAATAATATTCAGTAATAATAGCTTAGTTGGAAATAAAACACCCTAGACATAGCCATAATCAAAGTAGGGAGTTACAGATAGATAAAAAACTGACTTTTTCCTTGTAGGTTGTGGTGTCAAGCTGGTCTGTAACAGACTAACATTCAGGTAACACTGTAAGGTGACAATCTGATTGACATTTGGCAAAGTCAATGAAAAACTACAGCTGTAGTTCTAGCAGCGATTTCATATGCATATCATGTGTCACTTTTTTTCAGTACAGAAGACATCTCGTGAATTTTCAGGATTATGACTGCAATTTTTCTGTACACACTCTGAAGTTACACAGTAGTAGTCATGTTAGGGTTTGGGACAATTACTTCAATTCAATGCTAAGAAACAGGCCTGTGGTGCTCCATCAAGGGTACGTATGATCAACTCCTCACACATCCTCGTGTTGCCATCACACCTTCTGCTGAGTGCTGCCTACTCCACAAAATACATAGGTAACAACTTCCAATGATAATATTTAACTATGAGAAGAGTTATGATTCCAAAACAGAAACAGGTTTCACATAAGAGATGATCACTTTAATATACTTCAGGTATCATTTAGATATTGCTCAAGAGGCAGAGAGGATAAATTTTTATCTGGCATATAATTATTAACAGTTTGCTTACAAACTATTTGTAGTTTCAAAGATAGTAAACAATCTTACAGTACAGGAAAAGTAGTTCAGCCTTTCAACCCACTTTCAGTACGCTAGATGAGAGCCAAGTAACGAGTTTCCAGGTATTTACCTACCGGTGTTTTTTTGTGGCCTAGATTGTGTAGAAGACCCTATTGCCACTGCAAGTGGTGCCGCTAAATGCAGTAATTCTTCACGCATTTCCTCTGGGGACAGTTCCCCTAAACTAAGTAACACTTCACGCACTTGCCCTAAGACTCCCTCAGATCTGTGCTTTAACAATTCAAGTATGTGTTTTTGTGGTATTCCAGAAAGACTCAGTAAGAATTCACACAGTTTTGCTTCAAATGCTGCATGCAATGCCATTGTGTGTGGGGTTGCTGATTTATACTGTGGAAAGAGAACAGGGTCACCAAATTTTGTGCCCACTTCCATGCCCTGTGCCAGTATCGTCAGGTCGAGGAATGCCACGATACGTCTGTAAGGTAGGTACAGAACATAATTTTAAGTGATAAAATCACCATCACCATCATCACCATCATCATTTAAGACTGATTATGCCTTTCAGCGTTCAGTCTGTGGCATAGCCCCCCTTATAAAATTCCTCCATGATCCCCTATTCAGTGCTAACATTGGTGCCTCTTCTGATGTTAAACCTATTACTTCAAAATCATTCTTAACCGAATCCAGGTACCTTCTCCTTGGTCTGCCCGACTCCTCCTACCCTCTACTGCTGAACCCATGAGTCTCTTGGGTAACCTTGCTTCTCCCATGCATGTAACATGACCCCACCATCTAAGCCTGTTCACCCTGACTGCTACATCTATAGAGTTCATTCCCAGTTTTTCTTTGATTTCCTCATTGTGGACACCCTCCTGTCATTGTTCCCATCTACTAGTATCTGCAATCGTCATAGCTACTTTCATATCCGTAACCTCAACCTTGTTGATAAGGTAACCTGAATCCACCCAGCTTTCGCTCCCATACAACAAAGTTGGTCGAAAGATTGAACGGTGCACAGATAACTTAGTCTTGGTACTGACTTCCTTCTTGCAGAAGAGAGTAGATCGTAGCTGAGCACTCACTGCATTAGCTTTGCTACACCTCGCTTCCAGTTCTTTCACTATGTTGCCATCCTGTGAGAATATGCATCCTAAGTACTTGAAACCGTCCACCTGTTCTAACTTTGTTCCTCCTATTTGGCACTCAATCCCTTTATATTTCTTTACCACTGACATTACTTTCGTTTTGGAGATGCTAATCTTCATACCATAGTCCATACATTTCTGATTTAGCTCTGAAATATTACTTTGCAAACTTTCAATCAAATCTGCCATCACAAATAAGTCGTCCGCATATGCAAGACTGCTTATTTTGTGTTCACATATCTTAATCTCACCCAGCCAGTCTATTGTTTTCAACATATGATCCATAAATAATATGAACAACAGTGGAGACAGGTTGCAGCCTTGTCTTACCCCTGAAACTACTCTGAACCATGAACTCAATTTGCTATCAACTCTAACTGCTGCCTGACTATCCATGTAAAGACCTTTAATTGCTTGCAAAAGTTTGCCTCCTATTCCATTATCTCATAGAACGGACAATAACTTCCTCCTAGGAACCCGGTCATATGCCTTTTCTAGAACTATAAAGCATACATACAATTCCCTGTTCCACTCATAACACTTCTCCATTATTTGCCGTAAGCTAAAGATCTGGTCCTGACAACCTCTAAGAGGCCTAAACCCACACTGATTTTCATCCAATTGGTCCCTAACTAATACTCACACTTTCCTTTCAACAATACCTGAGAAGATTTTACCCACAACACTGATTAAAGAGATACCTCAGAAGTTGTTACAATCTTTTCCGTTTCCATGTTTAAAGATTGGTGTGATTACTGCTTTTGTCCAGTCTGATGGAACCTGTCCCGACTCCCAGGCCAATTCAATTATCCTGTGTAGCCATTTAAGACTGGACATTCCACTGTATTTGATGAGTTCTGACTTAATTTCATCCACCCCAGCTGCTTTATTGCACTGCAATCTATTGACCATTTTCTCCACTTCCTCAAATGTGATCCTATTTCCATCATCATTCCTATCCCATTCCACCTCAAAATCTGAAACATTACTGATAGTATTTTCACCTACATTGAGCAACTCTTCAAAATATTCTCTCCATCTGTCCAAGGCATCCACAGGATTCACCAGCAGTTTTCCTGACCTGTCCAAAATACTTGTCATTTCCTTCTTACCTCCCTTTCGAAGACTGCTAATTACACTCCAGAATGGTTTTCCAGCAGCTTGACCCATAGTCTCCAACCTGTTTCCAAAGTCTTCCCAAGATTTCTTCTTGGATGCTGAAATTATCTGTTTGGCTTTGTTTCTTTCTTCAACATAACTTTCTCTGTCTACCTGAGTTCTAGTATGTAGCCATTTTTGATACGCCTTCTTTTTCCTTTTACAGGCTGCCTTGACTGTGTCATTCCACCAAGCTATTTGCTTCATCCTACTTTTACACACTACTGTTCCAAGACATTCTTTAGCCACTTCTAGTACTGTGTCCCTGTACCTTGTCCATTCCTTTTCCAATGACTGTAATTGACTATATTCAACTAACTGGTACCTTTCTGAGATCGCTGTTATGTACTTGTGCCTGATTTCCTTGTCCTGAAGTTTCTCCACTCTTATCCTCCTACATATGGATCTGACCTCCTGCACTTTCGGCCTCACAATCCCAATTTCACTGCAGATTAAATAACGATCAGTGTCGTCAAAGAATCCCCTGAATACACGTGTGTCCCTCACAGCCTTCCTGAATTCCTGATCTGTTATTATATAGTCAATGACAGATCTGGTTCCCCTGCCTTCCGAAGTATACCGGTGAATGTTCTTATGTTTAAAAAAGGAGTTTGTGATTACTAAGCCCATACTGGCACAGAAATCCAGGAGTTGTTTCCCGTTCCTGTTGGCCTCCATATCCTCTCCAAATTTACCCATAACCTTTTCATACCCTTCTGTTCGATTTCCAATCCTGGCGCTAAAATCACCCATGAGCAGAACACTGTCCTTGTCCTTTACTCTAACAACTACATCGCTGAGTGCCTCATAAAAACTATGCATCTTATCTTGATCTGTCCCTTCACAATGCGAATATACTGACACAATCCTAATTTTCTTGCTAGACATTGTCAAATCTATCCACATCAGTCGTTCGTTTACATACCTTATTGCAACTACACTGGGTTCCACTTCTTTCCTGATGTAAAGCCCTACACCCCATTGTGCTATTCCTTCTTTGACTCCTGACAGATAGACCTTGTATTCTCCCACTTCCTCTTCTTTCTCACCCCTTACCCGAATGTCACTGACAGCTAAAATGTCCAGCCCCATCTTACTTGCAGCCTCTGCCAGCTCTACCTTCTTCCCAGAGTAGCCCCCATTGATATTAATAGCTCCCCATCTCCTTACCATTTGTTTGCCAGGTCGTATCTTAGGAGTCCCTGGTTTGTCAGTTAGAGGTGGGACTCCATCACCTCCAAAGGTCCGAGGCATTTTGCTCTGATTGTTGCCAGCATCATATTTAAAGTACCAAGGAAGCAGGTAGCTAGCCTTACTTGCCCTGAGTCCCATTCGGTTGTACCCCTAACGGCTGAGGGACTAACCGGTGGATTTGGTAGCCTGCCGTATGAGCACAAAGGTGACCACAACTCAGAATATGTCCGAGATGCCCAGCCCTATTCCAGAGTAGCTGGTATCCTGGCTGTCGGGACCACTTACTTGGCCACTCATACGTTGCCCGTGTTTCATGAACTAGGACATGACTACAGGAACCCACACCATGAACCACAATAACAAATAAATAAATTAATTAAAAAATCAACAAATCAGTTTGTGGGCATAATACACACTATCAACCAACAATTTCTGTAATCACATAAAAAATTGGAGTGTAAATGATGAATCTAGAGCCAGTTTTGACACAGTCAAATATTTGATATCAGAAGAAAAGTGTTGAATGAGTTTGGAAGTTCCATAAATATTTTTTTTTTTTTTTTTTTTTTTTTTTTTTTTTTTTTTTTTTTTTTTTTTGCTCCAGATTTACAAGGCTTTCACAATTCAGGAGCTCAGGAGGAAACCAACTGGCTATAAAGTAATACCCTTGTAAAATTTAATGTATTAATGTGAGAAAAAATTCTGAAGATGTCACCCAACATGATGTGCTTCACTTTTAATGACTGCTTCACAGCCTCTGCCACCTGGATTCTTCCTACAAACATAAGCTTTTCTCCCTAAAACATACCCCTCATTCCTGTAACCCTCCTGGCCTAAACCTTCACTATTCCCTGTTCTCCACCTACGTTCCCCCCCCCCCCCCCCTGCCCCCCCACCTTTCCCTGCAAACACTCCAGTATTACACAAGCCTTCTATCCTGGCAACACATCGACACAGTTATTTCCCCTTCTCTACTTCTACCATCTGTCCTCTCCCTTACCCCCTCTCCCCACACATAGGCCTACATAGTCTCCTGACACTACACCTAGCAGCCCTATCCCCCATCACATCTCCGCACACTCTTCCGTATAGCACCAACATCTTCCCTCATTCCTATCCTCCTGCCCCTCTCCCTCCCTGCCCCATGCCTCTTCCTTAGCCCTACTACCCACGCAGTAAAATTGCTGCGTGCACCCGTGTCCATGTGCTTCAAGCTTGTACAGTATAGGGTAGCATGGAGAGCTACATCAAACCAGGCTCTGGACTGAAGACCACAAAAACAAGAACAGGCTATAAACAATAGGTGAGCAAAAGCAAACAGCATTCAGTCGTGCTCTCCTGGTTGTCTGCCTTTCAGAAAATCATCAAAGGAAGTTAGCAGTGTCATTTCTGCTTCACCATTTGTACAACTGAGAACAACACAGACAGCATCTGCTTTTGACATCTCCTGTTTTTCATGCATTAACTACCTTTGGTATTGACCATCAATTAACTGCTTGATGTAGATATAAGAGAAGAATGTAATGTTACTAAGAGAAAAATACTGATGTAACAGTTACTGTGACATCCTGGTCTGCCACAGCACAAAATTAAGAAAGAATTATGTTTGACAAGAAACTGCCAACAAACTTGACAATATAGTAAGTGTGGAGGAGAGAAATAATACAAATTCATTACTTGCTTCCTTCAAGAGGCAGCAGAGTAAAGAGGGCACAAGGTACAGAATGGGTGAATGCGAAACAAGTACCTAAGACTAGCATAGCTGTGTCCAGTTTCTACGAATTGCAGCTGTCATTACTTGTTGCTAGCTAAAGAGGCCTCCTTCGCAATTTTTCCCTGAAGTGTTGTGAGTAGCCAGTGAAAACTGTCTACCAATACACATGTAAGGTTTTGGAACAGGAGTAAGGAAGGCTGGAAATGGAAATCAATGATAAATATACTACTATCACCACACACCTCACATTTGAATACAAATCTGTACATGTTTATTTGCTCTCCCCCACGGTGACACCTATGAGTTGAGGATAACACAGCAGCCGGTCGGTACCATTGGGCCTTCACAGCCTGTTCAGACAGTGACCTTTTTTTTTACTTTTTTTTTTTTTTTTTTTACAGCACTTCAGTGTCATCAACAGAGTGGAATTTTTTTAGAATTTTAAATACAACTGCACTTCAGCAATGATGCACATAAAAACTCGATAGGATTGGAATCTAACAGCCAACCAGTTGCAGAATTAAAGGTTTATTACATCTTTACCATCATCTTGACAAATATAAACATGTCTGCTTTGGAAGGGATATGGTTCTATGTAATTATGCCTGTTTTACATCATGTTAATATGTTTTATGGAGAGTATTCGCTTCATATACTGTTACCCGACATGGTTCTGTACTTATGTACAAGTTCTTTTCAAGCTACTTTATACATGCACATGTGAATAATTAGCACTGTTTACCTCAGCCTGTTTGTACTTTACACACCATTTGACTTAAACACCTCCCACCCCGTCTCCCCATTTTGATATGCAGGTATGTACATTCTAATCGTAGGCAAGAGCCTTTCGGCTCCAATATCCGTTATTGTCAATATGTGATTTTACAAGTAAGTATGCTCTTCTAAATAATTTTTGTAATTTATTGTTTATCAATCTTGTTTCCTTTTCTGGTTGACATCTGTAACTATTTTTTAGTAATTTGTTCAGTACATCCATCTCTCCTCTGAAGAAGACAATCTTATATTTGTCAAAACTGTTGTAAAGGATTATTAACCCTTTAATTCTGCAACTGGCTGGCTGTTATTTTCCAATCCAGTCAAATAACAGAGTGCTTGATAAATAAAATTATCCTTCCTGTATTCACAGTTTTGTTTTGTGTTTACAACAAGCATTTTACAGCTTGAAACCTATCTAACAACAGCATACGTAAAATAGCATTCACCGTGTTTGCATTCTTTGACATCCGTACTCTTACATTTTCTTCCATTTCCTCCAATGTAGAGGCTTGTTTATGCTAACAGCAATGGTCAATAGTGATTGTGCCTTGGATGCTTGTTCAGTTGTATTTGCTTCAGCATGTCATGTCACTGTTAACAGCAGAGTGGACTTCAGTCACAATGCTGCTGAATAAGTGTTCTAGGAGACCAAACAGCAAAAGGTCATCAGTCTTCTATTCACCCCCTCCCCCCCCCCCCTCCGCCCGCTGCCCCCCCTTCCGGGATACAGAAAGTGTACACAATCTGTCTGTGTACAGAGTAAATTACGTGTGCAAGTGCAAAAAAGTGTTCTATATGTTGGTTGGTTGGTTGGTCAGTCGACTGGGAGAGGGGACCAAATAGTGAGGCCATCATGATCTAAGGTAACAGAACCCACGGAAGGAACAAAACAGACAGCACAGTCCAGTCAAGGGGAAGGTAAAATGGGCAAACAAACAGGTAAAATGAATTTCAGGGCAGCAAGAGGAGGAAAGAACAGGAGGGGGAGGGGGATGGGTGGGGGGGGACCAAGAGCAGGGGCACCCCAGAGATGTTACGCATATTGGGGTGGCACCACCACCACCACTGCTGAAACTTCCAGATCCCCACACCATACCGTGATCAAGGCACAACCAGGACAACACCAGGGGAAGAAGACACAAGAGAAGTGGAAACAAAATGGCACAAAATACCAGACAAAATGTAGGGAAAAGGGGTTAGGAACCTGACCAGTGTGGAAGCAAGGGCAAAGCTTCCATAACTAACACCAATGCTCAGTGAAGGACTCCAATTTCAGAGGGAAATTCAGATACTTAAACCTGGAAGAACAAAACACTTTTTGTGAAGAAAACTGAGGGCAGAAGTAGCCTGTGAGGGTCGTCTGCTAACACCCAATACAAGGAAAGTGGGAGGATGTATTTAGTGTGAAGGACCAAAAGACAGGAGCAGTCCAACAAAATGTGGGTCACTGTGAGTGGGGCTCCACAAAAAGGGGTGCAGCTCATTGTGGAGTAAAGAAATATGGATCAACCTAATATGACCAATACAAAAACTGAAGAGGATGGTAGATTCCCATTTGGAGAGGCAGGGGGAAGAATGCCACGTGGTGACAGTCTCCCTGAATCCACAAAGTTTATCAGACAGGGGGTTAAGTCCCCAAGAATTGGCCCACGACTTAGCAAAAAGGGATTTGACTTAAAGCTGCAAATCTGCCCCTAAAGGGGCACAGTGAACTGGGGTTATTTGAGTGCCCCTCCCCTCCTGCCCAGCCAGATGATCGGGAAGCTCATTACCCAGGATAACAAGGTGGCTGGGAACCCAGAGGAAATCAACTGAATAAACAGCATCCCCAAGACCACCAAGATGGAAGAGACCGAGGTCTGGTGGGAAAAACGTTCCAAATGTTTGTGTAGTGTGTATCTGACATGGAACATGGGAAACAACTCAATATTCACCAAGTGGGATGTGAGAAGCCACATAAAAACCACATTAAGGTAGGACGGCAAAGCGACTCCTCCTCATTAATCTGCCATGTTGATTCGAGCCAGGACCAGCAAACCTCCCTGTCCCAGAAGCAGTCATGTTAATACACACAGCAACCCGAGCAGGTGAGCGACAATGAAATGCAAGCTGGCTTCTTTGTAACATCGTAAAAGGTGAGACGGACTAGAAGCCTCCTTTAGTTACTTTGGACGAGTGGGTGGATGGAGAGGATTGTTATCGTGCCACGAAGTATTCTTAATTTCAAACAGGCAATCTTTGAAGAGTTCAACAATTTATTCTGCATATATACCTTACTGAGAGATGTCTTATAGGGGCTTTACTTTTATGGCTCACTGCTGTAACTTACTTTAGGAGACTGTTGCTATAGCAAACCGAGGAGGAGGAGATGGAAGATCCCATCAACAATGAGGTCATTAGAAATGGAGCACAAGCTCACATTAGAGGACAGAGAAGAAACCATCGGCCATCTGATGGTGAGTCCAGAGAGCTAACCACTACACTATCCCACTTTATGTTATAGTAAACTGTCCCAATTACTCTCACATTACTGATCCTTGCCACCAGAGACAAATTCTGTTCTATGACTGTTTCTACTTGTTTACGAGTATAAAGAATATGTGTAGTTAGTTCAAGAATCACAAGAGGAAGAGGTATACTTGGAAAGATATGGGAAGATTTCAGATAGATTACATCACAGTCAGGTAGAAATTCTGAAATCAGATACTGGATTGTAAGGCATACCCAGTAATAGATATAAACTCCGATCACAATTTATCAGTGATGAAGAGCAGACTGAAGTTTAAGAGACTAGTCAGGAAGAATTACTGCACAAAGAAGTGGGATACAGAAGTATTAAGGAATAAAGAGGTACACTAAGTTTTCCGAGGCTATAAGTACTGTGATAATAGCTCAATAGGCATTTCAGTTGAAGAGGAATGGACGTATCTAAAGAGGGCAATCACAGAAACTGGAAAGCAAAACATACGTACTAGGAAAGTAACTGTTAAAAAACCACAGATAACACAAGAAATACTTCAGCTGATCAAGGAAAGATGGCAGTATAAAAATATTCAGGGAAATTCAGGAATACAGATACGTGTGTCACTTAGGAATAAAAGAAATAGAAAATGCAGGGAAGCTAACACAAAATGGCTGCATGAAAAATGTGAAGAAATCGAAAAGGAAATGAGTGCTTGAAGGACTGACTCAACATACAAAAAAATCAAAACAATCTTCAGTGAAATTAAAAGCTAGGGTGGCAAAATTAAGAGTGCAATGGGAATTCTGCTGTTAAATGCAGAGGGGAATGGATAGGTGGAAAGAGTACATAGAAGGCCTCTATCGTGGGGAAGACTTGCCTGATGATGTTGTGCAAGAAGAAACATGAGCTGATATAGAAGAGACAGGGGATCCAGTATTAGAATCAGAATTTAAAACAGCTTTGGAAGACTTAAATGTAAATAAGGCATAAGGGATAGATAACATTCCATCAGAATTTCTGAAATCATTGGGAGAAGTGGAAACAAAATGACTATTCATTTTGGGGTGCAGAAGGTGAGCTTTGGTGATATACCATCTGACTTTTGGAAAAGCATCATCCTCACAATTCTGAAGATCGCAAGAGCTGACAAGTACGAAAATTATCACATATTCAGTTTAACAGTGCATGCACCCAAGTTGCCTACAAGTATAATTTACAGAAGAATGGAAATAAAAATTAAGGATGTGTTAGATGACCATCAGTTGGTCTCGGGAAAGTTAAAGGCATCAGAGAGGCAGTTCTGACGTTGAAGTTTATAATGGAAGCAAGAGTAAAGAAAAAATTTAGACTCATTTATAGGGTTTGGCAAGCTGGAAAAAGTGTCTGACAACGTCTAATGGTGCAAGATGTTTGAAACTCTGAGAGCAATAGCGGTAATTTGTACAGAAAGAAGAGTAATATACAATATGTAAATGAGCCAAGAGGAAACAGTAAGAGTGGATGAACAAGAATGAAGTGCTCAGATAAAAAAGGGTGAAAGTAGGGATGTAGTCTTTCACTTCTACTGTTCACTCTATTAATTGAAGAAGCAATGACGGAAATAAAAGAAAGGTTCATGAGCAAATTAAAATTCAAGGAGAAAGGATGTTAGTGATACGATTCACTGATGACATTGCTATCGTCAAGGAAAGTGAAGGAGGACTACAGGACATGCTGAGTGGAATAAACAGTCTAATATGTACACAATATGGACTGACAGCAAATCAAAGAAAGATGACAGTGATGAGAAGTAGCAAAAATGAAAACAGCGAAACTTATCAAGATTCGTGATAATGAGTTAGATGAAGTTAAGCCATTCTGCTACCTAGGTAGCAAAATAACCCACAATGGGTGGAGCAACAAGGACATAAAAAGTACACTAGTGCTCACAAAAAGGGCATTACTGGCCAAGAGAAGTCTACTAGTTTCACACAAAGGTCTTAATTTCAGGAAGAAATTTCTGAGAATGTATGTGTGGAGCACAGGATTGTATGGTAGTGCAAAATGGATGATAGGAAAACCGGGACAGAAGAGAATCGAAGCATTTCAGATGTGGTGCTACACAAAAATGTTGAAAATTAGGTTGACTTATCAGGTAAGGAATGAAGACGTTCTCTGGAGAAATGGTGAGGAAAGGAATATATGAGAAACATTGACAAGAAGAAGGGATAGGAGGTAGGAAATCTGTTAAGACACTATGGAATAACTTACTCGGTATTAAAGAGAGCCGTAGAGGGTAAAAACTGTATAGGGAGACGCATGTTGGAAAATGTCCAGCAAATAATTGAGGACATATGTTGCAAGTGCTACTTTGGGATAAAGAGTTTTGCACAAGAGAGGAATTTGTGGTGGGCTGCATGAAACCAGTCAGAAAACTGATGATTAAGCAGTATCTCACTCTGTTCCCTTAATTACTCAGTTTTGTCAGAGATGAGTGCTACCCAACAACTTGTTCTGACTCTTTACAGTCACACACATATTAGCTCAGCAAAATCAAGCAGACTGCTCTTGTTCTTCAATTACTTGGCACATAGAAAAAGACACTTAATATTTCAGTTCCTCCATATTTATCTACACCAGATGTTCTCTTAAATGGAACATGTCTTCCTCAGAGATTGCTTTACTGTCGCACAGCAGTCGGCACTGTGACAATGAGGCCGTGCTGGTACACTCCAAGGCATATGGATATGGCTTCCATCTCTGCAACAGCTACAAACTGCTGCTAATCCTCTACTATTGCTCATACTTGTTGTGGCCCCTTATTTATAGCATATCAGTGGCCACTAGTTTCATTTTCACTGGGTGTCTTGTCACATAGCTCTTATTTTCTCTTACTGCTTTCATATCAGGAAACTACCATCCACGAATTGAGTGAGTTTCAAACAACCATGGCTTCACCGTTAGATACGTGTTTTGTCAGCTGCTTGTCCTTCCTTACTTTGTCCTCTGTTACTACAATAAGTGAAACACTTTCTCTTTGCATGTTGACCCTTGTATGCCCACTTGTGTCCTTTCTTTCTACCAGTCCTGTATAATGTGCATCATTGTGGGATGTTCCTCACAAGACTTAAGTGGAAAACAAAATTATTGCTTTTCAACCTAATGTAGACCTCAGACTATGCTACAAATAAACTTGTTACTACACCCAACGTTTCTAAGGAAAAAAAGGGGGGGGGGGCAAATCCAGTATAGTACTATAGCCCAGATATGTGCTCTTGTCCAATATGTGTTACCAGTATGCTTAAATTTTGATCGTCGTCGTTCTGTAAAAAACAGCTATATGCAAATCACATCTTCCTACAAGTAGTTTCTCAAAACAATTTTACATGATATTTTGATATAAAGAGCTGAATGATGGATTATTAATAGATATAAGCAATACTGAGATCTCCAAATTATAAGAATATTAGAGATGCAAGTCACTGAATGTCAGAGTATATCAGGTACAATAAAATTTGGAACAAAACGTCTGAAATAAACCACAAAGTTCTAGGTTAGTTTCAACTAATATTTTATAATGTAGTAGGCAGTCACAATTTCCTTCCACATTTTAATATATATACATACTACACAAGCAACCAAATAGTGCATGGCAGAGGGTACTTTGTACCACTACAAATAATTTTTTTTTTTTTCCTGTTCCACTCGCAACCTGCGTGAAGGAAGAAAGACTACCTATATGCCTCTGTACGAGTTCTGATTTCTCATATCTTCTAAATTTTCTCAATATTGTTCTACAAAAAGAACATTGTCTTCCCTCCAGGAATTCTCATATGAGTTTGCCAAGCATCTTCATAGCACTCACACATTGTTTGAACCGACTAGTAAACTATCTAGCAGCCCACTTCTGAGTCGCTTCATTGTGATGGTTTATTCTGACCTGGTGGGGATCACAAACACCTGAGCAGTACTTATGAATTGGTCACACAAGTGTTCTACATGGGTGGTCTAAGTGATCTTCCACTAATTCCTAATCTCGCAAAACATATCCATCTCCCTGGAGGAAGGAACTAATGGTCCTGAAATCTAGAAATAGTATTTTATTCAAGTGCTGTTTTTCTCTCATACTTCATACATAGCATTCCATAATTTTACAAAGAGTATTGTCAACCTTACGTATAACATCATCACTGGGTTGGCTGCCTTGCGGCAGGTTTTGACTGAGTAGACCCCCCAGCTTCTCTGTCTTCTGCATTCCTCTTCATTCTTTAGTACCCTCCTTGTGGCCTGCTGACAGCATCCAGCATCTGGAACCTTCTTCTGCCCTTCCCTCTTGTTCCCGGAAAGAAACCTGCAATTGCCTCAACTAGAATGCAATCTCTTCTTAGATTGTGACCTATCCTGTTTAGTTTCCTGCTCTTCACCATCAGCAGCATCGTCCGTTCTTCTCCAACTCTCCTCAGTACTTCTTCATTCCTGACTTTATCAGTCCAGCTGATATACTCCATTCTATTCCATATCCCCATTTCACAAGCTTCAGTTCTCTTCTCATCCTGCTTTCTCAAAGTCCACATTTCTGCTCCATACAAGGCCACGTTACATATAACGGTAACATTAAAATTCTGTTTAACATGAACCTTAGTGTTAACCAGCATATGCATCCTTGAGTCAAAATATTATACTTAACTATAATTAATTATAGAAGGAGAGGCTCATAAAATAATATTTTACTTTGTATTTTTTTAATATCTTAGGATTTCCAGTTTTTTGCCTGATGTCTAGTAGCAACCTGTTAAAGACTTTTGTATCAGAATGTAAAATTCCATTCTGAATCGTAGACAGGGATGCATAGTCTACATGGGCATTATTTTTACTTCTAGTATTTTGCAAGTTCATTTCAGTGAACATAGTATAATTACCCCTGTCATTAACAACAAATACTATGAGGGAGTGAATTTATTGACATGTAAGTGTAAGACTCCCAAGGACCATGAAGAGATTTTTGTAAGATACTGAGCTATCAGTTTTACGCAGTACTTTTTCTCACATGGCTAAAAAGTTCTGTTAATCTGCTATGTCAAATTTGTATAAAATCCCAAGCTTTTCATAACAGCCTTTACCACCATCAGCAGGGACTAGGTCTGACTGTCATAAAACTGGTGAGGCTCACACTTTTAAGCCCAGTGGATGGCACCTGATTGGCTAAATTACATCCTGATGACATCGTGGAGGTGGTGTATGCTAAGTTGGCATTCTCTGCATTCATAGGCTAGATTTGTGTTGCTGTTCAGCATGGCACCATCACTCATATGGGATGATGAATAGGTACCCAGATATATGAGTGGTTTGAAGACTTCTTAAGTAATAGAACCCAGTACATTGTCAACAATGGTGAATATTTACCAGAGACAGGGATATCATCAGGAGTGCCCCAGGGAAGTGTGATAGGACTGCTATTATTCTCTGTATATGTAAGTGATCTGGCAGACAGGGTGAGTAGCAAAATGCAGCTGTTTGTTGACAATGCTGTGGTGTATGGGAAGATGTTTTCATTGAGTGACCTTACGGGGACACAAGACAACTTAGACAAAGCTTCTAGTTGGTGTGATGAATGGCAGTTATCTCTAATGTAGAAAAATGTATGTAATGCAGATGAGTAGGAAAAACAGTTGTGTAATGTTCGAACTACAGCATTACAGTTATGTTGTTTAAATATCTTGGCATAATGTACCAAAGCAATATGAAATGGAACAGACATGTAAGGGTAGAAATACATAAGGTATTCATGGTTGACCTTGGTTTATTGGGAGAGTTTTGGAAAAGTGTAGTTCATCTGTAAAGAACTCTGCGCATCGGGCACTAGTGTGACTTGATGACTGCTAGAGTGTTTGGGATTAAAGGAAAATGTCGAAACAATTCAGAGGTGGGGTGCTACATTTGTTACTGGTAGTTTTGAACAATGTGCAAGCAATATAGGGATGCTTTGGAAACCCAAATGGGATCCCTGGAGGGAAAGCGATGTTCTTTTCAAAGCACACTGTTAGAAAATTTAGAGAATCAGCATTTGAAGCTGACTGCAGAATTATTTTACTGCCACTAATTCGCATTTCACACCACAAAGATCAGACGAGAGAAATTAGAGCTCATACGGAGGCATTTAGACAGTCATTTACCCTTCTCTCTATTTGTGAGTGGAACAGGAAAGGAAATGAATAAAATCTTCTCAGTTTTAAAATGACATCAATTTGAAAACGTCAAAGAAAGAAAATGACTGGGAGTGGTACAAGATACCCTCTGCCACACTCCACATGGTGGCTTGCAGAGTATGTGTGTAGATGTAAAACTATGTAAAGTTTTCCTCTGAAATTTTTCTTTCTCAAGTGCACGTTTCTGTGCATTGATTTAGTTGTACTACCTAATTTAAAATTATTTTAAAATATTACGTTTTATATTCATAACTTATTTGTGATATTTGATCTGTTCTTGTATCTAGCTAAGACTAAAAGCAATAGAAAATAAAGGGGTGAGGGTGAGGGCTTGGGGTAATGAGGTGTTCAAAGCCATACGAAATTATATCACAACATTAAGATATGACTTGTTCGACACATCCTAATGTATAACTGCAATTTTTGTAGCACTGTGCTACACGAATTAATAGCAACCCCACTTTCATCTGGTAATCTGTTAGATAGCCAATCTCAATGAATGCAAACATTATAAACAATCTCATGCTTGGCTAACACATACAACATTTCAGTAATACTCCATGAAGATAAAAAACAAGTCATTAATTATACAAAACAGTAAACAATAGCCAAACACTGGGAAAAGAAAGAAAGCCTTCACCTTACTGCAAAACCACAGGCCAGATCAGTTTCAGAAAGACTGTATTACCTAATGGCTGTCAATACCAGTTATTACAAAATGGTATCTACATTTACCTATTAGTGTTGGCATTCGCAATCACCAGTACCAGGAACAGTAAAATGGTGTCTGTCTGCCCTACGGTTCCACTATCAAACGAAGGCACCATTACCTTCTCCCCTTGTTTCACATGCCTCCCTGCCCCCTGTCCCCCCCCCCCCCCCCCCCCCCTCCCACAGCTTTAGTCTATTTTCTGTTTACGTTTTCCTTTGATCATGGATGGTCACTTACCTTTTAATCATGCGCAATCAACTCCACCTTTTTATTGCTCCCCTCCCCTCACTTGTGCATCCCACAAGTAATCACTGTAAAAATAAACTGGTGTGGTTTGTTAATCAGGGTGAGTGATTTGTATTTAATTGATAGAATAGATGATTTATAATTAGATATGAAGAAGAATACTGTAATTTTAATGGTATTCATGATGTATTCAAATGCGTGTCATTTTCTTATATTTAATGTTGTAGTACATGATCTCTTTTAACACCTAGTGACCACTATTGCTGCTCTGCATTGCAATTTTGGTGTTTGTAAATTTTAAGATCTTTTATTGTATTGTGACTTTGTTAGTGCAGTGGCATTATAGGTCAATAAAGATAGATTTGCAGAGGGCCCAATGCTCCTCCACAATCCTCCTACCCAATCTGGTGCATATTCATCCATGCTTCTTGCTATCTCGACTTACTCATTGATTATAAATAATAATATATAGAATACATATCTGTATACAGCTGTGATAATTTAATAATATGTTTATGCACTATGAAGAAATTTCACTTTTGCCTTGTTATGTGTTTTTGCAACACCTCATAGATTTTAAATAGGTCTCCCTTCCATATTTAAGTTTGCCAATGCTAGAGATTGCTGGCTGTCATTTATATAAGGTGAGATTATTTTGTAATTCTCCCGCTGTGTCACTCTTGTCCTCCTTACCTTCCTTTCACTTCCCAACCCATCATCCCTTGCTCATACCACATGTGTTAATGATGAACTTTTGTTTGAATGGGACCTTTTGCACCTTTATGATTCTTAGTTTTCATAAAGGAAAAAAACCCTTTACCACAGTTTACAGTTATTTTATGGTTTTGTAGTTGATTTTGTTCACAACTGTCCATCAAAATTTGACACAAGATCCCAGTGCCCCTACACTCATGCTACCTAGTGGTATGTCTTGATAGCTAGTTTTGTAATGGCATAGCACTGTCAATTGAGCACCAGTGTTACAATAGATAACACTTGAAATGATATTCTGAAATAAGGTTTTTCTGTGGTATGTAAAGTTGTTTGTTGATGAACCTATATGTTTGCTCTTGATATGTCATAAATTGACATTTGTGAATGTATGGCAGCTGTGATATTTTTTGACAGGCACTGTGAAGATAGGTATTGCCTAAAATGCATTAATAAGAAAATTTAAATTGCAATTGGACTTTTGTTATTATCGACTTAAAATGGTTATAGGAACATACTCAGTTACTCATGTAATTGTTGCTGGCCTCTTGCCTGACTTCAGTTTGAAAATTTAACCAAACAGAACCTAGAAACTGCAATAACTTGTAAGTATAATTAAATATTTGCATCTCGAAAGAGTTGCTGTGTTCCAGTTACAACTTTTAGACAAGTATCTACATCAATACTGGTGATCAAAATTTTACATTCAGTCTCCTTTCCTTGTGCATTTATTAAAAAAAAAATTTAAGATACTTTCAACTCAGAAACAGCAGTACTTCATTGTTGGAAAACCCATCTTTATTTGTTCTGTTTCAGGATCCTGCCATTGTTTCAGTTTTTGCCCTTTTTTTAATTGAATCATTTTACAATTTTTTGCTATCTTTAGTATATTTAGAAATATGTAGCAGATGATTCATACAGCCATTGAAATACTAAGAAGCATTTAGTCACTGCACTCCCAGAAATTCTATGGAATGAGTTAATACTGTGGTTAAGACAACTTTACAGAGATCTCTCAAAACAATCATTTAAACTATCAAGCTGCAGTTTATCACTGTATTTGGTGAGATACAAGGACTTTTGTAAGATTCTGGCATCCAGAACCTTTTTTATTGAAAATGTACGAGGGCAAGTCAATTATTATCCACAAAGTAGTTATAAAATTTTATTGTGATCAAATAAGAAACTTACAAGGATATTATTTTTTGACATAGTCTCCTTGAATTTTAATGCACTTGGTCCATTGTTGTAGAAGCTTCCTGATACCCTAATAAAAAAAGGTTCTCAGTTGAGCTGCGAGCCAGGAATGCACCGCTTCTTTCACTGCTTCGTCCAAGGCAAATCGACGACTCCTTAATGTCTGTTTGAGTGGAACAAACAAGCAATAGTCAGAAGGGGCAAGATCTGGACTATATGGAGGATGATCCAGTACTTCAAACTTGAGTTTCTGGAGCGTTTCAGCAGTGTGTACAGTAGTATGCGGACGGGCATTGTCGTGCAACAACGCAACACCTTTCGACAGCAATCCTCAGTGTTTGCTTTGAACTGCAGGCTTTAGCCTGGCAGTAAGCATCTCACTGTAATGTTCACTGTTTATTGTTGTTCCCCTTACCCCATAATCTTCCAGTACTGGACCACATGTGTCCCAAAAAACTGTAAGCATCAGTTTTCCTGCAGACGTTGGTCTTGAACTTTTTCTTGCACGGAAAATTTGGATGTTTCCATTCCATACTCTGCTGTCTACTCTACCCATGTTTCATCACCAGTAATGATCCTGTCTAAGAAATTGTCCCCTTCATTACCATAGCCATCCAAATGTATTTTGCAGATGTCCAGGCACATTTGTTCATGCAACTGTATGATTTGTTTTGGGACTCATGCACAGACTTTATGAAGCCCAAGTTTGCTGTGGATGATTTTGTAGGCAGAACCATGACTATTTTTGAGATGATGTGCCACTTAGTCAATAGTTAATCATCTGTCTGGGAGAATCATTTCACATGAACACTCAATGGTTTCTTCATTTGTGGCGGTAAACAGTCGTCTGGATCCTTCATCGTGCTTAACACTTGTGCGAACATTTCTCATAAGAAATGGCTTTGGTATTTAAGCTGCAATCATCATAACTTTTTCCTGACCAAAAATTGTGTAGTAACTGTATTCTAACTTCAGTAACACTCAAATATTTGTTTTCAGTAACATGTACCTGCACACTTGAAAACTTTTGAATGTTCAAAATTACATCAGTGACCATAGTCAGAATTTTTTATAGTAAAATGGCTATGAATTGCAGTGACACAATCCAGATTTGTGAGTGGTGTAATCTGTTTTTGTAATGGATGTTTCAGCGTTTCTGAAGTGGAAATGGAAGTACAAAGAAGAGAAGACTGCAAGAAGGAGCTTTTTGTCTGTTTCATGTTTTAGATACCTACTGGAGAAACTCACCCTGTAAGTAAATAAAAAAAAAATAAATAAATAAATAAAAAAAAAGAAAGAAAGAAAGAAAGAAAGAAAGAAAGAAAGAAAGAAAGAAAAAACAACATGAGTAACGGATCAAGCTTGGTACTTCTATGGTGATGTGGAAATCTGTGTGTTGTTAATATAGAAATTAATTCAGTGTTTTTCTTTTTTTCTATTTTCTTTTCTTTTTTTTATTCCTTTATCATGTTGCTTATAGTTGGTCAAATTTAATTGAAATACCCAGCTGATAATTTCAACATAAATTGGAGTATGTGCATAGCTCTTTCTAATGGCTTTGCTGCTTCTCACAGATAAAGTATGAATATTCACCACCCGCCAGTACGCATGTTCGCAAGTCAGATATGGCAAAATAAATCACTGACTCAAAGCCTAATTTGCTTTGTAGACATAACTGGAAATTGCCTTTTTTGTTATAATTTTACGTTTTTAGATTATAGTATTCCCTGAGAGTTTATCTTGCTGCCTTTCTTGTCCCTGACATGATTAGTGATGGATGTTTCACCTCCAGGTCAGGCATAGACCATTAAGCGCACTGCTCTGCTGTCAATGTGTTAAGCAGGCATTTAGGAACCTTGAGTGTGAAGTATATGCATCTGTACTAGTCTTGGCTAAAACGATACAGCTAGAATGCTAATTACTGTTTGAGCAATCATCCTTTACAGAGTTAAATATCTTATGTTAAGTATGTATCTAAAACTGAATTCATGAAGAACTATGTAGGCATTTAATCGTTTGGTTCTTTCTACAAAACCATCATCAGACCCATGGCTCCCTTAGGATGGTAGGCGGAGCTCTCCTCGCTGCTACGCAGTCAACTGATCAGTTGACTGCGTAGCAGCGAGGAGAGCTCCGCCTACCATCCTAAGGGAGCCATGGGTCTGATGATGGTTTTCTAGAAAGAACCGAAACCGGTTACCTGTATTGTTAAAACATACATGATGTGATCAAGACTGAACTTTAGTCAAAATATAACAATTAATTGATCACTGCTTTCCAAAAATGTTTACCAAAACAGCAATGAAATAATGTGAATTACTTAAATCAGGAATTAAACAAATCTACATAGCTTTGAGCACAGTTTTTCCACACTTCTTAGTCATTGCCTATTTGGGTGCTATAACTAATACAGAAACCTTTTATTTTCTCGTCTTTGATCTGGGATGCATGTCACATCCTACTCATTTTGCTAGAGCAACTCTAGGTTTACAAGATCCACATTTCAGAATTCTGATAATCGCTAGTCCTACCTCATGCTAAAAGTGTGGGTTGATAGCTATCTCTTCAAATATGATCTCAGCTGCCATTTTAGAAACTTTCTGTCAGTGATGAATATATCACTAATGTATCTACCACACAAATATTCATGATGCTATAGAATAGTGCAGGGCCATCTTCTGGAACACCTGCTGGGTAGACTAAATTGTGCACTTCACATCCAGTGCATCAATTTCTTTGTAGGTAGTATCACAGTACGCTAGTATCTCAGGCTTGATTGTTGTGATGCTCAATGAAGTAGCATTTTGCCTTGAAGACACTAAACCAACAGCCTTCTTAAGTAAGATATCTAAGTAATATATCCAAAAACAAATAAGTTTTACATTTAGCTTTCAGGAACTCCTTTGGAATCTTTCCTTTTATTATTATTTTGTACATCTGTGGCCTTTTTGTGTTCCATTTCCAGTTTGAAAACTACATCTGATTTGCTAATGAGGATATTTGTGGCTACAAACTAAAACAAAGAAAAAAATGTGCTTACAATACAACCTGCAAACCAAGATTAACCTACAAAACTTTACAAGCCTAGGAAATACTTTTTAGCTAATCCCTATCAATTGCTTGTAGAGAGAGATAGTAAATACTCTGGGAAAACAGCTAGGTAATTATGCTGATAATTGTTCACAGTCTCATAAAATCTTATCTAACACAAATCATTTTTCACTCTTAAGAATGGCGAGTGGTACACACAGATCTAACATTACTGATATGTAATACAGGGTACCCAGGGCTTTGTACTGGAATGCTTTCTTTCGTTGATTTATGTAAATGACAAAATACTGCTCCCCAAATTCAAGGATGTTTCCGTATGCTGACACTACGTCCATTGCATCCAAGTGTAAAGATCATGAGCAACCACAAATACTTCCTTGGAACTTCTCTCAGCCTCATCATCTTGGGTCGCTCAGGTTCATCTAGGCAACGTATCGGCCTTCTAATTGCTTGTCTGTCCCTCAAAACTCGATGACCATCGGCATTTTTAGTCACTTCTAGATTCTCTTGATGATCCAGTCTTGTAATATTTTCTTTTGATATTTCATCATCATTAGAATCAGATGTTTCTGTATCATTGTCAATATGTCAACTAATTTGGTAACATCACTCTTCAATGATTGCTTCAATATTTCATCCTTGAATTTTACAACTCGGCTAACAATATCTGAATGCCTATCTGGAAGGTATACACGATAGCCACAGTCATCATAATCAACTATATAACCTTTCAAAGATTTGGCATCAAACTTTCTCCATTTCTGTGCTGTAATCCAGACAAAACATTCTGTCCCAAATACTTGTACATGATTAAACTGACTCTTTCTTCTCAAACTCAAACACCCCCAGGCTGTGGCTAAGCTATGTCTCCGCAATATCCTTTCTTTCAGGAGTGCTAGTTCTGCAAGGTTCGCAGGAGAGCTTCTGTAAAGTTTGGAAGGTAGGAGACGAGATACTGGCAGAAGTAAAGCTGTGAGGATGGGGCGTGAGTCATGCTTGGGTAGCTCAGTTGGTAGAGCACTTGCCCACAAAAGGCAAAGGTCCCGAGTTCGAGTCTCGGTCCGGCACACAGTTTTAATCTGCCAGGAAGTTTCAACTTCATGAATACATGCATGTCAGCTGGTGGTGGCTCTATAATGGTGTGGGGGCATGTGCAGTTGGCAGTTGGAGTAATATCAGACCCCCGATACACCTGCATATGACTCTGACAGGTGACATGTACACAAGCATTCTGTCTGATTACCTGTATACATGTCCATTGTGCATACCTACTGACTTGAGCAATTCCAGCAGGACAATGTGACAGCCCACACATCCAGAATTGATACAGAGTGGCTCCAGGAACACTCTTCTGAGTTCAAACATATCTGCTGGCCACCTAACTCCCCAGACATGAATATTATTGAGCATATCTGGGATACCTTGCAACATGCTGTTCAGAAGAGATCTCAACCACCCCGTACTCTTATTGATTTATGAACAGTCTTGGAGGATTCATGGTGTCAATTCCCACCAGCATTACTTCAGACATTAGTCGCGTCCATGCCACGTCATGTTGCAAAATGTTCAAATGTGTGTGAATTCCTAAGGGACCTAACTGCTTATGTCATTGATCCCTAGACTTTCACACTACATAAACTAACTTATACTAAGAACAACACACACACACTCAGGACTCGAACCTCTGGCGGGACAGGTGTCATGTTGCTTCACTTCTCCGTGTTTCCGGTGGTCCTACACGATATTAGGCAGTTACTTTTGCTGTTTACTGTAGGAACACCATAAGGAACCCATATGTTGTGGGTGTCAAGAATGAATCATCTAGAAACTTTGCAGGTAAACATATGCACCACCGTTCTTGGTTAGCAATACTCTTTATAAATAGTATAAAAAATTTTTCAGTTATTATCGTCATTTTCTTCATGTAGTTTGAGTCTTACTTTTTCCAGTTTGGATATTTTTCTTGCAACTACTTCTGGCTATTGCACATTTTTACATAATAGCGTTAATTGTTGTGGTTTTTGCAGCCTGACACCGATCTTTGTCTAATTTCGACAACTATTTTCACACGATGTCTATGAATGTTCTTGCGTGAGGTTGGCGACGAATGACTTTGCACAAAGCTGAAGGACCTGTGCGAGATGTTTGTCAACAAACCTTTAGGTGGGCAGAGTCGTTCTGCCCGGAATTTTAGCAGCAGGATGTGACCTTGATATTAATGTGGACCTCTTAGTGTGGAGTCTCGTGGATTACTGGATTTAAAACTTCTATGTGTCTGAAGGTATTTATATTTTTGTAGCACTTCGCCAGCCGGGGTGGCCGAGCGGTTCTAGGCGCTCCAGTCTGGAACCGCGCGACCGCTACGGATGCAGGTTCGAATCCTGCTTCAGGCATGGATGTGTGTGTTGTCCTTAGGTTAGTTAGGTTTAAATAGTTCTAAGTTCTAGGGGACTGATGACCTCAGAAGTTAAGTCCCATAGTGCTCAGAGCCATTTGAACCATTTGAACTCTGGTGCACACAAAAATATTTTCTCACACTCTACCTAATGCCTAACGCCTAATTTACGCCTATTTAGAAATTCTTTATGGTTTGGCTTCTAATCTCTGTGTTACAGTTCTAGTTTCTCTATGAGGTTCCAATTTGTTCCTGATATCTGAATCTAATCAGACTCCTTATGCTCGTTATGTGTGGTGTCATGGTGTGGCATGTTAGTATGTCATGCTATTAGATCATGATTTATCCGTTTCACCTTTGCAAACTCTGCATAACAATGACGGTTCCTACATCTACAAATTTCAAGTACTCCTCATTTCTCTGTCTCTTCTTTTCCTCAGACTCCTGGTCAAGCCCTGTCTGAAACATACTTAACGATATTATGAAATGATGTCTGTAAGTGATTATTTGTCATATCTCTAAATACAGCTCGGTTCGTTCTGTCTATACCATTTTGTTTGAGTGGTGGAATATCGTTCAAAAATGGTTCAAATGAGTCTGAGCACTACGGGACTTAACTGCTGTGGTCATCAGTCCCATAGAACTTAGAACTACTTAAACCTAACTAACCTAAGGACATCACACACATCCATGCCCGAGGCAGAATTTAAAACCTGCGACCGTAGCGGTAGCGCGGTTGCAGACTGTGGCGCCTAGAACCGCTCGGGCACCCCGGCCGGCTGGAATATCGTTCCTCAGGTCTGGAAGGCTCTTGCTCTACCACCTATGTTTGGCACTATACAGCCCTGGTTCAAAGAGAAGTGTAGTACTTTCAAAGTGACGCTGCCTTTTCCCATGTTTATCACAGCTCGTCTTTCATTCAGAAAATCCTCACCGATCATCAAGTCCACCGTTAATTTAGATATAATAACGAAATTGGCTACGATTTTATGACCTTGGCGCGAAAAAGTTAACCTTATTTGTTTATTGACATCTGCAGCATGATTTTGATGGGACCTTTCACTTTAATATTCTTAATTTTCAAGATCGGTAATTCTTTATTAGCATTGCACTGGTCAAATAAGTTTTCCAAAATCGCGGTTAGCTCGTTTTCTCTTTCTATGACTACATTATTTGGGATTTTTGCTAATGCTCTGTTCTTCCTCATCTCCCTGCATTAAAGCATCCTCTATTGAATCATGCGCGAGTCGTTTCAAGATCTTCACCTGTGAATTCGAAGCTTCTGTCAGATATGCCTCGACCACTATCTGTCTCTCTTTTACAACTTCTTCTCCACATTTAACTTCGCCTTCCCTCAGCTCAACAACACCCACCTCTTCTTTCTTCGTGTAAACTCCCAAAAACCGCATCTAAATGCCCTTATTCTGTCTCTGTAACTTCCATCATTGTACACTTTGGGACCTGTGCCCAATTGCAGTTTATCTTCAACTTCCGTCGACAGTGCATTATCCTCTTTGAGTTCGTTTTCCTTGGTCTTAATCTCAGATAACTCTGTAGTTCTACTTACTTCGTCCCCATTCCTATTTTCTGTTGTGCCTGCCTCTGGCAGTTCGTTCTCTTTGTTAGTATCTTCCCAATTAATTTCTTCCCAACAAGATGTTTTTGTTTTACTGCCTTTACCTGATCCCTGCTGTCTTGTTTCCTCATGACAAAGTGTTTATTTCTCTCGACGGTACATTATCCTCTTTGAATCGGCTTCCCTAGTTTCTGCATTAAATAACTCTGCAATGCTAATTACTTTAGCTCTTAACTCGACTTCCGTTATGCTTCTCTCTTCTTGCTCTGGTAGTCGGTTTTCTGCGAAATTTTCCCAACTAATTCGTTTCCAACTTGATGATCGTGGTATCTTGCCTTCTTTCGATGCCTGCGGTTCTGTTCCTTCATCTTTCATCTCTCGTGTCAAAATTTATTTCTCTCGTTACGCTGCTGGAGCTTGCCTGGGTAGGTGCGCTGTTCTCCTTGGCTCGGGCGCTCTGTCGTCAATGCGAACGTTTATCAGGGTTTGGTGGCCTTATCTCCACGTCTTCTTACGGTCCTTTCTGTCTTTGTTCGACTTGTCGATACGTGTTTCGGTGCTGGTAATCTGTCCTCCAATACCCATTGCGATTACCGTTATTCCCCCTGTAATAGTATTTGCCATTCCTGGGTGGATAACTGTTGCCATTTCTTGTACCGTATACATAACCGTTTCTGTGTTGGAATATTGTCACTTCTCGTTGCGCTATTATCACGCGGTTCGTAATAGCTGACATTCCTTCGTGAGGTCTCCGCCGCATTTCGAAGTCTTTCTATCCAGTTTTCACCCGCGTTTCTCTTTTTTCTTGCCTCATCTTCCGGGAATATGAATTCTAGTTCTCTCAAAATTCCTGTGAAGGATTCCACGTCATTGCATCCGCGCACTAACAATGACTGTTTGTATTTTAGTGGCAGCCTCATGGTACACAATTTAATCAATTCTCCATCGCTGTATGGCACAACCAAACGTTGGTTTTTCTTTGCCATTGCTTCGAAAAATGTTACAGGGCTCTTCTCTCCTGAATTCTCGAAGTATGGACTTTGCAGTAGTTCATACTTCACTCAAATGGTTCAAATGGCTCTGAGCACTATGGGACTTAACATCTGAGCTCATCAGTCCCCTAGACTTAGAACTACTTAAACCTAACTAACCTAAGGACATCACACACATCCATGCCCGAGGCAGGATTCGAACCTGCGACCGTAGCAGCAGCAGCGCGGTTCCGGACTGAAGTGCCTAGAACAGCTTGGCCACATCGGCCGGCATACTTAATCGATTTTGCACTTCACTCGACCAACAGCTTGAGAGAAACTTACCCCTGAAATCTTTACATGTAGCTGCTAGTTTGCATCGTTTCTGCTACTATTCCAGACAATTGGGCGCATATAAAGTATAGTTTGTGTGCTAATGTCCAATGTTCTGGTAGTCCTACTCTGAATTTATCAGTGAAGGTTCGTGGATGCAGTGAGTTTCCTTCACGGAAAAGCTGAAACTTCCTTAGGTGAGGAAATGATCGTTGTCGTACCTCGTCATGGTACCGTACGAAATTCGAGAGTCCTCGCCGCTTCTGTTTGCGATCAGTTCACGTGCCAGCCTTTCAGGTTGTGGTAAATCCATTGGATATTGCCCACTGTAGCGTATTGGCTCGGTGTCTTGCCTGGCTAATCTTGTCACTTCATCATATAGTCCGAATTGTTCCGAAAAGTATGCCTGAGGTACCCGACGTCTTCGTGGTGCCGTTTGCTCTTCGTAAATTTAGAAACGTACCTGTAGCATCGCAGGTGGTCAGCTATCGCGTAACTTCTTCTCCGTATAGCGTCCCCAGTGCCATATTACGAAAAGACAATATTTATAAAGAAGACATTCATAATTTGTAAGAGATTTTTTTTTTTCATGTAGCCGTAAAATAATAATTTCTCTGTGTAGGTTTAGATTGCAAAGAAATAATTTATGACAGAATGATCTAAAGAGAAGCCCAGTTACACTCTTTTGTTAATTTTTTAGTCGACCTTACTTCCTCTTTTGTCTTGAAAGTGTCTAGAGGGACATCTTGCGTGTGCTGACGAATGTAAGCATATTTGTATGAGTTAAGCATATAATATACTGATTTTATATTATTGTGCACTTTTAATTTGTAAGAGGTGATCCCGATTTCATGTCCGCCTTCCTTGAATTAACCTGCATTCAAGTAATTTACAGCGCAACAATCGCAGCGGCCGATGCAGCCAACGACGCCATTACGTGGCGATATTAACTTATGAAAATTTAACGGAAGCTGAAAACTCGCCCGCTATTAGCATAATATCAATTTTTCTCCACAGCCGCACGAAGTTGCAGAAATACTTAGCTTTAAGATTCTTATTTTCAGTACCATAGCCGAGACCCAGAGCCAGGACTCTGACTACAATACAATGGTTAACGGAGGTAAGAAAATACTCTCGCGCGTGTGTGGGCCGCAATTGTAATTAATAACTAAAGATCTTTTGCTTTAACGTCAACTGACTAGCCGAGGAAATTTATATGAAAAGTTTATTACATTGTTCAACTTAAATATCATTTTTATTAAGGCCCACCACGTAAGTCGGCAACAATCAAAAAAATAATAATAACAATAATAATATATACATTAAATTACGACGACCGACGGACGCGAGATTGGCGCCGCAACTTTGGGGCCCGATTAATATGATTATATTGTACTGAATGTAATTATGTATGTGTCTAATTGTTGTAAAATATTAATGCTTGTATGAATTTTTTTACATGTACAACAACAAAACCACACCCTGAGGAGATCTGGAGAGGAAAAAGCGTAGAAAAGAAAAAGGATTGCGAGAAAGAAAAATAAGTAAGGTAAGGCCTATTGTGCAAGCATCCTGTGTAGCTCTGTGCGGAATATCGAACACATGTGCACATGAGATACCTTCGGTGTTTCGTGTATTTATGTGTTTATTTTTGGAGGGATAATTATTCGTTTTGTGTATTTATGTGTTTATTTTTGGAGGGGATAATTAATCGTGTGTGTATCAGTGTTAAAGATTCGTCAGTGGCTTAAAGTGAATTTAGTATGGGTAAGATAGGACAACCTAAAGCATCCGTACCAAAAGAACAAAATTCTGTTAATATGGAAAGTGAGGATCATTTGCAATACGTAAACGAATCCCAAGCCACCGCCTCGGATAACATAATTTCCGGAGCGGGGGGCGAGGATCTGTGGACGGTGAATGACGCTCCACAGCAGAATGGGAATAGAGTAACAACTCCACTGCCTGAGCAGGGGGGCCAATCGAGTGCTAGATTAAGCGGGGCACCAGTATGCTCACCGATTGCAGACCCATTTGCAGAATTTCTGCGCAGGTTAGAAGAAAGAGATAGGGAAAGAGATCAGAAACTGGCTCAGATGCTACGTGAGCAAGAGCAGCGCAATGAAGCGAAACTAGATAGGATCCAAAGCGAACTTGCCGAGATGCGGGACGCGTGCAAAGAAATACCCGATCTTGTGCAAAGCTTAGCCGGAGAGATGCAAAAATTACAGATATCGCAGGCTAGGCTTGAAGACAATGTCCAGACTTTAACCAACCGCGTGGATAATGTGGAGATAGATGCACGGAAAAGTATTGACGCATATTTGGAAGTGCAAGCTCAAAAAGTAGAAAAAGAATTAAATGAATGGCTAGAAGTAAAGGATCGCGAGATATCTGCAAAGATTGAAAGCGATGTAAAAACAGCTGTAGAACAAGCGACTGCGGCCGCGAGTGTAAATATTGACGCCAGCGCTGCCGCACTACGTGCCGAATTAACAGAGATCAAATCCCGTGTGACAGCGGAGTTGCCAAATTGGCAACAGGAGGTCGCGCGGAGACTGTCTGCGTTGGAAAGCAATGTAAACAGTGGCGGACAGATCATGAATCCGACTCCGCGTACTGATTACTATAATAACGCTGACGGTAGGCAGGGTGCGAGTGCGCAACCGCAACCTAATGCGAATTATGAGCACGAACAACATGCGATACCGTGCAGCGCACATCACGAAGTGATGAATGTCCCAGAATGTAGCAATCAGACATGCAAAAAAGAGGACAATGTAATAAAACACAGGACATTCCAACCCTTCAATAGCGAAAAACGAAATGTCCACCCTGTTGTATTTATTAAGAGCTTCAGGAATGTGTTTCCCAGGACATGGACGGAAAGACAAAGAATACAGTTCGTGGTCTCCTTTATTCAAGGTGACGCGGCACTGTGGGCCACCGACGTGTCCGAAAAATGTCTAACGATGCAACAGTTTGAAGGTGCATTCTTGCAAAAATTCTGGTCCGATAGCGTCCAAGAAAGACTACGAAAGGAGTTGTACAGTCCAGAAATGTACAATTCTAAGATGGGAACGTTACGCAAATATTTCGAAAAGTATATAAACAAAACCAGGTACTGGGACGAGCCAATGTCCGATCGTGATATAATCAGATTAATAAAAATGAAGTTGCCCAGTGAAATTAAAAGATATTTCATCAATGTGCCGGAATACGATATAGAACAATTCATGGAAATAGTGGATTCTGTTGACCTATTGATCGAAGATATGAAAACCGAAAACAAGTGGAACCATGCAGGCTGTAATCAACAAAAAGCCGATTACAATAGCAGCCACAGTAATGGTAGTAACTTAGTACCAAATGGTAACGGGAATAGGCAAGAGCACCGGCAACAGAATCGAGGCACAAACAATGGCAATGGTTATAACGGCAACGGTTATAATCGTGAAAATCGAAAGAGACATCATGATGGACGCATGAGTAATGGACATAATGGTAACGGCAATCCGCAATGGCGGAACAACCGAAACCAGTGGCGTGGTCGTAACGAACCGACACCACAGTGGCAACAAAACACAGCGCCACAATGGAACGCCAACCCAGGTCCGTCACAGAACATGTCAGGAAGTTACAACCGACCACCGCAAAACCAGAGCCATACACAATATCAAAATACACCATCGGGGAGGCAGGGCGGCCAACCCAACAGTAGCAACAACAACAACCAGAACCACAATGTGAGGTTAGTGGAAGTGACAGACAACTGTCAACCCACTAATGCTCATCCGTTAAACTAAAGACAGCCACAATACGCTCTCCGTTGTTGGCTGCAGGATGGTGTAGTGAGGGCACATTCACAGATGACAGCCATAAACTTTGTATGCTGAGATACAATGAAGGAACAAAAATAGAAAAGGAACTTGTAGACATACCGCAGACATGTAACCGAACCGACAAAAGTGTTGTGCAGGCTATATTGCAAGCAGATATGTATGGAGCACCAATACACATAATAGTCGATACCGGTGCGTCAACCAATGTCATGAGCGCAAATTTTTACAAGTACTTAAGTCAAAATAATAGAATACCAGTATTGCCAGTGAAGAATTGTCGTGTTACAGGTGCAATAGGTGCACAATCTCATATCATAAAGCACCAGGTGCAAGTCGAGTTTACGGTAGGAAATGAAGCAATGAAAAGCTCGTTCCTAGTAGTTAAGGGATTAGGTGTTGCTTGCATCCTGGGGATGGAATTTTTACGCCAGAGGGACGCAAAAATCGACCTCTTGTGCGGGGAAGTAAGCCTTATGAATGAGGATAGACGTGTAATTTTGCCGTTGTTGAGGACACGGGAAGTGCACGGTAAATATTGCCGGAGCTTTCAAACGAGATTCGAAGGAATACAGGTAATGAATTTATATTCTGACTTAAGTACAAGACAAGCATGTTATAAGGAGTTTATTACTGAAGACAGAGAGGAAAAAAGGAAACTGATAGCCATGAAAGTTAGGGAGTCAGAACATTTGACTGAAGCACAACAAAACGAATTGACTCAGCTACTTACAGATTATGAGAATGTGTTTTCGGAAAAACCCGGTGTTATCGAGGGCTACACCTATAACATCGAAGTGGTACCTCACGATACTTTCTGCCACGCAAACTACACCATCCCGTGGTCAAAGAGGGAGGCAGTTACGAAGGAAATAAGAAAAATGCTTGATTGGGGGATAATTGAACCATCTCTATCCCCGTACAGCAGTCCGCTCGTGGCCGTAGCGAAAGCAGACGGCAGTATACGTCTCGTGCTTGATGCGCGCGATATTAACAAAATAATTGTACCTGTCAGAACGCGACCAGAAAACCTGGATGAACAGATACAGAAGTTTTATGGAGTTAAATATCTGACCTCTGTCGATATACGTTCGTCGTATTGGCAAATCCCACTAACTGAATCATCAAGAAAGTACACTGCCTTTGTGTTTGCCGGCAGAAGTTACCAATTTAAAGTTTTACCATTTGGATTAAATGTTAGTGCAGGTGTCTTCATTGCAGTGCTCGATAAAGTATTAGGACCAGATTTGTTGGACCGAGTAACGTTGTATGTCGATGACTTATTAATAGCCACTCCCGATTGGGAAAGCCACATGGACACGCTGAGATGCGTACTAAAAAGATTTTCTGAGGTAGGCGTAACAGCAAACCTCGCAAAATCCAAATTTGGCAGGGAGAGAATAAAATTTCTTGGTCATGTAATATCACCTACAGGTATTGTGCCCGATCCGAAGAAAATGGCAGCAATTGAGAACTTCCCTCCTCCTAGAACCAAGAAACAGTTAAAGGCATTTCTGGGTCTAGTGTCATTTTTCAGACGATTCATACCTGACCAGCTTTTAAATGATAATACCCTGTTAAACTTGTTGAGAAAGAATACACCCTGGATATGGAATGAACTGTGCCAGCAGTCATTTGAGCAAATACGACAAGCCCTTCTAAATGCTAATCTACTGTCACATCCTGACATGTCAAAGGAATTTTGCCTTGCTACAGACGCCTCCACTGTCGGACTAGGCGCGTGTTTATTTCAAATCGATGAGGATGGTGGAAACAAGAACGTAAGAATAATCGGTTTCGCAAGCCGAGTGTTGTCAAGTTGTGAACGATCATATACAGTCACCGAACTCGAAACACTAGCAGTAGTATGGGCCATGAAGAAGTTCAGATACTATGTGTACGGAAAAAATGTAAAAATTTTCTGTGATCATCAGGCCTTAAGTTTTTTGCTGACATGCAAGTTAATGCACGACAGGTTGACTAGGTGGGTGCTTGCTCTGCAGGAATATCAATTTCAAATAATGTATATAAAACGTTGTGACAACGTAGTGCCTGATGCTTTGTCACGGTTGCCACAAGGTCTGCCTGAGTTAACAACAATACTAGAACAGGCAACAGAGTACAAAATTTTAGTTATGAAAGACCCTACTTGTCGAAAAAAGTTCCTGCAGACGTGCAAGCAACTGCCTAGTTTACAGGACGAAGATGCAGCTTGGGGAAAAGTCAAACAAGAACTCCTATCTTCGGGTGGAAATCAGATAGGTAGCCATTATTCTGTGCAAAATGGGGTATTATATTACCGGAAGGAGGTTAACAAGGACTTGTGGTGTATCTGTGTACCGGAAGTATGTATCAGTGATTTAATCTGGCACGTGCACCTTTCGTGGGGACACGTGGGTATTGAAAAATGTAGAGCACTTCTCGCAAGACAATGTCATTTTAAGAATATGAAAAGAATAATTCAGAATGTTGTAAGGACATGTGTAGTTTGTCAAAGGACGAAACCTACAAATCTGCCCACTGTAAGTGAATTGCATCCTGTTGTTCCTAACAAACCATTACGACTAGTTTCTGTTGACATTCTAGGCCCACTACCCACTGGCAGAGGTGGTGTGAAATATGTATTTGCTGTATATGATGCCTTTTCCAAATTTCTAAAATTGTATCCTGTAAAAGCTTCAACGGCCACACCCCTCATTCAAAAATTACGAACAGATTATTTTGTTAATGTTGGCAAACCACAGATTATATTATCCGATAATGCCACCTATTTTACTGGTCTCAAATGGAAAACGTTTCTACAAGAGCAAGGTGTTAAACACATTTTTGTAGCTCGATTTCACCCGGAGAGCAGTCTTGTAGAGCGTACCTTTAAAGAGTTGAACAGGTTCATGAGAACTTACATTCCGAATCGCCACACCAAGTGGGCAGAATACGTTTCGACTTTTGAGGAACTCCATAATAGATTGCCACATTCAGCCACCGGTTATACTCCACTAGAAGTCATGTTTGGAAAGAATGAAACCGACAGCTGGCTGTCACCATTACCAACTGTACCACGACAAGTTGTACCTCACGAACAAATTATAGCTGAGACTCTAAATAACTTAACGAGGTGCGCGGAGCGCCGAAAGGAAAAGCATGACAAGAAAATAAAGACGGTAACAGTGTATCAACCAGGTGACTTGGTTCTAATAAGGACTCATCCCAAGTCATCTCTGTTAGCGAAAAAGAATAAAAAATGGCAACTGGTGTATGCCGGGCCCTACAAAATCATAGACATACCACATGGATGTAGCTATTTGCTGGGTGACGTAGAATCTGGAGAGATTAAAGGACTCTATCCATACAAAGACTTAAAGAAGTTCGCTCAGTAGAGCAACGTTTACCTTTGTGTGTAGTAGGTTAAGTTTATAGCGTATTTTTTCTGTGTGTAAATGTTCCGATTTTAGTGTAATATTTAAAGACAATGAGGCACACAAGATTAGTGCGATTCAATTTTGTAGATGTTAAGGAATAATAGTATTTTTAAACAATTGCATTTTGAAGAAAAAAAATGAACGTAGGTTTAAGAATATGTTAAAAATTGCATGTTGAAAAATGCTTTAAAAATATTTAAAAAAAAAAATTCAATAGCATGTAATGATGACAGAATTTTTCATTAGTGTGTCATGAATATTTTTGAACTGTAGTAGTAACGCAACTTATGAAAATTTAATATTATAATGTATATGTTGTTCCATGTATTTATGTCTATACCGATCTTGAAATATGCTCAATCATAATTTACTAAACAACATGAGTGCAGGGTGTACATCACCCAAGGTACCTCATGTGTTGTGGACAAGGTACAAAGCAAATCAATAAACGCGACTACCGCTAAGCACTGTTAAAATATATTGCCATCTGCTAAGGCAGAGATTTGCACGAATTTTTAGTGTAAACAAAAGTCACAAATCTAACATTAATCTAGGAACTTGCACGCTAGGCCTAGATTATAAAATGTCTACAATAATGCGAGAGGCAAGGTTTTGTAAAGTCGAGCCTGGCTCTGGAGAGCAAGTACGCAATGAGTGGGCAGACATGACATGGGGACTTACCTCAGATGAGACGGAAATACAATTGTATAGTCAAAAAATCTGAAGGCAAGTACGACTCTAAGTGGAAAATAAAAAGAGATAATTAGTGCGAGAGACTGGTAAAATCCAGCACTAGCCAAAATCCAGTTCAGACTGAATGAAATACATTAGTGTTTGTGAACTAATCGAAACAGTTACTTTAAGCAGTGTAAAAAACTGTGAAGGTGAAACTGTGATATGGACAGTGAAGTGCTAGTATTGAACGTTCAACAGCGGTGAGGACGCCAAACGCCAATATTACGCACGAAAAACTGTGAATTTACTATAAATGTGAACTATTAACGTGAAGTGAACCCACAGTCAATATTTTTGGGACAGACTGTAGTTTCAGTGAGCACAATAATGCGAAATTGGAATACGATGCGTGGACTGTTGCAAAACAGCGACCGCAGAAACGGCGAATGTTTGTGCTAAGCTCGTATTGGGACACTCACCAGTGCCTGCGAGTGCGGCGAAAACAATTTTGTCAAGGCAAAAACTGACGTTGTAATGGAAATAGTATTGCATCAAAACTGCATTCACGGGAGAAGGTCCATGTCATGTTTTCTGCAAGACAGTGCTAGCTTGACACTCGGAAACTGGCGAAAACTTAACAACAACTGCCGCACTAATAAATGCTCCTTTCCCACTAGCGTAACCATCTGCAGCGGGAAACAAATATTACGTTGGTTGTGTGTGTGTTTCATGTACTACGTCGGAGATGCGTAGCAGAGCTGACTCCTGCCAACAAGAGCGGGGGGCGGATATCATCCCACTCCGCCACGCCTGGCCGAGACAGAAGCGCATCGCCAACCGTGCAGCCGATCAGCTGATTCTGACGTTCCGCGACGGCGAGACACACGCTGGCGTCGGGCGGGCGTTGACCTCTCCGCAGCCGCCGCGAACGCCGAGCATCGAACACACCAACCGACGCCGTCGCGAGCCAAACATCGCGGCGTAGATCATCAAGTGTTATAATGACCATATTTTTTTGCATAGTGCAACAAAAATATTTGTATGCACATCCTGTACTCCAATGACATTCCTGAAACAATTAAGTGAAAGTGACCAAAGCAGTTAGTCTGTCGCTCCGCCGAGGTTTTCCCCAGGTTTCCCTACGGCCGTGCCAAATGGGGAGCGAACAGTTGACACCCCTGGGACTTCAAGTTTATGGACTAACTCGTGATTGTATACCTTTGGACACTGCAAAAGTTGCAACCCTAAGAAGAAGCAACCAAAATAAAACTAGTTGTATTCTATGTCCTTTTGTACATGACTGCATACGTAACCAATTGTATATTATATTGTTATGTAGATAACTTCATCTGTATTACACTTTGTGTGCAACACACCTCAGTAATTACAACATACGATGTGACATATATAGACTATGAAAGAAAACTCTGCGTGTGGACACTGTGGACATGAAAGTGGAAATATTTATGTCAAAAAACACGAACATTTTTATGACAAACATTTCGGGGGGCAATATAGCGTCCCCAGTGCCATATTACGAAAAGACAATATTTATAAAGAAGACATTCATAATTTGTAAGAGATTTTTTTTTTTTCATGTAGCCGTAAAATAATAATTTCTCTGTGTAGGTTTAGATTGCAAAGAAATAATTTATGACAGAATGATCTAAAGAGAAGCCCAGTTACACTCTTTTGTTAATTTTTTAGTCGACCTTACTTCCTCTTTTGTCTTGAAAGTGTCTAGAGGGACATCTTGCGTGTGCTGACGAATGTAAGCATATTTGTATGAGTTAAGCATATAATATACTGATTTTATATTATTGTGCACTTTTAATTTGTAAGAGGTGATCCCGATTTCATGTCCGCCTTCCTTGAATTAACCTGCATTCAAGTAATTTACAGCGCAACAATCGCAGCGGCCGATGCAGCCAACGACGCCATTACGTGGCGATATTAACTTATGAAAATTTAACGGAAGCTGAAAACTCGCCCGCTATTAGCATAATATCAATTTTTCTCCACAGCCGCACGAAGTTGCAGAAATACTTAGCTTTAAGATTCTTATTTTCAGTACCATAGCCGAGACCCAGAGCCAGGACTCTGACTACAATACAATGGTTAACGGAGGTAAGAAAATACTCTCGCGCGTGTGTGGGCCGCAATTGTAATTAATAACTAAAGATCTTTTGCTTTAACGTCAACTGACTAGCCGAGGAAATTTATATGAAAAGTTTATTACATTGTTCAACTTAAATATCATTTTTATTAAGGCCCACCACGTAAGTCGGCAACAATCAAAAAAATAATAATAACAATAATAATATATACATTAAATTACGACGACCGACGGACGCGAGATCCGCCTGTGATTGTATTTGTGTGAAATCTTCCTTCATTCCTTGTGAAACTTCATGCCTTTCTGGTGTTGTTATTGAGTCGGAAGTTGTTACAGATTCAGAGCTTGTATGATCTTGATCACTTCGCTCTTGTATAGTTCGCAACAGTTCTTCTCTGAGTTTTTCGAATTGATTCTTCGTTTTCGCTTCTATTCTCAAGATGCGACTCTCGTACCTCATCAGAACCGCTTTCATGCTGCGTTCTTGCAACTTTTGTGTTAGCAGAAGAGCCAGCACCGTGTTACGAGTGGAAGCCGAAATGCACGCGTTTTAGCTCACGCAGGCTGGCGTGAGGAAGGAAGAACTATACTGACGTGATGTCTGGAACATGACAAGGAATGAGAATTCAGAAAGCGGACGTAATTAGTTTGATACTTAACTTTAATCCATTAATGATGAACGTCGCTCTTGACGGTACATGATTCACAATATTATCTGTTCAGAATACATTCATAGTAACTGAATATGGCGCCTTGCTAGGTCGTAGCAAATGACGTAGCTGAAGGCTATGCTAAACTGTCGTCTCTGCAATTGAGAGCGTCTGTAGACAGTGAACCATCGCTAGCAAAGTCGGCTGTACAAGTGGGGCGAGTGCTAGGGAGTCTCTTTAGACTAGACCTGCCGTGTGACGGCGCTCGGTCTGCAATAACTGGTAGTGACGACACGCGGGTCCGACGTATACTAACGGACCGCGGCCGATTTAAAGGCTACCACCTAGCAAGTGTGGTGTCTGGCGGTGACACCACAGCAACACACTATCTTCAACTATTTGTCACGCGGTGCCTGCTGCTTGGCGTGTAATTGCATTAACCTGTTTGGTTATCTTTACAATTTCACCGTGACTATTGTCACGTAATGCTTTGTTGTCATCACGTAATGTTTTGAAGTCGTCAAATATTGTTTTAATTTCACCCTGAGTGTCGTCATGCAACGTTTTTATTTCTGTCTGGGTGCCATCCCGCAATGTCCGCACGTCTACTTGGACCTTGTCAGTATCTGTTCTTAATTGTGTGTGACCTATTATTAAATTTTCGATCACATCTCCTCAGTGTGACGTAATTGTTCTTTGATCTCTATGTTTTGTTTTCCAATTCCATGCAGTAGTTTCGTTGTTTTTGCATTCTGGTCACGTATCTGTTGCAGTTGTTTCACTGTTCCCGCACTCTGCTTACTTTGCTCATGCATCTGTTGTTGCAGGTGTTTCGTCTGCTGTTTTACCGCTCTGTTTTGTATCGATATGGTGCTCGTTAATTGCTGGAGAATTTCCGACAAATTAACGGGTCCTACTATCTCTTTTTCCAGCGCGCTTTGTTCTGCGTTTACATTCTTGTGTCTGTCTGCAACTGACTGCAGTGAACCATGCGGTGACAAAATCCAACTTGCATTGTCTGCACTCGTTCCTGAGGGAGGTCTGATTACATGCACTATGGGTTCTACGTCTTCAAGACGTTCCCCATCTTCCTGCACCTCTGCAGTATGTTGGTCGCCGCTTACTGCGCCTTCTTGCTCGGCATTTACCTCGTGCACCACCCCCTGTTCTATTTCTCGCGGCGTTGTGTTGTCTGTTGTGCTGTCTTGAAGTTCCCGTACATTATCTTACTGGGTGTCAATCTCAGTCCGATCAAGCTATCCTTCTGCAATTGCTAATCTCTCTGACTCCCGTCTTTGAAATTTTAACTGGCGCGCCGTACTTATGTAATCATGCAATCATACGAACTTACTCGCTTCATAAAATTATTATCTTCATCTTTCTCTGCTCTTCCTAGTTCCCTTGACAGAATAACAAGACTGTACGACCGTCACTTACCAGTTGGGACAGAACCAACTTATAAACACTGCGTCAGCCATTTGTGCTCTTGCAAAAAAAACTTAAAACTAACAATGGTGTTACAACTATACTATGGGGATACGGCGTACATCTCTCAGTGCATTGCACGTCTCTGTCTCCCTACTGACTTGTCAGTAGCCACTTATATTTACCATTGGTTGCTACAACACAAAAAAATAATTACGAAATTTTTAAAGGATATTTTTCCATCCTACTACTTACATATGGTCAACGACCTTACCATGGTATTTTACCATTCTGGTAGGGTCACCATTGTCTAAAATCTGTGACACTGATTCTGATCTAACTTTCTACCACAGTTGTGCAAGGATGCTCTGTGAGTGTTTTAGGAATTTGTGTTGAACCTATGGTCTGCAAGGTAGGAAGATAAACGTAGAGTTCAGAAGAGTGCATCAGTATAGACAGTGATGCAATCAGTCAATGATCCCAATGTCAGTTCCACTACACTTCCTGTAAAGGAAACATTATCGTTAACAGAAATTAGTGTATGGGTTCAGGCATAACTACATGTTCTATATGTTAGCAAAAATAAAAATCTTAGATTTTCGTTATTAAGGTTTATTTTTTCTTCTAAATATGACTTTATGACACATCAGTTATAATCGTAATGCGTACAGGATGGTAAAATAGCGATATTGGGAGTTCACAACTGTGAAGCGAAATTCCTAACTATTTTAAGGTTTTTTAATATCAAGATGATTGATGACCGTGTCTGGGGTCGATAAAATACAGACAGATTAAATACAGTTTCAGCCAGAGATATCAATTAAGCGAAAAAGAAACAACGAAAATAACCAAATAATGGATGGGGGTCGGTAAAGAACAATCAAAAAGAAGTACATAATTAAAACAATTCAGTAACTACAGAGTATAAAGCAATCTACAGTGGCTGATAAATTCTTTTCATTAAATCGGATATCTCGCGTTTCTGCTTCAATTAAGCCCAACAATCGTGTAGACGTTTAACTACAGGTCATGGACAAAACAGGAGGCAACAGCGGTTCTGAATGTCAATTGAATATCACTTGCTGGCATAGCACCAGCGCACGTGTTTACCTTTTGACGACTGTTTAGATGCCTCCGTATGAGCCCTAATTTCTCATGACTTATATTTGAGCTCCTTCGTAGTCAGCTTCAAATGGCGGATCTCTAAATTTTCTCAATACTGTTCGTCGAAAAGGATGTCGCCTTCCCTCCGGGGATTATCATTTGAGTTCCTAACAACTGTGTGTTGTTCGAACCTACCAGTAACAAATGTAGCAGCCCGTCTCTGAATTACTTCGATGTCTTCCTTTACTCCTACATGGTACGGTTCCCAAACACTAGAGCACCACTCAAGAGTAGGTCGCACTACCGTCCTATATGCCGTCTCCTTTACAGATGCAGAATTCTCTCAATAAACCGAAGTCGACCATTCGCCTTTCCTACCACAATCCTCACATGCTCATTCCATTTCATATCGCTATGAACGTTGAGCTCAGGTATTTAAACGACACGACTATGTCGTGCAGGGCATTACTAATGCTGTATTCGAACATGACGAGTTTGTTTTTCCTACTCATCTGTATTAATTTACGTTCTTCTACACTTAGAGCTAACTGCTATTCATCACACCAAGTATACATTTTGTCCAAGTCATCTTGTGTAATCCAACAGTCAATCATCTTCAACACCTTACCATACACCACAGCATCATCAACAAACAACCTCAAAATACTACTCACTCTGTCCGCCAAATAATTTATGCATATAGAGAACAACAGTGGTTCTATTCACACTTCCCTGGGGCACTATGACAAAACAGTACTGTATCTTAGTTGAACATTTCACGAAGAGAACTGCAGTTGGACTGCATCCTTTTTATAACATTAATGCATGAAAGCAATTGTTTCTTAAAAGCGATATTGTGACGAAATTGTACCTTAGTTAGTAAAATGATAATACTAAATAATTTCGTAGGAGAACTAGAGTTTATTATTTCATATTTACAAAAAATAGATAGGTGTACAGTCTGGAGTAGAGAAAAATATTGCACTTTCCCTGCGTAGCAACCAGAAATGACAGCAACAGAATGTGGGCGTCACGGTAGCTGCTTCTTCAAATACTGGTGGTGGTGCGTGTTGGTAGGGCTGGTGATCACCTCGTCTGCTGCTTGAGCACCCGCCGCAGGATCTTGCCAGATGGGTTTTTCGGTATGGCGTCGATAAAATGCACACCACCCGCTAGCTTCTTGTAGTCCGCGACCTGAAAATCAAAGACATCGCACTGAGACGCGAGCCGTTTTCATACCTAGGGTCTTTGTTGAGAAAAAGTATTCGGCACCTCATACTTTTTATTTAATGTGATCGGATTAGGATTTTCGCGTTCCCCCTTATACTGAACCACCATTTTACACTTACATTTCTTACTGCATTGCTGATCAATTAAATAAAGATCATAGTTATACATATACTTGTATATAAATGGATGTGTGTGTGTGTTTGTGTGTGTGTGTGTGTGTGTGTGTGTGTGTGTGTGTGGTGTATGTGTATGTGTGTGTGTGTATGTGTGCGTGTGTGTGTGTGTGAGAGAGAGTGAATGAATAAGTGAAGATGTATGTTATCAGCGAATGACCAAAGATATGAGTGTGTAAGTGTGTGAGTTAGAATCTGAGTGAGTGAGAGAGGATGTGAGTGAGTATGGATGTCACTGAGAAACTGTGTAAGTGAGTGTGCATGTGTGAGAGTGATGATGTTAGTGAGTAAGGATGTGTGTTTGTGTGTGTGGGGCGCTCGCGCGCGTGTTTTTGTGTGTGTGTGTGTGTGTGTGTGTGTGTGTGTGTGTGTGTGTGTGTGAGAGAGAGAGAGAGAGAGAGAGAGAGAGAGAGAGAGAGAGAGAGAGAGAGAGAGTCTATGTACGCTGCTGACCATTAAAACTGTAAAACCATGAAGGAAGCAAGCAACAAACAGCAAAGTCTACTACAATCGTAGATATTCAAATAATCACCATTTCAGAGCAACTGCAAAAAGTAGACAGGAGTAACGTCCTTCACATTTTAAAAATGAAATACACTCGACGACAAAAAAAAAAGACCAAACGCAGCACAAAGGAGTTACGGAAATTAGCTACAAATTGATATTCATACAGGTATCAACAGAAAACGTAAGATTGGCTGCCAGTGGACGAATGTGTAACGCCGCGTTGCAGTGTCAGCACACAGCTGTTGAGAATAGTAAACAGGGGATATGTCGATACCAGGGTACAAAATCCTTGCGAATTTCATAGCATGTACTCAGTTGGTGAGTAACTATGCCTTGCATGCAGCCACCTGAGCTGTCAGACTTTGAGAGAGGATGTGTCGTTGAGCTCAAAGTAATCGGTGAATCGCTCGACATTTGAATAGGAGCTACGCCGCTATTCGACGATGTTGGTAGGAATGGGTGTACCATGGTCAAGCAGAGCATCAAGAAGCAGGCGGTCGACCTAACAGGACGTGAGGACTGTTCAGTCGTCACAGAGCCACTCGGAGTCCCGGATTCATCAGTATCATCGATCCGACGTGCAACTGGTACCTGAGTGACCACAGGGATCATTAATAGGCGGCACACTGAAACGGGGATAAGCTCGCGATGCCGCTCGCACTGACTACCATTGACGTCTGAACAGCCGGCCGGGGTGACCGAGCGGTTCTAGGCGCTACAGTCTGGAACCGCGCGACCGCTACGGTCCTGCCTCGGGCACGGATGTGTGTGATGTCCTTAGGTTAGTTAGGTTTAAGTAGTTCTACGTTCTAGGGGACTGATGACCTCAGAAGTTAAGTCTCATAGTGCTCATAGCCATTTAAACCAACGTCTGAACATCAACAAGCCCATTGGCAGTGCTGCCGGGAACATTCGGCCTGGAATCTCGTTGACTGGAGTAGAACTGTGTTCAGTAATGGGTCCCACTTCGAACTGAGAACCGATAACCAGCAAAAATGTGTCTCGAGATGACCCCAGAAACAAGTATGTCGCCCGCGATGCGGCCCGACAACCAGGCATGAGTGATGGTTTGGAGTGACATTTCATTTCATAGTACGACCCACTTAGTTGCCATCCGCGGCTCCCTTACAGCACAGCGGCAAGCCATCCCGGGAGTCATTTCAACACGATAGTGTCCGTCCATACATGGCGAGAATTTCTGCTTCTCGTCTTCGTGCTAGCAAAACATTACCTTGACCAGCAAGGTCGTCGGATATCTCCGCAACTGAGAACATTTGCAGCATTATGCGCAGGACTATCTGACGCACCAGTTTGACAGAATTTGGCACAATATCCCTCAGGAAGCGATTCAGTCAATGCCAAGCTGAATAACTGCTTATCTAAGGCCAGAGATGGACAACACGTTATTGACTTGCTCAATTTGTGAAGCCCTTACTCTTGAATAACTCATGAAATTTTTCTCAAATTGTAACCATTTGTTTGTCTATACATGTACGTCACATCTACCGATTTGCTGGCCGGAGTGGCCGTGCGGTTCTAGGCGCTACAGTCCGGAACCAAGCCACCGCTACGGTCGCAGGTTCGAATCCTGCCTCGGGCATGGATGCTTGTGATGTGCTTAGGTTAGTTGGGTTTAATTAGTTCTAAGTTCTAGGTGACTGATGACCTCAGAAGTTAAGTCGCATAGTGCTCAGACCCATTTGAACCATTTTAGCCATCTACCGATTTGTCTGCAAACCTACAGCCCGCTACGGTCGCAGGTTCGAATCCTGCCTCGGGCATGGATGTGTGTGATGTCCTTAGGTTAGTTAGGTTTAACTAGTTCTAAGTCCTAGGCGACTGATGACCTCAGCAGTTAAGTCGCATAGTGCTCAGAGCCATTTGAACCAAACCTACAGCCACGTCACATACCTTGAGTCACAAAATGGGTTTGTTTATAGCTAGCGAAGAATCCACAGCGTTACAACGTATGGAGCACTCAGGACTGTGGTAGTTTTCCCTGTGTCAACAAAAACAAGGCGTAGGAGTGGCACCGCATCGGCTTCTCAGTCGAGTCACGGTTCTGCGTACGTGATCTGGATGGACATTTCAGTGGATGGATGATGATGATGTTTGGTTTGTGGGACGCTCAACTGCGCGGTGATCAGTGCCCGTACAAAGTCCCAATTTTTTCACAATCCAATCTTATTAGCCCCTGTCACGAATGATGATGATGATTCAGTGGATGGAGGCTCCAATGAGAAAGGATGTGGTCAAATTGCATTATCCATTGCCATAGGGTCAGCAGCTCGTGGAATTGTGGTTCGCATTGCTGCCTTTCGATCACTTGAACCCACATTAAATTACCAGCCGAGTTGGGGATACTCTCTGCTCGGGATTGGGTGTGTGTGCTGCCCTCATCATCATTTCATCATCATCATCGACTCCTAAATCGCCGAAGTGATGTCAAATAAAAAGTTCTGCACCAGCCGGCAGAACTCCGCAGAAGGGGACTCCTGGCCAAAAGTGCAATACGCACATTTCGTTGTCATATAATCCCAGCGCCTGGTGCTGGACCATACGCGAGCATATGACTCCTGTAACCCATCATGCACATACTACTTTCTCCAAAGACACGCAAGATAAGGTATGCCGTGGCTGAAATGCCAATTGAATGGGGCCCATATTTCAAATATAAGAATTGTACCACCCAGACTGGTTGAAGTTTGCATGTGCCACTTTGACATAATGTAGTGAGTCAGACATCTGAGGACATGAATGTAGTGTCCGTTTACTTACTCTTTGATTGCAAAGCTGTACCCTCAGCACGCGAGGTGATGCCCACCGTCTTTTTCGAACGTCCTGGGTCAGATTCTTATCGAATTCCCTGAGCACGGAAAAATCGTTAAGAATAACGTGTACTTTGAGACTCAGCAGCCTACACAAGTCCATCAAGAGCAAACGACCTGGGCTGCTCACGGAGGGAGTGATTCTGATCCACGACAATGCGCGTCCTCATGTCTCCGAGGTCACACAGAGAGTAATGGCCAAGTTAAATTGAGAGCAGCTTGTGTATCCGCCCTACAGCCCAAACATGTCACCCTGCGACTTGGTCAGCTAAAAAAAAAAAAAAAAAAAAACACACACACACATCTCAAAGGGAAGCGCCTTAACTTGGAAGACGAACTGAAGGACACAGTGGATGATTCACTTCTGTCACAACCACTGGAATTCTGGGAACAGGGAATCCTTTGGCTTGGGTAACAGTGGAATAGTTGTGCGTAGGCTTCTGATTACTTTTGACTAAAGGCTACAATTATACCCACAGTGTTGTTTAGTACCTTTTCTTTTGAACGCCCCTCATACATACGTAAGTTACTAAAACAATGTTTCGTACTGCAATCAGTAGGGATAGTAACCACACACTGGCAATTATCTCGCGGACACAGCTTGTTTCCTGACCTTTGTTTACTGTAAATCTGTTGTGTTTGTCAACGTCAAACGTGTCAGGTTTTATTTTTAAACTGTGATTGCTGTGGCCGCCCACTTCAGACGTCGTAGCGCCTACTGCATCGGCATCCCGTTTCACGGCCAACCAACACGGGATGCCTGCATCACAGGGCGTATATTCACTAGGGAAACCTATAGGGTGATCAAAATGTCAGTATAAATTTGAAAACTTAATAAATCACGGAATAATGTAGATAGAGGGGTAAAAATTGACATACATGCTTGGAATGACACGGGGTTTTATTAGAACCGAAAAAAACAAAGTTCACAAAATGTCCGACAAATGGCACAGGACAGCAAAACTGCTACCATGACAGGTGAGAGGTACGCCGATATGTTACAGAATCGCATCATCCCCAGCCTGGCTGATAAACACCTGCTGAAGCGTACGATGTTTATGCTGGATGGCGCTCCACCCCATATTGCTAGACGCGTGAAAGATCTCTTGCGCGCGTCGTGTGCTCAGCCGCCACTTTCGTCATGCTTCACCTCCCAGATCCCCATACCTCAGTCCGTGCGATTATTGGCTTTGGGGGTACCTGAAGTCGCAAGTGTATCGTGATCGACTGACATCTCTAGGAATGCTGAAAGACAACATCCGACGCCAATGCCTCACCAAAACTCCGGACATGCTTTACAGTGCTGTTCACAACATTATTTCTCAGCTACAGCTATTATTGAGGAATGATGGTGGACATACGGATCATTTCCTGTAAAAACATCATCTTTGCTTTGTCTTACTTTGTTATGCTAATTATTGCTATTCTGATCAGATGAAGCGCCATCTGTCAGACATTTTTGAACTTTTCTGTTTTTTTGGTTCCAATAAAACCCCATGTCATTCCAAGCATGTGTGTCAATTTGTACCTCTCTATCTACATTATTCTGTGATTTATTCAGTTTTCAAATTTATACTGATTTTTTGATCAGCCGGAATGTCGTCTGTGTTGCCAACACAAATATTTACCAGCGGCCACAACACAACACCGGGTCTCCAGCAACGGCCGCCAGGGACCGCTACCCGTTCGCAGAGCCTGCAGAACAGCTTCACCAGAGGTCGCAGCTAGCCCAGGAACGCGATCGGAAATAGTTCCGGCAGATACGTCCGCCAAACGGGCTTTACAGGGTGGCGAACTGCCGGAAAAGGGTAGTTCGACGCACCGCTTGAAAGTATACAAGTTGCCACTCCGGCAGCCATGGCCAGACGCCTCTCCTAGCTGGTCGCTTTCTTGCAGATGAACTTGGTATAGTCGACGAACATCTTAACGTTGTAGAATTGTTTGATAGTGATCTCTCCCCGTGAAGAGTCGGGTCTTTTCTATTATTATTTGCTATTTTATATTGGTGACGATCCGCAGCTGGGATCGAATCTGTTGTTCTTTTGGAGATTGTGTAAGTGTTTCGTTTTGGTGAGTCCAATAAATTGTGTTTCCCGCATTTCTATTCTGCTAGCGCAGATACTTCGGTGATCTCTCCTGTATCTATGATAACAGAATTTATATAATTTTTATGGATAAATAAATAACTAATCTCGTTTGTCTAACTGCTCGGTGCAAATATTTTCCTCCGACGCTGTTTCAGTGACGTTTCCGTTTCTGCTGGTGCCGTCATCAGTAACCAAATCCAGATCCTCCCTATGAAAAGCGTGAACTAGCTCAGAGGATACTTATTTTTAAGATACACTCCTGGAAATGGAAAAAAGAACACATTGACACCGGTGTGTCAGACCCACCATACTTGCTCCGGACACTGCGAGAGGGCTGTACAAGCAATGATCACACGCACGGCACAGCGGACACACCAGGAACCGCGGTGTTGGCCGTCGAATGGCGCTAGCTGCGCAGCATTTGTGCACCGCCGCCGTCAGTGTCAGCCAGTTTGCCGTGGCATACGGAGCTCCATCGCAGTCTTTAACACTGGTAGCATGCCGCGACAGCGTGGACGTGAACCGTATGTGCAGTTGACGGACTTTGAGCGAGGGCGTATAGTGGGCATGCGGGAGGCCGGGTGGACGTACCGCCGAATTGCTCAACACGTGGGGCGTGAGGTCTCCACAGCACATCGATGTTGTCGCCAGTGGTCGGCGGAAGGTGCACGTGCCCGTCGAGGGACCGGACCGCAGCGACGCACGGATGCACGCCAAGACCGTAGGATCCTACGCAGTGCCGTAGGGGACCGCACCGTCACTTCCCAGCAAATTAGGGACACTGTTACTCCTGGGGTATCGGCGAGGACCATTCGCAACCGTCTCCATGAAGCTGGGCTACGGTCCCGCACACCGTTAGGCCGTCTTCCGCTCACGCCCCAACATCGTGCAGCCCGCCTCCAGTGGTGTCGCGACAGGCGTGAATGGAGGGACGAATGGAGACGTGTCGTCTTCAGCGATGAGAGTCGCTTCTGCCTTGGTGCCAATGATGGTCGTATGCGTGTTTGGCGCCGTGCAGGTGAGCGCCACAATCAGGACTGCATACGACCGAGGCACACAGGGCCAACACCCGGCATCATGGTGTGGGGAGCGATCTCCTACACTGGCCGTACACCACTGGTGATCGTCGAGGGGACACTGAATAGTGCACGGTACATCCAAACCGTCATCGAACCCATCGTTCTACGATTCCTAGACCGGCAAGGGAACTTGCTGTTCCAACAGGACAATGCACGTCCGCATGTATCCCGTGCCACCCAACGTGCTCTAGAAGGTGTAAGTCAACTACCCTGGCCAGCAAGATCTCCGGATCTGTCCCCCATTGAGCATGTTTGGGACTGGATGAAGCGTCGTCTCACGCGGTCTGCACGTCCAGCACGAACGCTGGTCCAACTGAGGCGCCAGGTGGAAATGGCATGGCAAGCCGTTCCACGGGACTACATCCAGCATCTCTACGATCGTCTCTATGGGAGAATAGCAGCCTGCATTGCTGCGAAAGGTGGATATACACTGTACTAGTGCCGACATTGTGCATGCTCTGTTGCCTGTGTCTATGTGCCTGTGGTTCTGTCAGTGTGATCATGTGATGTATCTGACCCCAGGAATGTGTCAATAAAGTTTCCCCTTCCTGGGACAATGAATTCACGGTGTTCTTATTTCAATTTCCAGGAGTGTATAAATGAATTTATTGTGCTAGATTATTATTAGCGTCATGGCATTTAGGCGAATAAGTTGCAACTGCACTTCACAGCAACATAACGTTTCACCAGAGCTCACTGCTGATAAGCAAACCAAAAATGGTTCAGATGGCTCTGAGCACTATGGGACTCAACATCTTAGGTCATAAGTCCCCTAGAACTTAGAACTACTTAAACCTAACTAACCTAAGGACACACACATCCATGCCCGAGGCAGGATTCGAACCTGCGACCGTAGCAGTCGCGCGGTTCCAGACTGAAGCGCCTAGGACCGCTCGGCCACCATGGCCGGCTGGAGCGCCTGGTCCCCGGGACGAATCCGCCCGGCGGATTTGTGTCGAGGTCCGGTGAACCGGCCAGTCTGTGGATGGTTTTTAGGCGGTTTTCCATATGCCTCGGCGAATGCGGGCTGGTTCCCTTTATTCCGCCTCAGTTACACTATGTCGGCGATTGCTGCGCAAACAAGTTCTCCACGTTCGCGTACACCATCATAACTCTACCACACAAACATAGGGGTTACACTAGTTTGGTGTGAGACGTTCCCTGTGTGTGTGTGTGGGGGGGGGGGGGGTCCACTGGGGGCCGAACCGCACAATAACCCAGGGTTCGGTGTGGGTCGGCAGAGGCGAAGTCCTCGTGGGGTTGTGGGCCACTGCGGCTGCGGCGGGGACGGAGCCTCTTCGTCGTTTCTAGGTCCCCGGTTAACATACAATACTATTGTCTTCACAACGACGAACGACATGGGCCTACCAGGGGGAAAAGGAAATGCAACTAACGTCTTGGAGGGGGATGGAGGCGCCAAATGATATATCACTTCTGCGAAAACTGGTCTCGAAACGACCCTGCAGAGGGGAGGTCGTCAACACTTATTTTGGGAGGAGACACCACCTGTCACTCCAACGATACTTGATCTGTGCCTGGTGGCAGCAAGAACAACTTATTTTGGTCATGGAGGAGAGTTTACTGGGTTAAAAATTGTAGAGGGAGACCAAACCTTGACAACAGCGAGCAGTTTGAACTGGACGTAAGTGGCAGCAGTCGTGCACAGATGTAGAGCCGTGTACGGGACAGGCTAGTGGGGAGAGCTGTACAGAGCAGTCTCCAGACTGAAGACAGCGGAGCCTACCTTGGCATCAACAAACTTGGCGACGTCCTGCGGCGTGACCACCTGCTGCGCCTTCTTCTTGAGCACCACGTAGGCCCGGGGCACCTCGCCGCTCCTCTCGTCAGGCACGCCCACAACTGCCGCCTCCTCGACGGCAGGATGGCTGCGAAGGATCTCCTCCAGTTCCGCCGGCGGCACCTGTAGCATCCATCAATAGTGTACAGCACACCTCCCACAGGTACAAGTACAAGGGTTGCCCATAAACTATTGTACTCCATTTCTTTTTCTCAGCCGAAAACAATGTTTCGAATGCGAAACGTTACGTCTGTATTATACTACTGGCCATTAAAATTGCTACACCACGAAGAGGACGTGCTACAGATTCTAAATTTAATCGACAGGAAGAAGATGCTGTAATTGGCAAATGATTAGCTTTTCAGAGCATTCACACAACGTTGGCGCCGGTGGCGACACCCACAACGTGCTGACATGAGGAAACTTTCCAACCGATTTCTCATACACAAACAGCAGTTGACCGGCGTTGCCTGGTGAAACGTTGTTGTGATGCCTCGTGTAAGGAGGAGAAATGGGTACCATCACGTTTCCGACTTTGATAAAGGTCGGATTGTAGCCTATCGCGATTGCGGTTTATCGTATTGCGACATTGCTGCTCGCGTTGGTCGAGATCCAATGACTGTTAGCAGAATATGGAACCGGTGAGATCAGGAGGGTAATACGGAACGCCGTGCTGGATTCCAACGGCCTCGTATCACTAGCAGTCGAGATGACAGGCATCTTATCCGCTTGGCTGTAACGGATCATGCAGCCACGTCTCGATCCCTGAGCCAACAGATAGGGATGTTTGCAAGACAACAACCATCTGCAGGAACAGTTTGACGACGTTTGCAGCAGCATGGACTATCAGCTCGGACAACATGGCTGCGGTTACTCTTGACGCTGCATCACAGACAAGAGCGCCTGCGATGGTGTACTCAACGACGAACCTGGGTGCACGAATGGCAAAACGTCGTTATTTCGGGTGAATCCAGGTTCTGTTTACAGCATCATGATGGTCGCATCCGTGTTTGGTGACATCGCGGTGAACGGACACTGAAAGCGTGTATTCGTCATCGCCGTACTGGCGTATCACCCGGCGTGATGGTATGGGTTGCCATTGGTTACACGTCTCGGCCACCTCTTGTTCGCATTGACGGCACTTTGAACAGTGGACGTTACATTTCAGATTTGTTTCGACCCGTGGCTCTACCCTTCATTCGATCCCTGCGAAACCCTACATTTCAATAGGGTAATGCACGACCGCATGTTGCAGGTCCTGTACGGGCCTTTCTGGATACAGAAAATGTTCGACTGCTGCCCTGGCCAGCACATTCTCCAGATCTGTCACCAATTGAAAACGTCTGGTCAATGGTGGCCGAGCAACTGGCTCGTCACAATACGTCAGTCACTACTCTTGATGAACTGTGGCATCATCTTGAAGCTGCATGGGCAGCTGTACCTGTACACGCCATCCAAGCTCTGTTTGACTCAATGCCCAGGCGTATCAAGGCCGTTATTACGGCCAGGGGTGGTTGTTCTGGGTACTGATTTCTCACGATCTATGCATCCAAATTGCGTGAAAATGTTATCACATGTCAGTTCTAGTATAATATATTTGTCCAATGAATACCCGTTTATCATCTGCATTTCTTCTTGGTGTAGCAATTTTAATGGCCAGTAGTGTATTTGAAGTTTCCTGAGTGAGCGCGCCAAGTTTCCGTCTCTTCCGAAAGATAGCGTAGCTGCAGGACAGTTTCAAAATGGCGTGTGTAGGTGATACAACGTGCTGTCATTGCATTTGTCACTGCAGAGGAAGAAGCTACGAGGAGTATTCACAAACGCTTGTGCAAAGTCTATGGAGCATCTGCTGTCGATAGAAATACAGTTAGTAGCTGGGCTCGGGGGGTGAAGCCATCAGAAGGCGGTTCGGCAGGGCTCCACATTTTCAGCGGTCAGGGAGACCATCCGCGGCTGTCACACCTGACTTGTTGCAGCGAGCTGATGTCATTCGCGAGGACAGAAGTATTCGTGTAAGACATTTTGAGGACGACGAGGAGGTGATTCACACAGTGAAGCACTGGCTCCGCCAGTAGGACAAGGCTTGGTACCTACAGGGCATACACACCCTTGTTTCGCGCTGGAGGAAGGCCATAGAACGGGGATGGAGATTACGTGCAAAAATAGGGTGTGTAGATGAAACCCCATTCTTTCGTGTGTGTAATTCTCATTATGTTCAATAAAGAACTGTTGAAGAAAAGAACTGCAGTGCATTACTTTCTGGGCATCCCTCGTGCTGATCTATACTGTTACCTGTTACACTGTCCAGTCACATTAATGTGACAACCCGTAGTTTTCCTGAACAACCACATCTTGCAGTGCGGACCGCTGCGAAACGTGCGGGACTAGACTCAGTGAGGTCCTGGAAGCTGCCTACAGGGACGCGGGGCCATCCGACTGCAGTGGCACGGCCGGCTGCTTTACATTTCTTTGGCTGTGCGTCCATGGCGCGATTGACGTGGTCCCACAGATTCTCGCTTGGTTTATACCGATGGAGTTTGGTGGCCAGCAGAGTATAGTAAACTAATCCTGGGCCTCTTCGAACCGCGCAGGTACGCTCCGAGCTGTGTTACATTTTCCTGCTGGAAGTCTGGTAGCTCCGCTGTTGTTTTCTATCTACATAAATGATCTTTCGGATAGGGTGGACAGCAATGTGCGGCTGTTTGCTGATGATGCTGTGGTGTACGGGAAGGTGTCGTCGTTGAGTGACTGTAGGAGGATACAAGATGACTTGGACAGGATTTATAATTGGTGTAAAGAATGGCAGCTAACTCTAAATATAGATACATGTAAATTAATGCAGATGAATAGGAAAAAGGATCCTGTAATGTTTGAATACTCCATTAGTAGTGTAGCGCTTGACACAGTCACGTCGATTAAATACTTAGGCGTAACATTGCAGACCGATATGAAGTGGGACAAGCATGTAATGGCAGTTGTGGGGAAGGCGGATAGTCGTCTTCGGTTCACTGGTAGAATTTTGGGAAGATGTGGTTCATCTGTAAAGGAGACCGCTTATAAAACACTAATACGACCTATTCTTGAGTACTGCTCGAGCGTTTGGGATCCCTATCAGGTCGGATTGAGGGAGGACATAGAAGCAATTCAGAGGCGGGCTGCTAGATTTGTTACTGGTAGGTTTGATCATCATGCGAGTGTTACGGAAATGCTTCAGGAACTCGGGTGGGGGTCCGTGGAGGAAAGGAGGCGTTCTTTTCGTGAATCGCTAGTGAGGAAATTTAGAGAACTAGCATTTGAGACTGACTGCAGTACAATCTTACTGCCGCCAACTTATATTTCGCGGAAAGACCACAAAGATAAGATAAGAGAGATTAGGTCTCGTACAGAGGCATATAGGCAGTCATTTTTCCCTCGTTCTGTTTGGGAGTGGAAGAGGGAGAGAAGATGCTAATTGTGGTACGAGATACCCTCCACCGCGCACCGTATGGTGGATTGCGGAGTAAGTATGTAGATGTAGATGGTAGATGCCATCGTGTCAAGGGAAAACAATATTGCATGTGGGGGTGTTGATCCACTGTGCCTTCGAGAATCAGTCGTTCCACGCCATTCTACATCTACATCGTTATACGAAAGCCACCTAATGGTTCGATTCGCGAATAATGAGTGGGAAGAACGATTGTTGGTAAGCCTCTGTGTTGCCTCTAATTTCTCGAATTTTCTCCTCGTGGTCAATACGCGAGAGGTTTGTTTGGGGGATGTTATATGTCGTCCAACTCCTCCAGGAAAGTGCTGTCCCGAAATTCAATAGTAAATCTCTACGTCATTCACAACGCCTCTCCTGTAACGTCTGCCAGTGAAGTATGTTTAGCATCTCCGTAACGCTCTCTCGCCAGCTAAACGATTCCGTGACGAAACGCGCGGCTCTTCCCTGGATCTTCTCTATCTCCTCTATCAGTCCTACCTGACAGGGATCCCACATAGATGAACAATACTCAAGAATCGAGCGAACAAGCGCCTTGCAAGCCGCTTCTTTCGTGGATGAGTTACATTTCCTTAAGGGGGATAGGACGTTAAACGGGCCTACTAGAGGCACCACAGGACATTTTATTTTCTACTGTCTATACTTTTACAAATAAATTCATAAAACTTTGTCAGCATGACCAGGAAGGATTCGGGATTCACACTCATAGCAGTGGAACTTCAAAAACATAACAAAATAAATTTTTTTACATGTGAAATTTCATCATTTTTTCGCTTACTGTTGGCTGCATTTGTTGCTATAGGTACATTTTTCTTCACAAGTAACAGAGATTCTTTGATGAATTTTGCACAGCATACAAAACATACTTACTGGTGTATGAAACTCTAGAATTTTCCAAATCTATTGAAAACTCTGGTAAAAATTGAGATAATTAACTACAAAATTTGATTTTTTTTTCTAAACATAAAGTTTAAAACGTAACCGCTCATTCATTTTTTCATAAATTAAATAGATTCTAGAGTTTCAGACACCTGTAAGTATGGTTTGTATGCTGTGCAAAATTCATCGAACAGTCTCTCTTACTTATGAAGAAAAGTGTACCTATAGCAACAAATGCAGCTAATAGTAAGTGAAAAAATGATGAAATATCAGATGTAAAAAAAATTATTTTGTTATGTTTTTGAACCTCCGCTGCTACGAGTGTGAATCCCGAATCCTTCCTGGTCATGCTGACTAAGTTTTATGAATTTACTTGTAAAAGTATAGACAGTGGAAATTAAAATGTCCTGTGGTGCCTTTCCTGCTCCAAGTCGGCCCGTTTGACGTCCTACCCCCTTAAGACTCTTCCGATGAATCTGAGTCTGCTTTCTGCTTTTCCCACTGTTTCATATGGTCATTCTATTTATGGTCGCTGTGGATAGTTACGCCTAGATATTTCACGGCAGACGCCGTCTCCACCTGTTTGTCATCAATAGTGTAGCTGTACAGAATTGGATTTCTTTTCCGATGTATGCGCAGTAAGTTACATTTATTGACGGTCAGGGACAACTGCCAGAGCCTGCACCATTCATCAGTTCTCTGGAGGTTGTTCTGCAAATTCTTACTATCTTCTGGCTTTGCTGCTTTGGTATAGACAGCTGCATCATCTGCGAATAGCCTTAAAGAGAATCCGGTGCCTTCTACTGTACTTATAGGTACAGTGACAAAAATGTAAATTAAATAGCAAACATGTGTATATATTCCAGGCCACTGATGATGACTTGTAGAAAATAAAGGCGAAACGAGTATGGCACTAAAATTGTGTTTTATTCAGTTGCTGTCACACGGTCCATAAGTAAAAATTATCAGTATACCGTAAAATCTACTAGATCATTTATATAAACTGTAAACATCAATGGTCCTACCACAGTTCCCTGTGATGTTTCGGATATTACCTTTACATCTGTCGATTTTGTTTCGTTAAGTGCGACGTGTTGAGTTCTATCTCCAAGAAATTCTCGAATCCAATCGCAAGTCTGCTCCGATGCTCCGTAAGCTCGTATTTGTTTTCATTAAACGGCAGTGCGGGGCGGTGTCAGATGCCTGACTGAAATCAAGGAACACGGCATCAACCTGAGCGCCGTTGTCCACTGCGCTGTGGATCTCATGGAGGAACAGAGCGAGCTGTTTCGTAGGATCTCTGTTTGCGGAATCCGTGTTGATTTTCATAGAGGAGATGTTCATTTTCAAAAACGTCATAATTCTTGAGCATAAAACATGTTCCATAATTCTACAACAGATTGACGTCAACGATATAGGTCTACAATTGCGTGGATCTGTCTTACGGCCCTTCTTAAAAACGGGGGTGACCTGCGTTTTCTTTTCCACCCGTTAGGTACGAGTACCTTTCGTTGCTCAAGCGATCTACGACAAATTACTGCTAGAAAGGGAGCAAGTTCTTTCGCATCATGTTTAGAGAATCTTACAGGTATCTCATCTGGTCCTGAAGCCTTTCCACTACTAAGCGATTGTAGATGGTTTTCAGTTACGCGATCGGTTATCCCAATATTGCCCATCTCGACGCTCGCACGACGTTTGAAAGGAGGGACAGTGTTACGATCTTCCGCGGTGAAACAACTTCGGAAGACTGAGTTCAGTATTTCAACCTTCTCTTTGTTATCTTCCGTTTCGGTGCCGGTGAGGCCGCTGAGAGAATGAATAGATGATTTTGACCCACGTACTGATTTTACGTACGACCAAAATCTCTTAGGGTATTTACTCAGGTCGGTTGACAACGTTTTACTTTCAAAATCATTGAACGTTTCTTCTCTCATTGCTCTCCTTTCGCTCATATTCGCTTCGTTCAGCTTTTGTTTATGAGCTAGGTTTTTACTTCTCTTGAATCTGAAATGAAGTGCTCTTTCTTCACGTAGCACATTTGTAACAAGGTTGTTAAACCGTGGTGGACCTTCCTTTTAAAACCTTACTCGGAACATAATTGTCTAGGGCATATTGAACGATGCCTTTGAATTTTTTCGATTTGTTCTCCATATCGTCGTCCTCATCACCGAATATTTGATGCTGACTGCAGAGATATTCTGGAGTTTGTATCCTGTCACCCATTCTGAACAAATATATCTTCCTACCTTTCTTAACATTCCTTGTAGGACCCGTCGTCATAGACGCTGCCACAGCCTTATGATCGCTGATACCTTCCTCTACGTTAACTGATTCGATAAATTCAGGTCTGTTTGTTGGCACGAGGTCTAAGACGTTACTTTCTCGAGCTGGTTCTCTATTTGCTCAAGGTAATTTTCGGACAAGACATCCAGAACAATGCCACTCTGGCACAGGTTTTTATGGCATAACACTCCCAATACTATAGCTAGCAAGTTGAGGTCACCCCCCCTCCCCACCATTGCAACGGCATCATCAAGAAAATTACTAACGATATTCTGCAAGTTCAATCTGAACCGGTCTACAACTACAGATCCTAACCCAGGTGGACTTTAAGAGCATCCGATCACCATTTTTAACCGTTCTTTGATAATCACTTTCACCAAGGTTAATTCACATTCGGAATCCGTGCTAGTCTCGCTAGATTTTATCAAATTTTTTACTGCAATAAACACGCCGCCACGATTGGCGACTAACCTATTCTTACGATAAACATTCCAGTCTGAAGTTAGGAGTTCGTTGTCATTGACGTCTGGTTTCAACCATCTTTCTGTTCCCAATACTATCTGTGCATTATAACCTTCAGTAAGAGATATTAATCCTGGGGCCTTTCCTTGGATGCTCCTTCAGTTTACTAAAATCATATTAATCTTTGCTACGAGGGTTGGAACTTTACAGCTCGCACAAAATAGATACGTGTTTCAAAATTTTGCTGACCTTCAAAGTAGTCACCAGCATTGTGTTTAACCCGTTGCCAGCGATGTGGAAGTCGTAGGATACTCTTAGCAGTGCCAGTTGTGTTGACGAATTTGTTGCGGTTCTGAAGGGAATGCTTCAGTTTAGAAATCGAGTTGAACTCTCGAGGGCTTAAGTCAGGGAATTGCAGTAGGTGGTATAGCACTTAGCAGCCCCATCAGTCAGACAAATCAGTAACAGCTTGCTCTGTACGTGCTTGAGCATTCTCCTGCAAAATGATAGATCCTGCAGAAAGTGTCATCACTTCTGTCTCTAAGCTGGTCGTTGGTTGTGTTCCAAAAATGAACAGCATAGAGACAGAAGCGGTGACAGTTTCTGCAGGACCTGACCATCATTTTGCAGGACAGTGCTCAGGCACTTACAGTGAAAGCTATTATTGATTTGTTTGACTGATGGGGCTGCGAAGTGCTATACTGCACTCCCCTGATTTAAGTCCTCGTGACTTCAGCTGGATTTCTAAACTGAAGGAAACACTTCACGGCATTCACTTCAGAACTGCTACACATTCGTCGTGCAATAGACCGCGCCGCTCGAACTGTCAACACAACTGGTACTGCTAAGAGTATCCTAAGACTTCCACATCGCTGTCAACGGGTTATACACAATGCTGGTGACTACTTTGAAGGTCAGTAAAACTTCGAAACACGTCTCTATTTTGTACAAGCTGTAAATAAATAGTTGCCACAATTAAAGTTCCAACCCTCGTATCTCTGACCTGCGAGGATCAAGATTCTCTGAGGCCGATATGGCTGATTTAACAGGCAAATCGTCTTTGATCCAAAGAGAGGTGTTCTCTAACCTAAAAAAGCCCATGTGGACACCACACGTACTCCGCTACCCTAGTATCCGCTTCCTGTGTGTAGTGCACGCCTGACCTATTAAAGGGGAACCCTACAATTATGCACCCGATAGCTTAGAGACATTCGTATCCGATACCGTCGCAGAGCCGTTTGAGCCTTTGGTTTAGATCTTCCACCCTGCTCCAAACCAGAGGACCGCAATCAACCCTGGGTACGGTACTACAAATAGACAGCTTAGCCTGCGACCCGCGTGCTTGCTAGTTGCCTTCACCAAATCAGCCAGCCGCCGAAAGGAGCCGAGGATGGCCTCAGAACCCAAGCGGCAGGCGTCATTCGTGCCGACATGTGCCACTACATGCAGCCGGTTGCACCCAGAGCACTGGCAATAACGTCTGCTGAAAGGCCGTTTATGTGGCACTGTTGAAGCCCCTTGGGTGATCAGTTCGTCGACAGCTGCTCGTCTATTTCCCCATACACATCACTGCAGCTATCTTGTCATCTATGGCCTGTGGTTCACCACAGTTGCCTCAGCTATGGTTTTGAATAGCGCCATTTTGCCATGCGCAGTATGCTTTAACCACTGCAGCAGGCAAACAGTTTATGTATCTTGCCGTTTTGGAAATGCTTCCACCCTTGTCCCTAAATCCACTGATCTTGCCCTTTTGGACGCCAGATAATTCGCTCCATTTCGACTGCGCTGCATTCCGCGCCCCCCAAGATGCTTCATACGGGGTGAAAAGTATTTAAACCGCCAAACTCTGGGAGTTTGTAGGGGACATCAAAACAAATATTTTTCCCTAATGTCATTTTTTTCCTATGAGGATTATTTAAACCGGTGGAGGCCGTATTACGCTCTTCAGTTGTTAGAGGTCGTATTAAGCTCTTCAGTTGTAGGCAACTGCTGTCCATCAGTGTAGTAGTGCATTGTCTCTGTTTACTAATGGAGCGATACACCTGGAGTGAGTACACTGATATGGTTGGTGCGTACTACGTAGCGCACCACAACGGACGAGCTGCACAGCGGGTTTATCAACAACAATATCCTAATCGCCGTATCCCGCATCATACGACCTTTCCTGCTGTGTACCAACGTCCGCGTGAGACCGGGTCATTTAGCAGATTACCTGGACAGGGACGCCGTCGCACGGTAACACGCTGCAATTTGAGGGAGCTGTCTTGCAGCATGTGGAGCGGTAGCCTTCAATCAGCATTCGTAAAATTGCACGTAACATGGGGACGAATCAGCCGAATGTAAGAACAGTCCTTCGAGAGCAATTGTTATGTCCATTGCACTTACACAACCTGGAACCAGTTGATTATCCACACAGTTTTCGCAAAGGTACCTGGAACAGTGTGAAATGCATCCTACATTTCGATCCTCTGTGTTGTTTACCGATGAAGCAACGTTCGGACGTGATGAGGTCTTCAAAATTTACAATTCGTATGTTTGGAGTGAGGATAACCCACATGCCACAGTTACTAGCGCTCATCAAGTGCGGTTCTTCGTTAATGTGTGGGTCGGTGTTGCTGGGGACTGTTTAATTGGGCCGTATCTGCTACCTAGGCCATTAAATGGCAGGCAGTATTACAATTTTCTCGCCAGAGCATTGCCAGAATTTCTGAAAGACGTCCCGCTCCCTAAAAGACAACGCATATGGTTCCAATATGACGGGGCGCCGGCACATTTCAGTAGTCGTGTGCGTCGATTCCTGGACCCACGGTTCCCAAAAACGTAGATTGGCATAGGTGGTCCTGTACCATGACCTGCTCGATCCCCAGATATGTCCCCTCTGGACTTTTTTGTGTGGGGAGAGATGCGCAACCTTGTTTCTGCAACTCCTGTTGCGTCAGAAGAGGATCTGGTTGCCCGGATACTAGCAGCAGCAGGAACAATTCAGGATACTCCTGGGGTTTTTGCCCGCGTCGGACAGAACATGATCCGACGGTGTAACCTTTGTTTACGTGTCAATGGACGCATTTTTGATAATCTTCTGTGATTGACACTGGGTTGTGTTAATCTGTTGTCTTTTGGTCATTAAAAAAATGGAAAAGTGTTTGTTGATTTGCCGCCAGAGAAATCTTCCTCTACTGGTTTAAATACTCATCATAGGAAAAAATGACGTTAGGGAAAAATATCTGTTTTGGTGTCCCCTACAACCTCCCAAAGTTTGTCGGTTTAAATACTTTTCACTCTGTATAACTTCCACTGCTAGTGGTGACACCCGCGGTCAGCGAGTGGTTATTGTATATTAACGCCGAACATAGGTGGTGGTCACGTTAATGTGACAGGACTGTGTAAAGCCGCAACACAGTGGCACGCAACAAATGACACATTGACATCAGTGCTTGGATATGCACAGGATTAGTATTCTAGCACAACGACACAAGCAAGTAGGATTTACGCCATCTTAATTCGGTACGTAACGACAAATTTCGTAGCGTGTTTCTCATACAGAAATCGCATTTGAATGTGGGTTGTATGTGGCAAGATGGTGTATAAAAGAGAAATGCCTACGAGCACGAAGTGGAATTCGACAGCGGCAGGATCACAGACTATGACCTGCGATATTTCTGCTCGTGTTGGTTGAGTGCCCATTAGTGCCGTGTGAATAAGGAAGCCATAGACTGAGGGAGGTCGCGTCCAGCGGCATGCAACATGTCAGCAGCCCACTGCGACTAGCGCCCGAGAGCACAGGCAGACACACTGGTGGGCTGAGACGTTATTATCACTGTCGACGGCGAGACTGAATAGCGCCCGGCACGTGGTACGGTACGGTAAAGAAAGTACTTAAGCGGAGTAGAGATAAATGGAAAACCATTCGAGTAGGGATACGAGGCGCAAATGGGGAATTTATTCATTCCTTTTCTTCACATTACAGCCTGTTGTGTAGAAAGCTGACATAGGCCATGCAGTAACATTTTTGTGGATGGTACTAAATATATGTATTAACTATTTGTTTATGGCACTTATAATTATTTTAAAAAATGTTAATTCTACAAAAATGATACTAGTACAGTTTTTCTCTACCGTTACAAAACTTCGGTTTAAAAAATCTTAACGAATCAGTCAACTACAAAGGGCGTTCAAAAAGTTTTGCAGAGTCGTCTGTAATTTTTTTATTTTTTGCAGGAGGAGAATGAAATTTTTTGTGAAAATACTTGGAACGTTTAACTATAAGTTGGTATATAAAAGTATTTTCTTTTATTTACAGGTGAGCCATAATGGATCGTGTAGTAGATGTCAGGTTGCGACAAAGGTCGGTGATGGAGTTCCTCTTCAAGACCGGCGATGACTCTGCCGCATCGATTCACAGCAAGTTGCTCCCTGTTTATGGGGAGGACACAGTGGATCGCAGCAGTATCCAGCGATGGTTGCAGAGGTTTAAGGAAAGTGATTTCTCTCTACTGGACAATCCACGATGCGGTAGACCATCGACGGCAGTGAGTGATGTGAATAAGGAGACCGTAGATCAGATAATTTAAAATGACATATTTGACGACACGATAGCTTGCTGAAATGGTTCGTTTGTCATTGGCTAGTGTGGTATCACTGGTACAGTAACTAGGGTACAGAAAAATCTGTGCACGTTGGGTGCCTAGATTATTGACTAGAGAAATGAAAACTATGAGGAAGAATGTGTGCGAGTGTCTCATGAAGACCTTTACTGAAGAGTGGAAACAGTGTTTTGACGGCTTCATTAGCCAGGACGAAACATTGTTGTTTTTGTCCGAACGTGAGAACAAAACTCAGTCCATGGAGTGGCGTCATCCGGGTTCCCCTCGGAAGAAGAAACCAAGACTTTCACGAACAGCAGGCCGAAAGGTGATGGCCTCCTTCTTCTGGGATCAGTGTGGTGTCCTTTTCATTGACTTTTTGGAACCTGGCTCCACAATTAACCGGGACCGTTACTGTTTGTCATTGGACAAGCTGCGACGTGCCATCAAGACCCACAGACCACAGCTTCAGGGTCAGCTCATCAGACTACACCATGACAATGCCAAACCCCATACAGCCCTTATGACGCAGGAGAAGATCAGGAAAATGGGTTGGAAAATTGTTCCTCATCCTCCCTACAGTCAATCCCCAGAATTTTACCAAAGTGCATTTACATCATGGAAAGAACGTTGTACCAGATACGTCGCAGCTGATGGAGACTACATTGAGTAGGCTCAATATATAGCTAAATGTTCGAAGTATGTTCACAAAAAATTTCATTGTTCTCCTGAAAAAAATAAAAAAATTAGTGACGACTGTGCAAAATTTTTGAACGCCATTTGTATTAATACTACTTTAGTGCTACAACTCTGTTCTATTGATTAAAGTGCATCTATACTGAGGTAACGAAGTCATGGGATACCTTGTAACCTCATGTTGGACCTCCTTCTGCCTGGCGTAGTGCTGCAGCTCGATCTGGCAGGGACTCAACAAGGCGCCGTCCACAACTCTGAAAGTGTTGCTTGTGCAGGATGTTGTATACAAACTGATCTCTTGATTATTTCACATAAATGTTCGATGGGATTGATGTCGGGCGATCCATTCGCTCCAATTGTCCAGAATGTTCTTCAGTTGTGAACAGTTGTGGCCCGACGACATATTTGGGAACATGAAGTCCATGAATGGCTGCAAGTGATCTCCAAGTAGTTGAACATAACCATTTCCTGTTAACTATCGGTTCAGTTGGACCATTCCATGTAAACACACACCATTACGGAGCCACCACCAACTTGCACAGTGCCTTGTTGACAACTTAGGTCCATGGCTTCGTTGGTTTTGCGCCACGTTCGAACCCTACCATCAGCTCTTACCAACTGATTACGTCACGGGTTTCCAATCATCTAGGGTCCAAGCGATATGGTCACAACACCGGGAGAGGCGAGGCAGGCGATGTCGTTATGTTGACAAAAGCACTCGTATCTCTCATCTGCTGCGATAGCCCATTAACGTCAGATTTCACCGCACTGTCCCAAAGGATACAATCTTCGTACGTCTCACATTTATTTCTGCGGTTATTTCACGCAGTGTTGCTTGTCTGTTACCACTGACAACTCTACGCAAAGACAGCTGCTCTCATTCAGTGAAGGCCGCCAGCCACTGCGTTGTCCATGCACTCTTGACACTGTGTATCTCTGTATATTGAATTCTCTAACAACTTCCGAAATCATGAGGTTACCTTCCATTCAGAAGGCTGTTGCACTCAGCGACTGTTATTGACTTGTAAATAATAAATTTCAGCTATCAGTCGTCCTTTTTAAATTTTATTGGCAGATCTAGATTTCAGTTAGGAACCAGCCATTCTCAATGCACTATCATTTTTGATCAATGCATGTAATGCCTTTCGGTCGGGCTTCATCCACAGGCATTACGTGCATTGGTCAAAAATGATAGTGCATTGAGAATGGCTAGTTCCTAGCCGAAATCTAGAAATGCCAATAAAATTTAAAAAGGACAACTGATAGCTGAAATCTATTATTTACAATTTCCGAAATACGTCTGTCTCCAAATGCCGGCCCTTATGACTGAGCGGTTCTAGGCACTTCAGTCCGGAACCGCACTGCTGCTACGGTCGCAGGTTCTAATCCTGCCTCGGGCATGGATGTACGTGATGTCCTTAGGTTAGTTATGTTTAATTAGTTCTAAGTCTAGGGGACTGATGACCTCAGATGTTAAGTCCCATAGTGCTTAGAGCCATTTGGACCATTTGTCTCCAAACATTACTGCACCAATGCAGTGACGTTTTATACCTTGTGCACGCGGTGCTACCGCTATCTGTATATGTGCGTATCGCTACACCATGACCTTTGTCACCTCAGTGTAAATTGTTGCTATCTGTTTCCGCTGCTGGATCCGCCCTCATAATGCCCCTGGCCAAAAGACATTGTCTGCTGGATTCCTTGGACTTCGGGGCAGCACGCCAGCAGCGTTGCCACTTAACAATCAATTCAGTTGTTCACTGTAACGTCTTAGAATTCACATTTCCGTCATCATCTGCACCAGGGGAATCTAGATTATTGAGAAACCATTTCAGTCAGACGTCGCCGACCTCAGTTGCCTCCTCTCCATCTGTAGAGTATCTCGTCTAGCCGGAATGGCAGCGTACTGCCGGGCGCTTGAGTGACTCGTGAAGTCTTCCTTGGCTTTCCAAGATACTGCGGCTGTGGTATCGTCCAAGGTGCGTGAGGTTGACGCTCTGCTCAGTGCAGCACTGGTACCCAGCGTCGTTAATGGCTAATGGGAACGAGTCGACGCGGCGCATCTTGGAAGATATGCAGCCGTAGTATCCAGGGAGGCCGAGGAAGAGGTAAACGAGGCATTCAACCATAAGCCATCGTGCGGCAATCGATGCCAGACAACATTCTCTGCAGATGGAGAGAATTAAGGTCGGCGACCACCGAATGAAATAGTTTCCCAAGAATCTACATTGCGTTGGTGCAAGTGATTATGGAAGTGTGGCCTTTAACAAGTAACAGTGATGGGCGGAATTACTTGTTATAGTGGAAATGCTACTGACATGATGCCCGACACCCAAGCAACCCAGCAGACTGTGGCTGTTGATCGCCGTAGTATGAGGGCGAATCAAGTAGTGTAGACAACCACCTACGACTTAAATGCACCAAAATAAATGAACAAATAGAGAACAAATTCTGTAGTGTTTGTAGTAGATTAGTAGCTGGGTAATTGATCAAGGGCTTTAATACAGCTTTGTAGTAGTAGAAGTAGTCCAGTTTTTCTATCCTTTTTTAAAATTAAGTATCATTAATAGATAATTAATACATACTTTATTGCTATCCGAGGAAATGTGATTTGCATGGCCTATTTCAGCTTTACAGATAATAGGCTGTAACTATGAAGAATAAATAAATTAATAAATAACGCCTGAAGATCATTACCCGCTACAAAAAAAATGTTTCAAATGGCTCTGAGCACCGTGGGACTTAACTTCTAAGGTCATCAGTCCCCTAGAACTACTTAAACCTAACTTACCTAAGGACATCACACACATCCATGTCCGAGGCAGGATTCGAACCTGCAACCCTAGCGGTCGCGCGGTTCCAGACTGTAGCGCCTAGAACCGGTCGGCCACCCCGGCCGGCTTACTCGCTACACTTTCGTACGGCCACAGTCCTACGATTGTGATCTGGAGTGCCCACATTGCCGCAGGCACAGCTGTCATTACTCTGCCTTTTGATTTTGGACAGGTATGTAGCATATGGGCCAGAGCCAGTCAAGTAATGTATAAGACCACTCATTTTCAGTCTTCTGCTGACGTAAGGAGAAATTCGTATGTCGTCCTTCCGGTGCCTGAAGAATCCCATTCATTTTCCCACAACTGAAATATGCGATCTTGTATTAAGTTTCCAGTACTGCCCTCAGTTCTATCTTTCGTATTATCATTGATTGCCTTTTCTTAACCAATAAAATGCTCCCCTTTCCCGAACTCCACTGGGCATAGTTTCAAAGTTATTGACACTGCATCATTCACGGTAGTCCAAAAGGAGCCCGTTAATCTTAGTAGTACCCCGAGCCGTGGTAAAATTTGCTGTTTTGAAGAGCGCGCCGCAGCGCGTAGTGTAAAGCAGTCGCCCTCTGTTTCTGGCGGTGGCGCCGCTGTGGCAATCGCAACTTTGGTGTCTCCCTCTGGCGTGAAAGGGGAAAAGTTGCTTGTTCACGTGCATTTAAGGGGCGCTATGAGCTCGGCAGTGGGTCAGTCGGGGTGAGGCTAGGTCAGTCTCGCGTCACCAGTTGCTGGTCTGTCTCTCGTTCGTATTTGTGCGGCAGTTAGTGTCTGTCTGTCGTCGGAGTGCGAGTATGTCTGTCGTTTGGATCAAACTTTAAGCCAGAAAATGAGTCTTGCCACTCCGCCAGTAACATAACTCAGCTAGTGGTCGCCCGGTCCGGGTTGAGTTCCTGCATCTGAGTCTGCGCGTTAGGCCGCCAGTCTGCTCGAGTTGCTCGGACAACGGTCATTGGCGGTTGGATTGGTCGGTTGGTCGGTCGCGCACTGAGACACGAGATGACTTGTCCGCATTGAGCGTTGGCGCATGTGAGGTCGCCACGTGAGCCCAGTGGGCAGCGCCGTATAGGAAGGCGTAGAAGAGCAACAGGAGTGAAACCACGACATCGGTCTGGCTGGGGCGAGCTGCGACGCCGTGAGACGGGAGATGGGCGCGCGTTCCTGCGTCCGTTGAAGCGGCTGGCAGCGGACGGTTCGGGAGAGCGTTAGGGGTGCTGCGCCAGGTCTTCATCAGAAATCGTAATTTATTAGAAGTGATTGGAGATATGCTGTTTCATTTACTTGTTAAATTCTACTTGTTTTCTTGGTGAAGTCACCAGCCGCTTTGTTTTGGGGTCGTCCCACCATTCTTCTCAGTTTGTCCACCCGCGGGAAGGTGGTTATTTGTGAATTGGGTGGTCCGTTTTTCCCTTATGGAGTTGGGGAGGGTTAGAGAAATCTGCGGTTCGGGTTGTTCAATAATCCCCATACGTTAACAGCCGCCTCTGTCGTGTTTGTCTGATTCGGTGTTCACGAATTTATAGAATTAAGGTGTAAAGGCCGAATTCCTGAAATATGTTTTTATCTTGCCTATCATCTTGCGAGGTGCTGTATGTGTGATGTAGAGCACGTTGTACATTTTATGTTCCTGAATTTCATGGGTTTTATTTAAATAGTCATTTTTATAAAGTTGCCACCCTTCCACCGTAAGAGTACTTTTAAAAACAAATTGCACTTTCGGTGGCAAATAATTTCTTAGTGTGTGTGTGTGTACGATTTCCATCCCTCTTACGGGGTGCATAGTTAATGTGTTTGTGTGAGTTGTAAAAATTTTCAGTTTAAAGTAATCTGATGTGTTGCAGATTTGCACCAGTGTAGTCTTTCAGAGGTTGTTGTGAGCGGTGGTGACTACGGCCGTGCTGAAAGGGAGCGGCAAGCTTCTCAGCCCGAAGACTCATACTGTCAATATTCTTCTTCCTGCCTCTAAATAAAATTGTAACTTGACATTTCGAGGGTGCTTTTCTGCTTATAAATTTTAAATCTGTTTTTGAAAAGGCTTTTCTTTTATGAATAAAATTCCCATTTGTTAAAGGTAATTTCATTTTCATCAGTTACTCCCTGGCAACTACTTCCACGCTCACCTAGTGTGATTAAAGGTGTTAATGTTCTTGATGAATCGCTAGAAAAGATTTTGAAAGTAAATTCATGGTTCATACCCCTCATTGAACTTTCCTAATGAAGCTGGCTTCACAGGCTGCAAACTATGAGCCCAAACGCTCGCCCCATATTATACAACTCATGCTACTGTGGATTGGTGGAATGCTCTTACTGCGTTCAAGGGAAGTCGAAATTGCCTATTTGCGATGGTTATAACTGAAGACATGCGCTGAAAAACGGGATAACCCTCAAATGTAAGAGATAAGTATTGCCATCTATTGCTGATTACGAGAACTATCAAAATTCACTTACCTCTAAGTGTTTACATTAACATCTGTCTCACCCATAAATATCATTTAGGGATGAGAACAATGTCAATTTTGATAGTACCCAACAACAGATGGCAACAATTATCTCTGAGCTTTTACGTTTGAGGGTTAGCCCGTTTTTCCGCGCATGTCTTCAAATTTTTACCTTTTCTGCTTGCCTCCTCTATATGACATGCAGAGCTACGATATTCGTCCATTTGTTTCTTTCTTTGATTGGGCTGTGTCCCGCTTCATCTCGGGGTCGGACATGTTGTTACGGATCTGGCAGTGTTAGTTGCAGAGGATGGCTGGATGCCCTTCCTGCCCCACCCCGAACCCCCTGGTATGTAAGTAGTGTACCCCAGCTGTCTACGTCCAGTGTAAGCCATGAATCAGTGTAACGTTTGTAAATGCCTGTGAGTAGGAACGTGGGGAACAGACCGGTATTCACCTAGCAGGATGTGGAAAACCGGCCCTCGTCGTTAACCCGCCGGGCGGATTCGATTCGGGGCCAGCGCGGCTACCCGAGTCTCCTCGCTGAGCATTATCGCTCTCGGCTACCCTGGCGGGTGACGATGTTGTTTTATAAATTCCCTCAAATACGTCGTTACTATGCTACTGTACTAGATATCTCGCTACTGTAATGATTACATGTGCCGGCGGTAAATAATTAATAGAAATGGGGAAATACCCTGACATAACCGACTTTGGAAAAGGGCAAATTTTATGGCTCAGCACCTCGGAATGAACATCTGGGAGACGGCTTGGCTGGCCAGCTGCTCACGTCCTACATTGTTCACTGCACATTGTTGAAGATGAGGCTCCACTGCAGGGGACACCGCGTCCCCGTGTTGACCCAACGACATCGTCAGTTGCGACTGCAGTGAGATCTACATCAGCATCTACATCCATACTCCGCAAGCCACCTGACGGTGTGTGGCGGAGGGTACCTTGAGTACCTCTATCGGTTCTCCCTTCTATTCCAGTCTCGTACTGTTCGTGGAAAGAAGGATTGTCGGTATGCTTCTGTGTGGGCTCAAATCTCTCTGATTTTATCCTCATGGTCTCTTCGCGAGATATACGTAGGAGGGAGCAATATACTGCTTGACTCCTCGGTGAAGGGATGTTCTCGAAACTTCAACAAAAGCCCGTACCGAGCTACAGAGCGTCTCTCATGCAGAGTCTTCCACTACAGTTTATCTATCATCTCCGTAACGCTGTCGCAAATACTAAATGATCCTGTAACGAGGCGCGCTGCTCTCCGTTGGATCTTCTCTATCTCTTCTATCAACCCTATCTGGCACGGATCCCACACTGCTGAGCAGTATTCAAGCAGTGGGCGAACAAGCGTACTGTAACCTACTTCCTTTGTTTTCGGATTGCATTTCCTTAGGATTCTTGCAATGAATCTCAGTCTGGCATCTGCTTTACCGACCATCAACTTTATATGACCATTCCATTTTAAATCACTCCTAATGTGTACTCCCAGATAATTTATGGAATTAACTGCTTCCAGTTGCTGACCTGCTATATTGTAGCTAAATGGTAAGGGATCTTTCTTTCTATATATTGGCAGCACATTACACTTGTTTACATTGAGACTCAATTGGCATTCCCTCCACCATGCGTCAATTCGCTGCAGAATCTCCTGCATTTCAGTACAATTTTCCATTGTTACAACTTCTCGATATACCACAGCATCATCCGCAAAAAGCCTCAGTGAACTTCAGATGTCATCCACAAGGTCATTTATGTATATTGTGAATAGCAACGGTCCTACGACACTCCCCTGCGGCACATCTGAAATCACTCTTACTTCGGAAGACTTCTCTCCATTGAGAATGACATGCTGCGTTCTGTTATCTAGGAACTCTTCAATCCAATCACACAATTGGTCTGATAGTCCATATGCTCTCACTTTGTTCATTAAACGACTGTGGGGAACTGTATCGAACGCCTTGCGGAAGTCAAGAAACACGGCATCTACCTGGGAACCCATGTCTATGGCCCTCTGAGTCTCGTGGACGAATACCGCGAGATCATCGGTACTGGCTTGTGGATCAACGGATGCGCGTTGGCTGGTCGGATGAATCACGTATTTTGTTACACGACGTCGATGGACGTGTCCAGACATTTCGTCAAAGAGTTGAACAGCTGCTCAAAATATTCACGCCGCCACGGACGACGGCCCTTCTGGGGTAGTAAGCTCACCAGACAGAAAGTAAGTCACCTCTAGAAAAATCATTACAAGCAGCATTTAATACCGTGTAATTCTGACTCTGGACTTGATAACCGCCTGGATTCAGTTAGGAATTGAATCCAAAAGGTTGTGCATGTACGTTGAATTCAGGTTAAGCCACTCGCTGAGGATTTGATCCCGCATTTCCACCAGATTTTTGTTTGGCGGTGGAGGGGGGGGGGGGGGGGGGAGAATGTTGATGTCGGCGTTTTACTTGCTCTACCGACGAGTCGCACAGATTGTTGATGTGGTTCAAGGCAAGTGATTCTGCAGACCAGTCGAAATGCAATAGGACGGGGGAACGTTCAGAAAACCAGTCACATATTCTTACAGGCCGATAAACTCTGGTGTTGTCGTCTCTATGTGCCTCTGTGAGCAATGGTTTCTTGCGAGATAACCGATTCTTCATTGTTAGTTACAAGCAGTTCCCGTTGCAATGCGTCCGCAACTCGTGGTCTAGTGTCTAGCGTCGCTACGTCTGGATCACGTAGTCCCAGCTTCAGTTCTCGGCCGGGTTGGAGATTTTCTCTGCGTGGGGACTGGGTGTTTGTGTTGTCCTCATCATTTCATCATCAGTGACAGTGGCTAGATTGGACTGTGAAAAAAACAGGACTTTATACGGGCGCTGATGACCGCACAGTTGAGCGCCCCACAAACCAAACATCATCATCATCCCGAAGCAATGCTCTAACCTAACAAGTGGGGATGGACTTACATTCACTGCCTGCAGCAATTCTTGTCGTGTTTGGAAGCCAGTGTTACTCACAAGCCGTGAAATGCATCTCCAGTCCCTCTCAGTCAGGATCTTTTTCCGACCACAATTGTGACGTCATGTTTCGTAGCCTTATGTATTACACACCTGCTTGTAGACACACTGAATACTCCGCCGCAAAACACCAACGAATCCAGCAGCTTCGCACCATGTATGACCATGGGAACAGCCAAAACCAATTGCCACTTTTTGCCAGTCTGTCACGTTCTTACGTTTACCCATGTATACGTACAATGTCCACTTGAAATGTATGTGTTTCACTCATTGCAAATGCCTTACGCTCACGTAGAGGCCGTCCGCATGTGGTTAGGCACGTAAGTCGATCACTGCATCATCTGTGAACGATTCATCAGTGCTTACGACCTTAGTCGTTTCTGCGCCCAAAAGCAAAAGAAAACTTGGGTGACAAATTTTTTGTCTGGCGAGCATATTACGCTATGGGGGACATTCATCTGGGGTTCCATGGGACCTGTGGTAGTAATCGAAGGCAGCGTGGCAGTTGCGTACTACGTGAACATTACTATGGATCACCTGCATCCCTTTGTCCATTGCCGACCGATGTGACCGAGCGGCTCTAGGGGCTACAGTCTGGAACCGCGCAATCGCTACGGTCGCAGGTTCGAATCCTGCCTCGAGCAACGATGTGTGTGATGTCCTTAGGATAGTTAGGTTTAAGTAGTTCTAAGTTCTAGGGGACTGATGACCTCAGAAGTTAAGTCCCATAGTGCTCAGAGCCATATGAACCAACCTTTGTGCATTATGTCTTACAGAAGACGATGGAATCTTCCAGCAGGATAACAACCCACCTTATAAAGCCACAATCTTGCTACAATGGTCTGGTGAACATGGTAGTAAACTCGCGTTAACATCGTGGTCACCATATTTCCCTTACAGGAGACCAGTGGGCCACATATGGGGCGATATTGGTAGCTAACTCCACACCCACGAACAACTAACAAATAGTTTAACAGGAACTGTGTGACGTGAGCGTACACATCTGGTCGCACACGCCTCAACATGCATACCAACGTCTTGTAGGATCCTCACCACGCAATATCGCTTTTATATTGCGTTCGAGAGGCCGACCAACAAGCTGTATGTAGGTGGTCGTAATGTTTTGGTGCTTAACTGTATTTTCGCTCGGTAGCATACAATTGTACAGACACATCGCATCCAATGAGTCTGGAAAATTGCTTATCTGCAGTAATACATGTATCAACTCTGTCATTGCTACGATTTTCCGAGCACCACAGGCTGTCAACACGGAAACAATCTGCCTGGCTTCATTTGACACAGCGGCAGAAAGTGCGCCCAACGATAACGCTGGACAGAGAAGTGGCAGCAAATCCCTTTGTCAGTCGAGTCCAAGTTCTGCTTTCAGCTGGAAGTAATGCCCGAGTTCACGAAACGCGGTGAGGAACTGTTGTGTACATAGTTCCGCGTAGTCAGCGCGTACACAACTTTCCCACTAGAGCGCGCCCCGCTAAGCACAACAGAGCAGGCGCGGCGCTCGTCCGTCTCCGCACTACGAGATGGCGCTGCCTTAGAGACGGACCAAATTCTGCTTCCGCCGATCCACGTATCAATATCTAACGCAGCCAATGAGATTGCTGCTAACGTAGAACCTTTTCTCCTCACGGATCACACTCGCACAGTGATACCTGAACGCACGAGGTATTATAACGAGTTTACAGACCTCCGATTAGTCAGTCTGCATTAGTCTGTACGAGTCTGCATTTGTCTGTACCAGTCTATAGTCAAGTTTCAGTCTGCGCCTAATAAGATTATCATATTCCTGTATATAGCCATGAAGATAAATGCATAGACGCTTTTGTCAAGTATCAGAGATATATGTGAGAATAAGGTTAATGTACCAATATCAAAGGCACTTCAGATTGTCAATTGTAAATAGCATCCAGAACCAAGTTAAGTAATTTTTATGCTTGTTATTATTTTAATAAATGTGTGTGAAAATTAATCAAGTTTTGTTTAAAGTTGGTCACCGTAAATCTGCTACTCTAAGTGTGCAAGTGTCATTTCTATCGTCTGACGTAACGGCAGAAGATAAACACGCCACGATAAGACCACGAGACATATTGCTGACACTCGCCTACTTCGTTAGAGCGATAAGCCAAATAATCTGATGGTGTGTATACCGAAAGTCTTACAGTACGCACTCCACAGGAACCGAGAGCAGAATGACTAGCATGGGTGACGTCAAGAAGAGATCAGCTGCGCAGCTCGGGACAAGCGTATGCACACTGATGGTGGTGGTGGTTAGTGATTAACGTCCCGTCGACAACGAGGTCATTAGAGACGGAGCGCAAGCTCGGGTTAGGGAAGGATTGGGAAGGAAATCGGCCGTGCCCTTTCAAAGGAACCATCCCGGCATTTGCCTGAAACGATTTAGGGAAATCACGGAAAACCTAAATCAGGATGGCTGGAGACGGGATTGAACCGTCGTCCTCTCGAATGCGAGTCCAGTGTGCTCCCCTCTGCGCCACCTCGCTCGGTGTGCGCACTGAACAACACCAAACACTGACTAGGAGTACTCACCTTGAATCACTACGAGGTAGCGCGGTTACTCCTTCAAGTTCTCCGTCACATTCAGAGTGACAATCACCGTAATCACTGCCTGCGCTACCTATGTATTTCGTCGTCGAAAGAGATTTCTTGCTGCTTGTATTCTCGATCAATTTTTTTAACGTGTTCGCACAATGAAATCCAATTTTATTTAGCCGTTAAATTATATTTCTCCTCCGACAAATGTTTCACATACAGGGTTAGTCAGTAGGAGAGGTACATGCTTTGAGGGGTGATACTTGTGGTGATTCTGAACAAAATCCGACCGGTGTGGCCGAGCGGTTCTGGACACTTCAGTCTGGAACCGCACGACCGCTAAGGTCGCAGGTTCGAATCCTGCCTCGGGCATGGATGTGAGTGATGTCCTTAGCTTGGTTAGGTTTAAGTAGTTCTAAGTTCTAGGGAACTGATGACCTCAGATGTTAAGGCCCATAGTGCTCAGAGCCATTTGTGAACAAAAACTCCAAAATAAACATATGCCCTTTTCGTAACCGTTTCCGGGTAAACCAATGAAAACAAGTAGGAACGGGAAACGTGTAGCGTCGTCCTTACTAACCGTGTCATTACGCAGTTCACTTATGCATGGTGCAGTTGCTTACCTCAGGTCTCAGTCTAACAGTGCTTGTCGTAGTGCGTGGTACTACAATGTTGTTACGTTAGCAACGAATGCAGTGAAAATGCCACAGATCTGCACACATGCAGAGTATGCTGACAAGCTGTTTATCTATGGTTTGTCCAATGGGAATTCCAGAGCTGCTGTGCGAGAATACCAAGAACGACTTCCGAATCGCAGAGTGCCAGATAGCAGGGTGTTTAGCATGGTGTTTCACGGATTCCGTGAGCGTGGTAAGCTTCCCAGCGTAAATGTTGTCTCCGAACGTCCCGTACAACAAACTCTTAATGAAGTTGACAATATTCTTCAAGCAGTGCAACGCAACCCTACTACTAGCTCCAGAAGAATTGCTGCCCAACTTGGTATTCCACAAACACGAGTGATACGCACAGTGTATCCCTTTCATGGGCAGAGTGCACAACAACATCTGCACGAAGGAGATGCTGCCGCCCGGCAAGAATTCTGTCAATGGATGATTGCCTATGAGTGATTAATTCCATGTATTCTATTCACTGATGAGTCAACATTTACCCGCAACGGAATCAACAACACGCGCAACTCTCATGTATGGGCAAATGAAAATGTGCACGCTACTGTGGAAACGAATTTTCAATGACGTTTCTGAGTCCACGTGTGGTGCGGTATTATTGATGACCAACTCATCGGTCCAGTTGTTTTAGATTGTCTTACTGGTACACGGTATCTTGAGTTTCTTCGAAATGTGTTACCAGAATATGTGGAGGAAGTCCCTTTGGCAACACGGGTTCACCATGATGGAGCTCCTACACATTCCGTACGGCCAGTGACGCAGTATCTCGACACTACGTATCCTGGTCGTTGGATCGGTCGCCGTGCAGTCATTGCTTGGACACCGAGGTCACCCAATCTGGATTACTGTTTGTGGGTGTGGCTAAAGAGCGACGTCTACAAAGGCAGAGTGGACACAAGAGAGGAACGTATCGCTCGTGTTTTACATGCTTGTGCCCACGTAAAGGAATGCAAAACTGAGCTCCGATCGGCGACACAACACCTGTCTACAAGGGCAGCAACATGCATTGAAGCTGACGGTAGACTCTTTGAACTTCTTCTGTGAGGAAACGTACACCATTAAACAAAACATAACATAACAGTATCTTAATTTACCGTCACCTGCACCTTTCCCATTCCTAGCTGTTTTCGTTGGTTTACCCGGAGACGGTTAAGAAAAGGCATATTTTAATTACAAGTTTTTTGTTCAGAATCACCAGTAGTATCGCCCGACAAAGCATGTACCTCTCCTCTTGACTCACCCTGTATGTTACGTCGCAGAAAACATTCTTAGAAGCTACCTGACCTTTCACAATAGAGCAAATATTCGCTACTGGGATTAATTTCGGGTGGTAAGGAGGAAGGCGTAAAGCAATGTGACCAGTAGTTTCTAGAATCTTATCGAAGGAATACTCGACGTTCCTTGGCTTGGTTCTTCGAACAGGCCCGAACAGAACAGGTTTCAGCATGTCATCCAAGAATGGGATACGTTCCTTTGTCATCCACTTACTGACATCATCATCACTTCAGTTAGACGTTGGAGCTTTGTTTATATTTAACGTTGTGATAAGCAGCATTGTCGAAGATTAATACAGAGTTAGATTTTAAATTGGGAATCACCTTTTCTGTCAACCACTTTTCACAATTTTGTTGGTTCATGTGGCGGGGTAGTCTCCGATAGCTTGATTTGACTTCCAAATGACAAACGCATTGGCAATAAGGCCATTTGCACCATCTGCACGAGTTATTATTAAGCGTTGTCCTTTGATACTGGCTTGAGGAGAGAGTGACTTGTATTACCGTCCCATGATTTCCCGTTTACATGTGATGACAAAATGAAAGTTTCATCAACGTAAACAATGTCTCTGTTTTCCGCCCTAATTTTTTAATTGCTTGCCAGCCTGTGTAAACGAGCGGTTCTAAGCGCTTCAGTCTGGAACCGCGCGACCGCTACGGTCGCAGGTTCGAATCCTGCCTCGGGCATGGATGTGTGTGATGTCCTTAGGTTTAAGTAGTTCTAAGTCTAGGGTGACTGATGACCTCAGATGTTGAGTCCCATAGTGCTCAGAGCCATTTGAACCATTTTGAACAACGTATTAACGTTCCACAATAATATTTATTAGTTCATTATGAACCGGTTTTCGGCTTCTTAGGCCATCGTCAGATAACTTAATGTTGAACAGATAGTCCACACAGCTTCAGCGACAATTCATAGCTGTACAAAGAATGGTGTACAAAGATATCTGTCATTTTTACAGCTATGAATTCTCGCTGAAGTTGTGTGGACTATCTGTTCAACATTAAGCGATAATTCATAGCTCTACAAAGAATGGTGTACAAAGATATCTGACATTTTTACAGCTATGAATTCTCGCTGAAGTTAAGTGGACTACCTGTTCAACATTAAGTTATCTGACGACAGTCTAAGAAGCCGAAAGCCGGTTCATAAGGAAGTATAAATATTATTGGGGAAGATTAATACGTTGTATTCAAGTTATTACAGTGTCTATATTCCATAAATATATCAGTGTCTATGGCTGTTTTGCATTTAGAGTTACAAATTTCCTTCCTCCACTAGATACCGAAGCCTGATTTCCGTTTCAATTTTCTGTATAATCCTCTGTGAAACGCCAGTGGCCACTTGGGCTGTCTGTCGAACTCAGTGGACACACCTTCCACAAACGTTAAAACGTAATGTACAATCTCCCGTGACTGAGTATTCAGTTTCCTGCCTTTCAGTTTTGGAGTACTAATAGGCGACATAATATGAGTCTGAAGTCACTACGCACTTGTAATACAAACTTGGAAAAACACATGACGGAGCACGTGGCAAATGGAAGGCAGCAATACGTATTAGTGCCGAACAGTACCTCTGCGCTTGCGCAGTGACCACCCAGGAGTTACCACTGTAACGCTCGCGTAGCTTTCAGATATCTGGCGCGGAGTGTACGTTTAACACCTAACTGTTGCGAAAGCCATCTGACAGATTTTTTAGGGGCAAGCAGTAATTTGCTGCGAAATGGCTGTAAACACAGAGCTCGATCTGAATCACAACTAGACAGAACATCACTCGTCTGAACATTTCAATAAAGTATTTCAGGAACTGTTCATGAAAAGTTTCACGAGTCTTCTTCAATTAACCATTGCGAAAGTAAGCTTGAGCTACACACAGCTTTTCTTTCACAGATACGGCTTACTTTGCTTAAGCAACGTCGAAGAGACGCTCACAGCACTTTCAAGCTATAACGGAAACTCTGACAATCAAGCGTGACCGCAAGATCAGGCGATAGGGAATCAGGAGAAGCAGGACGTGATGGTACGGTTTGGCCGCTTTTATCTTGGATACACCGAGGAAGGGATGTGGAGTAGATATCGATTTACGAGTAGCAGGTGAGAGAATTAACTGAGACAGTAGACAAGGTATAATGATTATTATCATACCTGGAAACCCTTGACCTTTATCAGCTCCTTTATCCTGTCAACAATGTAAAAGTCGGAGTCTGCGTCGTAGTAACCGATGTCCCCGGTTCGCAACCAACCGTCGGCACTGAGGGTCTCTGCAGTCGCTTTTGCGTTGTTGTAGTATCCCAGCATCACCTGAAACATACGTGCGTCCAGCGGATAATAAATTATAGCAAGTGGAGCAATGTAATGCAAAAGGTAAAATCGTCACGCACAATACATTTATCATTCAAACACTATTCTTGCAATTACACGTGTGAGTTAATTTTCTTTTAATCGACTTTTCTCTCTGTCCATTATCCATACATGGTTAATGACTTTGCAAAAATGAGTTGTGCTTGAATAAACACTTATAAATAATAATATTTCCCAGTTCTTTCATGGGGAAGGAGGAAGTTCAACTCCTATTCTTTACCTACATGTATATCTTACCAAAGATATTTGGCAGTTCTTCACAAACTGTTATGATTGACGGAAGTGCACTGGCAGAAGGACCCAAACACATCCAGGCTAGACACAGTAAGGAGAATAATGGAACAATATTTAAAACTGATTCGCCGCAAATATTCTAATTCATAATATTACAAAGAGAAGTAATATTATTCCATTGCAAAATAATAAAAATGACTTACAGGTACCGAATCAGAGATTATGAACACATTATTGAAACTCCGTGGCACTATACTCAGAAAACTTTTATATTAACTCAATCAAAAAGTTTCATTCCGGCTATGGAAGTAGAAATTTGTTATCACTGTGTTGATCTGCAAACGGTATTGCTACCCTACTTTTCTTCCTCTCATTCCTTCGCTAAGCACTGCAGGATGGAATTATCGTATTGGTCATACTGTTAAGGTAAAAATGTGTTAATTCTACATACGCCTGTGGTATGAATATTGTATACAGTCGTTAACTAAACCTCTCGCAGAAGCCTCTAGAGGCACATTATGATTATTAAATTCATCTGAATATGTACTTTGTAGCGGTATTTATGGTTAAAAGTAATTATAAATTTTGAATAAACTGTGAAATTCATAATTACAGTACCAGGAATAAACGTACTTTCCATGTAGAATATGCACCCCTAAGCTAAAAATTTAAGTTCTATAGTCTGCTATGAATGTATTCAACATATTACTGATAGACATCAGGCAGGAAGTTGGACGTCCTCAGGTGTTCAGAAAGTGGGTGAAACAGTACCTTTTAGGACACAGCCTATTTATCAAAATTATCGTTAATATTCATGATAAACAGATTTTAAAGTTCCGAACACACATGCTGCTGCTAGCGCCCTCCGTAAAGCTAGATAAGTGTTGAATGAAAACAGCATTGGGGTAGCGTAAGCGGTGCTTCATTTTCTACTTACACACATCTGTAAGCGTATTGTCATATCGCTGGCTTAGTTGTGGAGTATCTTTGCGGTCAGTCGCGTCTGTAGTGAGTCGAGCGCGGGACACGAAACTGTTATGTTTTGTAGTGTGTAGCTCTGCATGTAGAAGCATTGATAGTATTCAGGTTGAAGTGTTGCTACAAGTGCTACTACAGGAAAGTGATGACATATGGAAATGGTTCAGAGGTAAAGTGCGTAAGGAAGTAATTGAAAATGAGCAGTCGCGTTAATAACGTATTTATGTATCCTCTCGTTGCGTGTCGCATAGGATCGATCATCCGCTCCGTGTTCGGTCTCCAAGGATGAACAAATGTGAATCAGTAATACTATTTACCATAAAAGAGTGCAATCAAGTGCCAGTGATTTGTAGCGAGCGTGAGAACGTGCGTTCGATCATCGCGTTCCGCATTATCAACAATCAGCCGCGCCGCGACGGTTACGCGCACGCTCGTACAAGTGAGAACTGAGAACTGAAAAAGTAACTTTACGAACAGTCTTATATCATTACTAGTGACAAGTAGGACTATTACCAGGTATCTGTATGTGTGACGAGCGTAAGAACTTTCGTTCGATCATTCGGCTTCCGTATCATCAACAATCACCCGCGTCGTGTCGGTTATGCGTACGCTCGTCTGAATTATATTTTGGACAATTAATCATCAAGATTGTTAATTGGGATAACGTTTACGATTTAAGTGTAAACAGTGCAACCTGTGGTTTCCATATCGTCTCAGAATATAGGTGTTCATACCAGACATAGGACAGTGTTGTGTTTTAACGTTGAGTGGCTCCCCTAAACCCGCTTGCATTTCTTCGATAGATAATTTCAGGCAAGCCAACAGCAGTGTGGAGCAGAACAGTACGACCGCAGCGGGATTACCAGGTAAGTGGTGTGGACAGGGCGCACGGTCATGAAACGTGTAAGGTACCCCCCCCCTCCCCCACACCCACCCATTCGTACTCCCGGGCGTGTAACACATCTTACGATAAGAGTGTTAATTTTTAACTGTTTTGGTAAATTCTGAAGATGAACCAATTACTATGTAAGGATAAATATTCCATAAGACATGTAATATATTAAAAGCCAAAGAGTTAATACTAAAGGCAGTGGAGAGACATTGCAAGCGAGGAGTTAAAAAGACATTCTCTGTGACACTTTCATTCTTCTCAAAATAAAATATTGTGAAAAGAGGACTTCCTCTAGCGGTATATCACTTCTGCTGTTACCGGTGACACGATAGGAGTATGTTTCAGGTTCGGCTATACTACACTGAAGAGCCAAAGAAACTTGTACACCTGCCTAATATCGTGTTGGGCCACGGCGAACACACACAAGAGCCGCAACACGACGTAGCATGGACTCGACTAAAGTCTGAAGTAGTGCTGAAGGGAATTAACACCATGAATCCTGCAGGGCTGTCTCTTCTGAACAGCACGTTGCAAGGCATCCCACATATGCTCAATAATGTTCATGTCTGGGGAGTTCGGTGGCCAGCGGAAGTGTTCAAACTCAGAAGAGTGTTCCTTGAGTCACTCTGTAGCAATTCTGAACGTGTGGAGTTCGCATTGTCTTGCTGGAATTGCCCAAGTCCGTCGGAATACACAACGGACATGAATGGAGGCAGGTGACCAGACAGGATGCTTACGTATGTGTCACCTGTCAGAGTCGTACTTAGGAGTATCAGGAGTCCCATATCACTCCAACTGCACACGCCCCACACCATTACACAGCCTCCACAGGCTCCAACAATTCCCTGTTGACATGCAGGGTCCATGGATTCATGAGATTGTCTTCATACCCTTACACGTCCATCCGCTCAGTACAATTTGCAATGAGATTCGTCGGACCAGGCAACATGTTTCCAATCATCAACAGTCGGTGATGACGGGCTCAGGCGAGGCGTAAAGCTTTGCGTTGTGCAGTCATCAAGGGTACACGAGTGGCCTTCGCGTCCGAAAGCCCATATGGATGACGTTTCTTTTTATGGTTTGCTCTCTGAAACTTGTTGATGGCCCAGCATTGAAATTTGCAGCAATTTGCGGAATGATTGCACTTCTGTCACGTTCAACGATTCTCTCCAGTTGCCTTTGGTCGTGTCCGTGCAGGATCTTTTTCCGGCCGCAGCGATGTCGGAGACCTGATGTTTTACCGGATTCCTGATTTCCACGGTACACTGGTGAAATGATGGCACGGGAAAATCCCCACTTCATCGCTACCTCGGAGATGCTGTGTCCCATCGCTCGGGTACCGACTATAACACCACATTCAAACTGACTTAAATCTTGGTAACCTTCGTTGTAGCAGTAGTAACCGATCTAACAACTGCGCTAGCTACTTGTTGTCTGATGTAGACGTTGTCCACCGCAGCACCGTATTCTGTCTGTTTACATAGCTCTGTATTAGAATACGCATGCCTGCACGAGTTTCTTTGGTGCTTCAGTGTATTTACTGACTAATAAGCGTACTTTTGTTCGAAGGGTGTCTGCTTTGTAGACTCCTATAGTTTATCATTTGTTGTGGCATAGACCCGTGGTCTAGGGGTAGCCGGCACGGTAGCTCAGCGTGTTCGGTGAGAGGGTTAGATGCCCTCTGTAATATAAAAACTGAGTTAATCGGTCAATAACGAACTTAAACGGATGTCTTACTACGTCCGCCCCGAGCAGATGCAACGAACGAAAGTGAACAAAATGAGATTTAAAAAAAATAAATAAATAAAAAAAAGGGTAGCGCCTTTGATTCATAATCAAAACGTCTTCGGTCCCGGGTTCGATCCTCGCCACTGCCTAAATTTTGATAAATAATCAGCATTGGCAGCCGAAGACTTCGGGCATAAGAAGTCAGCCTCATTCTGCCAACGGCCTTGTCAAAGAGGGCGGAGGAGCGGATAGAGGTTCAGGGCACTCTCTTGTCCTAGGGCTGGGAAATTGCCCCTAAAGGCGAAAGTATCAGCAATGATCAACGACATGAGGATGCAGAAGGCAATGGAAACCACTGCATTAAAGACACGTAACGTGTATCCACAGGACATGTGGCTTGTAATTGAAGAAGTGTCATGATGGTCATCATTGCCCCTAAAGGCGAAAGTATCAGCAATGATCAACGACATGAGGATGCAGAAGGCAATGGAAACCACTGCATTAAAGACACGTAACGTGTATCCACAGGACATGTGGCTTGTAATTGAAGAAGTGTCATGATGGTCTCTCCATTGGCAAAAGATTCCGGAATAGTCCCCCATTCCGATCTCCGGGAGGGGACTGCCAAGGGGGAGGTTACCATGAGAAAAAGATTGAATAAACAACGAAAGGATAACGTTCCACGAGTCGGCGAGTGGAATGTCAGAAGCTTGAACGTGGTAGGGAAACTAGAAAATCTGAAAAGGGAAATGCAAAGGCTCAGTCTAGATATAGTAGGGGTCAGTGAAGTGAAGTGGAAGGAGACAAGGATTTCTGGTCAGATGAGTATCGGGTAATATCAACAGCAGCAGAAAATGGTATAACAGGTGTAGGACTCGTTATGAATAGGAAGGTAGGGCAGAGGGTGTGTTACTGTGAACAGTTCAGTGACCGGGTTGTTCTAATCAGAATCGACAGCAGACCAACAACGACAACGATAGTTCAGGTATACATGCCGACGTCGCAAGCTGAAGATGAACAGATAGAGAAAGTGTATGAGGATATTGAAAGGGTAATGCAGTATGTAAAGGGGGACGAAAATTTAATAGTCATGGGCGACTGGAATGCAGTTGTAGGGGAAGGAGTAGAAGAAACGGTTACAGGAGAATGTGGGCTTGGGACAAGGAATGAAAGAGGAGAAAGACTAATTGAGTTCTGTAACAAGTTTCAGCTAGTAATAGCGAATACCCTGTTCAAGAATCACAAGAGGAGGTGGTATACTTGGAAAAGGCCGGGAGATACGGCAAGATTTCAATTATATTACATCATGGTCAGACAGAGATTCCGAAATCAGATACTGGATTGTAAGGCGTACCCAGAAGCAGATATAGACTCAGATCACAATATAGTAGTGATGAAGAGTAGGCTGACGTTCATACATTAGTCAGGAAGAATCAATACGCAAAGAAGTGGGATACGGAAGTACTAAGGAATGACGAGATACGTTTGAAGTTCTCTAACGCTATAGATACAGCAATAAGGAATAGCGCAGTAGGCAGTACAGTTGAACAGGAATGGACATCTCTAAAAAGGGCCATCACAGAAGTTGGGAAGGAAAACATAGGTACAAAGAAGGTAGCTGCGAAGAAACCATGGGTAACAGAAGAAATACTTCACTTGATAGATGAAAGGAGGAAGTACAAACATGTTCCGGGAAAATCAGGAATACAGAAATACAAGTCGCTGAGGAATGAAATAAATAGGAAGTGCAGGGAAGCTAAGACGAAATGGCTGCAGGAAAAATGTGAAGACATCGAAAAAGATTGATTGTCGGAAGGACAGACTCAGCATACAGGAAAGTCAAAACAACCTTTGGTGACATTAAAAGCAACGGTGGTAACATTAAGAGTGCAAGGGGAATTCCACTGTTAAATACAGAGGAGAGAGCAGATAGGTGGAAATAATACATTGAAAGCCTCTATGAGGGTGAAGATTTGTCTGATGTGATAGAAGGAGAAACAGGAGTCGATTTAGAAGAGATAGGGGATCCAGTATTAGAATCGGAATTTAAAATAGCTTTGGAGGACCTACGGTCAAATAAGGCAGAAGGGATGGATAACATTCCACCAGAATTTCTAAAATCATTGTGGGAAGTGGCAACAAAACGACTATTCACGTTGGTGTGTAGAATATATGAGTCTGGCGATATACCATCTGACTTTCGGAAAAGCATCATCCACACAATTCCGAAGACGGCAAGAGCTGACAGGTGCGAGAATTATCGCACAATCAGCTTAACAGTTCATTCATCGAAGCTGCTTACAAGAATAATATACAGAAGAATGGAAAAGAAAATTGAGAATGCGCTAGGTGACGATCAGTTTGGCTTTAGGAAAAGTAAAGGGACGAGAGAGGCAATTCTGACGTTACGGCTAATAATAGAAGCAAGGCTAAAGAAAAATCAAGACACTTTCATAGGATTTGTCGACCTGGAAAAAGCGTCCGACAATATAAAATAGTGCAAGCTGTTCGAGATTCTGAAAAAAGTAGGGGTAAGCTATAGAGAGAGACGGGTCATATGCAATATGTACAACAACCAAGAGGGAATAATAAGAATGGACGATCAAGAACGAAGTGCTCGTATTAAGTAGGGTGTAAGACAAGGCTGTAGCCTTTCGCCCCTACTCTTCAATCTGTACATCGAGGAAGCAATGATGGAAATAAAAGAAAGGTTCAGGAGTGGAATTAAAATACAAGGTGAAAGGATATCAATGATACGATTCGCCGATGATATTGCTATCCTGAGTGAAAGCGGAGAAGAATTAAATGATCTGCTGAACGGAATGAACAGTCTAATGAGTACACAGTATGGTTTGAGAGTAAATCGGAGAAAGACGAAGGTAATGAGAAGTAGTAGAAATGAGAACAGCGAGAAACTTAACATCAGGATTGATGGTCACGAAGTCAATGAAGTTAAGGAATTCTGCTACCTAGGCAGTAAAATAACCAATGACGGACGGAGCAAGGAGGACATCAAAAGCAGACTAGCTATGGCAAAAAAAGCATTTCTGGCCAAGAGAAGTCTACTAATATCAAATACCGACCTTAATTTGAGGAAGAAATTTCTGAGGATGTACGTCTGGAGTACAGCATTGTATGGTAGTGAAACATGGACTGTGGGAAAACCGGAACAGAAGAGAATTGAAGCATTTGAGATGTGGTGCTATAGAGGAATGTTGAAAATTAGGTGGACTGGTAAGGTAAGGAATGAGGAGGTTCTACGCCGAATCGGAGAGGAAAGGAATATGTGGAAAACACTGATAAGGAGAAGGGACAGGATGATAGGACCTCTGCTAAGACATAAGCGAATGACTTCCATGGTACTAGAGGGAGCTGTAGAGGGCAAAAACTGTAGAGGAAGACAGAGATTGGAATACGTCAAGCAAATAATTGAGGACGTAGGTTGCAAGTGCTACTCTGAGATGAAGAGATTAGCACAGAAAGGAATTCGTGGCGGGCCGCATCAAACCAGTCAGTAGACTGATGACCAAAAAAAAAAAAAACGACACAACAAGTAGCTGGAAGTCCCCTGCAGAAGTACTGAGCGATGCTGCCTCTATAGCCGTCCACAATACTGCGGAAGTGATGTCGGTGCAGAATTTTGTGCACTAACTGACCTCTCGATTATGTTCCATAAATGTTCGACGGGATTCATGTCGGGCGACTGGGTGGCCGAATCTTTCGCTCAAATTGTGCTTAATGTTCTTCAAACCACTAGCTACCGACTACGGCCTGGTGACATGACATCGTTATGCGGGGACATGAAGTCCGTGAATGGCCGGAAATGGTCTCCAATCAACCGAATGATCGGTTCAGTTGGACCACAGGACCGTCCGTTCCAACTCGTACTCGTAAATACAATCCACGTCATTCTGGAGCCACCATCAGCTTGTACAGTGCCTTCTTGACAATTTGGGTGTCTTGGTGTGGTCTGCGCCACACTCGAACCGTACCATCAGCTCTTACCAGCTGAAATCGGGACTCATCTGACCAGTCTACGGTTTTCCAGCTGCCGAGTGTCCGACCGATATGGTTACGAGACCAGGAGAAGCGCTGCAGGTGACGTCGCTATCAGGAAGAGCAGCGCACTGTCCTAACGGTACGTTCGTCGTACGTCCCACGCTGAGTTATGAGGTTATTTCACGCTGTGCTGCTTGTCTGTTAGCACCGACAACATTACGCAAACGCCGCTGCTTTCGGTCATTAAGTGAAGGCCTCCGGACGCTATGTTGTCCGTGGTGAGAGGTAAAGCCTGAAATTTGGCATTCTCGGATCACTCTTGACTCATGGATCTCGGAATATCGAATTCCCTAACGATTTCCGTAATGGAAATTCCGCATACAGAGTCTGCTCCTTCCTGTTGTGCACCCATAATTACGTCGGAAACCTTTTTATTATACCTTCTGTAGGCCATAACACCGCGATCTGCATATGTGCATACCGCTATCCCATGACTTTTGACACCTCAGTGCATGGTAGTACCGTATGGCACAAAATGCAAACTTAAAATACAAGGTTCGTGAAGAAGATGGTTCAGATGGCTCTGAGCACTATGGGACTTAACATCTGAGGTCATCAGTCCCCTAGAACTCAGAACTAATTAAACCTAACTAACCTAAGGACATCACACACATCCATGTCCGAGGCAGGGGGCTGAGGCGTATCGGTTTGGGGGACCCTTGCCGCTCGCGTGGGCGCTACGATGGGTGCCGCCTCCGTGCGCGCGGAGCGGCGGGGGAGGCGGCGACGGCCGGGCGCGCTGCGGCGCTGCAGCGTATCGCTTTGCTGCCTAGTCTAGAGAGACTCCCTAGCTCTCTCCCCAGTTGTACAGCCGACTTTGCTAGCGATGGTTCACTGGCTACATACCCTCTCATTTGCAGAGACGACAGTTTAGCATAGCCTTCAGCTACGTCATTTGCTACGACCTAGCAAGGCGCCATATTCAGTTACTATTCTGAACAGATAATATTGTGAAACATGTACCGTCAAGAGCGACGTTCATGGATTAATGGATTAAAGTTAAGTATCAAACTAATTACGTCCGCTTTCTGAATTCTTATTCCTTGTCATGTTCCAGACCTCACGTCAGTATAGTTCTTCCCTCCTCACGCCAGCCTGCGTGAGCTAAAACGCGTGCAATTCGGCCTCCTCTCGTAACACGGTGTTGGCTCTTCTGCCAACACAACAAATTACCGTCGTGCGGCCATAATCACGTCGGAAACCTTTACACACGAATTACTTGAGTCCGCCAGTCGATTGCCCTTTTATACCTTGTGTACGCGATATGACCGCCATCTATATATGTGCATATTGCTATCCCATGACTTTTGTCACCTGATAGTATACTCATCAGAAGTGCCCCGCAGTAACCATTTCTGCCTGTTGATGCATGACTCATTCGTTACACTTCCCTACTCCCTGATTTTCGGGATTTTGGAGCATTTCGTCGTAATTCTATGTAACAAAAATCTCTATATACAGGGTGATTATTATTAAAGTTAAGCTTTCAAACCGCTGTAGAAATAACACCACTGGCCAGAATGACGTCAAACTGCAACGGAATATTATCGGAGAAGGGGGAAAACATATGACAGAAGAAAAAAAAATAGTGTCAAAATTGATCAATTGATGGCGCTGGATGTGTCAGAATTCGTAAGTGAAAACACCTGTCATGCGCACGAACCAGTGATGTTGGTATAAACACACCGTGTACACGGCTTTTCCGCCTTTCGCGTCAGCGACCATCGCCATGACTGTCTCAATGCAGGATTGCGCTCAGCTTGTAAAGCTGTGTTATAAGAATGATGACTGTGCGTGCGTTGCTCTGCAGAAGTTACGGACAGTGAAGGGTTTGAAAAAAGGCGTTGATCCTTGACTGCCATGGGTCTGGAGAAAATGACTCGGAAATTCGAAAAGACGGGTTCTTTTGGTGTGCAACCTGATAGAGGGAGGAAACGAATTGATTCGATGTTAGTGAAAGCAGTGACCACAGCATTGCGGGAGGAGACGAGTGGTGTGTGCAAACGTGTAGTCCACGGAGAATTGCCCGAACATTGGACATACCCGTGAACGCGGTGGGTAAAATCCTACGAAACATCCTTCTTTGCTATCCATTCAAAATTAGCTACGAGCACGAGTTGCTTCCTGTTGACCTGCGAGCAAGAGATACCTTTGCTTTAGGATTTCTTGCTCGCATGGAAATGGACAATGACTAGCCGTGGAAGATTTTGTGCACAGACGATGCCCACTTCCATCTGACAGAATACGTCAGTACACAGAATTGTCGAATATGGGCAACGGAAAATCCACACGCAAGTCAGCCAGTACCACTTCCTCCTGAAAAGGTCAGTGTGGTGCGGGTTTACGGCATCATCTATCATAGGACCATATTTTTTCGAAGAGACAGGTGCTTCCGGTTCTGTTACCTGTACTGTCACTGGTAATTGTTATGAATGTCTTTAGCGCAACCACGTCATCCAGCTCTCCAACAGCGTGGATATGTGGACAGGGTCATTTTTATGCAAGATGGCGCACCTCCGCGCATTGCGAATCCAGTTAAAAAGCTGCTTAACCGCCATTTCGGAAATGCTAGAATTATCAGCCGAAATTTCCCTACAGCCTGGCCATCCCGATCACCTGACCTTAGTCACTGTGACTTCTGGCTGTGGGGCTATCTGAAAGATTTTGTGTTCAGTGTTCCGTTTGCAAACTTAGCAGCATTGAAAGCACACATTGCACAGCACGCTCTGGACGTGGCCCCAGAAACATTTCGATCAGTTACTCGATTTCACCTTGTTGCGAAAAACGGTAGATAGCATATTGAACATGTTTTGCGCCAGTCACACGGAAATTTTAATTCCATTTGATTTTGATTGATGCTTTTTACTCGGTTTTAGGCGCCAGGACAATTAAAAATCGACGTGAGTGATGCTTTTTATGCGGTTTTCAGCGTCAGGGCAATTCAGAACCCATTTTTCCCATTTCATGTGATATGACCTTGCCGTGGTGGCTGGGCTTACGTAACTAACAGCATCACACCTGTACACCCACGCACACTGAGTAGTACAGTTCGTTTAACAGCAAACGTCAAACTTAGGCATTGTTTTATGGTTCATTTGTCATTTGTAGTCGACCACTGTTAAATTATGATGCTTACAGCGACATGGGTTGCTGCATTTTGTAACTATTTATTTTTCTTCTGCCATACGTTTTTCCCCTTCCCCGACAATATTTCGTTGCAATTTGACGTCATTCAGACCAGAGACGTTATTTCTACAGAGGTTTAAAAGTTTAATTGTAATCACCCTGTATATATCGAAATATCCTGGCTGAGTAACTGACTGCCGGCTACGGTGGCCGAGCGGTTCTAGGCGCGTCAGTCCGGAACCGCGCGACCGCTACGGTCGCAGGTTCGAATCCTGCCTCGGGCATGGATGTGTGTGATGTCCTTAGGTTAGTTAGGCTTAAGTAGTTCTAAGTTCTAGGGGACTGATGACCTCAGATGTTAAGTCCCATAGTGCTCAGAGCCATTTAACTAACTGACTGACTGACTTATCATTGCCCAGCCCATACCGCTAAGGATAGAAAATTGAAATTTGGAGAAGATGTTGATCTTGTACTGTAGACCATTTGAAAAGTGGTTTAATAGTGACCTCCCAAAAAACTTTTCATGCCCAGTTTCACCCCCTTTTGGGTGGAATTCCGAGAAATCCTTTAAGAAAGGAGAACGTCGCTATTAAACCACTTTTCAAGTTAGAATTACGAAGATTGGTATTTGGTTTCTCGGTCAGAAACAAAGAAATTCGTGTTTCAGAATTTTTTTGAAAATAAACCATTATTGAACAGGTACTAAAGCATTTTTTAAGCCACATCTATGAAAATGGGTATTTGACTTATCGGTTGCACATAAAAGAACAGGCTGAAATTGTAGAAAAATTCAACATAATGGGGGTGAAATAGGGACTAAAATGTTGTATGAAAATATCTCATTAGGAAAGCATTTTTAAAGTTAAATCTATGAATCTATTAATTTGGCTCCTTGGTTAGAAATAAAAAATGACTTGTTTCAGTGTTTTTGGAAATTTAGCCCATAAGGGGGTAAAACAGGGCCTGACTGATCCACTACCTCATCATCGCACAGCCCAAAACTGTTAAGGTTGAACTTTTTAAGAGGCCGTTGATATTATACTGTAGGCATCGTATAGTAAGGTATTGTTCGAAATTCCATTCCCAAGGGGGTGAAGTAGGGGCTAAAAGTTTTTCTGAAAAAAAAATATATATATATATATATATATATATATATATATATATATATATATATATATATATATATATATGGGGGGGGGGGTGCTAGACGGGCGGTGTCCTGCAACCGTAGCTGTCGCGCGGTTCCAAACTGAAGCACCTAGAACCTCTCTGCCATACCGGGCGGATAGTTGAACATTATTGAGTATATTTGGGATGCCTTGCAACGTGCTTGTCTGAAGAGATCTCCATCCCCTCGTACTCAGCCCTGCAATATTCATGGTGTCAATTCGCTCCAGCACTTCTTCAGACATTAGCGGAATCCATGCCACGTCGTGTTGCAGCACTTCTGCGTGCTCGTGGAGGCCCTACAAGATATTAGGGAGGTGTACCAGTTTCTTTGGCTCTTCAGTGTGAATATTTTCTGGATCTTTTCCTTTATATGTACAGTGTAATCTTGCTTTCCGCCAGATTTCGAGATTCTAGAGCAATAGAAGCTCTCTTTACGCTATGACTTTGCAAGTATCAAAATACGTGACATAAATGACCGTGTCTAATGATCTCATTGATTTGGAACCTTCACTTTTTTCACCGCCAAGGGATTATAGACCTTAATACGTGACATAAATTTCGACTTGATACGTCTACTCGTTCCTGAGACAAAAGGTTTGCAACAGTCGAACAGGTACACAGACAGACAGATGGACAAGAAGGTGATCCTATGAGCCCAGTATTTACCGACTGACGAATGGAACCCTAGAAATGAAAAACTCATTACATATGGAATGTGAAAGAGAGCGAGCGGGGTGGTGCCGTGGTCAGCACACTGGCCTCGCATTCGGGAGGACGAAGGTTCAATCCCGCGTCCGGCCGTCCTGAGCAAGGTTTTCTGTTAATTGTGTGGACGCTAGCGTGACAGAGAGAGAGTGAGTCATACCATGAGCTGACATGTGTAAAGTGCAGCTGGCCAGTTTATGGTACTGGCAAAACAAGACATACCTTATAATCATTCAGTTATTTAGAGAGGTGGTTATTTTGGTATTTGTGGGTTTTATACATTTGTTCGTTTAATAAATTCCTCATGAAAGCTGTTACGTTGTGATTGGTTCACAATAAAAGACGCGGGATTGCGCGCTTTAATTCTGATATTGGATTGGCGACGATGTTCCTCACCCATTTAGAGGGCAGTGGACTAAAAAGCTGCTTTGTGAAGTGTAGATGAAGTTCGGAGCTCATACATCATCATGTTCGCACGCCTATGTAGGGAGCTCTGAATAAATGTAACTATTTTGCAGAATTATGAGTAAAACTTGACCCTGGAATTTCGGAAAGTGAACGCGAACGTGTGAGAAGAAAACGAGGAATTTCGATTTTTGTTTGTAAACTGTGACTTTTGAGTTAACAAAAATCCGCGTGGCGTGTTGTGCAAGTCGGGACCGAGACCTGAATGTTGAAAGGGATCGAGTTGTGCAATATTTGAATGAGCTCTCTGTCATAGACAATCCGTTTTGTAATCTATAGTTCAAGAATAATCGCATTTATTGTTGTTATAATACCACCAACCGGTCTCAACCCGACTCAGGGGTCATCTTCTGGGCGTTTACACCATTGGTCGACTGCTGGTGGTGTCACTCCTGTCTACATAACGGCAGAAAACTATCGTCAGTTTAGCAATAGTGGTGTCACTCCTGTCTCCATAACGGTGGGAAACTATCAACAGTTTATCAATAGTTTCCTGCCGTTATGTAGACAGGAGTGACACCACTATTGATAAACTGACGATAGTTTCCTGCCGTTATGTAGACAGGAGTGACACCACCAGCAGTCGACCAATGGTGTAAACGCCCAGAAGATGACCCCTGAGTCGGGTGGAAACCGGTTGGCGGTATTATAACAATAATAAATGCGATTAAGACTGTTCTTGAATTATTGATTAATCATACTAGTCGCTGCTTCTCTCCACAACCATATTGTCCAAAAATCGTTTTGTAATCTTCCTGGTAACAAGTTTGGTTAGACACCATAACCTGGCTATTACGAGTGATTGTATGTGAGCGTAGCAGCTCTAGCTTAAGATTAGCACTGGCTGGGCCGAGTTCTTGTATGAAACCAGTGACAATATACTGAAGACTTCACTCACGTACTATGTATCACTTAAAAAAAAGAAGCTCGGCAGTTCTGAAACTAGCAAACATTATAAGGTCGTTTGTGTGGTCATCGTTTCTTGCACTTTCTAGGCACTGAGAGAGCGACTGGCCCGACTACAACTTTTCCAGACGAGATAAAATGTCCGTTTTCTAAAAGGACAAACAGGGCACGCGTGTGGGCCAGAATGCAAGAGCGGAAATTCTGCACAAGGAAGTAGACTACTCTGCCAGATGAACAATAATATCGCCGTTGCAATTAAACCAAAACAACAGTGCGCCTGCAGGCTAAAGTAAATAAAGTTTTTTGATTGTGATGCTCGCTGATCCAATCGACAATGCCCTGGGAATATTTAACAAGCAAGACAATTACTTACCACTGTTAGTAATTGGAGTAGACTAGCATTAGTCATAAAAGGCTCCTACGTAGTACAATGAGGCGACAAAAGTCATGCGATGCCTCATAATATCGTATCGGACCTCCTTCTGCTTGGCGTAGTTCACCAACTAGACGGGGCACGAACTCAACAAGCAGAGGGTGGCGCACGAAATGTGTTACCGATCGTTTCTTTCACAATTTACGACGCTCATTACATATCCCACTGGGATCTCTACAGCAATACCAGCAGAGCTTGGAAAACAAATGAGTTACGAAATGACGTGTAATTCACGATACTGCCGCTAGGAGACTAGTAAGCAGCAATGGCTGACAATGGAAGACTGACGACACAGCAACGATCGGCAATTGTGTTACTTTTTCATGAAACTAAAAGCCATGTTGTGACTCAGAGGCGTTTTCGACGACAGTTTACAACACGATGGGTCCCTTGCAAGAAGACCATCCACAGGTTGTACGATAAATTTGTACAGGAAGGAACAGTACTGGAAGCGAAGCGACCTCGGCCTATGCCTGTTTGTTCGCCGGAGAATACTGAAGCGGTACGAGTTGCTGTACAGAGAAGTCCCGGGAAATCGTGTAGAAAGGCAGCAGTGCAACTGGGAATATCCAGACGCTCCGTTCAACGCATTTTAAAAGTGACCTCCATTTGTACCCATACAAGATGACGTGTGCACAGAAGCTCACTGAAGAACACAAGCAGCAGAGACTACTGTTTGCTCAGTGAGCAGGGGATAGGGAAGAAACTCTCAACAACGTTTGATTTTCAGAAGAGGCACATTTTCATTTAGAGGGTGTGGTTAAAACAGAAAATGTACGCTTTTGGGCCACTGAAAACCGACAAGTGCTTCATGAACGACAACATTATGCTCCGAGGATTACAGCGTGGGCAACAATTTCCAGTCACGGACGTATTGGACCCTTTTTCTTCGAAGAAACTGTGAACAGCGAGCGTTATTTGAGCATGCTTCGCAATAGCTTCATTCCACAGATTCTTGCTTCTGCCTTGCTCTTATTATTAAAGTTAAGCTTTCAAACCGCTGTAGAAATAACACCACTGGCCAGAATGACGTCAAACTGCAACGGAATATTATCGGAGAAGGGGGAAAACATATGACAGAAGAAAAAAAAAATAGTGTGAAAATTGATCAATTGATGGCGCTGGATGTGTCAGAATTCGTAAGTGAAAACTCCTGTCATGCGCACGAACCAGTGATGTTGGTATAAACACACCGTGTACACGGCTTTTCCTCCTTTCGCGTCAGCGACCATCGCCATGACTGTCTCAATGCAGGATTGCGCTCAGCTTGTAAAGCTGTGTTATAAGAATGATGACTGTGCGTGCGTTGCTCTGCAGAAGTTACGGACAGTGAAGGGTTTGAAAAAAGGCGTTGATCCTTGACTGCCATGGGTCTGGAGAAAATGACTCGGAAATTCGAAAAGACGGGTTCTTTTGGTGTGCAACCTGATAAAGGGAGGAAACGAATTGATTCGATGTTAGTGAAAGCAGTGACCACAGCATTGCGGGAGGAGACGAGTGGTGTGTGCAAACGTGTAGTCCACGGAGAATTGCCCGAACATTGGACATACCCGTGAGCACGGTGCGTAAAATCCTACGAAACATCCTTCTTTGCTATAAAAAAAAAAAAATGGTTCAAATGGCTCTGAGCACTATGGGACTCAACTGCTGTGGTCATAAGTCCCCTAGAACTTACAACTACTTAAACCTACCTAATCTAAGGACATCACACACATCCATGCCCGAGGCAGGATTCGAACCTGCGACCGTAGCGGTCGTGCGGTTCCAGACTCTTTGCTATCCATTCAAAATTAGCTACCTGCACGAGTTGCTTCCTGTCGACCTGCGAGCAAGAGATACCTTTGCTTTAGGATTTCTTGCTCGCATGGAAATGGACAATGACTAGCCGTGGAAGATTTTGTGCACAGACGATACCCACTTCCATCTGACAGAATACGTCAGTACACAGAATTGTCGAATATGGGCAACGGAAAATCCACACGCAAATCAACCAGTACCACTTCCTCCTGAAAAGGTCAGTGTGCTGCGGGTTTACGGCATCATCTATCATACGACCATATTTTTTCGAAGAGACAGGTGCTTCCGGTTCTGTTACCCGTACTGCCACTGGTAATTGTTATGAATGTCTTTAGCGCAACCACGTCATCCAGCTCTCCAACAGCGTGGATATGTGGACAGGGTCATTTTTATGCAAGATGGCGCACCTCCACGCATTGCGAATCCAGCTAAAAAGCTGCTTAACCGCCATTTCGGAAATGCTAGAATTATCAGCCGAAATTTCCCTACAGCCGGGCCATCCCGATCACCTGACCTTAGTCAGTGTGGCTTCTGGCTGTGGGCCTATCTGAAAGATTTTGTGTTCAGTGTTCCGTTTGCAAACTTAGCAGCATTGAAAGCACGCATTGCACAGCACGTTCTGGACGTGGCCCCAGAAACATTTCGATCAGTTACTCCATTTCACCTTGTTGCAAAAAACGGTAGATATCATATTGAACATGTTTTGCGCCAGTCACACGGAAATTTTAATTCCATTTGATTTTGATTGATGCTTTTTTACGCGGTTTTTGGCGCCAGGACAATTAAAAACCGACGTGAGTGATGCTTTTTATGCGGTTTTCAGCGTCAGGGCAATTCAGAACCCATTTTTCCCATTTCATGTGATATGACCTTGTCGTGGTGGCTGGGCTTACGTAACTAACAGCATCACACCTGTACACCCACGCACACTGAGTAGTACAGTTCGTTTAACAGCAAACGTCAAACTTAGGCATTGTTTTATGGTTCATTTGTCATTTGTAGTCGACCACTGTTAAATTATGATGCTTACAGCGACATGGGTTGCTGCATTTTGTAACTATTTATTTTTCTTCTGCCATACGTTTTTCCCCTTCCCCGACAATATTTCGTTGCAATTTGACGTCATTCAGACCAGAGACGTTATTTCTACAGAGGTTTGAAAGTTTAATTGTAATCACCCTGTATATAACGAAATATCCTGGCTGAGTAACTGACTGCCGGCTACGGTGGCCGAGCGGTTCTAGGCGCGTCAGTCCGGAACCGCGCGACCGCTACGGTCGCAGGTTCGAATCCTGCCTCGAGCATGGATGTGTGTGATGTCCTTAGGTTAGTTAGGCTTAAGTAGTTCTAAGTTCTAGGGGACTGATGACCTTAGATGTTAAGTCCCATAGTGCTCAGAGCCATTTGACTAACTAACTGACTGACTTATCATTGCCCAGCCCATACCGCTAAGAATAGAAAATTGAAATTTGGAGAAGATGTTGATCTTGTACTGTAGACCATTTGAAAAGTGGTTTAATAGTGACCTCCCAAAAAGCTTTTCATGCCCAGTTTCACCCCCTTTTGGGTGGAATTCCGAAAAATCCTTTAAGAAAGGAGAACGTCGCTATTAAACCACTTTTCAGGTTAGAATTACGAAGATTGGTATTTGGTTTCTCGGTCAGAAACAAAGAAATTCGTGTTTCAGAATTTTTTTGAAAATAAACCATTATTGAACAGGTACTAAAGCATTTTTTAAGCCACATCTATGAAAATGCGTATTTGACTTCTCGGTTGCACATAAAATAACAGGCTGAAATTGTAGAAAAATTCAACATAATGGGGGTGATATAGGGACTAAAATGTTGTATGAAAATATCTCATTAGGAAAGCATTTTTAAAGTTAAATCTATGAATCTATTAATTTGGCTCCTTGGTTAGAAATAAAAAATGACTTGTTTCAGTGTTTTTGGAAATTTAGCCCATAAGGGGGTAAAACAGGGCCTGACTGATCCACTACCTCATCATCGCACAGCCCAAAACTGTTAAGGTTGAACTTTTTAAGAGGCTGTTGATATTATACTGTAGGCATCGTATAGTAAGGTATTGTTCGAAATTCCATTCCTAAGGGGGTGAAGTAGGGGCTAAAAGTTTTTCTGAAAATACATCGTTATTAAGGAAATTGTGAAGTTAGAAATACGATAGTTGTGTTAGGTTCCCTTGCCAGAATTTTTTTTTAGAAAAAACAAGCTTCATCATTTCTGGAAATTCTACCACTAAAGAAGTACTATAGAGGGTGAAAGTTTGTCTTGAAAATAAGTTATTAAAATACTACTATAGCGTTTTTAAAGCTACATCTATGAAAAGTGGTATTGGACTTCTCGGCTGGAAGTAAAAACATGTTTCAGTCTATTAAGAAATTCGGCCCTTAAGGGGTGAAGTACAGGATGAAAATTTTTATGAAAATATTTCTTTATATTAAAATACTTAAAAAGCTAAAGCTATGAAAATTTGTACCTGATTTCTAAAGTTAATATGTGTTAGGAAATGCAAGTTTCTATGGAAATATCACCAGAAGAACTCAACAGGCAGGGTTACCAAAGAGCTGCGATCCCAGTTAAGAGAATCGTTTCTGGTCAGAAGTACATTCGGAAATAACCATGCTTCTATGCCTTAATCGGCATGAAAAGTTTAGAAGATATTGCAGTTTGTGAACAACGTAAAAACTCGATTAAAAAGCACAAAAAGACATCTGTGCAAACCATACAGTGTAGAAGGCGCTGAGCTAGTGCAAAATAAATCTGACGTACCTGAGGACCCTTGGTGACTATTTCTCCAGGCTGGTTCGGTCCCAGAACGCGCGAGGTTTCCACGTCGACGACTCTGACGCTGGTGTTTGGTAAGGGCTTACCCACAGCCGTCTGCTTCTTGGTCGTCCTCTCAGAGTTGAGCACACACGGGGACGCTTCTGTCAGGCCGTAAGCTGCCTCCAGCACACACAAAACACACGTTACAAACACACAAGCCTGGTATTCGGTTGGGAGAGCAATATCCAAGCAAGACAAAAAAAAGGTAACCTAGGAGAAAGGAAGAACAATGCGAAATGGAGGAAGCCCTGTGGAGCATCTATGATTGGTCCACGCACTGGCAGCTGCAAGCGAAAAAAAATAAATGCAACCCACTCCACGTAAACAGGCGAAGAGTTATTTTTTATATTAGCGAGTGAAGAAAACCCATGAAGTCACGATCGCACATGAAATCTTTTTTATTTGGATGCATTACTAGTCTCGGCCGACAGTCGAGCCATCTTCAGATCATAAAACCTCGATTAGTTTGGTGTCATTACTGCTTATCACATTGTTGAAATCTTTCTTAACTGTAAGACGTTACGGCAAAGTATATATGATCATCTGTGTTACGACATGACGTAAATACTGATTGTGTCAGTTATGAAGTTTTAACGGCATAGCATCTTTGGTAAGACGATGTCTTTTACATGTAAACATTTTAATGAATAGTTCCACATACAAATATTGTTCTTTTTTTTTTCACTGCCATTTCTCGGCATTAATGTACACTTCCAGTTTTACGACCATCGTTCAGTGACACTGGTCAAGATGATGAAAAGCTGTATGGATGTTGTCATTTCAAGGACGATTTTGGTGATGTGTGAAGCCGTAATGGCACCAACACTAATGAAGAATATTTTATGATCTGAAGATAACTAGACTGGTAGCCGAAACTAGTAATCCAGTCGAATAAAGAAGATATCATGTGCGATCTTGATTTCGTGGGTTTTCAGTCTCTCACGTAAGTAAAAAATTTAAAACTAATCGCAGATCCCTGTTTGACAATGTTAACATACTTGGGTTTGTTACTGTTCGATTACGCTACTGGTGAAAATTCACCAAAAACAGTAACTGTCGCAAAGTACCCAGGAGGCATCCTGGAGCGGAATGACGACATAAGACAAACTGCAGGAAAAGCAGATGACAAACTGACATTCACTGGAAGAATCTTAAGGAAATGCGGTGTGTCCGAGGAGGAATGGTTTCTTCCTTCAGACATTTGTATTCAAGATAGTGAAACAAAATTTATTTTATAGGTTGACTCTTACACATAAGATTGCAGCAACCACCCACTTTTTACAATGCTATTTATCTATTTAAACAGCGCCATTACCGGTTTCGAACCTATAGGTTCATCTCCAGATGGCTAGTTCACGTTTTACATTGGATTTCATGTTTTGATTCTCCATTTACGTAAAATGTAAAGTAAAACGTGAACTAGTTGTCTGAAGATGAAGCTATCGGTTCGAAACCGGCAACGGCACTGTTTAAATAAATAAGCAGCATTGTAAAAAGTGTCTGGTTACTGTAATCTTCTGTGTAAGAGTCAACCTATATTTTGTACACAGCCACAGGCTCAAAATGTCAGTTTTGACAAAATAGCATAAAATTTATTTTACAACATTTTTCTATATCTTAGCTGTTTTTCTACATAGTCAGTGAGCAAATATAAACATTTGTTGTAGCCTACTAGAAGCTTCCCTGCGCCTTCTGCAAACTTAGTTGCCGCCAAGTTTCTGAAACAGTCACTAATTTTCTACTTAATCTCGGTGGCATCTCCACAGTGCTTTCCGACCAAACAAAAATCATTAGATTTGGAAAGAAGGTTGCTAACCACTCGGGGTCACTTCGAGACAATAAGACGGATGAAAACACAATGGTATTACAGACACTGGCTGCGAGCAGGCATTGATTGAAATCAATGGGGAAAGTTGAAATTTTACCACAGACCAGGATTAGAACCCGTGTCTCCTGCTTATTGGACAGATGCTCTGACCACTGAGTCATCCCGACACAGCGGTCATTACAGCTGCACGCGTTCCATCAGATGGAAATTTTCAACTTCTAATGTGGTGCCCCTTGCCCATTATCCTCGTTACTCACGGCATTTCACCGATTCCTGTAAGTTTGAGTCTGCTGTGCATCTGCACTGAAGAGATTATATGCCGTTTCGCGTTAATCATACTCGTATATACAGGGTGTCTCATTTATCTTGCTCACCCAAAAGAACTTTTTTGTTGCGTTAAATAAAAAATGGTTTCAACCAGTTCGTGGTGAGGGTAGAGAGATTGCAGGGCACTCTCACTTCTGATTCGGCGTAGGGAATACGATCTACAGCGATTTGACTTCATACATTGTGATGAAATGGTGGGCAGCAGTTTATGGTCTTGTTTGTGTGCTCTAGGGAAAGAAATACGGTAAGCTTTACCTGCATTCAAAGGAACAGGGTGTCGACTTAAACGACTGCAGTAAAAGCACGCTGTTGGTGGGTCGACAAAGTGCGTTTTTTCTGGAGAACGGTGAGGAGACATTTCCAGACAGCATGTGCCGCAGTCGCATTGTGCAGAAACACATTAATCTTTGGCGCCAGACGTCCAGGTATACGGCCTATCGCCGAAAAGTCGCTGACAGCGCATTGTAGGCCTTTTTAGCGAGCAAGCCACCAAAAGAAATGTAAATGTTCTGCAAATGTCCATGGGACAGGGAAGCTGGGGCCCAGATGTCCAGACTCTGTTTCAAAACATGTTTTGTCGATGCGAGTTTATGACCATTCTTTGCAAACTGAAATGGACACAACAGGGGAGATAACAAGCTGTTTATGTAGGGCTGTGCTTCCACCCTGTATTGAGTTAGCAAAAGACACGACAAACATGTGGGAAAGAGGCCGCAAAGCTGAATTTGTTTATTATTTCCCATGTATGGCCGCACTGGGTAGCTGTGCGGTCTGAGGCTCCTTGTCACGGCGCGCGCAGCTTCCCTCGTCGGAGGTTCGAGTCCTACCTCAGGCATGGGTGTGTGTGTTGTCCTTAGCGTGAGTTTAAGTTAAGTAGTGCGTAAGCTTAGGGACTGATGACCTCACCAGTTTGGCCCCATAAGACCTTACCACAAATTTCCAAATTTCCGACTCATGTAAACACAGGTACTCCTCTCTGGAGTATGCACCTCATTTCTTGTTGCTTTAGCGTACAGTGCACTGTATACCAGTGTAGTGGTGCATCAGAGTGATGTAGTAACTGCATGGCGATAGTACACAGTGTGCATTCAATTTTTGCTCTTTGAAGGTGTATGATGTAGTACACACATGACCATAACTTTGGAATGCTGCTAATCTACGGAGAGAGTACGGGGACAGAAAATAATGTATTAACTTGCATGTTTATGTTCAGTTCTGTTAGAGAACATGGTGATTATTGTGTTATTATTTCTATCTTGTACTCTACTGCATGTACCTGTACTGTAATTTGCTATAGGCGGGCGAAATTCTGTTCTGGCACAACTACTGTACAGCAGACGATTCCCTGACGAGCCATAAACTTCTCGCTGGATGTCTGATCGTTCCTTTCCGGCCTACATGAAATTGAAAGTTTAAGTGCAGGACCTCGAAATCGTAGCAGAAAACGAACAAACGAAACTGCTCAAGAAGGTGCGCTCGCTGCCGTAGCCGTGAATCGCGACAAACTCAGTATGAAGTAGGTGTCTCGAAAACAAGTGCACGTCGCATTTTGCACCGTCACAAATTCCATCCTTACCATGCTCATTTAAACCAAGAACATCATGGGAATGACTTCAACAACAACTTTCAATTTTGCCAGTTGGTTCGGCGACAACTTCTGACTAATCCGAATTTCTTCTCAGATGTTCTTTTTACCGAGGGATCATTCTCCCACGAAGGAATTGTCAATATGAGAAATACGCATTACTGGTCCATCAACAATTCACCATGGCTCTGACAGATAGAGCATCAGCGTTCGTTGAACGTTAATGTCTGGTACGGAATTATTATAGATACCATTCTCGGACCTTTCTTTGTAAATAGCAACCAAAATAGCAGACAGTATGCCCGATTTTTATGACACACACTTCCTGTTCTTTTGGACACCGTACCTCTAATCACATGGTATCAGCACGATAGGTGCCCTTGCACATAACGCCTTACGACCACGACGAATTCCGCACCATAAATACCCTGGTAGGGCTATTGGACGTGGTGGGCCAGTTAGTTGGCCTGCCCAATCTCCGGACCTGGATTTTTTCCTGTGGGGAGCAGTCAAGAATGCTGTCTACCAAAATGTTCCAACAACAGTAAAGATCATGCAGCAACTTATTATTGATGTTTGTACAGCCATCACAGAGGCAGTAGCAGCACGATTTGGGGTTTCATCCACAATGTGACCCTTTCTATGAATGCTAATGGTCGCTGATGTAAACGCTCTATTTTCATTTAGTGATAGTATCACAGTAAAGGTTACTACAAAGGGCCATGTTACTGCTGCATTGTCATAAACAGTGTAATACGATACTGTAAAATAACAATATCCAGTTACTATATAATACAGTACTGTTGCATTCACTGTTTGCTGGTAACCCGCTAAATGTTCAAAGGTTAAATCATTTAGTGAGTGAAATGCACTGAAGTGATATTTAAGTTAGGCAAGTTATGTATTATCTATCATTTTCACAACTACTAGTTTTGTGGATAAAATGGTACAGTGTGATACATTTCTGAATAGCTCTTGGAGAGGGTAAGTGTATTCTTGATTAAAATGTACATCCTTCCATTTAAAAAATTTAACCTCTAACCCATATCTCCTACATCTGTGGGGATACATAAAAGGTATACGTTAGCAAGAACTACCCAATGGTGTTAAGAAACAATTTAATGCATCAGACAAAAGGTATTTTGGGTGAGCAGGATAAATGGGACGCTCTGTATATGTCACGTCTGTTCTTTTAGACCTGCCAAGAAGAACAGACAACATTTTTTATCCAGGAGCCAACATGAATTAAGACACAAAGAAATTACAGACATTGGTTGCAAGTAGGCATTGACTGAGTGGGGAAAACCGAAATTTTGTGTCGGACCCGGATTCGAACCTGGGTCTCCTACTTAGTAGGAAAATGCTCTGGCCACTAAGCCACCAAGACACAGTTGTCATTTTAACTGCACCGACTACCCTAGCACGCTTCCTGTCAGACCACAAACTCTGGGCTTATCCACACACCACTAATGTAGTACTGTTTGCCTATTATGCTCATTACTCGCGGCAATGCCCATAAGAGTACGAGCCTGGCTTGCATCTGCACTGAAAAGATCATTAGCCGTCTCACCTTAACCGTGGAAGCGTGTGAAAGGACAGACACCACACACAATGAGACGGATGTTTAAAAACTTCCCATTTAGACTGCTAACGCGGAAGCAGAATGCGTGAGAACATTGTCGTGAAGAAGCGCAGTGCCGCTGGACAACAATGCACGCTGGTTGTTCTGAATGGCGCAATGCAGTCAGTGAAGGGTAGACAGTAGGGCCCCACATTTATAATCTCCTCTCTGAGTGTAAAGTCGATGAGTGGGGCACCCTTATGATGCCAAAACATTATGCTTGTAGCTCTTTGGTGCTCAGATTCTTTTTCTTTTTTCCTTTTGGGGATCATGAATGATTCACCCAACAGAGTGCAGATTTGTTTGTGGACTGTTATACAAAACCCAGGTCTTGTCGCCAGAAACAGGGTAGTTCAAAAATTCCTCGCCATCCTTGTCACACCAGGTGAGAAAAGTCAATGCAACTGCTAAGAATTCTTCCAGGTTGTATGGCCGTGGTCCATGGAACTCTTCAATCCCTGACGTTTCGTCCAAGGCTTCGTTGGACATCTTCGGAGGTGCTCCTGGTTGTGAAAGACTCAGCACAACCAGGCGCACCTCCGAAGATGTCCAACGTAGCCTTGGACGAAACGTCAGGGATTGAAGACCTCCATGGATAACAGTCAATGCAACTACCATTCGTTGTTTTTTGCGTCCATCTGTCAAAAGTCGACGAATGTACCAGGCACACACTTTTGTGCAGCCCAATTCACCGCTTACAATTTGATCATGAACTTACTTTAGCAGGCGTTACCACTTGTCAGCAGTTGCCTGTTCTCAGACTTCCAGACCTGTCACTCTTCTTCAGATAGCCCTCTACGTTCCATGGCTTTGGCTGTAGGCCGCATCCTCCACCCACGTCGCTCTCGACTTCCCCCCTGCTCTTTCTCCAAGATGGAGACCAGTTGAGTGAACACTCTGGCCAATGTGGTTTCTCCACCAATTGGTCATGTCCATGCCATCTCAATGCTATAGTGTTAATCCTGTTTGTGACTGGTTCCATCGCATGCATCTCCATTCTGGCATATTCATCCCTCAGTCGATCCAAGCTGGCCGTTCTCATGCTCCACCACAACCCATCTACTTCGACAGCCACAATTTTCCCCCTTTGTTTCTCGTTCAGTGTCCAGCACCCTGAGACATACGTCATAATGGTTTCAACGACAGCACGAAGCAACTACTTTCTTTATTCGCGTGGACATGTGCCGACTCCAAAAGATTCAGTACCATTTAACGATCCAACAGGTGCACTCACTTGACTTGGTCTGTGGGACGCGTCAACTTGGCAGTAGTCTGTCTCACCGATTAGTGAACCAAGATAACTGAACACTTGCACATTCCTTACCCAACGACACTCAAAATCCAAATACTTGCCCACTTTTAGCAACAAGATATTCCACTTCATCCTTTCTCATTTGGTACATGACATCATCCTTATCCAGAGACATCAGAACTGAATGTGAAATGAAATTTCAGGAAAGCACAAACTCAGTTCACCAATAATGGTCTTGTCCGTTGAATTTGAGTTTGTCTGTCACAGCTGTAGGTACGCCTGATCATTTGTCATCATCAGTAGTCGTTCATGCGCCATTAAGCATGATGTACCGTTCTAGGACTGAAGCTTCATTCATCACATTGACATAAATTTCGGTTATTTGCTTTTTTTTTTCATTTAGGAACCGCATTACACGGCAAACCTGGATGGCTAAGTTTTTTAATTTTGTCACACATTTTAAAACCTCACAAATAGACAGTAAAGAACCATTCCTGCTTGCTGTTAACATCATTTGTTCATAAATGAAAGAATATTGTACAATAGAGAATTACTAAATGAGGCCATGTAGCTGTTAGGATGCTGACCTCTCATTCTGGAGGACGGAACTGCTCTGTCCAACCATCCCGATGTGGGTTTTCTGTGGTTCTCCTGGATCGCTAAGCCAAATGCCGGTGATTCCCTAACGTAGGCCATGGATGAACACTTACCTTGTCCCCGCAGACCAGCAGTCCCATCCTTGTAAAGCACGTTATGTATGGTGCGTGTTGTATTGGGAGATTCAGAAGCTCCTCCCACTGGGTTTTATGCAACCAGCAACGTCTTCAAATACCACACACCTGATTATCATGTTCCCTCGTTTGCTATATGGAAACTATTAGTCTTACAGAGGAAACTGAACACGACTTTTCTGTACGAAATTTAATTGAAATGGGACGCGTTTTTGAGAGGTTGTAATCTTCGAATGATTCAATGTACAATAGTGACCTTCAAACGCCTTATTCTTGAATAACTCGAAAGCGGTGGCCTCCAGCGAAAACGTATCCCGGTCCAAAATTTAACTACATTAAATTTCCTACATGAAAGTCCTGTCCATGTTTTTTTCTTTAGGACTAATAGTTCGTGTGTAGCGAGCGAGAGAATAGGAAAATCTTGTGAGTAGTATTTGAAAGTGCTCCAGGCTGCATGAAACCCAGCGGTAGGGACATCTGAATACCCCGTATTACGGCCAACTGATTGGCACTATATTTCCTTTACAATTCATCTATCATTGTGAGATGTTCCTTGGACGTGTAAAGATAAGTAAGGAAATCATATTGGCGCCAACGATTACTAGGGTCTGTGAATCCTGCAGGACACGAAATTACCTTTCATTCGGTAGCCGTTTGACATCTTCTTCAGTGCAACTGCAGTCACACTTCCCGCATGATTTAAGGTACAGGAACATCGATAACGAGTGAGAGCAGTTTATTGAACGATATTGGCCACAGTATGCATTTATGCACACAGATGGAATTAAAAAAGAGGGAATGCATCATGCCTTCTTCAGCCCCTCTAATTCCACTTATCAAATGACAACATTTTCACCTGAAACTTCTATAGTTGTTACAAATTATCAAGAAAATAAATGTAAGCTGTAGCGAAATATGGATAACACAGTATAAGATAAAAAAATAAAAATAAAAAAAGACTAATCACGAAGGAATCGGTAGATGTGACGTACATTTAGAGACAAAGCAATGACTACAATTTCAGAGAAATTTGCTAACTTACTCTAGATTAAGAGCTTCACAAACTGAACTTGTTAGTAACGTGTTAGTCCACCTCTGGCCCTTACCAAACAGTTATTCGGCTTGGCACTGATTGAGAGAGTTGTTGGATGTCTTCCTGAGAGATATCGTGCCAAATTCTGTCCAAATGGAGCGTTAAATCGTCAAAATCCGAAGCTGATTGGAAGGCCCTGCCCATAATGCTCCAAACGTTCTGAACGGGGGAGATATCCAACGACCTTGCTTCCAGAGTGAGATTTTCACACTGCAGCGAAGTGTGCACTGATATGAAACTTTCTGGCAGATTAAAACTGTATGCCGGACCGAGACTCGACCTCGAGACCTTTGCCTTTTGCGGACAAGTGCTCTACCATCGGAGCTACCCAAGCACGATTCACAATCCGTCCTCACAGCTTCAATTCTGCCAGTATCTCGTCCCCGCAGTATCCTTTCTTCCGGGAGTGGTGCTTCTGCAATGTTCGCAAAGGAGCTTCTGTGAAATCTGGAAGGTAGGAGACGAGGCACTGGCAGAATTGAAGCTGTGAGGACGGATCGTGAGCCGTGATTGGGTAGCTCAGACGGCAGAGCACTTGTCCGCAAAAGGCAAAAATTCGGAGTTCGAGTCTCGGTTCTGAGCACATTTTTAGTCTTCCAGGAAGTTTCAACGACCTTGATGGCCAAGGTAGGGTTTGGCAAGCACGAAGATAAGTAATGGAAACTCTCCCCGCGCGTGCATGGGCATTATCTTGCTGAAATGTAAGCCCAGGATGCCCTGCCATGAAGGGCAACTAAACGGAGTGATGAATATCGTCGACGTACCGCTGTGCTGTAAAGGTGCTACTCATAACAACCAAAAGGATCCTGATACAGAATGAAATAACACCCCAGATAACTGTTTGTTGTCGGATCACATGGCCTACGACTGTCATGTTGCCGGCCGCGGTGGCCGAGCGGTTCTAGGCGCTCCAGTCCGGAGCCGTGCGACTGCTACGGTTGCAGGTTCGAATCCTGCCTCGGGCATGATTGTGTGTGATGTCCTTAGGTTAGTTGGGTTTAAGTAGTTCTAAGTCTAGGGGACTGAGGACCTCAGATGTTAAGCCCCATAGTGCTCAGAACCATTTTTGACTGTCATGTTGGTGTCCCACCACTGCCCAGTGCGTCTCCAGACACATCTTCGCTGGTCATCAAGGCTCAGTTAGAAGCGGGACTCATCGCTAAATGCAGTCCTACTCCAGTCAATGAGATTTCAAGTCCTAATGAATGTGCCTGACACCACTGCTTGTTGGTGTACAGAGGCCAATCGTAGTCGGCTCAATGGGCATATTAATGGTCCTTGTCGTCACTGAAGCACCAGCTGCACGTGCATCGATGATAAAGATGAATCCTGGGAGCTGGGCGTCTGTCAGAGGACTGCTCGGTCCTCATGTTCTATCACCTCTGTAGGTCGACCGCTTCCTTCTTCGCACTATGTTCGGCCCTCTTTCACGCATTTCTGCCAACATCGTCGAATAGTGGCATCACTCTTATTGAAATGTCGAACGATTCACCGATTACTCTAATCGGTTTCTTTGAGACCAACAACACATGCTATCGCTATTGCGTGTATTATTTTGCGCCTGTCCGCGAAGCATACTTACTGTCGAACTGAGACACGAAATTCGCAAAGACTTTGTGGCCTGGGGTTGACATGTCCCCTGTCTACTATCCCTGTCAGCTGTTCGGTGCAACTGCACTACAACGTCACACAGTCTCCATCGGCCACCAAAGATTACAAATTTGTTTTTTCCATTTATATGCGTATGAATATCAATTTGTGACCAATTTGCATATCTCTTTCATGACACTTTTTTTTTTTTTTTTAAAGATACATCATGCACTAGAACCAACAGGAGTAACACGAACAGAAGACCAAGAACGAAATGCTGGCATTCAAAAGCGTGTAACAGATCCAATAAATCCAGTCTTTTAAGTCCTACTGCTCAATCTATACATCGAAGAAGCACTGATGGTAGTAAAAGTTAGGTTCAGGAGAGGGATTATCATTCAGGGTGAAACGATATCATCGATAAGATCTGCTGATAACATTGCCAACCCCAGTGTAAGCGAGGGAGAACTGCAGGGCAAGTTGAATGGGATGAAAAATCTAGTGAATACAGAATATAGGTTGAGAGTAAGCCAATGAAAGAGTAATATAATGAGGAGACAACGGTAACATCAAAACTGGAGAGCACAAAGCAGGTGAAGTGAAGGAACTCTGCGATCTTGGAAGCAAAGTAACTCATGACGGACAAAGGAAGGCGTAAGTAACAGGTAGAGTAACACTGGGAATAGAGCACTGCTGGCTAAAATACGTCTACTAGTTTGAAAAATGGTCTTAATCCGAGGAAAAATGGACTTTTGGAGTACGGTATTATATGGTAGTAATGCAGGGGACTGTAAAAAAAACCATGACATAAGAGAATAGAAGATTTGGGATGTGGTGTTATGATGTTAAATTACGTGGTCTGATAGGAAATAAGGAGGGTCTCCACAGAATCTGGGAAGAGAGGAACATATGGAAAACAATGACGAGAAGAAGGACTCGTAGTAAGACATCAGGTTCAAAATGGTTCAAATGGCTCTGAGTACTATGGGACTTAACTGCTAAGGTCATCAGTCCCCTAGAACTTAGAACTACTTAAACCTAACTAACCTAAGGACATCACACACATCCATGCCCGAGGCAGGATTCGAACCTGCGACCGTAGCGGTCGCGAGGTTCCAGACTGTAGCGCCTTTAACCGCTTGGTCACCACGGCCAGCAAGACATCAGGGAACAACCTTCATGGTACTAAAGGGAGTTACAGAGAGTAAAAAAGCTGTAGAGGAAGACATAGGACGTAGGTTTCCAAATGTTACTCTAAGATGAAGAGGTTCGTGCAGGAGAGTAATTAGTGGCAGGGCGCATCAAACCAGTCACAAACTGGTGACTCAAGAAAGAAAACGTTAAGTGGTGGAGCGACTTGGTCTCTGCTCACCCTGGATGAAGCTCGTGGCAGGCGACGCCCTCTCCAGGAAGCGGTCGATGTCCATCTGGCCTGCTGGAGCCGCTCCAGACACCACGAAGCGCACCGACTCAAGATGGCGGCGCTGCACCATGGGGTGTCCCCCCAAGAACAGAACCATGGGCGGCACCAGGAACAGCAGTTGAGGCTGCAACCACAACACGGCGGCCGTCCTTCACTTGCAAATCAGGCATTTCTCAATGTTCCCGTTTCATCACTCCTTAGGTCCCAAGCCACTGTACGACCAGAAGAACAGAGTTTAGTGTCCAGTCGACAGTGCGATCATTAGAGGCGGAGCACGAGGTCGGGGATACGAAACGATGGGAAGGGGATCGTCTGTGCCAGTTTTCAAGGGAACCCTCCTCGCAATTGCCTGAAGCAGTTTACAGAGATCACGGAAAACATAAATGTTGCTTTCTGGATGGAAATTTGAACCGATGTCCTCCAGAATGCGAGTCCAGTTGTAACGGTATCACCGACCACCTTAAAAGGCAATCGATGCTAACGTTATACCTCTGTAAGGAATTTTTGAGAAAATTGACCATCAGATAACCTAATGGGAACAGAACAATCAAACTGGGATTCGTTTCCGAAACCAGTAGAGTATAAACAGCTGGTTTACGAACAGTCGTTCTCCCAGCACAAAAGCAAGTTGTAACATTACATATTAAAACAGGTCGCCAGCCTAATTAGGCATTCTTGTGTCAAGCAAAATGACAAAGCAGAAGGCAGTGCCAAGGCTAACCTAACCTTCCTTGACACAGACGCTGAACTCTTTCCTTACTACAACACAGTAACCTAACCTTGCAGATAAAATTGCTACAAACAAACAAATGGCCAATGACATAGTAAACAATAACATATGCCTCTCAACAACACGTACCTAAAATGGACTGGGTGTAACAGTTTATAGAACCAGTTACCGACACACATGAAATTAGTAGCAATACTGATCAGGGAAAAACTTGAAATGATTTTTAATTTAAATCAGGGGGTCAGCTAATGATCATAATCTATAACTTCATTGTTTGGCACAGAGTCTGTATGCCTGTGCATTAACCAACTTTAACACAGTATACAGTTCTTTCTTAAACTCAGTTTGAAGCAATTAAACAAAATGCAAATCTAGCTACACTGGCTCTGAAGAAGCCTTTGCATTGCTTCATTAACTAGCCTAGTACATGAGGACGCTTCACCTTTCATGTTTTGAAGAACCATGCTCATTAATAGAATTACACCAGTATGTATGAGAAATGGTAAGTATTCTTATCATCAATTACTAATTGAGTAAAACACAACAAACTGTAACGCTTTAAATAACAAATGTGATTTCATAAGCAATCTTTTGACCTACAGTCGGACGCTGTGACCAAGCGGTTCTAGGCGCTTCAGTCTGAAACCGCACTGCTACTACGGTCGCAGGTTCGAATCCTGCTCCGGGAATGGATGTGTGTGATGTCCTTAGGTTAGTTAGGTTTAAGTAGTTCTAAGTCTTGGGGACTGATGACCTCAGATGTTAAGTCCCATAGTACTTAGAGCGATTTCAACGATTTTTGACCTACTCAGAAACATAATTGGCTGTGCAAATGACAACACAACATTAAATTCAAGTTCAGCCACTTTCTCATAATCAATTATGACACTCGAAATTAAATTCACTAGGATAGGAATCCTGTCCAGGATTGTGATTTGGGATAATGACGGGTTAAGATAGATTATTATTAAAATCAACCAAATTTCACAAATACCTGGTCCATTTACAGAGTGTCAAATACAAACAGTTTAGGTAGCTGCAGGGCGTCCCTACATCTCTTACTTTCAACCCTATGTTCCCTAACTATGGACAGAGTAATTTACAGTACATTATATAGCTTATCATTTCAGTAGTTATTTAAATTCACAAGCATAATTTAAACAAAATTTCACATAACTGAAACATGTATAGATAGTCAATGACTTTCCATTTGAGATACAACATTATACATACGCAGTACTACAAATTGACATAGAAACATCGATGCAGGTACAAAATAGGTGTTACACAGTGTGCTGACTACTGAGTCACCTCGATCGGTGTTTGTTATCCTTAATAGACGGGAGTTCGATTCTCTAACGAATTAGGGAGTGAAAGGGTGGGGTAAGGTTACTGGTAAGTAAGTTGTTTATTTCTAGTAAATAGCCTCACCCCCCCCCTTTTTTAACCTAGAATCGTTAAAGAATTGAACTCCCATATATAAAAAAAGACAGCTTCAAACGTCTGATTACTTAATGCGTTAAATATTTAACGTTAACTATATAAAACCTTTATGGTTGAAGTCACAAAATCCTAGTTACACTGGTGTTATTAGTTCCGTATTATTTACCAACAGCCTAATGAACAAGTTTAGAAAAGGTCTGAAACCACCGGGTGATTCAAAAAGAAGCAACAGATTTCAATTATTTATTACAGACAAACTGCAAAAGACAGAAACTCATTGCACATGTCACTGGATAGAGGAAGTTTCAATATTTTTGAAACAGCTCCGCTGTTGTTTATTTATAGCACTATGGCGACTTCACTACGAGGGAAATCATTGTGTGTGTTGGAGTTTGCGCGTCGTCAATCTATTGTTTACGTGCATTCTGCCGTCGATTCAGCAAGAAGCCGCTTCTGCAAAAGTAGATTTATGACTGTCACACAAAATTCTTCGAAGTTGGTTGCATACGCAAAGGGCAGAGAACTTGGCCACGCACGTCTGACGAAAATGTCGAGTGTCCAAGATGCCTTCACGCAGAGCGCTCGAAGTCCACAAGACGGCAGGTCAGGGACTTCAGTTTCCTCAGACAAAGGCGTGGCGTGTTCTGAAACGACGCGTGCGTGTGAAGCCTTACAAGTTGCAGTTACTGCAGCAACTGCGTCCCGGCGACCGTAACAAAAGGTACGAATTTCGCATTTCAGTTCAAAAGGTTCAAATGGCTCTGAGCACTATGGGACTTCACATCTTAGGTCATCAGTCCCCTAGAACTTAGAACCACTTAAAACTAACTAACCTAAGGACATCACACACATCCATGCCCGAGGCAGGATTCGAACCTGCGACCGTAGCAGTCTCGCGGTTCCGGACTGAAGCGCCTAGAACCGCACGGCCACAGCGGCCGGCTCGCATTTCAGTTCTCCAGGATACGGCAGATGACACTTTATCCGAACGACTCATCTTTTCGGACTAATCGAAGTTTTATCTATCGGGTAAAGTAAACAGCCGTAGTGTAAGAATTTAGAAGTCACAAAATCCTGGTATGGCCGCCGAACGTGTAAGAGACTCATCGAGCCGCGCGGAGTGGTCGCGCGGTTTAAGGCGCCACGTCAGAGACTGCGCGGCCCCTCCCGCCGGAGGTTCGAGTCATTCCTCGGGCATGGATGTGTGTTGTGTTCTTAGCATAAGCTAGTTTCAGTTAGTTTAAGTAGTTTGTTCGTGGAGGGACCGAGGACCTCAGCAGTTTAGTCCCTTAGGAATTCACACACAAAAAGACTCACCGCAACTGAAGAATTTTGTCCTGCTGGAATTGCCGAAGTCCGTCGGAATGCACAATGGACATTAATGGGTGCAGGTGATCAGACAGGTTGCTTACATGCGTGTCACCTGTCAGAGTCGTATCTAGATGTATTAGCGGTTCCATGTCACTCCAACTCAGCACGCTACACACTATTAGAGCCTCCATCAGCTTAAACGCTCCCCTGCTGACTTGCAGTGTCCATGGATTCATGAGTTTGTCTCTATACGCGTACAAGTCCACCTGCTGGATACAATTTGAAACGAGACTCGTCCGACTAGGCAACATATATCCAGTCATCAACAGTCCAATGTCGGTGTTGACAGGTCCAGGCGAGGAGTAAAACTTTGTGTCGAGCAGTCATCAAGGTTACACGAGTTGACTTTCGGCTCCGAAAGCCCATATCGATGATGATTCTTTGAACGGTTCGCACGCTGTCACTTGTTGATGGCCCAGCATTGAAATCTGCAGAAATTTGTGGAAAGGTTGCACTTCTGTCACATTGAACGATTCTCTTCAGTTGCCGTTGGTCGTGTTCGTGCAGGATCTTTTTCCGGAAGCAGCGATGTCGGAGACCTGATGTTTACCGGATTCCTGATATTGACGGTACACTTGTGAAAGGGTCGTGCAGGAAAATCCCTACTTCATGGCTACCTCGGAGGTGCTGTGTCCCATCGCTCGTGCGCCTACTGTAATAGCAAGTTCAAACTCATTTAAATCTTAATATTCTGCCACTGTACCATCAGTAACCGGTGTAACAACTGTGCCAGACACTTGTTATCTTATATAGGCGTTGCCGACCGCATTTCTGTATTTGAATACGCATGCATATACCAGTTTCTTTGGCGATTCAATGTATATACCAAATAATTTGACATTCGCATTTGGATTTCGTTACGAATAGATTTTACCGTAGTGTAACTGGAAGCGGGTAGGCGTGGTTCTGTGTCCTACAGATACGCGTATTCAGATGCAGAAGTTCCAACCAACAGGACATGTTGCAGCTTTGACACTGCTCCGTTTACCTCATTGCTTTCTTAGTCTCTGGTGTCCTTTAGACTTGAAGCGCCTACATCTTGCCATAACTGTAATACCAGATCTCATTTGCTCAACGTCTTTGCTGCACCTTTGCATAACAGTAAATTGTTCTCCATCTCCTTCTTCATTTCAGCCATACCCTGGAAGGATCTTCCCTGAGGCCTGCATCTTATCCAAAACCACTGCATTCAAGAGAAGAAAGCTTTATCTATCATCGGTGCAGATTCCCTCTCTGCACATCAAAACTGTTTTCTTCCTGTCAAATACGGAACAAGTATCTCTGTCACACTATAAACTATCTGTGAGTTTCTCATTCCTTTCTATTTCTATTTTCCTCTTACCATCTCATCTGCTAATCTTACCCTACTTTTTCTTGCTTTTTCCTCTGACCAGTCAACTCCTTCTCCACATTGGTTTCTTCTGCACTGTTGTCATATTGTTATATGTCGCTACTCACATTCGACGGCAATATAAGGAGAAAATTTCTGATTGTTTAAAGGGCTGAAATTTCGTAAACTGCATATATTCATTACTATGCATATCATCATTGTTATTGTTACTTTCATTACAATTATATATTGTTCATGTGCCACGCGAACTGTTGTGTTTGCTTACTGAGGAAGTCTGGTTAGATGTAACACAGTGCGTGAAGGCTCTAATCTTTACATAAATAAGTAAATATATAAATGTGTAGTTAAAAGAAGTGCTTGAAGAGTGAGGCAGCCATTAACAACGGCCGGCCGCGGTGGCCGTGCGGTTCTGGCGCTGCAGTCCGGAACCGAGGGACTGCTACGGTCGCAGGTTCGAATCCTGCCTCGGGCATGGGTGTGTGTGATGTCTTTAGGTTAGTTAGGTTTAATTAGTTCTAAGTTCTAGGGGACTTATGACCTAAGATGTTGAGTCCCATAGTGCTCAGAGCTATTTGAACCATTAACGACGTGCAGCTGACGCATTTCATCTCACGTTAGGAGGCATTAAGCAAAAAGAAAAAGAAACAGAAATGGTTTGTTTCATAGCGAGCGGTAATACTCACTGTTTACACAGAGAGCAGATCTTATACAGATTTTCGATGTAGGGTAGGTTTGCCATAAATGGATGGACCGTCGCTGTATTTTTGTTTGTGCGATGACTGCTGCTATCCAAATGTGCTGAACCGATTTAAATCCTGAGAAACAAGCCACCATCTTAATTTGAAATCTGTAGGCTACAGTGAAGACATGATGTAAATGCATGAAACAAATTGTTTTATGTGATGTAGAGTCGGGTGATAGCAATGATTGTTGCAGGTGTACTTGTCTTATACCATTGGTAAGTGAATCTCATCTACTTGTATTATTTGCAGTAATTTCCTATCCAATGGCGTGCATGGCAGATTTTACGGCGTTGACACCGTGAACGGACCACTGGGCCCATTCACAAAACACCGTAAAAGTACTTTAGGATATCGTCTGTACAAACTGTATTAGGATATACCGTACTTATTTCACTGGCAAGAAATACGTGCAAGGGGCTATTGCTGTTCCTCTGGTAAGAACGTAAATATAATTTAAAGTGCAAATATTACATTTTGCAAACAATAACTGCAACTAAATATTTAACTATTGATAATAAATTATTCTAGGATGTTAAATTTATTCTAGCAAACTGCGTTAAAAACAGTGGTTATTTATATTTAGTCCTACAATATTGCTATCACATGTACTCTTTTTTTTAATGTGATTCACCGTGATCCATCGAATTACCAGAAGTGAGACAGACAGCACCAAAAACACCAGAGATGGAAGGGGTGTTAGGTTTAACAGCATGTTTGGAAACCTCAGCAGGATCGCCAACAACCGCAAAAGTCATCGCAAAAAATAGGCTGGATTCAGTCGTTTGACTGTTTTTTTCCCTATCCCAAAAGCTGCCGTATCACTGAATGTCAGGTCAAGAAAAATCACACAAAAAGCTTTAATACTGACAAATTATCCCTACTGAGATCAATTAGGACGAAGAGCTAAACCACCCGGTAACCTACAGAGAAACCGATATAGGCATGCATATACAAATACAGAGATATGTAAACAGGCAGAATACGGCGCTGCGGTCGGCAACGCCTATATACAACACGTGTCTGGCGCGATTGTTAGATCGGTTGCTGTTGCTACAACGGCAGGTTATCAAGATTTAAGAGAGTTTTAACGTGGCGTTCAAGCTGGTGGAGGCTCTGTAATGGAGTGGGGCGCGTGCTGTTGGACCCCTGACATGTCTAGATACAACTCTGACAGGTGACACGTAAGTAAACATCCTGCCTGAGCACCTGCATCCATTCATATCCATTGTGCATTCCGACGGACTTGGGGAATTCCGGCAGGACAATGCGACGCTCCACATGTCCAGAATTGCTACAGAGCACGAGCGATGGGACACAGCATCTCCGAGGTAGCCATGAAGTGGGATTTTCCCGTATGACCATTTCACGAGTGTACCGCGAATGTCAGGAATCCGGTAAACCATCAGGTCTCCGACATCACTGCGGCCGGAAAAAGATCCCGCACGAACACGACCAAAGGCAACTGGAGAGATTCGTTGAACGTGACAGAAGTGCAACCCTTCCGCAAATTGCTGCAGATTTCAATGCTCGGCCATCAAAAAGTGTCAGAGAGCGAACCATAAAAAGAAAGATCATCGATATGGGCTTTCGGAGCCGAAGGACCACTCGTGTACCCTTGATGACTGCACGACACAAAGCTTCACGCCTCGCCTTGGCCCGTCAACACCGACATTGGACTGTTGATGACTGGAAACATGTTGCCTGGTCAGACGAGTCTCGTTTCAAATTGTAACTAGCGGATGTAAGTGTACGGGTATGGAGACAACCTTATGAATCATGGATCCTGCATGTCAGCAGGGAACTGTTCAAGCAGGTGGAAGCTCTGTAATGGAGTGGGGCGCGTACAGTTGGCCCCCTGACACGTCTAGATACAACTCTGACAGGTGACATGTAAGTAAGCATCCTGCATGAGCATTTGCATCCATTCATGTCCATTGTGCATTCCGACGGACTTGGGCAATGCCAGCAGGACAATGCGACACCTCACATGTCCAGAATTGCTGCAGAGTGGCTCCAGGAACATTCTTCTGAGTTTAAACACTCCTGCTGTCCACCAAATTCCTGGGATATGAAAATTATTGAGCATATCTGGGATGCCTTGCAACGTGCTGTTCAGAAATCATCTCCACCCCTTCGTACTGTTACGGATTTATGGGCAGCCATGCAGGATTCATGCTGTCAGTTCCCTCCAGCACCACTTCAGACATTAGTCTACTCTATGCCACGTCGTGTTGCGGCACTTCTGCGTGCTCGCGGGCGCCCTACACGATATCAGGCAGGTGTACCAGTCTCTTTGGGTCTTCAGTATATATGTGCAGCCGTGCTACCTGAACGACTTCCGCCTACAGAATCGGAACAAAAATTCTATACATAACTTGTAATTAATGTTCCGTATTTATAAATCTAGAACACAAATCTTCCCATAAGTCATTACATGATAATATTATGAATATTTCCTTACATTCGCCTCAATTTGTAGACTTAGTTTCGTCATGCCCCAGTAGTGGAACAAACCAGTCTATTGAATTACTCATTTACATCATAGTATTTTGGGTTAAGATGTTAACAATTAATGTATCATTCTGTTTGCAGGTGCCAGAAAAATGTAGTCTTTCTGGTTGTAAAACCAACTACAAATTCAGCATTGAAGAGGTTTATAGTCCATTATTTAGATTCCCAACTGAAGAGACAATCAAAAAACGCTGGATAAAAAACATCCCCAGAAGTGACTGCAACCTATGCAACAGAAGTGTTGTTTGTATTAAACATTTTGAGGAACGTGATGTGTCGAAAATAGAGGACCCTGATGGTAGCTGTCACAAGTTTCCTCGTCAGAGGTCACTGCTTTCATCAAGAGCTGTCCCAAAATTATTCGCAGGATTACCGCCATATTTAAACAAAGCTCAGCCTCCAGCAAGATGTGTCCCAGAGATAGGAAAGAAATGTACACGTAAAGAAGAGGAGGAGAAGAATAAAGTGTCGTCAAAGCAGGTATTATACCAAGTTTTCGATGTTTGTGTGCTGAGCATCAGGACAGAATAAACATTGTAGGTAAGTGGAGAGTAACAGTTAAAGACAATAACATATTCTTTTATGCTGTAGATTTTTCCGTAGTCATGCCCGATATCAAAGTGAGTATACAAATTAATGACAAACTCATTTTAAATGCATATTTGTGAACGATTTCATTCTGTCATGAGATGAGCTTAGTTGCATTTTACCGTCCACGCTTAGAGTAACAAGATAGTCACAAATACAAATATATATATATATATATATATATATATATATATATATATATATATATATATATATATATATATTAGTTGGTGTATGAAGTGTGATAGCTGCACACCCTCTATCAGTTCTGTTTTAAATGCAGTAAAGAATATTACAAAGAAGCTTACACGGCATTCACCACGTGATACAAGCTCCTGTACCACTCGCTTGTTTCTGTTGAAACAGATGGATTTGTTGACAATGAATAAGAGGCGTATTCAGTTGGTACGATGTTGAATGCATTTATCATGTACAACCAGTCTACGGCGTGCTACTGCACAGCACTCCGGCCAAGTGAATCACTAAGGATGCGGTCACAGTGGCTCCGATATCGGTGGATTCCGACGACGACCGACGTCGGCCGGAGACGGCCGATTTTTTCAAATCAGTATGCCCCTAGGAGCGCGATCCTATCTCCCGAACGCACAGACTTCTGACATCAATCAGTGAAATTAAAATCAGTTTGGTTTCTTTGGTCAAATCGACCGACGTTTTCGCACACGAAATATGGAGCGTGAGAAACTGATAAGTGTAGTCCATGAAGAGTGAGTTTGTGGCAGCCTGGAGATGAAAATATAATCGGGATTATAACCTCAAAAATTAATTTGTTCAAGTGAAGAGGGCGGCGTATCTTATGCTTATAGCTACTGTACTGGATCTTCTGTGTGCTAGGTTGTCATTATTTGTCTACAAATTATTATTACTGCTGGCCAGTAGGATAGTGATACTGTTAATATGAGGTGGTTGGCAAATGTGGTGTACGGCATGTGTTTTAGGTTTTCAGAGTAGCTTACGCTACACTTTATGCTTGTCTTTCACTCGTGTTGCTAAATGACAGTTACTGAAAATCAGTTGACGTACGTCAGCACAACTTTAAATACGTGTAGCGAAACAGTGTGTTTGTAATTTGCATTTTAAAGTCACCACGAATTATGTCGAGTATGTAACAGAACGCTTCTACCCTCATCTCATACATTCGTAAAACTTGCCTTGTTATTCCATATTCGTAAAACTTGCCTGATTATTCCATATTCGTAATACTTGCCTGGTTATTCCATATTCGCAAAACTTGTCTGGTTATAGGACATAGTGTATAGTACTCACCATGTTCTTTACGAAACAGGAAAGCTTTTTTAGATGTGAGATTGTAACCTGGAAAAATAATTTTTTCTTTTGCTTACATTTACTGTACTGCTTCAAATGGCTCTGAGCACTATGCGACTTAACGTCTGAGGTCATCAGTCGCCTAGAACTTCGAACTAATTAAACCTAACTAACCTAAGGACATCACACACATCCATGCCCGAGGCAGAATTCGAACCTGCGACCGTAGCGGTCGCTCGGTTCCAGACTGTAGCGCCTAGAACCACGTTGCCACTACGGCCAGCTTACTGTAGTGGATCTTTTTGTGTTGTGGTATGTGAACATCAGCTGTCTACAAATTACATTATTACTCCGTACTGGCGATGTTTTTATAGCAGTAGAGCGGCGATCGTGTTATGTGAAGTGGTTTGAAACAATGGTGTACGTACGTGTTTCCACGTTTTAGTTCTTTTGGTTTTGACAGTATCTTAAACTAAACCTTTTGTTTGTTTTTCACACGTATACTGAATGACAGTCATTGAAGGTTATTTGACATATGCCTGCACAACGTTAAATACATTCAGCAAAACAGATTTCGAGTAGGCCCCTACTTGTAGAGGCGTGATTCGAGGTCTGTTAAAAGAATCCAATTCTCACATTAGAGATGCAGTTCTGGTTCAAGTAAAACCAGAAGTGACACTTTGATATTTGGCATCTGTCGATTACATCTTTCTAATAATTAGGCCTATACCACATTCTGGAAAGCACAGTCTCAAAGTTTTTGTATGAATGTTAGACGTTATTTACAGAGCTCTAAATACTAATTTAAAATCTAATGTTTTCACTCTTGCACATAAATACCTGTTCTACGAAATTTTAAATTTTTTCTAAACCATATTTTGAAGTAGAACAAGTGCACCAAAACACACTGAAATGTTGATTTTCAGTCTGAAATAATACTGCCACCAGGAATATTGTTACTTCCTTTCTCAAATCCACTGCGTGTTTAGAGAGCTGTGAAGTGTACTAGAATCTGATTATCTGACTATCTAGCCAATATTGCATTAATTTTCACCGTTTTCAGAATAAAGTGAACTGCTGTGGAACCACAAACCTACCATTAATTAATTAGATAATACTTGCTTCCTTAAAAACAAATTTTATCCATGCATCGTATAACAGAAACAGATACTTTCGTCACGTAAATTTACCATTATGCTCAAAACCTCATTGGCATAAATTTTACAGACCGACGTCGCACATGCTGCCATTGTAGCATAATGAACTACACTCTGAACAACGTGTTTTGGAGAGATCATTAGTGCAGTGTATCACTGAAACTACAGGTTTTCGTAAGATTAGAGATTGGATTAGATTAGATTAATACCTGTTCCATAGATCATGAATACGACACTTCGTAATGATGTGGAACGTGTCAGGTTAATAAAAGATGTCTGTACAAGATATTACATTACACAAAATATTGCATGACACTAATGTTTAAGTTTTTTTCCGCCTTAATTCGTATCTAAAAATTCAGCTAATGAGTAGAAGGAGTTGTCATCTAGAAATTCTTTTAATTTATTTTTAAATGTTAGTTGGCTATCTGTCAGGCTTTCGATGCTGTTTGGTAGGTGACCAAAGACTTCTGTGGCAGCATAATTTACCCCTTTCCTTGCCAAAGTCAGATTTAACCCTGCATAGTGAAGATCATCCTTTCTCCTGGTGTTATAGCTATGCACACTGCTATTACTTTTGAGCTAGGTTGGATTATTAACAACAAATTTCATAAGTGAATATATATATACTGTGAGGTTACTGTGAGGATCCCTAGATCCCTAAATAGATGTCTGTAGGATGACTGTGGGTGGGCTCCAGCACTTATTCTTATTACACGTTTTTGAGCAATGAATACTTTTCTACTCAATGATGAATTACCCCAGAATATGATGCCATACGAAAGCAGTGAATGAAAGTAGGCATAGTAAGCTAATTTACTGAGATTCTTATCACCAACATTTGCAATAACCCTAATAGCATACGTAGCTGAGCTCAGACGTTTCAGCAGACCATCAATGTGTTGCTTCCAGTTTAACCTCTCATCAATGGACACACCTAAAAATTTTGAAAGTTCTACCTTAGCTACAGGCTTCTGTTCGAAGTCTATATTTATTACTGGAGTTGTGCCATTTACTGTACGGAACTGTATATACTGTGTTTTATCAAAATTTAAAGACAGTCCGTTTGCTGAGAACCAATTAATAATTTTGTAAAAAACATCATTAATACACGCGTATGAATATGAAAACATCAATTACGGCCTGTTAGTTTCTAAGATTGTGGTCCCTTCTGACGCTATTCGCTGGTGAGAGAAGGAAAGTGGCGTCACAGAGTTAGAGCGCTTTTAACTTTTGTGGCATGGTGTTTTTCCCTTCATCTCGTATATTCGTAAAACCTGTCTGGTAATTCCAGTAATTGAGGACAGAGTGTACAGTAGCAACTACGTTTCGAGACAGATGCAGCTCGTTTACAGGTACCTCACACTGGCAAAAGGCGCACTGCAGCGCTCGTCTCCAAGCACAGAGGAACCATGGTATCTGCCCCGTCCTTGGGAGGTCAAAAGGCAGCCTGCGTCATACATAAAATAGATTCCAACCTAAGCCGACCTAACCTTACGTCCTCGATCCCGTCAAAAACTGACGAGTGAGATCTGAAGCGCCGTGACGAAGCTGTGGGCCGACGTTATCGTGTGACCTCTGGCGACGGCCTCTGACGAACGTTGTCGCAGCCTCTCCGAACGCAGCCTAAATTTACCACACGTGAAACATATTCAGTAGCTCTCATCTTCACTGAAGATATGTCCAACTAATGAAACACAAAATGCCCATTTTCTTAACACTGTTGTTGATAAATAAGATAACAGGGAAAAATTAGTAATTCTAAAAGTGTATGAAATTTTCCTTAAACCCTTTATACAGTTTAAGGGTGGACACTTCATGGATATGCAGGAAATAATACCCCGTCTGAGCCAAAAACTGTGCTTGCCTTTTTTACATCTTCTTTATATGGCTGTTTCAAAGAAGTTGTTCACTTGATTCCTGTCAAACAGTTGTCAGTCTCACATCTTCACAAGTAAACACTTAATGTGTTGCATTTCCTTTCTCCTAGTCGTTTGACTGTTGTTATTATATCTGATAACAACAGAATCAATATGAATATGTTTTGTAAAAAATTCCAGCAGTCCATATTCCTTCCTGTCATGTGGTTCCCCTGTGTTTCTAATCTTCGACACCGTTCATTTATTAAAAAGTATTAGGAACAACTTGCTGAATCAGGGGATCAGTGACAGAACCCTTCAGTTTCCCCATTTTGATTCAACATCCAATGACCTGTTACTGGCAAAATTTTCAGATTTTAAGAATCTATGCAGAAAGGAACTGAACAGGCTCCTTGGTTGATTTATAAATCAGTGTATCCCAGTGACTTATAGAGACACAATGTCAACCTTGTATGCCATATTTTTAATGACAAAACATTTGCAAGCTTGAAAGCTGAACATGGTGAAAATTCAGGAACTGTACATTTTGTTGGAAGTTTTCTCCTCTGGTGGAATTATATTAATGTTAAGAACTGCACATAGAGAATTCACAAAAAAAAAAAAAAATGAATTGTCTCTGCGTTTCATTAATGCTTCTGATGACAGGCTTCAGTTTCTTGACAAATTTTTGGCGTGGTTAGACAGAAGGGCTTTGAACACTACCAACTGTCCAACTACAGAGACACATCAAGCACTGTATCATAGTACTTCTGTTATTTCAGAAAGTGGCAATGTTCTTTCAGTAGTGTAGTGCGCGGTACCTTCTGACAGGAAAACTACAGACTGATAACTTGGAGTTACAGCTTAGTGGGTACTGTCAATTATCAGATGGAAACTGCAATGTTTCTGCACCCTAGGTATTTGAGTCTGAAAAGAAGATGCTTATCATGAGTGTATTGGGAATAAACTCTGCAGTATAAGGCCCAGTAAAATTTTCTCCAGAAGTAATGAATGATGTTTCTGGATGTTGACATGACTCCATTTGTGAGTGTGTTGAACAATTTAAGCATAGAAAATGTTGAAGTAGACGAGCCTGCATTTTATGGTCATGCAGTATACAAAACAGTACAATTACTCAGTTGTAAAACGCAGTAATGAGCATTTAATATCCAAAGAGCATGAAACAAAATTCTCTCTTGTAAAAATCAAGAGCAGAAACTACAGAATCTGGCTAACCAAGGACTTGATTGATGAATTCCTCCTAGAATATTTGTAACAGACTACTGTTTCTGTGGGAAACCACTTACTGATGTCTACAAAAAATTGGTAACATATTGCTAAACAGTTACATCAAACTCCAAAATGATCATTTAATATGTTCCAAGAAGAATGGAATTAATAGAAAATTAAAAACATAGCTTTTGACACAAAATTGTAAAACTACCTATATATTTTGACTGGAAAAGAAGCGTCTTTTAATTTAAAGAACTTTATGTTGTCACTGTCTTGCACATACCCGTATTTTTTATTGTTTATCATATTTCCAATTTAGTTTTTTGCTGTGTGTTTTTCCTTGCCTGATGGAATGTATCGTGTAAAATGTTTACCAAAGAAATGTTTGCCATTATTAATCTATTACTGGAAATGTGAATTAATATTTGTCCTTGCTTATGTCATAGATCCCTCATTTTAATTTTGCTCTGTAATCTAAGTTAACAAAACAGTGGCGACAGCATTATTGCTTGTACATGTTTACATATCCACCACACACATCATTTACCATGTACTGTTTGAACTTGCGTATGGTCACGCCCCACACATAAAATATAGAGAATTTTTTTATCCACTACTGTTCCATATTGTAGACCTATACACGTTGTTTCAGGAAAAAGGACATCACATCAAGCTGATAAATCATTTTCATTGCAGTAGTATTTCTAATTGTGCCGTAGATACCACAGAACAAGCTTTGGTGTGCTTTCAGCATGTTCTACAGTTTTTAATAGTGTATTATAGACTAAAATTATTGGTTTCATAGAATGACCACAGGTTTTAAAAATTATTTCTGTCACCTACTGTGTTGTGGCAGAGCACAAGGCGGTTACTTTTTTCTATCCATGACCTGAATCCTTTAAATCTGTGATTGGTAAGTGTTGGGATGTGACCACTATGAAATAATCTGTAATACGTTGATATAATTAAGTTTAAAAAAAATGACTCATACAGGTCCTACACACAGGTACTTGACTCTGTCTAGGAAACACTGGTAAAATAATTCAAAACATTGTATATTATCTGCGATTTAAAAAAAGAAATACATTTAAAGTATTGATGAACAATATATAAAAAATATTCTTATTGCATTATAGTCATATATCAAGCTGTAAAAGATATTGTACTGCATCTGCTAGAAACTGTTATGTTAGTTTGTCATTACCTAGGAACGAACATGATTACACATTTCAGATAATGTTAGATTGAAATAACGGCAAGTCAGGAAATAGTGTTAACTGCTTGCTTCCTAAACATATCCGTAAATCTCTGATAATAAGAAACGTCGAAATATGGTACAGCGAAGTTTCGAGAAATTGGCTTTTCGAAGATACTATTTTATTTGTTGGAATGAAATACACCAAAAGGAAACTAATTACGAATTGGTAGACAAGCTGTCAAGTTGTCTGCTCACGGCGAAATCTAAACTGCAACCTTGGCCTAGGCGACTTGCTGATGTCACAGGCTACAACGTTGACAGCTAGACGGCTCCGGCGCCTGACACAGGACCGCGTGAGTCATTCCCCGTCACTCGCCGTCTACACGGTCCGGTCACATTGTCACCGAGTGGACGAGCGTTTGACCACTAAGATCTGCTAGACGGTCTCAGTGTCTAACACGGGCAGCCGTGAGTCATTCCCTGTCACTCGCCGTGTACGCGGTCCAGTCACATTGTCATCAAAGCAGGCGCACACTTGGCCACTAAGATCTGCTAGACGGCCCCAGTGTTTAACACGGGGAGCCACGAGTCATTCCCCATCACTCGCTGTCTACACAGTCCGGTCACATTGTCATCAAAGCAGGCGCGCACTTGGCCACTAAGGTTTGCTAGACAGCCCCGGCATCTAACACGGGAGGCTGTGAGTCATTCCCCGTCACTCGCCATCTACTCGGTCCATTGTCATCAAAGTGGGTGCGCGCTTGGCCACTAAGATCTGCCAGCCACGTGGCCCATTACACGTCGCTAGGCAAACAGGAAGGTAAACCACGTCACAACGCAGCGTGTGCGGCCAAGGACATATATAGGACACTGTGGCGTTAGTCACAGCACTTGATACTACAGGTCTTACGAGCTTCAGCGACCTTCTCTGGCCAGGACGAATTGCTATTTCGGACTGGTTTAATAGTGCTTAACATCGCAATTAAAAACAGTGAAGCCCTCGATAACACATCACAAAGTTAAGATCTTTATTGGGTATCTTTTGATTGGCATTTGGTTTTGGAGGAGTTGTGATCAAGTAAGGCAGAAGGGAAGGATAATACTCTATCGGAATTTCTAAAATCATTGGGGCAGGTTCCAAAGAAACGACTATTCGCGTTGGTGTGTAGAATATATGAGACTGGCAATGTACCATAAAACTTTCAGAAAAAAAAATCATCCACACAATTCTGAAGATTGCAAAAGGCCACAAGTCCGAGAATTATAGCGAAGTCAGTTTAACAGCTCATGGATCCAAGTTGCTGACAAGAATAATACACAGAAGAATAGAAAAGATAACTGAAGATCTGTTACATGACGATCAGTTTGGCTTTAGGAAAGGTAAAGGCACCAGACAGGCAGGTCTGACCTTGCGGTTTATAACAGAAGCTACAATGAAGAAAAACCAAGACAGGTTCATAGGATTTGTCTATCTGGAAAAAGTGTTCGACTACGTCAAATGCAGCAAAAAGTCCGAAAATGTGAGGAAAGTGGGTTGTAGGAAAAGACAGGTAACACACAATATGAGTATTTACAAGAACCAAGAGGAAACAATACGAGTGGAAGATTGTTGGTTCGTTGTTTTGGGGAAGGAGACCAGATAGCGTGGTCATAGGTCTCATCGGAGTAGGGAAGGAAGTCGGCCGTGCCCTTTCAGAGGAACCATCCCGGCATTTGCCTGGAGTGATTGAGGGAAATCACGGAAAACCTAAATCAGGATGGTCGGACGCGGGATTGAACCGTCGTCCTCCCGAATGCGAGTCCAGTGTCTAACCACTGCGCGACCTCGCTGGGTGGTGGAGTGGAAGACTAAGAACAAAGTGTTGGCATGAAAAGGGATGTCGGACAGGGATGTAGTCTTTCACCCCAACAGTTCAATCTGTACATCGAAGAAGCAATGAGAGAAATAAAAGAAAGGTTTGAGATTCAAGATCAAAATGTATCAGTGATAAGATTCGCTGACGACATTGCTAAAAAAAAAGTTCAAATGTGTGTGAAATCTTATGAGACTTAATTGCTAAGGTCATCAGTCCCTAAATTATCCTAAGGACAAACACACAAATACCAATGCCCGAGGGAGGACTCGAACCTCCGCCGGGATCAGCCGCACAGTCCATGACTGCAGCCCCCGAGACCGCTCGGCTAATCCCGCGCGGGACGACATTGCTATCCTGGGTAAAACTTAACAGGAATTACAGGATGCCGGCCGCGGTAGTCTAGCGGTTCTAGGCGCTCAGTCCGGAACCGCGTGACTGCTACGGTCGCAGGTTCGAATCCTGCCTCGGGCATGGATGTGTGTGATGTCCTTAGGTTAGTTAGGTTTAAGTAGTTCTAAGTTCTAGGGGACTAATGACCTCAGAAGTTGAGTCCCATAGTGCTCAGAGCCATTTGAGCCAATTACAGGATGTGTTGTATGGAATGAACAGTAAAATAAGTACAGAATATGGATTGAGAGTAATTCAAAGAAAGACGAAAGTAATGAGAAGTAGCAAAAATGAGAAGAGCTAGGAACTTAACATCAGAATTGGGGATCAGGAAGTAGGCAAAGTTAAGCAATTCTATTAACTAGGCAGCAAAATAACCCGCAATGGACAGAGCAAGGAGGACATAAGAAGTAAACTAGCACTGGCAAAAACGGCATTCTTGGTCAAACATAGGCCTTAATTGAGCAAGACGTTTCTGAGAACGTACGGTTGGAGTGCAGCATAGTATGGCAGTGAGACATCTACTGTGGGAAAATTGGGACAGAAGAGAATAGAGCATTGGAGATGTGGTACTATGGAAGAATGTTGAAACTTGGGTAGACTGATAGGGTAAGGGCAGTTAAGCGCTGTCTGGCGTGGCCCACACTTGGATGGATGGCAATCTGGGCCAGTATGCGCTGTTGCCATTTTTCCGGATGGACTCAGCCTCGTGTTGACAATTGAGAAGCTATTCTCTAGTACCTCCCGCCGCGGAAGTCGAACACGCGCCAGAACAAATGGACGTGGTCAGCCCATGGAGGGCTCCACGTCCGCGGCGGCTCTTCCGCGCAGCGGCTCTCGCGCAGCGAGGGCGCCACCGCTACATCACGTGCAGACAGCGGCCAATAGCCGCTCCCTCCGGTTTCGTATATAGGGACCCGCTCTGCCCTAGTCCAGGGAGGCCCACGTCCGTACTGTCGCCATCCACCCCCACCGTCCTACCTTACCCCCACAGGCCGTTCTCCTCCTCTGTGAATCCCATCGTCTCTACCGTGCCTTCCTCCGCACGCGTTACCCAGACACACTACGACGCCACCGGCAACTCCAGCGACACATTCGTAGTTTGCTAGCGGTTAAGAAACGCCGGGACTGGCGACAGACATGCACCCGTTTAAATGCTACCCTACCAATCAACTAGTCCAAGTTCTGGTCGGCCTTCCGTCGCCTTACCGGAACTAAACCCTCCCCCTATTATCCTCTTCTCCATGATGATCACCCTTTCCCTGACACCCTTAGTAAGGCCAATCACTTTGCCTCCTACCTCTCCGATGTATTTTCCATCCCCGATGATCCCCAGTTCGATTACTCCCTCTTCCCGGATGTCCGCGATCGAACTGACACCTCCGTCCCTCCCCTCACTCCTGGTTTCCAGTACTTGGACAACATTGCACACACGGAACTCAATGCCCCTATCACTACACAGGATCTCATTGCTACATTCCGCACAAAACGCAACACCACTCGTGGTCACGATAGTGTCACCTACCGTCACCTTCGTGAAGCTCCTGTCTCATTCCTCTCCACCCTGGCCAGGCTCTACAATGTAGTCCTGTCCACCGGTTACTACTCCGACCTGTGGAAAACCTCCCGTATCCTCATGTTCCTTAACCCTGGCAAACCGCCGTCCGCCGTCTCCTCCTACCGTCCCATCAGCCTTACCTCGGTCTTCAGCAAGGTCCTGGAATCTATCCTCACCCGACGCATCCACCAGCATCTCCGCCAGCACCGCCTCCTTCCCATTACCCAGTGTGGCTTTCGGCCGTCCTTCTCTTCCGACGACCTTCTCCTTCACCTCACTCATCTCCTTTCCGAACAGCTTAATTCCCGTCGCTCCGCAATCGTCCTCTCCCTGGACCTCGAACGTGCATATGACCGCGTATGGCATTCCGGTCTCCTCTTCAAGCTCCAAACCTTCGCCCTTCCCATTAACTACGTTCGTCTGATCGGCTCCTTTCTCTCCTGCCGTCCTTCCTATGTCACCATCCATAACACAGATTCCTACACCTTTTTCCCCTCTGCCGGTGTGCCCCAAGGCTCCGTCCTCTCCCCCCTTCTGTACCTTTTGTACACGGCGGACATGCCACCGCCGTCAGCCCCCATCCTCCTTCTCCAGTTTGCCGATGACACCGCCTTCCTTGCCCTTGCCCCCACCCTACAGCGCTCCCAACACCTTCTCCAATCCCATCTTGACCGGTTCACCGCTTGGTGCAACCAGTGGTTGCTCAAGGTCAATCCCTCCAAAACCCAGACAATCATTGTAGGCAAAACCACCCCTTCCTTCCGCCTCCTTGATTTCTATCTCACCATCTATGGCCATCCTATCGCCCTCACTCCCACCCTTAAGTACCTTGGCGTCACCCTCGACCGTCGCCTCTCCTGGACTCCCCACCTCCGGACAATCCAAGCCAAGGCACGCTCCCGCCTCAGTCTCCTCAAGCTCCTCTCTGGCCGTACGTGGGGTCTGGACCCCTCCACCATCCTCCACACCTATAAGTCCCTCATCCGCTCTATCCTTTGTTATGCCCATCCGGCTTGGATCTCCGCCCCCCCCCCCCTACCTTTTATAAATCCCTCCAAATCCCTGAACGTCATGCTCTCCGCCTCGCCTATCGCATCTGTCTCCCCTCCCCCACGCGGATCCTGTACAATCTCATCCCCTTCCCCCACCTCCTCCTTTTCCTTGAAAGGATACGGATCCTGTACACCTCCCGCAAACTCGATCCTCCTCACCTGCTCGTCTCCCCGATCCTCTCCCACCCCCGCCCTCTGCCGTGCCTATATTTGCACGTCCCACCCGGTCTCCATCTCTCCACCCTCCTTACCCTCTCCCAAGGTGGCTTCCGCCAGCTCTCCCTCCCTGATGATGCCCTCCTCCCCTCCATCTACCCCTCCTATCAACTTTGACCCTGCCCCACCCCCCACTTCCGGTGTCCTTTCCTTTGGGCACCCTGCCTCCCTTCTCTTTCCTTTTCCCACGTCCCCTCCCTCCACCCCTCTTCCCCCGGGTTTCCCCTCCCCCTTCCACCCTCCCCCCCTTCTCCCCTGCCCGTGGCATCTCTGCTCTCCCCTCTCGCTCTCCCACTCCCCTTCCTCCTCCTCCTCTCTTGGCAGGTCCCCAGACTCGCACACGCATAGTGAACATTCGCGCGCCGGAGATCATCGACATCAGTATCTCGTGTGTGTGCTTCGTTTTGTGTTTCGTGCAGTTACGACTCCACTGTTCACATGTGCCATCGCCGTTCTCCGTGTTTTGTGCGCCGTGTCCACAAGTGTTAGTGTTTTTATCGTCCAACGTGAACGGCTTCATGTTTATTTTTTTTTTGTATCTCCATTTTTTGCCCGCCGTTTTTTTGTATTGTCTGTATCACCTCTGTCATGTTATTGTTCCACTTAAAGCTGAAGAGCAGCGTAATGTGATGCTGCCAGCCCGCCTGTATAAGTAATTAAAATTACAATAGAGGGAAAAAAAACCTAGTCCAGTCAGTCTGGTACTCGCTCTGGATTGCGTCTCTATCTCGGCGGTACTGCATTCTGGTCGTTGCTCGTTGTTGACATTAGCCTGGCTCTGGTTCCGAGTGGATTTACTGTTGGTGTTTGGTGTTGTGGTTTCTACAAGCCTCCGTTGTTTATCTCTTCCCTGTTGTATCGCTCATAGTCGGTCGTTGTCGGTTGCCGTTGGTCTGTCGTCCGACTCGTCTTTGTGTTTACCCAGTGGTGCGTGCTCCACCGCCGGCGGCTTCCCCGCGTGGCGGCTCCGATCCCGCAACCCAATGCGTTCCTGCAGTTGATTTTGGTTACTACATATTCGACCGAATAGTAGTGGCTCCGGTCGAAGGAAGCCATCATAATGACTGGGAGAGCGATATGCCGACCACACGCCCCTCTTATTCGCATCCTCATCTGAGGATGACACGGCGGTCGGATGGTACCGGTGGGCCACTTGTGGCCTGAGAACGGAGTGGTTTTCGATAGGGTGAGGAATGAGGAGGTTCTCCGCAGAATCGGCGAGGGAAGGAACAGGTGTAAACGCTGACAAGAAGAAGGTGCAGGACCACAGGATATCTGTTGAGACATGAGGGAATGACTTCTATGGAACTAGGGGGAACGGTGGAGGGCAAAAACTGCACTGGAAGACACAGAATGGAGTAGACTCAGCATGTACTTATGCGTTCGCCACGAATTTCAGGCAAAGCGACTACTATGACGTCACAGCTTCGTTAGTACGTTGAGAGACGTGTGTTTCTTGTGGGCTCCAGCAGCGTGAGGAATATGGTAGAGCATCAGGCCTGCACACTCCGCAGCGTCGCCCGCGTGGTTTCCACACGGCTATGCAAACAGTGGAAGCGGCTGTGCCATTAGCGGAAGTACTGGTGGCCACCTCGGACAGTTCTCACCTACGTTAATTCCGCCAAGACGTGCACAGTTCGTGCGTCCTCTGTCCCTCGCACACTGCAGCCGCGTGATCGCCATCCGGGGCGCTTGTAGTGCTCTACCTGCCGACCCCACCCAGTGCCAGGCTACCAGCGGGGTCGGTGACCGCCAGCCACTGACTTGGCTTCCGGCTGATTCAGAGACACCAAACCATCACGCTACAACTCAGACCACGAGCCTCAGTTCAACAATTGGCTGTGCCTGGAAGATGAAGGGGCACAGTTGCCTTTGGCACTCTACACTGGGCAACATAACCAGGGTCACTTTTTGGAAATCCTATAATAGTCTCCGACTGCGATGCAAAGGTTTTGGCTCAACGGTGCCTCTCAAATCTGCCTATGACCTTCTTCTGTAATTTCACTTCATCCGTCCATGCTACGAGGGACGATACGACGACAAAATATATGTATATTGACAGACTTTGAATACGGAATTGTGGTTAGCGTTATAAGTATAGGCCACAAATTCCATTTCAGAAATCGTTCGGAAATTTAATGCTGGTACTGCGACCGAGAAGGCCGTTGTAACCGAGCGGTTCTGGGCGCTTCAGTCCGGAACCGCGCTTCGGATCTTGCTTCGGGCATGGATGTGTGTGATGTCCTTAGGTTAGTTAGGTTTAAGTAGTTCTAATTATAGCGGACTGATGACCTCAGATGTTAAGTCCCATAGTGCTCAGAGCCATATGAACCATTTTTTTTTACTGCGAACGACTGAAAGCAAGGGGAAACTACAGTCGTAATATTTCCCGAATGCATGTAGCATTACTGTATAGTTAAATGATGATGGGATCCTCTTGGGTAAAACTTTCCGGAGGTAAAATAGTCCCCGATTCGGATCTCCGGGCGGGGACTACTCAGAAGGAGGTAGTTACCAGGAAAAACAAAACTGGCTTTCTACGGTTCGGAGCGTGGAATGTCAGATACCTTAATCGGGCAGGTAGCTTACAAACCTTAAAAAGAGAATTTGATAGGTTAATGTTAGATATAGTGGGAATTAGTGAAGTTTGGTGGCAGGAGGAACAGGCTTCTGGTCATGTAAATACAGGATTATAAATACAATATGAAATAGGGGTGATGCAAGAGTAGGTTTAATAATCAATTTAAAAAAAAAGTAGGAACGCGGATAAGCTACTATGAATAGCATAATGAACGCATTATTGTAGCCAAGACAGGCACGAAGCCCACACCCACTACAATAGCGTAAGTTCATATGCCAAACAGCTCCGCAGATGAGGAGGAGATAGAGGAAATATATGATGATATAAAAGAAATTATTCAGATAGTTAAGGGAGACGAAACTTTAATTGTCATGGGAGACTGGAAAAGGAAGAGAAGGAAAAGTAGTAGCTGCATGTGGACTGGAGGAAAGGAACGAAAAGGAAGTTCCCTGGTAGAATTTTGCGCAGAGCACAATTTAATGATAGCCAACACGCGAAAGACGGTTGTATACGTGGAAGAGACTTGGAGACACCAGAATGTTTCAGATTGGTTATATAATTGTAAAACACAGATTTCGGAACCACGTTTTAAATTGTAAGTTATTTTCAGGGACTCTAACCACAATTTACTGGTTATGACCTGCAGATTAAAAATTAAGAAACTGCAAAAAGGCAGGATTTTAAGGAGATTAGACCTGGATAAGCTGAAAGAAACACAGGTTGTAGACGTTTCAGAGGGAGCATTAGGGAACGATTGACAAGAACAAGGGAAAGGAATACAGTAGAAGAAGAATGGGTAGCTTTGAGAGATAAACTAGCGAAGGCAGCAGAGAATCAAGAGGTAAAAAGATGATGGTTAGTAGAAATCCTTGGGTAGCACAGGAGATATTGAATTTAATCGATGGAAGGAGAAAATATAGAAATGCAATAAATGAAGCAGGCTAAAGGCAAAACGTCTAAAAAATGAGATCGACAGGAAGTGCAACATGGCTAAGCAGAAATGGCTAAAGGACAAATGTAAGGATGTAGAAGCGTATATCACTAGGGGTAAGATGGATGCCGCCTCAAGGAAAATTAGAGACTTTTGGAGAAAAGAGAACCACTTGTAAGAATATCAAGAGCTCAGATGGAAAACCAGTCCTGAGCTAAGAAGGGAAAGCAGAAAGGTGGAAGGAGTATGTAGAGGGCCTATACAAGGGATATATACTTCAGGGCAGTATTATGGAAATGGAGGAGGACGTAAATGAAAATGATAAGGGAGATATGATAGTGCGTGAAGAATTTGACAGAGCTTTGAAAGACTTAAGTAGACTACGTTCCGTTAGAGCTACTGATAGCCTTGGCAGAGACAGCCATGACAAAACCCTTCCATCTGGTGAGCAAGAAGAATATAATAATTCCAATTCCAAACAAAGCTGGCGCTGTCAAATGTGAAGATTACCGAATTATCAGTTTAATAAGTCACGGTTGAAAAATACTAACACGAAACCTTTACCGAAGAATGGAAACACTGGTAGAAGCCGACCTTGGGAAGATCAGTATGGATTCAGGAGAAATTTAGGAACACGCGAAGCAATGCCTTCTCATATAACATAGGTTAAGGAAAGGCAGAACTGCGTTTGTACCAATTGTAGACTTAGAGAAAGCTTTTGACAATATTGAGTGGAATACTCTCTTTCAAATTCTTAAGGTAGGAAGGAGCGAAAGGCTATTTACAATTTGTACAGAAACTAGAGGGCAGTTAAAAGAGTGGAGGGGCACGAAAGCAGAGGTTGAAAAAAGGAGTGATTCAAATGGTTCAAATGGCTCTAAGCACTGTGGGACTTAACATCAGTCCCCTAGACTTAGAACTACTCAAACCTAACTAACCTAAGGACATCACACACATCCATGCCCGAGGCAGGATTCGAACCTGCGACCGTAGCAGCAGCGGGTTACGGACTGAAGCGCCTAGAACCGCACGGACACAGCGACCGGCGAAAAAGGAGTGAGACAGCGCTGTAGCCTCTCCCCAATGTTATTCAATATGGTATTGAACAATCAGTAAAGGTAACAAAAGATAAATTTGGAGTAGGAATTAAAGTTCGGGGAGAAGAAATAAAAATTTTGAGGTTAGCTGATGACATTGTAATTCTGTCAGAGACAATAGAGGACTTGGAAGAGCAGTTGAACGGAATGAGCAGTATATTGAAAGGAGGATGTAAGATGAACATCAACAAAAGCAAAACAGGGATAATGTAATGTAATCAAATTAAATCAGAGGGAAATAGATTAGGAAACAAGACGCTTAAAGTAGTAGATTAGTTTTGCTATTTGGGAAGCAAAATAAGTGATGTTGGTCCAAGTAGAGAGGATATAAAATGTAGACTGGCAATGGCTAGTGTCAGAAAGTCCTTTCTGAAACTATTTGTATGGAGTATCACCATGTATGGTACTGAAACATGGACAATAAACAGTTTAGACAACGAGAGAATAGAAGCTTTTGAAGAGGATTTGGTGCATAGTTCACGTAACTAATGAGGAGGTACTGAGTGGAATTGGGGAGAAGAGGAATTTGTGGCACAACTTGAAGAAGGGATCGATTGGTAGGACACTTTCTGACGCATCAAGGGATGACCAATTTAGTATTGGAGGGCAGCGTGGAGACTAAAAATCGTAGAGGGAGACCAAGAGATGAATACAGTAAGCAGATTCAGAAGGATGTAGGTTACAGTAGTTACTCGGAGATGAAGTAGCTTGCACAGGATAGAGTAGTGTGGAGAGCTACATCAAACCAGTCTTTGGACTGAAGGCCACAACGACAACATAGCAGCAGTATGGCACAATATTTCTGCAGGGGACTTGTAATGACTTGTTGAGTCCATGCCACGTCGTGCTGCTTCTCTACGCTGAGCAAATGGGGGTCCGACACGATATTAGGCGGTATCACACCCCAATGTATTGCCAACAATAAATAAACCAGCAGCTGTATTATCATCTCTGATTTATTCCAGAGGCAACCGGTTTCGACATTCCATTTTGCCACCACCAGGGCCTCTATGGTAACATAGTGACTGAACTTACTTTCCCAGACACAAAAAAACATGCGACAGCGAACTAATATCCACACCATCATATGTAACATTGCAGTACGCTCGCAAGCAGCGATGGTCCCGTCGACAATGCTCCAAATCTTCTCAACTGGGAGAAATCTGGCGTCCTTGATGACCAAGGTAGGATACGACAAGCACGAGACAAGCAGTAGAAACTCTCGCCGTGTGCGGGCGGGCATTATCTTGCTGAAATGAAACTCGAGGGGCAACAGAACATGCCGTAGAACAGGGCCGGTCAAATGCTGCACAGTGTGCAGACGTGCGGAAGTGCTGCACATGTGCGCTCTTGTGCGACAGCGACATCTGTTATTAGACAAGTGTGCTAAATGAACGGCGGCGGCTCCACTTCCCTGCTAATGTGGTACAAGCAAGAGCGCAACATACCCAGTCTCGTTTACCCCTGGTGACCGTAACCTTAGCAGAGAAGTACTGAGAAATGGCAAGTATTATGAAAAAGCAAAGGACGGGAGATCTATGTTCTCAGTCGTTGAAAAATGACTGGGAACTGCAATTCTTTTTTGTAGCCGTTAGTGAAAACTCAGTGTTTGCTGTGCCGCCGAATAATAGGCAGCCAGCGTAAGTTTCCAATGGAAAGACACTACAATACATATCACAAGACGAGTGTAGTGTACTCAACAGTGGAGAACGGCAAGCAAAATTAAATGTCCTTAAGGAAATGGATGAGGCACATCAACTCGATTTTACTGTAGGTCAAAGTAACTGATACTTCTTGAACTCTTAGTTTCTTGGGTTACATTTGTGTCTGTTTTACTGTACGCTGTACAATGTACTGTTTTTAATTTTCCAGAATGACAACCACACTAAATCTTCACTGCGAGCAAGTTTTAAAATCGGATTAAGAATTGCACAATCTGGGAAACCCTTTTCCGAAGGGGAGTTTGTGAGAGGGTGTCTGATTGATGCTGCAGAACTTGTGTGTCCCACGAACGTTAGCAGGTTTCAAGAAATCAGTCTATCCAAACAAACAGTCACAAGACGTATCTGTGCTATGGCCGGCGATTTGCACAGGCAGCTAATAAATAAGGCTTAAATACTTTCTTGCTTTTTCTGTTGCGCTCGATGAAGCAACAGATCTTACAGTTACAGCCTAGGTTGTTATATACATACGAGGTGTCTATAACGCACTTTGTGTAACAGAGGAGCGACATCTGTGCGTAGAAACATGCACTACGTGAACACTGACGGCTGCGGCGTGCACGCTGAGACCCGGAAGTTGCACATGCGCATGAGCACCGCACGCGTACAGAATTTCTGGCCGGCCCTGCCGTAGAATATCGCGGACGTACCGCAGATCTGTAAGGGTGCCGAGGTTCACAACTAGAGGGGACCTGCTACAATAAGAATTGCCATCCCAGACCATCACACCTGTTTCTCAGGCTGTAATGGCGGGCGCGGGCGACATTCAGGTTGATATCCCGCCACTGTCTGGTGGACCCTCAGACAGGTCTCCGCGTTCGAAGCGGGACTCCAGTAAATGAGATTCCAGGCCGAAGAGGTCTGGAGGCGCCCAGGATAGAGGCGGGCTACCATCCCGACTGCGGCCCGCCATACAGCCCAAGAACAAGCAGTGATGGTCTGGGGTTTCATTTCTCCTCATAGCAGGACTCCCTTTGGTTGACCCGTGTCGCCGTCCGGAGTGGCCGTGCGGTTCTAGGCGCTACAGTCTGGAGCCGCGTGACCGCTACGGTCGCAGATTCGAATCCTGCATCGGGCATGGATGTGTGTGATGTCCTTAGGTTAGTTAGGTTTATGTAGTTCTAAGTTCTAGGGGACTGATGACCAGAGCAGTTAAGTCCCATAGTGCTCAGAGCCATTTGAACCATTTTTTTGACCCGTGTCAACAATATTCTACAGCCACTTCTTGCCCTTCATGGCAGGCCATCATGGGTTTATATTTCAGCAAGGTAATGGCCGCCCGCACAAAAGAGTTTCTACTGTTCGCCTTCATATTTGCCAAAGCCTACTGCGTCCAGGTCGCTGGATCTCTCCCCAATGAAGAGGTTTGGAGCATCATGGGCAGGACTATCTAAGGCTCCAAATTAACAGAATTAGCCACGATATCCTTTAGAAGGAGCATCAAGCAACTCTAACAATCAATGCCAAGCTGCATAAGTGCTTACATACGGCCAGAGATGGACGAACATATTACTGACTAGCTCAATTTGTGAAGCTCTTTCTCGGGAATAAATCATCTAAGATTTCTGAAATTTTAGTTATTTGTTTGTCCATGTACATCACATGTACCAATTTCCGATCCCTTGAGGTAATTCTTTCGAGGTGCTTCTTTTTTTTTATGCCTTAGAGTATATTTATGTGGGCTGCATCACCCGACAAGTAGAATCGTCCAGCCTTCTAGTCACGATAAGTGTAAGCAGACCACAGCCCGTAATCAGACAGCCATCGCTCGTCCACCTGCTCAGTATTTCTTTAATGGACTTAGAAGAATTTCTTGGATTTTTCTGTCACCAAATTACGACTTTGATTCAGAGTGATTACTTGTCAGACGTTTTACTTGACGTCACATGTCATCCAAATGAGAGTTAAGTGTAGTGTACTACCGATTCCGCTATAAAAAAGTGAGCTATGACCAATCACTTAGTAGATGAGTTAGTCTTCTCCCTTAGTACGACTGATACGTTAACCAGTCACATTAATATGACCAACTGTCCAAGGCCGGAATAACCAAATTCGAGACGGGCAGGAGGAGAGGTCCTGGAAGGTGCTGGCAGGGGTGAGAAGCCCCGCCGCGACTCCAATGCTGTGGCCAGCTGAGCTGGGTTTCTCAGTTAATGAGCCATGGTGGGAACAGCCTGACTAAGGAGGTCCCACCAGTTCTCCATTGGGTTTAAATCCACGGAGTCTGGTGGCCGGGGTTATATGGAACTCATCCTTGTTCTCTCAGAACCACGCACGTACACTAAGAGCTGTGTGACATGTTGCCTTGTCTTACTGGTAGATGGCACTGTGACAAGAAAAAAGAAACTACATATAGGGGTGGACATGGTCTCCAAGGACATACGCTTACTTGTGATGACCCGTTGTGTGTTCCAGAATGCCAGGTAATCGGACAAATACATTCCTCATCCCATAATATTCCCTCTTTCGGCGTGGACCCTTCGCACAATTGTTGCAGGAGTTTCACATGTTTCACACTGTATACTCCAACAGTTATCTGTCGATGGAGCATAAAATGTGATTCATCTCAAAAGGCCACCTTTCGCCATTCAGTCGACGTCCAGTTGCGGCATTGGCTTGCAAATTCCAACACAGCAGTCATTATGGCTGCATGAACTGGGCGCTTGCTGGGCAGCAACGATCGCTGAACGAACATTGAAGAGACACTATCGGTAGTTCCATAGTTCATCTGCCTGGTCAATTCTCAACTGTTGAACATCTATTCACCAATACATATCTCTGCAGCCATCATGAATGACCAGTGGTGCACCACAGTTGCTTCAGTGCCAGTTTGGGTAGCTCAATTTTGCCATACTTTAACAATAGTGGCAAACGAACAGTTTATAAACTTAGCCATTTCGGAAGTGCTCATGTCCTTTTGTATGTCGGATAAATTGTTTCCATATTACGAAAACGACTGCACAGTTTCCACAGTTCCCTGAGACCATTTATCTACCCTCCACTGCTAGTGATACACAGGTGAAAGCTGGCGCCAGCACACCATGCGGCAAAGAGATGGCGATGAGATCGATTGAGGCCAAAGACAGACTCGCAAGAAACGTGCCGCCAACGCCCTCTCGGGCGCCAGTATTTAGATCGCCGCCGCGGACTGCAGCGCCCAGTCAGTTCCAGTCTGTCGCACACCCACCCAGTCAGTCATCCAGGGAATCAACAAGTGGAGTCATCAGTCGCTGCCCAGTGGGAGTCGCAGTCACAGTTAGCTCAGCCTCTGGCTCAGTCAGTTAGTACCTAGCGACCAGAGCAGTGCACATAGCGGACTTGTACATCACCAGCAATGAGGCTAACGTGGACTAGCGGAAGAGCTTGTACAACAACACCTGGACTAAGTTAAGTAACTGTAGTTGCTGAACAGTTCAGAGAAAATTTGAGTCTCGTAACAAATCAATACCCCACTCATACGATTATAGTTGGCGGGGACTTCAACCTTCCCTCGGTATGCTGGCAAAAATACTTGTTCAATACCGGTGTTAGGCAGAAAACATCTACCGAGATTGTCCTACATGCTTTCTCCGAAAATTATTTCGAGCAGTTAGTCCACGAACCCACGCGAATTGTAAATGGTTCCGAAAACACACTTGACCTCTTAGCCACAAACAATCCAGAGCTAATAGAGAGCATCATGACTGACTGATATAGTGATCACAATGTCGTTGTAGCTAGGCTCAATACCGTTTCTTCCAAATTCAACAGAAACAAACGCAAAATAATTTTATTTTAAAAAGCGGATAAAGTGTCACTAGAAGCCTTCCTAAGAGACAATCTCCATTCCTTCCGAACTGACTATGCAAATGTAGACGAGATGTGGCTCAAATTCAAAGATATAGTTGCAACAGCAATTGAGAGATTCATACCTCATAAACTGGAAAGAGATGGAACCGATCCCCTATGGTACACAAAACAGGTCCGAACGCTGTTGCAGAGACAACGGAAAAAGCATGCGAATTTCAGAAGAACGCGAAATCCCGAAGATTGGCTAAAATTTACAGACGCTCGAAATTAGGCACAAACTTCAATGCGAGATGCCTTTAATAGGTTCCACAAATAAACATTGTCTCGAAATTTGGTAGAAAATCCGAAGAAATTCTGGTCGTATGTACAGTACACAAGCGGCAAGACGCAGTCAATACCTTCGCTGCGCAATGCCGATGGTACTGTTACCGACGACTGTGCCGCTAAGGCGGAGTTATTGAACGCAGTTTCCCGAAATTCCTTCACCAGGGAAGACGAATGGAATATTCCAGAATTTGAAACATGAACAGCTGCTAGCATGAGTTTCTTAGTAGTAGATACCTTAGGGGTTGCGAAGCAACTCAAATCGCTTGATACGGGCAAGTCTTCAGGTCCAGATTGTATACCGATTAGGTTCCTTTCAGATTACACTGATACAATAGCTCCCTACTTAGCAATCATATACAACCGCTCGCTCACCGATAGATCTGTACCTACAGATTGGAAAATTGTGCAGGTCGGCCCAGTGTTTAAGAACGGTAGTAGGAGTAATCCATCGAACTACAGACCTATATCATTGACGTCGGTTTACAATATGGTTTTGGGTGCATATACTGTATTCAAACATTATGAATCACCTCGAAGGGAACGATCTGTTGATACGTAATCAGCATGGTTTCAGAAAACATCGTTCTTGTGCAACGCAGCTAGCACTTTATTTGCACAAAGTAATGGCCGCTATCGAAAGGGGATCTCAAGTAGATTCCTTATTTCTAGATTTCCGGAAAGCTTTTGACACCGTTCCTCACAAGCGACTTCTAATCAAGCTGCGGGCTTATGGGGTATCATCCCAGTTGTGCGACTGGATTCGTGATTTCCTGTCAGGAAGGTCGCAGTTCGTAATAATAGACGGCAAATCATCGAGTAAAACTGTAGTGATATCAGGTGTTCCCCAGGGAAGCGTCCTGGGACCTCTGCTCTTCCTGATCTACATAAATGACCTGGGTGACAATCTGAGAAGTTCTCTTAGGTTGTTCGCAGATGATGCTGTAATTTACCGTCTAGTAAGGTCATCCGAAGACCAGTATCAGTTGCAATGCGATTTAGAAAAGATTGCTGTATGGTGTGGCAGGTGGCAGTTGACGCTAAATAACGAAAAGTGTGATGTGATCCACATGTTCGTAAACAATAATAGTACAATTCTCAAGGCTGTCAATTCAACTAAGTACCTGGGTGTAAAAATTACGAACAACTTGAGTTGGAAAGACCACATAGACAATATTGTGGGGAAGGCGAGCCAAAGGTTGCGTTTCATTGGCAGGACACTTAGAAGATGCAACAAGTCCACTAAAGAGACAGATTACACTACACTCGTTCGTCCTCTGTTAGAATATTGCTGCGCGGTGTGGGATCCTTACCAGGTGGGATTGACGGAGGACATCTAAAGGGTGCAAAAAAGGGCAGCTCGTTTTGTATTATCACGTAATAGGGGAGAGAGTGTGGCAGATATGATACGCGAGTTGGGATGGAAGTCATTAAAGCAAAGACGTTTTTCGTCGCGGCGAGATCTATTTACGAAATTTCAGTCACCAACTTTCTCTTCCGAATGCGAAAATATTTTGTTGAGCCCAACCTACATAGGTAGGAATGATCATCAAAATAAAATAAGAGAAATCAGAGCTCGAACAGAAAGGATTAGGTGTTCGTTTTTCCCGCGCGCTGTTCGGGAGTGGAATGGTAGAGAGATAGTATGATTGTGGTTCGATGAACCCTCTGCCGGGCACTTACATGTGAATTGCAGAGTAATCATGTAGATGTAGATGTTCTTATGAATAAGGAACCCTGTTCATTCATGCATTCAGTTTGTGTTATAGAAAGATGACACCAGGCATCAAGCAACATCCTCTCCTTGCTTCCCATGGTACAAACCTACAGTAACAACGCGCCGACTCAAAAAGTGGTACCACCTATCGTCTGTGAGTGGTTATTGCACGTTGACATCGAACACAGGCCGTGGTCACATTAATGTGACTGGACGATGTACAATGGTGAGCCGAAACATTAAGACTAGCAGTTTAATAACTTAATGGCCTGTCATTGTAAAGTAATTTATTACCGATTCTGCATATCATCAATTTCCAGATCGTTCGTAGATTTGTGGAGCTATGTGCACCAGGTGTCTATGCACAAGTCATGTATTTCACACAAATGACTGGCCGTTGATTCGTGTACGCGGTGACAGCTCTCCATAGCGACACAGATGGGAACTGTCGGATTCAGATCAGATGAATTTGATGGCGAATACATTACCGTGATTTCACTACCATGCTCCTAGAACCACTGTAGCACGATCCTGGCTTCGAGACACAGACAACTGTACTGCTGAAAAATGACATCATCGTCAGGGTGCACACGAAACATGAATGAATGCAGTGGTTCGCAGCTGCCAGATTGTCTTCGATTAGAACTACAGGTCCCACGCAAGCGCAGGAGAATGTCTTTAGTAGCATAATATTGAGCCCGCTGGCCTGCGTCCGTGGCACGCTGCACTTTTCGAGCACCCATTCACCTGGATGATTGGATCTGCGAAAACGACCATCGACCTGGTGCAGCAAAAACGTGATTCATCCGACGAGACGACGTGTTTCCAGTGATACACGGTCCAATCTCGATGATCCCAAGCCCACTGCAATCGTAACTGACGATGTCGTTGAGACAACGTGTGAACACGCAGAGATGGTCTGCTGTCGAGGCCCTTGTTCAACAATGTACGCTGCATGCTGTACTTCGAAACACTTGTGCGTCCAACGGCATTGTGCTCTTTCGCCAGAGGGGCCACAGATCGCCATCTATCCTATTTTAAAGAGCAGACAAGCCTCCAAAACCTATGTTCTGTGAAGAGTCGTGGACGTCTAACCACTTAGCACCTAGTTGCAGTTTCACCGTCTTTCTACCCCTTTCTGTAGATGCTCACTACATTAAAGTGCGCATTATTTATGACGGCGGCCGAGTTTAGGTTCGTTCTGCGCATCCTGACGTCACAAAACAGTCAGCCAATGAACAGAGAACGACGTTGCCAGAGCTCGACTGCAATGCAGAGCACGGACGAGTGTCTTCAGTTTTAGAAACGTTCAGTCATAAATAAAGTAATTGAACAAAAGCAACGTCTTGATAGCATACTTTCTTTTATAGAAAGTTTGGAAAAAGCATTCTTTATACCAATTGCTACATATTCTATTAATTAATTAAACCAAACAAGCAATAAGCCGCCTAATTCAGGCGATAGCAAGGAAAGGTGTTTGTATCATTCTCACTAACAGCTTTTTCGCAATAAAGAACAGCGGTAATTGTTTATTTCCTATTGTACTTCGACGAAACGTGAGTAATTCATAGTTATACCTACAATGTTTGTCGGTATTTTGTGTGATATTTTAAAGTCCTCTGGGAGATGTATTGAATGACGAGCTGTGTTAGTGTAATGGTTAAAGTGTATGGCTGCTAAGGGAAAGGATCTGAGTTCAAACCTTGTTCTGTGCTTAATATTTTCTTTATTTAAAAACATTATCGAAGTGTCTTACTTCATGAATTTTATTCGTTTGAATGTGATTTTTTGAAATTTCTAGTGGCAACTAAAATCGACCATATGAAAAGTATACGCTATGGACTTTTACCTCTGCAAACTCTTCAAAATTTCGTGCAATGGTTTACTACATCTAATGCTGCACAATAACTGCGTTGAAAATCGAAGCAAAATTAAGTCATTTATGGGGGGAAGGTATCAGTCAAGAAGATGTGTAAAAATCAAATTTTTGGGTCAAATAGTTTTTGTGAAATCGAATGATAAAGTGTGTCAAAGCAGTCGAAACACCATGTGACTGCAAAGGCGAGCAGTCAATGATGACAAAATCGCGCACACCGCGGAATGCGGGGAGCACGTCTCTGTAGCAGCGAAAGGGTTAATGCGGCCGTGGTGGCTTTACTTCGTAAACTGCGTGCTCCCTCCTAAACGTAAGTTTGCGAACTATACTATGGCGCTGCTTCTCTTGGCGCGTACAACTGGCAACACAGCAATCTCTTGCGTCTGGGCGGGCATGCGCGAACCGCCAAGGTAAAAGAATTGAACTATAGCACGTGAACATTCGACCAGCTTCGCCGTTTTCGAGATACTCGTTTACAAGCTCTGCAGAACAATAATCGGCCCTGTGGCGAAGTTGCTTATCTCAGTCGACTTCTCCATTTGCTGCTTATATCGTCCCTAGAGTCCCCCATCAGTCTCTGCTAGGCTTACATGCTTTTCTTACTGCGACAGGTGCCCGCAACGCCACGAGGAGGCATCCAACATTGCAGTGGGCAGTGGTTCATAACGTTTTGGCTTATCTGTCTATAATCACTATTACATGTGTTGAGTGTTGAAGTATTCTCAGGCCCAGCAAATCTCGTTGCTAAAGTGTACCCTACAATAGAGGCAGCACCGATCCTGGGAGTTAGCTTACTAGCATTACAGAGCGCAGCATGTAGAATGGTTGGGCTCACCTTGTGCTTGGCCAGAACGTCCAGGTAGAGCTGCGGCTCGAATTTTGGTAGCGTGACGAGTTTGGCGCCCAGCGAGAACTTTTGGAGCATCACCACGGAGAGCCCGTAGATGTGGAACATGGGCAGCACCACTGGGATGGCGTCGTCGGCACTGCACACGCCATCTGCAAGGTCACCACGGATTGTCCAGAAAGCTGGCTGCCAGGCCTTACTGCAACAACACTCACTACTCCGTGTCACAAATATGCTGTCACAACAAAAATTAGTACAGCGTTTGAGAGGTTTCCAATTCACTCAAGATCGACTGTTGCAAGAGTGGTTATGGAGTACATGAAATGATTACATTTACAGTGAGTAAAACAAGTTGTCGTGAGGTATCAGGTATCGAACCATGCTGAAACACCCATATTATATGTATGACAATGAAATGAACACCCTTAGCTGCGTACAGGCGTTGACATACGTCAACCGGGACAGATGAAAATGTATGCCCCGACCGGGACTCGAACCTGGGATCTTCTGCTTACATGACAGCCGCTCTATCCATCTGAGCCACCGAGGACACAAAGGATAGCGCGACTGCAGGGATTCATCTCTGGCACGCCTCCCGAAAGAACAGATACCATCTTAGTAAATACATATTATATGTGGTGTAGCCTCCACGGGCCGCAATACAGGCTCTGGCATCCACATTATCACCCGGGATATGTCATTCCACACCTGCTCGATCACTTCACATAGTGCTGGAAGAGTTTTTGGTTGACGAGTCTCAAAGGGCACTTCTCGTCCCATCATATCCGACACGTATTCGATTGGAGACAAGTCTGGAGATTGCACTGGCTGGGGAAGTTACTGCACGTCTTGTAGAGCACACTGGGTTTCGCAGACAGTGTGGATGAGCGTTATTGTGTTGGAACAGCACACCACCTTCCTATTGCAGGAATGATAAACGAATGGATCTAACAACACTTTTCACGTATCGAGCGCTGGTTAACGTCCCATCCAGAAACACCAAAGATGAAAGAGAGTTGTAGATTATCGCATCCCTGGCCATACGGCCTGAGGTGGAGACCGTGTGTGTTGGACGCATGGACTCAACGAGACAGCGCTCAACAGGCCTACACCGTATACCCAAACTACCATCACCTGTGTGCATGCAGAATCTATTTTAATCGCTGAAGACAACGGCTCGCCATTCCATCTCCGAAGTGAACCTCTGATGGCGCCCATCAAGACACGCACGTCTATGCTGTGGAAGACGGGCTAGAGGTATGCGTGTAGTCCCACTGCTAATAACCAATTCCCAACAGTCGCAAACCTCGTTGGATACTCGGAAAACTCGTATTTATTTTTTCACTTCCGGTGTCAAATTGCTTACTGAAATTTAAGTATACGGCATCCATCTGAGCTCCGTTGTCTACAGCGCTATATACAATAAGGATCAAAAGTATCCGGACACCTGGCTGAAAATGATTTACAAGTTCGTGGCGCCCTCCATCGCTAATGCGGGAATTCGATATGGTGTTGGCCCACCCTTAGCCTTTATAACAATTTGCGGCTGATGCAGTTCTCTGCGAAAAGATAGCAGCACCAGAAGACTGTAGAGGATCGGTGACACGTGCAGACACTGTCAGTTTATGCCGAATGCAAGTGGGCGTAACTACACACGAATACATGAAGAAATTGTTGTGTTGGCAGAAGAGCCAACACCGTGTTATGAATGGAGGCAGAAATGCACTCGTTTTAGCTCACGCAGGCTGGCGTAAGGAGGGAAGAACTATACGGACGTGAGGTCTGGAACTTGACAAGGAATTAGAATTCAGAAAGCGGACGTAATTAGTTTGATACTTAACTTTAATCCATTAATGAGGAACGTCGCTCTCGAAGGTACATGATTCACAATATTAATATCAATAGTAACTGAAAATGGCGCCTTGCTAGGTCGTAGCAAATGACGTAGCTGAAGGCTATGCTAAACTGTCGTCTCTGCAAATGAGAGCGTATGTAGACAGTGAACCATCGCTAGCGAAGTCGGCTGTACAACCGGGGCGAGTGCTAGGGAGTCTCTCTAGACCAGACCTGCCGTGTGGCGGCGCTCGGTCTGCAATCACTGACAGTGGCGACACACGGGTCCGACGTATACTAACGGACCGCGGCCGATTTAAAGGCTACCACCTAGCAAGTGTAGTGTCTGGCGGTGACACCACAGAAATACTTTGCTGTTGGATTACATCATTTGCGACAAATCACCAGAAATAGTAACTACTGTAAAATGTCTGGCAGTAACCATCTGCATTGACCTAAAGTGAATGACCACATGAAACAAGTTCTAGGAAATGCAACATTTGCTTATAAAATGTAAATAACGAAATAGAAATTCGTATTTGTTGAAAAAGAGTTTTACTTTAAATACTATCCCAGAAACCCATAAAACCTGAAATAAAAGCAAGTCCTGATTCAGACCTAAGGTTCCTCTGACAGCAGCAGATGGCTGCACTGTAGAAAACGAATTTCTTTGAGGTTACTACTGTTGGCAACACATGTCTGCACTGTAGAAAACGTGATTTGCCCGTTTGTTTGTAGCATGAGTAGTTCTTTCACCAACAGATGGTTCCACTGTTAAAAACCCAACAGAGGCGTAAATTAATTATTTTCCACCCATAAGATGGAGAAATACTCTAAAAGTATAGAAAAAACGTCGGCAGTGCAAAAAGTACAACGTTTGTATCGAGTGACTAGGACACAGTTCTGGTTAAGAACATGATCAAAAGCCGCCTGACTCAAATCAGTTACTGTAAGTCGGTATTCGGATTTTCAAGAAGAGTGGTAGGACAGATGCAACAGTTATAGCCTATATCATTGACATAAGTCTGTTGTAAAACTGTGGGACGTACTTAATGCCCACGTATTGTGAGTTCTTTGAAGAACGAGTATCTTCTCTATAAAAGTCTTCAGGTCCAGATTGTATACCGATTAGGTTCTTTTCAGATTACGCTGATACAATAGCTCCCTACTTAGCAATCATATACAACCGCTCGCTCACCGATAGATCTGTACCTGCAGATTGGAAAATTTCGCAGGTCGCACCAGTGTTTAAGAAGGGTAGTAGGAGTAATCCAGACCTATATCACTGACGTCGGTTTGCAGTAGGGGTTTGGAGCATATACTGTATTCAAAAATTATGAATCACCTCGAAGGGAACGATCTATTGATACGTAATCAGCATGGTTACAGAAAACATCGTTCTTGTGCAACGCAGCTAGCACTTTATTCGCACAAAGTAATGGCCGCTATCGAAAGGGGATCTCAAGTTGATTCCTTATTTCTAGATTTCCGGAAAGCTTTTGACACCGTTCCTCACAAGCGACTTCTAATCAAGCTGCGGGCTTATGGGGTATCATCCCAGTTGTGCGACTGGATTCGTGATTTCCTGTCAGGAAGATCGCAGTTCGTAGTAGTAGACGGCAAATCATCGAGTAAAGCTGTAGTGATATCAGGTGTTCCCCAGGGAAGCGTCCTGGGACCTCTGCTCTTGCTGATCTACATAAATGACCTGGGTGACAATCTGAGAAGTTCTCTTAGGTTGTTCGCAGATGATGCTGTAATTTACCGTCTAGTAAGGTCATCCGAAGACCAGTATCAGTTGCAAAGCGATTTAGAAAAGATTGCTGTATGGTGTGGCAGGTGGCAGTTGACGCTAAATAACGAAAAGTGTGATGTGATCCACATGTTCGTAAACAATAATAGTACAATTCTCAAGGCTGTCAATTCAACTAAGTACCTGGGTGTAAAAATTACGAACAACTTGAGTTGGAAAGACCACATAGACAATATTGTGGGGAAGGCGAGCCAAAGGTTGCGTTTCATTGGCAGGACACTTAGAAGATGCAACAAGTCCACTAAAGAGACAGATTACACTACACTCATTCGTCCTCTGTTAGAATATTGCTGCGCGGTGTGGGATCCTTAGCGGGTGGGATTGACGGAGGACATCGAAAGGGTGCAAAAAAGGGCAGCTCGTTTGTATTATCACGTAATAGGGGAGAGAGTGTGACTGATATGATACGCGAGTTGGGATGGAAGTCATTAAAGCAAAGACGTTTTTCGTCGCGGCGAGATCTATTTACGAAATTTCAATCACCAACTTTTTCTTCCGAATGCGAAAATATTTTGTTGAGCCCAACCTACATAGGTAGGAATGATCATCAAAATAAAATAAGAGATATCAGAGCTCGAACAGAAAGGTTTAGGTGTTCGTTTTTCCCGCGCGCTGTTCGGGAGTGGAATGGTATGGAGATAGTATGATTGTGGTTCGATGAACCCTCTGCCAAGCACTTAAATGTGAATTGCAGAGTAATCATTAGATGTAGATATAGAAAAACCAACATGGACAGAGATTTTGAGAAACTTACGAGGTCCGACTAATAGAAGACTTGCGCGTTTCGTGACAGGAACTTTTTAGTCAGTGCGAGAGCTTTACGGAGACGGCCTAAAAACTCCAGTGGCAGACATTACAAGAGAGGCATTGTGCATCCCCACGCTCTCTTGGCAAGCAGAAACGCAGCCCCAGCTATGGTGCCCCCTGCTGGCGGGTCTTTAACTGTCACGTGGAATCACGTCGCAAAGGTGCAAGTAAGGAAAGGATTGCTTATGCGAAGGATAACATTTCATCCAAGCAGTAGGACAGAATACACGTAATCTCGTCCGATGTGAGCTGGCTTCAGTTGCACAAAAACACTACCAGAAACTGTCCCGTATTTCTCTTCGCTGCATCACCATGTCTCATCGCCCGTAGGACGTGAAACTCGAATTTCCCTTCTTGCTTTGCAGCGATGTAATGACTAACAAGTAATCTGATCAGATACAGAACATCTTGAAACGAATGGTAAAACCGATGACATGAGAAAAAATGCAACGAGTCTCCAGAAGTCAGGAGATAAGAGCCATGTGGTACTCACTGGTGTCGAGGTCAGAGGGCAAGGAAGGGCGTTCAATACATAACACATTCTCGGCCAATGTAGCTTGAACTTTCTTCTGGGACGTCACTTCAGCGCCCATAGTTTCATGAACTTCCGATATGTGGCAGCACTATATCTAGCCTTCGAAAAGGCTTCTGTAACGGAGGAGCATTCCAAGCAGAGAGCTGTTATTGAGTTTCTTTTGGTGGAAAGCCAGCCCGTCGCAGAAATCCATAGGCACTTGCAGAATATCTAGGGAGAGCTGACAGTGAACAAAAGCACGGCGAGTCGTTGGACCCTCACATCTGTCATTATCGCAACAAGGTCGTGCAGAACCTTGCAATGTCTCTCTTGCTGGCCTGCCGCATACACCTGCGACTTCCGCAATGCTGGAACGTGGAGACACTCTCTCTCGAGGTGATCGACGGATCACAGTCGAACACCTCGCTGCTCAACTAGACGTCACTGTCGGTAGCGCTGACACACTCGTCCAGCGGTTGACCTACTCAAAGGTGTGTGCCCGCCTAACAGGAGACTATACAGAGCAACAAAAGACCATCTGCGCGGATCTGGATGCGTGTTATGAATCTGTTGTTGACAATTTTTGTCGAACTTCATTGCAAGCGATGAAACGTGTGTTCATCACTTCGAACCGGAAACAAAACGGCAACATTTGGTGTGGCGTCACACCACCTCTCCACCGAGGAAAAATATCAAAACCACACACTCAGCCAGTAAAACCATGGCGACGGTCTGATGGGACTCTGAAGCTGTTACTCTGTTTGATGTCCTGCCTCACTGTGCAACGATGAAGTGTGAAGTGTATTGTGCTACCACCAGGAAAATCAATAAACGACTTTAGCGTGTTCGTTACCACAAAAACGCAAGCGAACTTCTTCTTCTTCTACGTGAAAACGCAACGCCTTACAAGCTTCCTCATTCCTTATATTATCAGTCCAACTAATTTTCAACATTCGTCTGTAGCACCACATCTCAAATGCTTCGATTCTCTTCTGTTCTGGTTTTCCTACAGTCCATTTTTCACATCAGTACAATGCTGTGCTCCAAACGTACACTCTCTGAATTTTTTCCTCAAATTAAGGCCTATGTTTGATACTAGTAGACATCTCTTTGCCAGGAATGCCCTTTGCCAGTACTCGTCTGCTTTTGATGTCCTTCTTGCTCCGTCCGTCAATGGTTATTTTTCTGCGTAGGCAGTAGAATTCCTTAACTTCGTCTACCTCGTGACCCCTCAATTCTGGCGGTAAGTTTTTTGCTGTTCTCATTTCTGCTACTTCCGTCTGTCTTCGATTTACTCTCAATCGATATCCTTAACTCATTAGATTGTTCGTTCCATTCAGCAGATACCGGTCGGAGTGGCCGCTCGACCGCAACGGTCGCAGGTTCGAATCCTGCCTCGGGCATGGATGTGTGTGATGTTTTTAGGTTAGTTAGGTTTAAGTAGTTCTACGTTCTAGGGGACTGGTGACCTCAGAAGTTAAGTCCAATAGTGCTCAGAGCCATTTGAACCATTCAGCAGATAATGTAATTCTCCTTCAATTTGACTCAGGACAGCAATGTCACCAGTGAATCGTATCACTGATATCTTTTCACTTTGATTTTTAATACCACTCCTGAACCTTTCTTTTATTTGCTACTTCGATGTGCAAATTGATCAGTAGGGGCGAAAGACTACATTCCTGTGTCATACCCTTTTTAGTATAACCTTCGTTTTTGGTCGTTCACTTTTATTATTCCCCCTTGCCTCTTGTACATGTTGTATATTACTCGTCTCTCCCTATAGTTTACTCCTATTTGTGTCAGAATTCCGAATATCTTGCACCATTTTACATTGTCGAGCGCTTTTTCCAGGTCGACAAATCCTATGAATATACTAAGATACCATCGATGACCATGCAGCTCGTTAGAATGAAATCACAATGAAATGAACAGCCTTAGCTGCTTACAGGCGTTGACATACGTCAACGGGGACAGATGAAAATGTGTGCCCCGACCGGGACACGAACCCGGGATCTCCTGCTTACATGGCAGACGCTCTATCCATCTGAGCCACCGAGGACACAGAGGATAGCGCGACTGCAGGGATTTATCTCTGGCACGCCTCCCGGTCGAGGCACACATTTTCATCTGTCTCCGTCGACGTATGTCAACGCCTGTAAGCAACTAACGGTGTTCATTTCATTGTCATTTCATTCTAATGAGCTGCATGGTCACCGATGGTATCTGTTCTTTCGGACATGTCCGAAAGAACAGATACCATCTTAGTATATATATATATAGTTAAGGCTCACCGGCCACTTGACCATCTTCTTCTTCTGTGCGAATGCACAATCAGTGCCCGAACTCTTACGGGAATCGGCAAGGCGCCGCGAGTAATGAGTATAATGGGCGGGGGCACTACGAATGTAGTGCGGGACAATACTTGGATGCATGACCTGTTAAACTAGCTGTGCGATAATTCTCGCACTTGTCAGCTTTTACAATCTTCGGAATTGTGTAGATGGTATTTTTCCGAAAGTCAGATGATATGTCGCCAGACTCATACTTTCTACATACCATCGTGAATATTTTTTGTTGCCACTTCCCCCAACGATTTTAGAAATTCTGGTAGAATCTTATCTATCCCTTCCGACTTATTTGATCTTAAGGCCTACAAAGCTCTTTTAAATTCTGACTCTAATACTGGATTCCCTATCTCTTCTAAATCGACTCATGTTTCTTTTTCTATCACATCAGACAAACTTCCCCTCATAGAGGCCTTCAATGTACTGTTTTTCACCTATCCACTCTCTCCCTTGCATTTACAGTGGAATTTCCGTTGCACTCTTAATGTTACTACCCTTGCTTTTAAGTTCACCGAAGGTTATTTTGACTTTCCTATACCCTCGGTCAGTCCTTCTAACAATCATTTCTTTTTCCATTTCCTCGCATTTTTCACGCAGCCATTTCATCTTAACTTCCCTACACTTCCTATTTATTTGATTCCTCAGCGACTATCATTTCTGTATTCCTTAATTTTCCTGAACATTTTTGTACTTTCTTCTTTCATCTATCAACTGAAGTATTTCTTCTGTTATCCATGGTTTCTTCGCACCTATGTTTTTCTTTCCAACTTCTGCGATTGCCCTTTCTAGAGGTCCATTCCTCTTCAACTGTACTGGCTACTGAGCTACTCCTTATTGGTGTATCTATAGCCTTAGAGAGCTTTAAACGTACCTCGTCATTCCTGAGTAGTTCTGACACCATTTCATTGCGTATATATTCTTCCTGACTGGTCTCTTAATCTTCAGCCTACTCTTCATCACTACTACATTGTGATCTATATTTGCACCTGGGTACGCCTTGCAATGCAGTTCCTGACTTTGGAAATTCTGCCTGACGACGATGTAATTTAACTGATATCTTCCCATATCACCCGGCCTCTTCCAAGTACACCTCCTCTTGTGATTCTTGACCAATGTATTCGCTGTTACTAGCTGAAATTTATTACAGAACTGAATTAGTCTTTCTCGTCTCATTCCTCTTCCCAAGACCATATTCTCCTGTAACCTTTTCTTCTTCCCCTATAACAAAATTCCAGCCCCCAATGACTATTATATTTTCATCTCCCTTCACGTATTGTATTACCCTTTCAGTATTCTCACATACTTTCTCTGTCTCTTCATCTTCATCTCTTCATATTCACCTTGCGACGTCAACTATCGTTGTCGGTGTTGGTTCACTGTCGATTCTGATAAGAACAATTATATCAGTGAACTTAGGCAACGTAGTCTATGGAGAGCAACGACCTGACGCTGTATTTAAGTTAGACTGAACAGTCAAACAAACATTATTGCGATCTTGACAGTTCATTCAAACTTAACTATCACTGAACTGTTCACTGTAACACACTCTCTGCCCCACCTTCCTATTCATAACAAATCCCACATCTGTTACGCCATTTTTCACTGCCGTTGATTTTACCCTATACTCATCTGACCATAAATCCTTGTCTTCTTTCCATTTCACTTCATTGACCACTATTATATATAGGTTCAGCCTTACATTTCCCTTTCCAGATTTTCTAGCTTCCCTACCACGCTGAAGCTTTTGACATTCCACGACCCGACTCATAGAACGTAATCCTTTCATTGGTTATTTAATTTTTTTTCGCATGGCCACCTCCCCTTCGGCAGATCCGAATGGGGGACTATTCCGGAATCATTTGCCAATGGAGAGATCATCATGTCACTTTTTCAATTACAGGCTACATGTCCTGTGGATACGCGTTTTGTGTATTTAATGCAGTGATTTGATTGCTTTCTGCATACTCATGTCATTGAACATTATTGATTCTTCCTCCTTTAGGGGCAGTTTCCCAACCCAAGGACAAGAGTGCCCTGAACTTCTGTCTTCTCCTCAGTCTTCTTTAACAAGGCCATTGGCAGAATGAGAGTGGCTTCTTATGACAGATATCTTCGTCAATGCTGGTTATTAACCAAAATTTAAGCAGCGATGGGTTTGGAACCTGGGACCGAGAGCGTTTTAATTACTAATAAAGACGCTACCCCTAGGCCACGGGCACTACTGGAGAAGGGCACGAGCGACATCTCAGGAGTAAGGGACTCGCCTGTGTCGAGGTCAGAGAGTTGGCTGGCAGGTTCTCTGGCCTGCTGGAGGTTGTTCACAATGTTGCAGCTGGACAGGGCAAGCACATATTTCCATTGGAGCAGGGCACGGTGAAAACCTCACGAGGTAGGGACAGTATGGTACTCACCGGAGTCGAGGTCAGAGTACTGGATGGCAGGTCGTCTGGCCTGCTGGAGGTTGGCCAAAATGTTACGACTGGACAGCATGGCGTCCACGGGTAGAGTAGGGAATAAAAACATCTCGGGAGATAGGTTCAGCGTGGTACTCACCGGAGTCGACGTCAGAGTACTGGATAGCAGGTTCTCTGGCCTGCTGGAGGTTGGCCACGATGTTGCGGTTGGAGAGCATGACGCCCTTTGGCAGCCCTGTCGTGCCGCTGGAGTAGGGCATGATGAACACTTGGTCTGGGGAGGTGAGGGCGCCCGGCAGCTCTCCCTCGGGCGCGGCCCGCTGCACCAGCTGCTGGAAGTCCGCCGCGCCCTCGGGGGTGGCGCCGGGATCTAGGGCAGTGCTGGAGGCGGCCGCCGGCACAGTCACCAGCAGGCGTGGCGGGGGCAGGCCCGCCTCCTGGAAGGCGCGCACCACCGTGCCGTGGAGGGCCGGAGTCGTCACCGCTGCCGAGGGCCGGCAGTCGCGCAGCTGTTTGGACAGCTCCTCTGTGGGCAGGTTAGGTCACTCGTCGAGACAGATCGACAAAAGCTGCTAAGCACCTGGAAAATACTGTCTGAGTTTAGTGTAGGTTAGTAGATACATATATTATGAAATGGTGCAATAATCTTTGATGGCTAGAATGCCTGCCAGAATGCAGATTAAGTATTTTACCAGAGCTGAGTGGTTATGTGATGAGTGGGTGTTGTGTTGGATGCTTATTCTGCACTGGCTTTTATGCCCGTTGCTGATACTACAGAGTTGTTTCTGGGAACTGGCCAAGTCTGAGCTGTTGTAAACACAACCAACTGCAGGAACGCCTTGGGCTGCGGATCGGAGCCGCCAGGCGGGGAAGCCGCCGGCGAGGGAGCACACACCACCGGGTAAACACAAGGACGAGTCGGACGACAGACCAGCGCAACCGACAACAACCGACCACGACCCACTATGACCGACACAACACGGAAGAGATAATCAACGGAGGCTTGTAGAAACCACAACACCAAACACCAACAGTAAATCCACTCGGAACCAGAGCCAGGCAAAAGTCAACAACGAGCAACGACAAGAAAACGCAGTACCGCCGAGATAGAAGCTCAATCCAGAGCGAGTACCAGACTGACTTGACTAGGGCAGAGAGGGTCCCTATATACGAAACCGGAGGGAGAGGCTATTGGCCGCTGTCTGCACGTGGCGTAGCGGTGGCGCCCTCGCTGCGCGAGAGTTGCTGCGCGGAATAGCCGCCGTGGAGGCGGAGCCCTCTATGGGCTGACCAAGTCCATTTGTTCTGGCGCGTGTTCGACTTCTGCGGCGTGAGTTACTAGATGAGCCATTACCTGGATTTGTTGGCCAAGTATAATGTGGGCCTGCCATTCTCCACAACCGGTTTATGCTGCCAAAACTATAGTGTGGGCTTGTTCAAATACGAGGAGCGTTCAATAAGAAATGCAACACTATCTTTCCGTTCAATTTCTGTTGGAGAAAATGCTGAATTTGTTATAGCACATCGTCGAACATTGCCGCTTTATCCCCTATAGTTACCTGACGTTCCGATAGGCAGTGGCGCTGTATGTCGGTTTCAAAATAGTCTGCAACGGAGGTGCGTTCCAAGCACCCAAAACCAGAGCATTGCAGGTATTCATAGGCACTTGCAGATATCTGGCAGTGAACAAAAGCACGGTGAATCGTTGGGCGAGGCGACCCGTCCCATCTACCACGTGCCGGCCAACCACACACAACTGTGACTCAGGAAAATGAAGAAACGAATTCAGCGCATTCGTCGGTGCAAAATTGCAAACGAAATTTTCGTTCTCCATGACAAAACGAGGCCTCACGAAAGTCTTCGCACCCGAGAGGAGCTCACGAAACTTCATTGGACTGTTCTTCCTCATCCCCCCTACAGCCCGGGTCTCGCACCTTCCGTCGTCCATGTGTTTGGAGCAATGCAGGATGCATACCGCGGGAAGCACTATGTCGATGAGGGTGATGTTATTGATGCAGCAAGACGCTGGCTCCGAGGTCAACCATTGGAGTGGTACCGTGCGGGCATACAGGCCGTCCCAGTAAGGTGGCGTAAGGCAGTCGCGTTTAACGGAGATTATGTTGAACAACAGGGTTTTTTAAGTAAAAGAGAGGGGAATAATGTGGTATACTGCGATCCAACCTTCTTTCAGAAAAAAAATACGTTGCATGAATTTTGGACCCCCTTCGTAATATTGTTACAATGTACACTAGCAAAAACAGTAGAAGTATTATCTGATTAGAACCAACGTTGTACATAATCGTAATGTATGTAAATAAGCAAGACTGCTATGATCTGGTTCAAAATGGTTCAAATGGGTCTGAGCACTATGGGACTTAACATCTGAGGTCATGAGTCCTTTAGAACTTAGAACTACTTAAACGTAACCAACCTAAGGACATCACACACATCCATGCCCGAGTCATGATTCGAACCTGCGACCGTAGCGGTGGCGCTGTTCCAGACTGAAGCGCCTAGAACCGGACGGCCACACCGGCCGGCTGCTGTGATCTGTATTGGCTCGAATGGTCATCTGCATTAGTGTTGCCACCCTGAGATTCCACCATCTCGCCCGCCAGCGTATATGATGAGCCATCTCTGCACCGGATGGTTGATAAACACTGCGACGTACAGCGGAAACTGCTGTGTCTTTCTGTCAGACTTGACAAAGTACAAAAGCGGCACCATTGTGGGTTCAGCACACGGGTGGGTGGTCGAAATGGTGTATGCCCCACGATATTTGGGCCGTTCTCATATGACAGTGGTCCGAGATGTGAGCGAAACCACAAGTGTCGTCGATGTCAGGCCACAACAAAGGAGAACTGCTCTACTGCGCATCAAGCACACTGTAGGGATGAGAAAATCCGACCGGTTAAAACCGATGCCGGTATTTTAGTCCTGAGCAACCGGTACTTTTCGATATTTCTTTGGTCTCGGTTATAACTGGTTTTTAATTTTCTACTAATAACCGGGTAAAGAAGAAAGAAGAATACAATAATTCCAATCCCAAAGAAAGCAGGTGTTGACAGATGTGAAAATTACCGAACTATCAGTTTAATAAGTCACAGCTGCAAAATACTAACACGAATTCTTTACAGACGAATGGAAAAACTTGTAGAAGCGGACCTCGGGGAAGATCAGTTTGGATTCCGTAGAAATGTTGGAACACGTGAGGCAATACTAACCTTACGACTTATCTTAGAAGAAAGATTAAGAAAAGGCAAACCTACGTTTCTAGCATTTGTAGACTTAGAGAAAGCTTTTGACAATGTTGACTGGAATATTCTCTTTCAAATTCTAAATGTGGCAGGGGTGAAATACAGGGAGCGAAAGGCTATTTACAATTTGTACAGCAATCAGATGGCAGTTATAAGAGTCGAGGGGCATGAAAGGGAAGCAGTGGTTGGGAAAAGAGTGAGACAGGGTTGTAGCCTCTCCCCGATGTTATTCAATCTGTATATTGAGCAAGCAGTAAAGGAAACAAAAGAAAAATTCGGAGTAGGGATAAAAATTCATGGGGAAGAAGTAAAAACTTTGAGGTTCGCCGATGACATTGTAATTCTGTCAGAAACAGCAAATGACTTGGAAGAGCAGTTGAACGGAATGGACAGTGTCTTGAAAGGAGGATATAAGATGAACATCAACAAAAGCAAAACGAGGATAATGGAATGTAGTCAAATTAAGTCGGGTGATGCTGCGGGAATTAGATTAGGAAATGAGACACTTAAAGTAGTAAAGGAGTTATGCTATTTAGGGAGTAAAATAACTGATGATGGTCGAAGTAGAGAGGATATAAAATGTAGACTGGCAATGGCAAGGAAATTGTTTCTGAAGAAGAGAAATTAACGTCGAGTGTAGATTTAAGTGTCAGGATGTCGTTTCTGAAAGTATTTGTATGGAGTGTAGCCATGTATGGAAGTGAAACATGGACGATAACTAGTTTGGACAAGAAGAGAATAGAAGCTTTCGAAATGTGGTGCTACAGAAGAATGCTGAAGATTAGGTGGGTAGATCACATAACTAATGAGGAGGTATTGAATAGGATTGGCGAGAAGAGGAGTTTGTGGCACAACTTGACTAGAAGAGGGGATCGGTTGGTAGGACATGTTTTGAGGCATCAAGGGTTCACAAATTTAGCATTGGAGGGCAGCGTGGAGGGTAAAAATCGTAGAGGGAGACCAAGAGATGAATACACTAAGCAGATTCAGAAGGATGTAGGTTGCAGTAGGTACTGGGAGATGAAGAACCTTGCACAGGATAGAGTAGCATGGAGAGCTGCATCAAACCAGTCTCAGGACTGAAGACCGCAACAACAACAACAACAACAACAACGGGGTAAAAAGCCGAAATACCGATTAGCCATAAAATTTTTCGTATTTAAATAAACGTTTTTTAAAGAATGATTATTATTATAGAAAATGATAAAAGTGATCAGTGCTGTTTTTATAACTAAGCCGATACAAACGAGCGACAAACCCATGGTGCACGGACTCGTACAGCACTGCTCAAACAGTATTGTACTTGTAAGCATCTGGCGTGGCCAATTAGATGGCACGTGTGTACATACAGTGCACTAGACTTGTCACATACTGTCTGTTTGGTAGTTTCTCTCTGTCGTCGCCGGACATCAGTTGTATTACAGAGTGGCGCCGTCCCCAGTCTGGAAGCATTGCATGAAGTGCTGTACCAGTGAAGTACAACACTCCATTTGCTTTAAAAGATTAAAAAGGGGAGCACCTACAATGAACTAAGGAGAAAACTTAACAGGGTATTCATAGATACAAAAAAAATAGAACGCAGTTGATCTGCTGTCGTCGGCCGCAGTGGCCATGTGGTTCTGGGCGCTACAGTCTGGAACCGCGCCACCGCTACGGTCGCAGGTTCGAATCCTGCCTCGGGCATAGATGTGTGTGATGTCCTTAGGGTAGTTAGGTTTAAGTAGTTCTAAGTTCTAGGGGACTGATGACCAAAGAAGTTAAGTCCTATAGTGCTCAGAGCCATTTGATGCGCTGTCTGTGTCTATATAACATGCATTTCTCTGAAGCCCTTGGAAACAGACAAATTAACATGAAAAATATAGTCCTTCGTAGTCAATTGCCAGGCTTTAGCACTGACTATTCGTAATGTTCAAATAGTGGTATGATCCCCGATTAAAACATGATTTTTGAGCAGAGCTTGAAAAAATTATGATCAGTAGGAGAACGATGGTAATTTTTTTTAGTTGTCAACGGTTTATCACTTTTCGAGAAAAGCGTGGAACCGTGGATGGACAAAATTTTCGTTTACTTTTTTCCAATGTTCGATTTCTACGTTTATTACAAGATATAATAAGAATAAAAGACCGAAAATCGATTATTTCAGAAGCCGGTTATTTTGAGCGGGTTTGAGCGGTTTTAAAGTGACTTTGAAAAAACCGGTACAATGGAAAACCGGTTGTTTCAGCGATAACCGCCATCCCTAGCACACTGCAAGCCCCTCAACCTGCTCGTGGCGTCTGGGCACATGTAATGGAGACGCTACAACACGCCATGTTATCCCAAGCTATTGGTCGAAGACTTGTAGAATGCATGTTACTGATTCATCACCACACGCCTAGCCTGGCAATAACAAAATGACACAACGGCTGCATTTAAGATGTGCTATGAGTGAGTTTCTACAGGGTGACAATTATTGAACTACATAAAAAAAACGTAAATTAGTTACAAACTGCGGCGTGCACACACCTTATTCAACATGTGAACGTCTCTATAGATATTCGGATTTAGGTTACGACATGTTCGGTATGCCTGCCATCATTGGCGATGATGTGGTGCAGACGAATAGTGAAATTCTTCATGACCCGTTGAAGTGTCGGAACATCGATGCTGTCGATGACCTGAGCCGTTTTTAGCTCATCAATGGTTCTGGGGGTATTGCCGTACACCTTCTCTGTAATATAGCCTCACGAAAACGAATCGCTTGTGTTCAGGTCCGGAGAATATAGCGGGCAATCGTGCCCCATGTCAGTGACCTCTGGGTACCGCAGAGCCGGAATGCGGTCCCCAAAGTGCTCCTCCAGGACATCAAACACTCTCCTGCTTCGATGGGGTCGAGCTCCGTCTTGCGTGAACCACATCTTGTCGAAATCACGTTTAATTTTGGATAATGGTGACGAAATCATCTTCCGAAACCTTTACGTACCGTTCGGCAGTCACCGTGCCATCAAGGGATATCGCACCGATTATTCCGTGACTGGACACTGCACACCACACAGTCAGCCGTTGACGATGGAGAGACTTCTCGATCGCGAAATACGATTTCTCCGACCCCCAAATGCGCCAATTTTGCTTATTGACGAACTCATCCAAATGAGAGTGGGTGTGGTGTCACCGTCAGACACCACACTTGCTAGGTGGTAGCCTTTAAATCGGCCGCGGTCAGGTAGTATACGTCGGACCCGCGTGTCGCCACTATCAGTGATTGCAGACAGAGCGCCGCCACACGGCAGGTCTAGAGAGACTTCCTAGCACTCGCCCCAGTTGATCAGCCGACTTTGGTAGCGATGGTTCACTGACAAAATACGCTCTCATTTGCCGAGACGATAGTTTAGCATAGTCTTCAGCTACGTCATTTGCTACGACCAAGCAAGGCGCCATAATCAGTTACCATTGATATTGTGAATCATGTACCGTCAAGAACGACGTTCATCATTAACGGATTAAAGTTAAGTATTCCACCAGCTACGTCCGTTTTTCTAAATTCTAATTTCCTTGTCCTGTTCCAGACCTCACGCCAGCCTGCCTGAGCTAAAACGCGTGCATTTCGGCCTCCTCTAGTAACACGGTGTTGGCTCTCCTGCCAACCACAACAGTAGGCTTCGTCGCTAAACCAAACCACACACGCGCATACTAATTCCCATCACGCCCCGTGGCCAACGGTGCAATTTGAACATCGTAACGCAAACCGTACACAAGTTATGACGATTTTATTTCATATAGTCCAATAACTTTCACCAAGTACACTACTCTGGATCAACACTGACTATGGATGGCAGTGTCTAGGAAAGGGGACCCGTTCTGCCAACGTTGAGGGATACAAAGATGTTATTTCTAGTAGCGCCATGAAATGAGCAAACATCTTGTTACCTCTGGTAGAGATTCAGGGAATTCTGACGCCTATCTCGTTCCTCCCAAACATCCTTTCCGTCACATGTTTCCCACGGACACATACGTCCTTTACTATGACATTTTCTCCACTTCCACAATCATTTCCATCTTTCGCAGCCGGTATTACCAGGAACACATATCAGCCTCACCTCCGTAGAACGGAAAGAAATCATGTAACCAACATGACGTCGTAAATGTATTCACTTAGAATTTTATTTATGTTCCTATCACTTTTATAAATGGAATGCTGAAGAGTGACAACTACGCTGCTGCCAACCTGTCGCCTGCAGGAGGAATGTAAATGACGAGAAAATAAACTACTGAGGGAATGGAAACGGTGAGTAAATAAAAAAAGCTTTTGGGCCAGGAAACAAAATAATAACGAATGTATACATTGATTTTCTTAGTCCAAGTACCTCCTACTACACACGGTAGTCAAAACAGTTTGTAAAAGAATATTATCTGCTGATTCGAAAAAAAATGATTCAACATATCAAGCAAGACATGGATTTTCAGATGACCATGACAGACAGATTGGGTGAACATAGTGTACTCTCCAAGCTGTTGCGCTTCAGTCCGGAACCGCGCGACTGCTACAGTCGCAGGTTCGAATCCTGCCTCGGGGATGGATGTGTGTGATGTCATTAGGTTAGTTAGGTTTAAGTAGTTCTTAGGGGACTGATGACCTCAAATGTTAAGTCCCATAGTGCTCAGAGCCATTTGAACCAAGCTGTTGCATCGCGACTCCGTTGGGTGTTATGAACCGTTCTTGCGACGCTCAGCAGAACGAAATCTACATCTACATCTACATCCACACTCCGTAAGCCACCTGACGGTGTGTGGCGGAGGGTACCTTGAGTACCTCTATCGGTTCTCCCTTCTATTCCAGTCTCGTATTGTTCGTGGAAAGAAGGATTGTCGGTATGCCTATGTGTGGGCTCTAATCTCTCTGATTTTATCCTCATGGTCTCTTCGCGAGATATGCGTAGGAGGGAACGATATACTGCTTGACTCCTCGGTGAAGGTATGCTCTCGAAACTTCAACAAAAGCCCGTACCGAGCTACTGAGCGTCTCTCCTGCAGAGCCTTCCACTGGAGTATATCTATCATCTCGGTAACGCTTTCGCGGTTACTAAATGATCCTGTAACGAAGCGCGCTGCTCTCCGTTGGATCTTCTCTATCTCTTCTATCAACCCTATCTGGTACGGATCCCACACTGCTGAGCAGTATTCAAGCAGTGGGCGAACAAGAGTACTGTAACCTACTTCCTTTGTTTTCGGATTGCATTTCCTTAGGATTCTTCCAATGAATCTCAGTCTGGCATCTGCCTTACCGACGATCAACTTTATATGATCATTCCATTTTAAATCACTCCCAATGCGTACTCTCAGACAATTTATGGAATTAACTGCTTCCAGTTGTTGACCTGCTATTGTTGTTGTTGTTGTTGTTGTGGCCTTCAGTCCTGAGACTGATTTGATGCAGCTCTCCATGCTACTCTATCCTGTGCAAGCTTCTTCATCTCCCAGTACCTACTGCAACCTACATCCTTTTGAATCTGCTTAGTGTATTCATCTCTTGGTCTCCCTCTACCATTTTTACCCTCCACGCTGCTCTCCAATACTAAATTGGTGATCCCTCAATGTCTCAGAACATGCCCTACCAACCGATCCCTTCTTCTAGTCAAGTTCTGCCACAAGCTCCTCCCCAATTCAATTCAATACCTCCTCATTAGTTATGTGATCTAAGCTAAATGATAAGGGATCTTTCTTTCTATGTATTCGCAGCACATTACACTTGTCTACATTGAGATTCAATTGCCATTCCCTGCACCATGCGTCAGTTCGCTGCTGATCCTCCTGCATTTCAGTACAACCTCTCGATATACCACAGCATCATCCGCAAAAAGCCTCAGTGAACTTCCGATGTCATCCACAAGGTCATTTATGTATATTGTGAATAGCAACGGTCCTACGACACTTCCCTGCGGCACACGTGAAATCACTCTTCGGAAGACTTCTCTCCATTGAGAATGACACGCTGCGTTCTCTTATCTAGGAACTGTTCAATCCAATCACACAATTGGTCTGATAGTCCATATGCTCTTACTTTGTTCATTAAACGACTGTGGGGAACTGTATCGAACGCCTTGCGGAAGTCAAGAAACATGGCATCTATTCAGAGGGATGCGAGCGTGTGGCTGAAGCCCAGACACCATCTCAAAAGAACGAAAGAGCCGCGATTCAGAAAGCTGCAGAGGCGACATAAGCCGGCGAGCATCTCTGCAGAGTGAAGTCTGGCAGTACTGCAGCTCAGGGTAGACTCGTTCAGGTACTGGCTAAATGGGGAAAGCTAAGAAAGTGAAATGATCACCCAACGGCGAAGCCCACCTGCTACAGGGTGTTGTGTCTTCCGAGGCAAGGATGCGGCTGTTGGATAAATAGAGGGCAGAAGACTCTCATGAAATAATCCCCCCTCCCCCTCTCACTCTCACATGTTCTCAAATGCTCTGCGCACGACCGTATCGAGATGTGCATATGATGAAGATCGCCACCATCTTCATCAGATGCTGACCGAGGTGGAGGCTACTGCAGTGCCAGATCAAGTATCGAGTCATCTGCCGAGGACTTCGCCTCCAGTAGCAGCAGGCATTCACCCGAGATAGAGACCGAATGTAGACAACTTGGCATTTTCGCATTACTGGGTCTCTCTCTCTCTCTCTCTCTGGATGACTTCCTTCTGCTGGCAACCACTTCCCTAATGTGGCGCATGTTTGAGCCTGGGCTACATTTTCAATCTGGGCTACAGTCTCTCTATTGATGTATGTCAATTTGGAAACTTCCATCGTTACTGATCGCCGCCCAGTGAGGGCACACGGCTATTGCTTTGTCTGTACTGTATGTGTCGCATTGAAAACTATCTATCCTAGTATGTTACTTGGCCACCATAAGTTTGTCAGGCTACTAAGAGTCGCATCTGACTCACTTTGGAAGCAGCTTCTCAGACAATGATGCCCTTCATCATTGGTGCTCCTGTTCTAAATGGCTCTGAGCATTATGGGACTTAACAGCTATGGTCATCAGTCCCCTAGAACTTAGAACTACTTAAACCTAACTAACCTAAGGACATCACACAACACCCAGCCATCACGAGGCAGAGAAAATCCCTGACCCCGCCGGGAATCGAACCCGGGAACCCGGGCGTGGGAAGCGAGAACGCTACCGCACGACCACGAGATGCGGTCCTGCTCCTGTTCTGGATCCCGAGTGGGCATTTGTTGATCCTAGCACTTGGTATGCTGACCTCTGCTGACATCTTCGAGGGGCGATAGCCTCCGACCTGCTGTAATTTCGCCTATGTACTAAAATGAATAAAGGATTGTCGTAACCATGGATGTTTTATTAAATTAACGGCTCACAAACGATTCCAGCCACCACACTCTCCATAACCAACATTCCAGCGAGGGCATGGAACCTTCTCCTGACCTTCAAATGGTAGATTCCGCTGACCTGGGATGAACTCCAGATCCCAACTAAGCAGAACAGCCGGTCGCGGAGGCCGAGCGGTTCTAGGTGCTCTAGTCCGGAACCGCGCGACTGATAGGGTCGCAGGTTCGAATCCTACCTCGGGCATGGATGTGTGTGATGTCCTTAGTTAGGTTTAAGTAGATCTAAGTTCTAGGGGACTGATGACCACAGATCTTAAGTCCCGTAGTGCTCAGAGCCATTTGAACCATTTTTCAAGCAGAACAGGTAAACAGTTCGATTACATAATCCCTAGTTTTACAGAATCTAGCATGCCATTTTAACAGGTGTGGCACGTACAGACAACAAAGTGGTGTACATCGGAAAAGTGGGACAGGAACATTATTCCTCAGAATACAAATAAACACTGCCTGACATAAAATGTGAAGCAGCGAGGCGACGTGGTGGGTTGTCAATGTAGCACTGTGGACACATGCACAATAAGCGGATATGTAAGTGATTAAGAGTTGCAATTCACCGTGATAGACAGAACGACCATGAAGTAGTGTGATTCGTGTTTAGTGTTGTTAGCAGGCCTGATAGGATGGAGGAGGGATGTAGACAGCATCAGGTGTTCAGAAATCACTGGGAAGGAGACGCCGCGTACACCTATGAGACAGCGCCATCAGCATCTGACAGCATGAAAAGAGCCTCATTATGGGCTTGTGTTTGGCCGGCTGTTCGAATCGCGCAGTATCCAGATATGCTGCGCATTTGGATGTGGTCCTATATTCGATTGCATGGAAATACGAAGGTAGTCATATTCGGCAAGGTTCTGCCCACCGCAAGAGAGGACTGTCATATTGTGCACCAATCAAATCGTAACCTCTTCACATCTGTGCCAGCCATCCAGCAACACTCTCCACCATTCCACATCAATGGTCAGGGACTAACAGCAGCTGGATTAGTGAATTACCGTCTCGCATGTGGACTACCGTTAGCATCTTAACACAAACGGCTGCATTTTGGAATGGTGCTCTGACTGGGAAGACTTGGATGTTTATGAACGAAACTACACAGTGTTCAGCGATGACCTGTTGCTGTGTGATCGTCAGCGAGTATTGTGACCACATGGGGAGAGGTCCCATTGCTCCAATGTTTTGGAAAGGCACACCTGTGTAATTCCTGGCGTCATGGTGTAGAAAGCCACTGAGTATGACTTCAGGTCGCGGCTGGTAAGGACTGAGGGAACTCTGAAGGTTGTTGTTGTTGTGGTCTTCAGTCCTGAGACTGGTTTGATGCAGCTCTGCATGCTACTCTATCCTGTGCAAGCTTCTTCATCTCCCAGTATTTATTACAACCTACATCCTTCTGAATCTGCTTAGTGTATTCATCTCTTCGTCTCCCTCTACGATTTTTACCCTCCACCCTGCCCTCCAATGCTAAATTTGTGATCCCTTGATATCCTACCAACCGGTCCCTTCTTCTTGTCAAGTTGTGCCACAAACTGCTCTTCTCCCCAATTCTATTCAATACCTTCTCATTAGTTATGTGATCTACCCATTTAATCTTCAGCATTCTTCTGTAGCACCACATTTCGAAAGCTTTTATTCCCTTCTTGTCCAAACTATTTATCGTCCATGTTCACTTCCATACATGGCTACACTCCATACAAATACTTTCAGAAACGACTTCCTGGCACTTAAATCTATACTCGATGTTAACAAATTTCTCTTCTTCAGAAACGCTTTCCTTGCCATTGCCAGTCTACATTTTATATCCTCTCTACTTCGATCATCATCAGTTATTTTGCTCCCTAAATAGCAAAACTTCTTTACTACTTTAAGTACCTCATTTCCTAATCTAATTCCCTCAGCATCACCAGACTTAATTCGACTACATTCCATTATCCTCGTTTTGCTTTTATTCATGTTCGTCTTATATCCTCCTTTCAAGACACTGTCCATTCCGTTCAACTGCTCTTCCAAGTCCTTTGCTGTCTCTGACAGAATTGCAATGTCATCGGCGAACCTTAAAGTTTTTATTCCTTCTCCATGGATTTTAATACCTACTCCGAATTTTTCTTTTGTTTCCTTTACTGCTTGCTCAATATACAGATTGAATAACATAGGGGAGGGGCTACAACCCTGTCTCACTTCCCTTCCCAACCACTACTTCCCTTTCATGCCCCTCGACTCTTATAACTGCGAGCTGGTTTCTGTACAAATTGTAAATAGCCTTTCGCTCTCTGTTTTTTACCCCTGCCACCTTTAGAATTTGAAAGAGAGTATTCCAGTCAACATTGTCAAAAGCTTTCTCTAAGTCTACAAATGCTAGAAACGTAGGTTTGCCTTTCCTTGATCTATTTTCTAAGATAAGTCGTATGGTCAGTATTGCCTCACGTGTTCCGACATTTCTACGGAATCCAAACTGATCTTCCCCGAGGTCGGCTTCTACCAGTTTCTCCATTCGTCAGTAAAGAATTCGCGTTCGTATTTTGCAGCTGTGACTTATTAAACTGATAGTTCGGTAATTTTCACATCTGTCAACACCTGCTTTCTTTGGGATTGGAATTATTATATTCTTCTTGAAGTCTGGGGGTATTTCGCCTGCCTCTTACATCTTGCTCACCAGATGGTAGAGTTTTGTCAGGACTGGCTCTCCCAAGGCTGTCAGTAGTTCCAATGGAATGTTGTCTACTCCTGGGGCCTTATTTCGACTCAGATCTTTCAGTGCTCTGTCAAACTCTTCACGCAGTATCGTATCTCCCATTTCATCTTCATCTACATCCTCTTCCATTTCCATAATATTGTCCTCAAGTACATCGCCCTTGTATAGACCCTCTACATACTCCTTCCACCTTTCTGCCTTCCCTTCTTTGCTTAGAACTGGGTTTCCATCTGAGCTCTTGATAGTCATACAAGTGGCTCTCTTTTCTCCAAAGATATCTTTAATTTTCCTGTAGGCCGTATCTATCTTACCCGTAGTGAGATAAGCCTCTACATCCTTACATTTGTCCCCTAGCCATCTTTGCTTAGCTATTTTACATTTCCTGTCGATCTCATTTTTGAGACGTTTGTATTCCTTTTTGCCTGCTTCATTTACTGCGTTTTTATATTTGCTCCTTTCATCAATTAAATTCAATATTTCTTCTGTTACCCAAGGATTCCTACTAGCCGTCGTCTTTTTACCTACTTGATCTTCTGCTGCCTTCACTACTTCATCCCTCAGAGCTGCCCAATCTTCTTCTACTGTATTTCTTTCCCCCATTCCTGTCAATTGTTCCCTTATGCTCTCCCTGAAACTCTGTACAACCTCTGGTTTAGTCAGTTTATCCAGGTCCCATCTCCTTAAACTCCCACCTTTTTGCAGTTTCTTCAGTTTTAATCTACAGTTCATAACCAATAGATTATGGTCAGAGTCCACATCTGCCCTGGAAATGACTTACAATTTAAAACCTGGTTCCTAAATCTCTGTCTTACCATTACCTTCTAGTATCTCCAGGATTCTTCCATGTATATAATCTTCTTACATGATTCTTGAAGCAAGTATTAGTTATGATAAAGTTATGCTGTGTGCAAAATTCTACCAGACGGCTTCCTCTTTTATCTCTTACCCCAATCCATATTCACCTACTATGTTTCCTTCTGTCCCTTTTCCTACTCTCGAATTCCAGTCCCTCATGACTATTAAATTTTCGTCTCCCTTCACTACCTGAATAATTTCTTTTACAACGTACAAGGTACAACGGTATATCATGGACATCCTGTCCCTGACAGAGCATACTGTATGTGACACGAGCTCGGACGTCAGTTCCGTCCCACTTCCACTAACCACGATACCGAGGACTATTTACAGCAGTTGTCTGCGTGCAGAGAGAACACAACGATTTCATGTCGACCTTTCCAACCGAATGAGTGTATGCATACAGTCTAGATGGGTTGCAACGTCGTACTGATAAATGGGCAAATACTGTCAAATCCTTGCTAAACCTATCTGGAGTTTTTAATTGCTACAATAATTCGTTTCCTCTTCCCCATCTCGATATTTCACTTTTTTTCAAGCCGTATAAATTACCTGAAGATAACGCTAGAAAATTTCTATGTTGCACTGTCACTGGAACGAGAGACAAACATTAAAATTCTACAAGAATCCATTCAGAGTGTTTAAGGATCCGATGGTCAAATAATCCTAGCTGTGAGGAAACATGATGCCGGACTGATTATCGTGAAAGGATTCCTACAAAAGTGTAATTATTTCATGAAACAGGTTCTTTACCAGTTTGTAACTATTGTTAACATCAGTTTATCAACATTGAGCTCTCTGTGGACTTATTTGCACGAAAAAATACGGCAACCGGCCACTTTTTTCCGGCTGCTGTATTTATTAAAGCAGTTAACTATTGCTGATTGATCTCTGATTCTTTACAAGGTGACCACATCTTCGACAACCTTCGCTGTCTCCCCACATTTTTCATTAATTAAAAAGTTATTAAAAATTCGTATTGGTAAATGAGTTTTTAAATTTACCTTGAAATTAGCCGCACTTTTATGTCGAAGGTCGATAAGAAAAATCACCACTCAGAAAAGGAAATTGTTTGGAAGAATATTCGAATCATCGGCAAATCACGTGAAGCCATGTGACGCAATCAGTGAAATGCATAGCGTGCGACACAGACAGGCCGAACTGCGGGAAAGAACTCGAAGGTCGTGTCGCAAAACAAGCACAGCGGCCTCGAACGCCGCGGTCGGTGGACGTAACCATGATTGTTGGGGAACGACACGAGAGTGCTGTAGACGTACTGAAATAGTGAAAAGTTTTCAGACACAATACGGAGGGTATACGATTGGTGTGACTACCGAGTAATCCAATTATCAAACAAGTTTTATTTTCACAAAGTACCGAATACAGTGAAATAATGTGGTGCAATTAATGGTACTATTGTATGGTAACAGTTGGTGGCGAATAATAAACAGTAAATAGTTAGTGATAACTGACATGGAATAACTATAGGTCTCTTATTTCATTGGATCATTGACATACGAATCAACGTCAAGAAAAGGTGGATCACTCAAGCAGAGCTCAACATGCATTCAGGCAGTTTAATTTGCGTTGTTGGTAGTACACTTATAGAAGTAGTTAGTGTTAGTGAGGGTGACAACTGCTTCATTTAACGGCTCTGACAGTATGGAGTATGGCAGTACCGTTCATATAGGCACAGTACTTCGGACTTGTGATGTTAAAGGTACACATGTACTTGGTGATAATCATAGCAAGAACCTCTTTATTTTGCGTCCATAATGTGGTGTAGCATATAGTCTAGGTACGTACCAGCGATGGTTTTTGGGTTAGTGATGGCACAGATGTAAACATGTTTGGTGACACTGCTTGCAGCTCATATTAAATTTGGCAACTATGACAAGGTATAAGCGTGTATTCTGGATACATACTGTCAATTTACATGGTGGGGGTGATGCAGATGCAGAAATACTTACTGGTAGTGATGATGATCGCACTGTGTTTGACACTCATGTCAGGACAGCGTCACATGGTCTAGATACATAGCGACAATCCATGGGGGGTTGGTAGTCACACAGATACAGAAGCATTTGCTAATAGTGATAGCATTCTTCAGTTAATTTAGGGTGTTATATGATGTGTACATACTTGTGGAGTATCTGCAGTTGGCAATGGTTGAGACAGAAATGCACTGGATGACAGTGATGGTGATGTTCACTTAATTTGCTATAACATCTAGACAGAATGGTTTAGTCTTGGTGCATTCCACTGGTGTACATAGGGGTATTGGTAGTATAGATAAAGTACTTCGTAACAGTGCTTAGGATACCCATTAAATTTGGCAACTGTGATGGGATTGAGAGGTAAAGTCTGGGTACTTGGGATTGATGGTGACAAATACACAGATCAATTTGGTAATAGTGAACAAGATACTCACTTCATTTGGGTACCTTGACAGGGCAGAGTGCTTGACTCTTGGTATATATGTCAGTGTACTTGGAGTTGGTGCTAATATAAATGTAGATGTATTATAAACTGAAGAGCCAAAGAAACTGGTACACCTGCCTAATATCATGTAGGTCCGTCACGACCACGCAGAAGTGCCGCAACACGACGTGGCATGCACTCGACTACTGTCTGAAACGGTGATGGAAGAACTCATACAATGAATCCTGCAGGGTTGTCCATAAATCCGTGGAGATCTCTGCTGAATGGCATGTTACAAGGCATCCCAGATATGCTCAATAATGCTCGTGTCCGCGGAGTTTTGTGACCAGTGGAGGTGTTTAAACTCAGAAGAGTGTTCCTGGAGTCACACTGTAGCAATTCTGGACGTATGTGGTGTCGCATTGTCCTGCCGTAAATGCCCAAGACTGTCAGAATGCACAATGGACATGAATGGATGGAGGTGATCAGAAAGAATGCTTGTATGTGTCACCAGTCAGAGTCTTATCTAGATGTATCAGGGGTCCCATATCACTCCAACTGCACATGCCCCACACCTTTACAGAGCCTCCAACAGCTTGAACAGTCCCCACTGACATGCAGGATCGATGGATTCATGAGGTTCTGTACCCGTACACGTCCATCCGCTTGATACAATTAGAAATGAGACTCTTTCGGCCAGGCAACATGCCTACAGTCATCAACAGTCCAATGTCGGTGTTTGATGGCTCCAGGCAAGGCGTAAGGCTTTGTGTTGTGCAGTCATGCAGGGCACACTTAGAGTAGCAAATTGACGGTGACCAACGTTAAACAGATCTTGATTAATTTTCACACACATTTATTAAAATAATAAACATAGACATTATGTAACTTGATTCAGGATGCTGTTTACAATTGACATTCTGAAGTTCCTTTGGACTTGGTACGTTAATCTTATTCTCACATATCTCTGATACTTGGAAAAGTGTCTATACATTTATCTTCATGGCTATGTACAGGAATATGATAATTTTCTTAGGTGCAGACTGAAACTTGACTATAGACTGGTACAGACAAATGCAGAGAGCAACAGGCGATGTGTACACACCTCAGAGCCAATATCAGTTAAATTAAATAAATTAAATTACTATCAAATCCACCTTCATTAACAGTATTTCACCATCAAATCCGTTATAAACAAAAATCTATTGTAACCCACCTCCTCTTAACTATAAGCTGCACCTTGACCTGAAATATTTTATAAATCCTGAGAATTACACTCCTGGAAATGGAAAAAAGAACACATTGACACCGGTGTGTCAGACCCACCATACTTGCTCCGGACACTGCGAGAGGGCTGTACAAGCAATGATCACATGCACGGCACAGCGGACACACCAGGAACCGCGGTGTTGGCCGTCGAATGGCGCTAGCTGCGCAGCATTTGTGCACCGCCGCCGTCAGTGTCAGCCAGTTTGCCGTGGCATACGGAGCTCCATCGCAGTCTTTAACACTGGTAGCATGCCGCGACAGCGTGGACGTGAACCGTATGTGCAGTTGACGGACTTTGAGCGAGGGCGTATAGTGGGCATGCGGGAGGCCGGGTGGACGTACCGCCGAATTGCTCAACACGTGGGGCGTGAGGTCTCCACAGTACATCGATGTTGTCGCCAGTGGTCGGCGGAAGGTGCACGTGCCCATCGATCTGGGACCGGACCGCAGCGACGCACGGATGCACGCCAAGACCGTAGGATCCTACGCAGTGCCGTAGGGGACCGCACCGCCACTTCCCAGCAAATTAGGGACACTGTTGCTCCTGGGGTATCGGCGAGGATCATTTGCAACCGTCTCTATGAAGCTGGACTACGGTCCCGCACACCGTTAGGCCGTCTTCCGCTCACGCCCCAACATCGTGCAGCCCGCCTCCAGTGGTGTCGCGACAGACGTGAATGGAGGGACGAATGGAGACGTGTCGTCTTCAGCGATGAGAGTCGCTTCTGCCTTGGTGCCAATGATGGTCGTATGCGTGTTTGGCGCCGTGCAGGTGAGCGCCACAATCAGGACTGCATACGACCGAGGCACACAGGGCCAACACCCGGCATCATGGTGTGGGGAGCGATCTCCTACACTGGCCGTACACCACTGGTGATCGTCGAGGGGACACTGAATAGTGCACGGTACATCCAAACCGTCATCGAACCCATCGTTCTACCATTCCTAGACCGGCAAGGGAACTTGCTGTTCCAACAGGACAATGCACGTCCGCATGTATCCCGTGCCACCCAACGTGCTCTAGAAGGTGTAAGTCAACTACCCTGGCCAGCAAGATCTCCGGATCTGTCCCCCGTTGAGCATGTTTGGGACTGGATGAAGCGTCGTCTCACGCGGTCTGCACGTCCAGCACGAACGCTGGTCCAACTGAGGCGCCAGGTGGAAATGGCATGGTAAGCCGTTCCACAGGACTACATCCAGCATCTCTACGATCGTCTCCATGGGAGAATAGCAGCCTGCATTGCTGCGAAAGGTGGATATACACTGTACTAGTGCCGACATTGTGCATGCTCTGTTGCCTGTGTCTATGTGCCTGTGGTTCTGTCAGTGTGATCATGTGATGCATCTGACCCCAGGAATGTGTCAATAAAGTTTCCCCTTCCTGGGACAATGAATTCACGGTGTTCTTATTTCAATTTCCAGGAGTGTATAACTCTAAAAAAATTCTCTGATAACGGAGATATACAAACAAATAAATCAGAGGTCTGTAGACTAGTTATAATACCTCGAGGGTTCAGGTATCACTGTGCGAGTGTGATCTACGAGGAGAAAAAGGTTCTACGTTAGGAGCAATCTCATTGGCTGCGTGATATATTAATACGCAGATCGGCTGAAGCAGAATTTGGTCCGTATCTATGGCAGCGCCATCTCGTAGTGCGGAGATGGACGAGTGCTGCACCTGTGCTGTTGTGCTTAGCGGGGCGCGCTGTAGTGGGAAAGTTGTGTATGCGCTGGCTACGCAGAACTATGTACACAACAGAAACACTAGATTACTTTGGTGACCATGATGGGATATAATGGTGTACTCGTCGTCGATGGTTGTACAGCATTACCTGTAATATTTGACAGTGATGGCGGCAAACGCTTAATTTGGTAGCGATGACAGGGTGTAGTGGCGCAGCCTGGGTACGTACCGGCAGTGTACTTGGGGTTGGTGGTGGTGACGACGACCCCCGCCTCGTTGGCGCCCAGGACGACGATGGGGAACTCCGGGCAGTTGGGCAGGAAGACGGAGAGCACGTGGCCGGGGCCCAGGCCTGCCCCCACCAGCGCGCCGGCGAAGTTCCTGGCCGCGGTGCGCGCCTCCGCGTACGTGTAGCGGCGACCCGTCAGCCCGCACTCCTGCACAGCGACGGGATCACGAGGTGGCAGTTTGCTCTTAAATCACCAGCGTGTGTTCATGAACTACTGGTCATTAGATCAAAAGCTCGCTCTTTAAGAAACATTCTAGTGCGTGAATTGTGTATTGAACTGGGGACCTAGAAGCGACGGAGAGGCTTCCTCGTTCCGCCGTAGCCCTCAGTGGTTCACGATCTCACAACAGGCCACAGCAGTCCACCCACCCCACCGCCGCCCCACACCGAACCCAGGGTTATTGTACGGCTCGGCCCCCAGTGGACCCCTCTCCCACCTCCTTCCCCCCTGGGAACGTCTCGTACCAGACGAGTGTAACCCCAAATGTTTGTGTGATAGAGTAAATATGGTGTACACTTACGTGGAGACAGTGTTTGCGCAGCAATGTCTCCGATGGCTCTGAGCACTATGGGACTTAACATCTGTGGTCATCAGTCCCCTAGAACTTAGAACTACTTAAACCTAAGTAACCTAAGGACATCACACACATCCATGCCCGAGGCAGGACTCAAACCTGCGACCGTAGCAGTCGCGCGGTTCCGGACTGAAGCGCCTAGAACCGCACGGCCACACCGGCCGACTACGCAGCAATAGCCGACATGGCGTGACTGAGGCGGAATAAGGGAAACCAGCTCGCATTCGCCGAAGCATATGGAAAACCGCCTAAAAACCATCCACAGACTGGCTGGCACATCAGACCTCGACACTAATCCGCCAGGCGGATTCGAGCCGGGACCGGCACGCCTTCCCGCTCGGGAAGCAGCGGGTAGACCGCGCGGCTAGCCGGGCTAGCTAGAGTTATAGTAATACGTTGTTGCCGTGTTCTCTGCCTTCCGGAAAGCATTGTTCACATATCCATACTGTTTAGTGAAGAAAATACCATAGGGCGCAGTAAACACTGTACAGAAGCAAACGCGTTCCTGCCACTGTGCGCATGACGTCAGAGAGGAATACTTCATGCCCACATTTATACACATTTTTTCGTCACTGGATCGCTTAGTCGTCGCGAGCGCGATGAGAGATGCTCGACAGAATCTAGTGGCAGAATTGAAATTTCGAGAGAGCAATTTCCAAGAAGAGTCAGACAAACATATTACGTCCTCCCACATATACATTTCGCGAAACAACCGCGACCAGAAAATTTGAAAAATCTGAGATCATACAGAGGGTTCCTGTGAGTCATTCTTCCCACGTGCCATCCGCGACTGGGTCAGTTACAGCTATCACAAGTTTCCTTTGCCGTTTGCGGAGTATGGTGTAGATGTACCGGGTGATCAAAAAGTCCGTATAAATTTGAAAACTTAATAAACCACGAAATAATGTAGATAGAGAGGTAAAAATTGACACACATTCTTGAAATGGCATGGGGTTTTATTAGAACCGAAAAAAAAAGTGTTGCTAGACGCGTGAAAGATCTCTTGCGCTCGTCGTTTGGTGATGATCGTGTGCTCAGCCGCCACTTTCATCATGCTTGACCTCCCAGGTCCCCAGACCTCAGTCCGTGCGATTATTCGCTTTGGGGTTACCTGAAGTCGCAAGTGTATCGTGATCGACCGACATCTCTAGGGATGGTGAAAGACAACATCCGACGCCAATGCCTCACCATAACTCCGGACATGCTTTACAGTGCTGTTCACAACATTATTCCTCGACTACAGCTATTGTTGAGGAATGATGGTGGACATATTGAGCATTTCCTGTAAAGAACATCATCTTTGCTTTGTCTTACTTTGTTATGCTAATTATTGCTATTCTGATCAGATGAAGCGCCATCTGTCGGACATTTTTTGAACTTTTGTATTTTTTTGGTTCTAATGAAACCCCATGTCATTCCAAGCATGTGTGTCAATTTGTACCTGTCTATATACATTATTCCGTGATTTATACAGTTTTCAAATTTATACTGACTTTTTGATCATCCGGTAGAACATTGACGTGTCGCAAAGTCTTATGGTTATTAGCTTGTGCTCTGTCGCTGAATATGTCATCATCGAGGGACTTAAAAGCCAGTTTTTTTCTTCCTCTTTGTTCGTTAATCAGCAGCATGGGCGTCCACAAGTGCGCCACGAGGGGGCATTGCCCATTCTTGGAATCCGAAAGCGATGTACACTCTAAGGGAGACAAAAAAAGGAACCGCACCATTCGCACCATGGCGGAATTATCCGAATTGAATGGAAATCGGTAGATACGAAGTACATGTACAGCAAACAAATTATTTATATTTCAGAAAATTTGATCTCTCATCCAAGAGAAAGAGCTTCACAAAGTGAGCATGTCAGTAACACACTGGTTCACATCTGACCCTTATGCAAGCAGTTACTCGGCTTGCCATTGATTGACACAGTTGCTGGACGTCCTCTTGATGCATATCGTACCAAATTCTGTCCAATTGGCGCAATACAGCGCAAAATCCGGAGCTGCATGGAGGACCCTGCTCACACTGCTCCAAACGTTTTTAACTGGGGAGAGATCCGGCGGCCATGCCTGCCAAGGAAGGATTTGGGAAGCATGCAGACAAGCAGAAGAAAGTCTAACCGTCTGCGGACGGACATTATCTTGCTGAAATGTAAGCCCAGGATGGCTTACTATGAACTCTTACGGCGAAATGCTGCGAGTAGCGAACAGTACATCAGTAGTGTGTCGATAAGTTGAGAGTTTGGGTCTGACGTGAGGCGCGCTAGGGCAGTCGACGCAGCTGCAATGGCTCAGAGGCTCAGAGGTGGCTCAGAGGTCTGAGCATCTGCCTAGCAAGCAGCAGGCTAGAGTTCCAATCCCAGCCTGGCACAAAATTTCAACTTTCCCTTTGACTCCAGTCAATGCCCGCTTGCAGCTAATGTCTGTAATTCCGTTATGTATTACTTCTAGAGATCTTTGTGAGTCTAGTAAACTGCAGACCTAGCACTGCTTAGTGACACGCGGAATGTTGTGGCTTTAACAATAATACTGGTTTAACAATAATACTGGTTTGCTCGTGAGAAATTATACCGTTTCCTTGGCGCGAGTTTGGTTTTGGCGCAGTCCTGCGGTCAAAGTGGATGCAACTCTTTCCAGACTTTTGTTTAAGTAGAGTCTACAAGCTTTCCTCAAGCGCTTCCTCGTGTAGTGATTAATGACCTGTAGAAAGAGGCTTTTCCAAAAAAAAAAAAAAAAAAAAAAATGGTTCAAATGGCTCTGAGCACTATGGGACTTAGCATCTATGGTCATCAGTCCCCTAGAACTTAGAACTACTTAAACCTAACTAACCTAAGGACATCACACAACACTGAGTCATCACGAGGCAGAGAAAATCCCTGACCCCGCCGAGAATCGAACCCGGGAACCCGTGCGTGGGAAGCGAGAACGCTACCGCACGACCACGAGCTGCGGACAGGCTTTTCCAGTCCTCAGTCGATCGCATTATAGTGGCAATTCCCTACATGAAAATGGCATCCCTAAATCCCTGCACAGCTTACGCACAGCAATATTTTACTTTTTTTTTTTTTTTTTTTTTTTTTTTTTTTTTTTTTTTTTTTGAGAGAGAGAGGGAGGAAAATTCGAATTTCTGATTCGAAACGATGTCCTCTACATGAATTTAAGCATTCTCAAACTCTTCACTTTATAGGATGGAATAGAACACAACATGCACGCGTAGAGTTACGATTTCTGCATTCCTGTCGTCATGGGTGGACACTAACAGTCACACTGGGGAGACGGGTACTATCATCGTTCAGTGTAAGCTATTACCAGTCGCATCTGCCGGTTACTTTGAGACTGAGGTGGTTCGAATGCTGGACATTGGTTACTCTTACCGCAACAAATCACAAAAGTAGTGTTCGAAAAACATTCTGTTTAACATTAATTATGCCAGTCAATATTAGGGAATACATTATATACAAATAATGCAGTGAATCCATTAACATGATCAATAACGAGGTTTTGTAGGCAAGTAATGTCATAGATGGTACCAAATTCTGATAAAGGTTTTTATATTTTCCATTTCCAGGAGTTCTCATCTATGGCATTTTTGTTGTTTTTGTTGACATCCATCAGACTTTTTCTGCCTCTCTGATTTTTTTTCTTTTGGAGATTTTGAATGTTCAGTGTTAAACTAACGTTATTGGTATATGAATAAAAATATCTTTAGTGAATATTTTCTCTTTCTGTTTCGCTGCTCAGTGCATATCTTGGATTTAGTCACCGGCCGGAGCGGCCGTGCGGTTCTAGGCGCTACAGTCAGGAGCCGAGCGGCCGCTACGGTCGCAGGTTCGAATCCTGCCTCGGGCATGGATGTGTGTGATGTCCTTAGATAGCTAGGTTTAATTAGTTCTATGTTCTAGGCGACTTATGACCTCAGAAGTTAAGTCGTATAGTGTTCAGAACCATTTTCTTGACTTAGTCATATGAAGATGTCATTTCAGGTCATGAAAGCAAAAAGTAATCTAGGCCTACATAATTATATTACTGGTATAAGATGTAATTTGTATGTGCTAATGAAACCTGTAGTTATCAAGATAGTATACTCTTAAGAAACTCTATTCAATTGACAACTACGAGGTACTTTCAATAAGTAATGGAACACATTTTTTTTTCTTTTTGTGAAAGCAGATTGGTTTTGTTCTCGATTCCAATACACCTTATTATTCCCCGCTCTTTTGGCTACAAAAAGCTAGTTTTCAACACAATATTCGTTGAAAGCGACAGCCTTACGCCAGCTTACCGGGATGGCCCTTACGTCCGCATGCTACCTCTCCAATGGTCGACGTGGGAGCCATTGCCTTGCTTCATCGACAACCTCCCGATCATCCACCTACTGCTTGCCACGGAGTACATCCTTCATTGGGCCGCTCAGATGGAAGTCGCAAGGTGCGGGATTCTGGCTGTGGGGTGGATGACAAAGAGCAATCCAATGAGGTTATGTGAGCTTCTCTTAGGTGCTTAGGTGCTTAGGCATGTGCATTTCTGTGGAGACGAATACGCTGAAGTTGTTTCTTCAATTTCCTGAGGGTAGCACAGTACACTTCAGAGTTGATGGTTGCACCGTAAAGGAGGACGTCAGATCTAATAATTCCCCTTCAGAGTCTCAGAAGACCATCCCATGACGTTATCGGCGAGGATGCGGCTTTGAACATTTTCTTTGAAGGAGAGGTGACGCGGCGCCACTCTGTGGATTACAATTTTGTTTCCGGTTCGGAGTGGCGAACACGTGTTTCGTCGCCTGTGACGATGTTCGACGAAAAATTGCTACGATCAGCCTCATAACGCGCAGCCATTTCCGCACATATGGTCTTTCGTTGCTCTCTATGGACTTCTGTTCGGCGCGCACAAGGCTTTGAGTACCTCATCTGGTGACCGACCGTGGCAGCACTTCCAACATAGACGTCCAGATGAGCAGCGAGGTGTTTGATTGTGTTTTGTCGACCACCTCGAAGGAGAGTGTCCGCACGTTCCTGCGCTGCAGCAGTCACAGATGTGTGCGGCCAGCCGGAAGCGGGTTATCGGGAAGGTGTGCGCGACCTTGTAGCGATGAGAACAGACGCCTCGCCCAACTACTCACCGTGGTTTTGTTCACTGGCAGGTCTCCGTAGGCATTCTTCAAGCGCCTGTGAATATATGTCACGTTTTGGTTTTCCTCCTATAGAAACTCAATGAAAGCTCTCGGCTTAGAACGCACGTCCGTTACAAATGCCATTTTGAAGGCTGTGAATAGCGCCGCCACCCATCGGAACTTCATGAACTTAGGGGCTGACACGGGACTATTCCATGATGTCCCACAACAAATTCCGGAACTTTTTTTAACGAAATCGGTTGAGAAAAAAAAAGTGTTGCATTATGTATTAAAAGACCGTCATATAAATTCACTGAAACACAATAAATTTGTGTATACACTGTATTAAGTGATCTAAAACACACTGGACGAGTTGCATCAAGAATGCTAATTTTATGGTTTTATGGTGGATTAATTTCTATGGCCAAACCACCTCCTCCCATGCACCTCCTTCAGTATGATGATGACACCACTTACCACGCTCTCTATCCCATGCTTCAGAAAGCCAACGATCCCTCCAAACCCACCTCAGTGTGTTTACCTGCTGGTGTAACCAATGGCTCCTTAAGATTAATCCTTCCAAAATCCAGGCAGTAATTATAGGACTCATTATCTGCACCTTTCGTCTTCACGACTTCTACCATTTATGACCATCCCATCCAGCTAACTAACACACTAAAACAACTTGGACTAACTTTCGGCTAACAAGTAATCTGAATACCTCATCTACTAACCACCCAGCAGAAAGCCCACAAGAGACTAAAGCTACTAACCAACCGAGCATGGTGACTACACACCTCCACTATCCTTCATGTGTACGAATTCCTGATCTGTCCCATCCTTTACTACGCAAATGTTGAATGGATCTCCACCCTCCCAAGTTCTATAAGTCTCTCCAGATCCTTGCCATGCTCTGCGCCTCGTTTTCTTCACTCGCTTACCCTATCCCAACAGGATCTTTTACCAACTCATCAAATTCCCATCTTTCCTCACTCTCAGTCAACACCTCTGAATAACCTACGCCATCCGTAAAGTCTACTCCGATAATCCTATAGTTTCCACTCTCCTTTCCAATCCTAGTGTGGTGCCAGGCCTCCACCTACACACCCCACCAACCCTTCACCTGCACACCGTTCACGTCCTCTCCCAAAGAAATATCAACTGTCTCCCTCTACTGGACCATGAACTCCACCCCGACATACACCTGTCCTACCAACTCTGAATCCACCCTACCTTATCCACCACCCCAAGGGCTCCCCCTCTTGCTCTCCCCCTACCACATCTCATCCTACTCTATCGTTCCCCACCCCCTTCTACTTTCCGATCTATAGCTCCCAATATCAGTGGACCCTCTCTCCTTGTCCCCCACAGCCACACCTGTCTCGTCACCACCTCTTACCAGTTCTCCGTCATCATCACGACCACTCCCCTGTCTCTATACCAACTCTTCTTTTCATCTATAGTCCACCGTCCCAGCGCAGGTCCTTTTCCAGTTTTAGTGAAAGTGCACAGTGCTCCATTGTTAACGGTCAATGTGTCTTCCGTTGTGTTCAGTGTTTTTCAAGTGTTCAGTGTCCTTCAGATGTTTGTCAAGTGTTTATAACTGTGCTGTTTCTCCACATTTTTACCAATGTTTTCAAACAATTCATGAAGGCAGCATTATTTTATTTGTACAGACAGTTGGTTAAAAGAAACAAAAGGAACAGAAAGACGTAGGACAGAAGGAAGTTTCAATCAGTTAGCTTGTTTTTACCAAATGGTGATAATTACGCCTTTTCAAGCTGGTATACAAAGCAACAACAAACAAAACAAACACAATAATCGAACTATTAAATTGTTGATAGTGTGATATGTGTGACATGTTTACAGCTGTAGTTTTCCGAATTATCACGATGTTAACAAAAGAATAAAGGGTTTTTACATTAAAAACATTTTATAAAAGTGATGCTGTTGCAGTTGTTAATGGATGGGGAAGATGCTTTAGATCAAAACCACCGTCTAGATGAACAGTATGCGACATACGAGATAGATTTGAAGAACATCGATTTGTTATGGATGCATCAAGACTTGGCCGCCCAACAACGGTCACAAATGAGGAAAAGGAACTGCGGATATGTTTAGCTATGATCCAAAGCCCACGAAAATCAACCTTACGATTAGCAACTGAGCTTGATTTATCATGAAGGTCAGTGCAAAGAATATCACACAAACAGAAGTTTTAAGTTTACATTCCACGTTTACGATATGCCTTGCTTAAAGATGATCCAGTTCGACGTCTTCAGTTTTGTGAATTGATGCTTGACCAACAAAAACATGGTCCTCACCTATTCAACAAAATGGTGCGATCTAACGAGACCTGTTTTAATCTAAGCGGGCAAGTTGACAGACATATCTGCACTTTTCTTAGAACAACCACTAAGTCAACCTAGTGTATGTTTTTGGAGGGCATTATCATCGTTTGGCGTACTTGGATCAAATTTTTTTGAAGGGATAGTGACAGGAGATGAGTTTGGATATGCTTTAGAAGTAGGTGGTATCAGGACTTATAACGTGTGCTGAAAACTTTCAAGACATTTACTTTCATTGCGATGGTGCTCCACCACATTATGACACTGCCGTCTGCGATTATTTAAACGAAATTTTTCAAAGGAAAGTGATTGGTCGAAGGGCAGATATCACGTCCATGGGGTGACGTCATGGACTCTGTTTATTCTCAAGAGCCTCAGACCATTGCTGAACCAAAAGACTGTATACACAATGCATTTCACGATTTGTACAGTGATACCATACTATACCATAGTGTTAGAAAGACACCTCAAAGATGTATTAATGAAACCAGAATACAGTTTGAACATAAAAAAAATAATTGCAAGTGTTGTTTGTATTTGTAACGAAACATAAATTCAATCTTTTGTTTAATCAATGCCTAGAGTCCAGCGACTTTTGCACCACCCTATATTTCTCTGACTCACGCCACCTTTTCAAATTATTTTAAATGCATAGTTCATGTATCTCCTTGTTTTTTGTTTTAGCATCTAAGGAGCGTTACCGAGTGAGGTGGCGCAGTGGTTAGTACACTGGACTCGCATTCGGGAGGACGACGGTTCAATCCCGTCTCCGGCCATCCTGATCTAGGTTTTTCGTGATTTCTCTAAATCGCTTCAGGCAAATGCCGGGATGGTTCCTTTGAAAGGGCACGGCCGATTTCCTTCCCCATCCTTCCCTCACCCGAGCTTGCGCTCCGTCTCTAATGACCTTGTTGTCGACGGGACGTTAAACACTAATCTCCTCCTCCTCCTCCTCTAAGGAGCGTTAAGTTCCACTGGCCAAAGAGTGGGTCATTTGTACGACTGACATCCCAGCAGCCCCCTCACTACATGAGGCATGAGGGAATGAATTAACAATAAAGGAAAAAGAATTTGTTGGGCAGCCATGCTCAGTAGTAAAAATTATACCCCTGTAGAACATGAGATCATAGCTCCTGGTCACGGCAGACTTTCTTTTCCATTCCTCCCTAATCCAATGGGACTGATGACCTCACTGGTTGGTCCCCTCCCCCAAATCAACCAACCAAGCAACCATAGTTTCTAGAGAGGAAGCTTCAAAGAGAATAATATGAAGAAGCAATTGCTTAAAACTTACGGTGGCGACCCTGTCAGGATAGCGGTCCAGGTTCTGCCACATGTACTGGAAGAGTGGCACGGCAGGCACCTCCACATCTGGGAATGGAGACCTCACCACGCTGGGCTCTGCGCTGGCTGCATAGCTCCTGCTGGTCGCTGCACACACACACACACACACACAGACACACAGTGTAGCGTAAAACAATGCTGCCAACTAGACCAGCGTGCATGTTTTTACAGGGTCAACACAACACTGAAAACATATGGATGCAACCGGGACAGACTTTGCACCAATGACAACGACTGACTCAACCTATCTAAGAAACCTATTGTGGTATTGTAGCTACTGTTGGGCGCTAATTACGTAGTTGACTTTCCCTTCTATCTTCTATTTTCGTTATTATCCGCAATAATTGAGACTTGAAACTTGTGTATAATTAAATTCTGCAGATAACCCGCAATTAAAGTATATGGTAATCTATTAGACTTATTAAAAATTAATTACAATATCATAATTAAAATCTCTTAACTAATGTTTGTAATAAATTCCATTTATTCAGCGTATTATGTGCAATACAGTACTTACAAAGAATAGAGTGGAAACCAATTTCACGTTACACTACACTACTTTCAAACAAAACAGTCTTGAATTGATCTATGTCTCAGTGAGGCAGCTTGTCTTTTACCTGTTGCACTACTAATTTTACGCAACACCAACCTGTCACAATGGTGAGCGTCTTTTTGGTGTTCCAGGTAGTCCAGGAACTCGTGGGCCCACTGAAGTTCTGATGCATGACTGATAACTATTTTGGAGTTAGAGGAATGTTGTCGTCTTCTTCACTGTCATTCAACTCCTTGAACTTCCCTTGTATTCAATGTATAATAGCACTGTCACTCAACATCTCATGACCTGGCTGCGTATGGTCCATATCGAATCATTCGGAAATATTTTCTTTGTCAATAATTTCACACCCTGGAGTACTTTTCAGAACAACAGCTAACGTTGCTAATGAGCAGCGTTCTCCGTCATTGGAGTCACCGATTTCATCAATTTTAGGATTGTTTTTTCATGTCTTGGCTTATGATTGATTGTTTTACTTTAAGCCACGCCTCCGGCACTTCATAAATTGCGTCTAGCGCTATCTGTTGTTTCCAAAATGTTTGAAGATTGCTGCCCTGAGCAATACGTTTTTTAGCAGATTTCATCCATAAATTTTCTTCACAGTAGCAATGGCACCCTGATCCATTGTCTGACTTAATGCTGTCACATTAGAGGCTAAACATTTTACAAACATCATCCTGTGATCAGAAGGTGCATTGTCCAGTAACACAGTGCAGCCCTTATAGATAGAACCTTCAGCGTTAGATCTTCTCGCACCTGTGGCACAAAGCAATTATGGAGCGACGTTTGAAATACTATGTGGCCCATTCAATCCCCTTTCTGGTGAAAATGATGAATAGGTAAATTGTACATTTCTTTTCCTTTGAACTGACACGGTTTTTACCGTTATCTATTACACCAAGCTAAACATTATGTGAACCCGTACCATTAGCGCAATACAACACAAGTATCCTTTCCTTGCTTGATTCATAACCAGGTGCACTACAATCGCTCTCTAAACCTAAACTCTTTGTTGGTAGACACTTCCAAAACACCACGGATTCGTCCTTGTTGTACATTTGCTCCAGATCTAAATTTTCTCGTGCAATAAACTCCCGGACATCATTACAAAATTCATTCAGAAGCAGCCGTATTATATGCACTTAACTTTTCTTCTTGGACAGCAATCTCCTGGATATCACGACGCTGTTTAAATTTTGTTAGCCAGCCGGAAGACGCATTAAAATCTCCTTTAATCCCCAAGGTTTTGAAGAAAAATTGGGCCCGTTTGCCACATATTGGGCTAGATACTTGGATTCCCTCTGCTCTGTTTCTGCTGAAACTATTCCAACATGGCTTCATCCACTTCTGCCTAAGAAGACATTTTCATAGCCTTCCGCTTTGACACACTTTTAGATGATTCAGAACTGATAGCAAACTGAATTATTTTGTCTTTGATTTTACTAACATCACGGATCATAGTTAAATGATGGATTATCCCCATGATGCTAAAAGGCTACTTGAAAAAAATCAACTGGCGTGCATATCAGAAAACTATTCGGTAAGTTCCTGGACATGGCAGGGCCTCACCTGTTGCTTGTAGTTGGAAGACCTGGGCATTTTAAGTGGATACTTTATATTAATTGCTGCTGAACGATAGGGTTTATTCTTGTAAAGAAATGTATATTCAAACGATGCGTAGAATTACTCGGGGTCCATAAACGTCGAGATTATGCAACAATTTGAGAATGAATTTACGTAGTTAAAATAGAACAGTGATAAGGAAGGAATTCGTGGCGTTCCGCAACAAACCAGTCAGAAGACTGATGAGTCAAATACGTAAATAAGTGAAGCGTTGTTACGGTACCCACCAGTACATGAAGAACATAGATTACATTCTGCGGAGATATGTTGGGACACGTGAACAAAACTGACAGTGCGACTTATCTTAGAAGATAGATTGTAGGCAAACCTAGGTTTATAGTATTTGTACTGAGAGAGAAAGCTTTTGACAACGTTGACTGGAATAATCTGAAATTCTGAAAGAAGCAAGGACAAAATACACAGCCCAAAAAGTTATAAACAACATACATGGTGTGGAATAATAACCGCCACCAGTCACAACAGAAGATGATTTTATTTAACACACGATCAGTTTCGGGCTTCTGCCAGTCTTCAGTTGGTTTAAATTCGTGTACATGTTTCCATAGTTCTCGAGATCACTGTTTAAATCAAAAACATATTATGTGATGATGACTAAATACACACAAATCAAACATTTGGAAGTGGCTAAGCCACATGTGCTATAAAATATTATGCTACCTCGATATAACTGATGTATCCATATCATTTTCACATTACATTTATCACAATGTTCTACAAAACTATTTCGTTCTTCACAAGTTAACTGTATGTTAGCCCTCATGCTTCCATATTATGTCTTTGATAAAATGGTGGCACTTTGGATGTCAATAATTTCAGGAGCACATGCACTCACAACGTGCAACGTGTTTACATTGGAAAACAGAGATTAATGTCAAAGAGGTTAGGTCAAAGAAGTAAACAGACGCTACGTGTACAGAAACATAACAGATATTACAAGTTATGAAAATGAAATTGTTACATGATTCTAGAACCACACTGTCATTTATAATATACAGTACGGTTGCTGGCAAAGTATGTGAGATTATACACACTGACATTTTTTTTTAAATTGCTAGTTGTGTGGGGGCTATAAGTTACAGTTTTTGATTTTTAAATACACACATCAAAAAAGTTTTGCATCACCCGGTTCCCAGAACTACTGAAGATAGACGTTGACTGTGGATATTGTATCACAGACACAGTCCCTTCGACTGTTTAGAGATGTCTCTAAACCCGCCCAAAGATGTAAACAACCATGCATGAGTAGCGCCTGTTAGACGAAGGGGGTCCGACAGCCAATCAGTTCCAGTCATTCCACCAGGAAGGAGGTACAGGACTCGTGTTGTCTGTAGTTCAACCATGCCTAGACGGTCAATAACGCGGTTCGATCGAGTCCGTATTGTTATTTTGTGCCAGGAAGGACTCTCAACAAGGGAAGTGTCCAGGTGTCTCGTAGTGAACCAAAGCGATGTTTTTCGGACTTGGAGGAGATACAGAGAGACAGGAACTGTCGATGACATATCTCGCTCAGGCCCCCCAAGGCAACTACTGCAGTGGATGACCGCTGCCTGCGGATTATGGCTCGGAGGAACCCTGACGGCAACGCCACCATGTTGAGTAACGCTTTTCGTGCAGCCACTGGACGTCGTGTAACGACTCAAACTGGGCGCAATACTCTGCATGATGGGCAACTTCACTCATGACGTCCATGACGAGGTCCATCTTAGCAACCACGACACGATGCAGCTCGGTACAGATGGGCCCAACAACATGCCGAATGGACCGCTCAGGATTGGCATCAAGTTCTCTTCACCGATGAGTGTCGCATATGTCTTCAACCAGACAATCATCGGAGACGTGTTTGAAGGAAACCCGGTCAGGCTGAACGCCTTAGACACACTATCCAGCGAGTGCAGCAAGGTGGAGGTTCCCTGCTGTTTTGGTGTCTCATTATGTGGGGCCGTCCGCCCCAGTAGCTGAGTGGTCAGCGTGACGGATTGCCGTCCTCTGGGCCCGGGTTCGATTCCCGGCTGGGTCGGAGATTTTCTCCGCTCAGGGACTGGGTGTTGTGTTGTGTTCATCATCATTTCATCCCCATCCGGCGTGCAGGTCGCCCAATGTGGCGCCGAATGTAATAAGACCTGCGATATGGCGGCCGGACCTGCCCCGCGAGGGGCCTCCCGGCCAATGACGCCAAACGCTCATTTCATTTCATTTCATTATGTGGGGCCGACGTACGCCGCTGGTGGTCACGGAAGGCGCCGAAACGGCTGTATGACAAGTGAATGCCATCCTCCGACCGACAGTGCACCCATATCGGCAGCATATTGGCGAGGCATTCGTCTTCACGGACGACAATTCGCGTCCCCATAGTGCACCTTCAGGATAACGACATCGCTCGACTAGAGTGGCCAGCATGTTCTCCAGACATGAACCCTATCGAACGTGCCTGGGATAGATTGAAAAGGGCTGTTTATAGACGAAGTGACCCACCAACCACTGAGGGATCTACGCCGAATCGCCGTTGAGGAGTGGGATAATCTGGACCAAGAGTCCCTTGATGAACTTGTGGATGGTATGTAACGACGAGTACAGGCATACATCAATGCAAGGGGACTTGCAACTGGGTATTAGAGGTACCGGTATGTACAGCAATCTGGACCACCACTTCTGAAGGTCCGCTGTATGGCGGTACAACATGCAGTGTGCTGTTTTCATGAGCAATAAAAATGGTGGAAATGTTATTTATGTTGATCTGTATTCCAATTTTCTGTACTGGTTCCGGAACTCTCGGAACCGAGGTGATGCAAAACTTTTTTGATGTGTGTATTTCATTAAAGATGTGTAGAAAGACTTCTTTGCAGGGTCTAATTGTTCACTGAGAATTAGTTGTGGTGGTGATCTGGAGCTATGGATGTAAATTTCGAGTTCTCTTCCAGAAGATTCATTTTCTTTCCTATGCTGACAGTGTGTAGAATCTGCAGGTTGACTTTGGTTAAGCGTTCATATTGTTTCAGATGTATTGCAGAAGTGGATCTATCAAAATTATTTATCGTGAAGGCATCTATGGATTTCCGGTTTCTTATAGTGGAACTTCTTCCTGTCTTGCGTATGTAGAATTTTGGCAGATGTCACATAAAAGTTTTTTAATACCTGATCTGCTGTGATACTGGTTATTCGTCTTGTTGCAGCGAAAGATTCGCTGTTATAGCTTATCGTTTTTTCTGAAGGATATTTGAATACCATTGTTACAAAATAGCTACTTGGTATGAAATCTTTGCTATAAACGTGATGCGAGCAAATGAGTGTACTTGTTAAATTTTGTTGTTAAAGGTGAGAAATTATGTGACAGGATTAGTTCTCTTTCTACGTCATATAGGCCTAATTAACTCAAGAAATAGCCCGGCATACTTCATCAGCTGAAAGCTAAAAGACCTTCTCAGTAGTTTTTAAAGTTTTGAAAAGAATTTCTCAATTACGAATAGCTGTGACCTTATAGAAGATATCGGAGATGTAGCAATAAACCTTAACACCAACACACCTATTCATGACATAGTCCAGATAATTAAAAGCAACCTATTAAAACAAAAAAGTCATCCAAGGCTGAGACATATGAGGACGAGGAATATATCAACATCTAATACAAATTTAAGCTATGCGCTGTATTAAACCTTCCCTGCGATTCCGCGTTTAGTCTCCCGCGGTTATCGCGATTATGCTGTTATCCTCTCCTTCCGTCGGTGGCAACAGCGGTGTGTACCGATATTCGCACCTTGGACTATCTTCCACCTGGCGCTTATAGTTTCCGGCTGGACGGTGTGCGACCAGTCGGTTGGTTGGCGCAGAGCAGTGAGGAATTCTCCGCGAGACGAAGTTCGGTCGGGGCCACTGGCTGTCTCTACGCAGTGTCGGAGTGTGTGGGGCTGTTCCCATTGCTACGAGGTCCGTGGATCACTGATCCTGGACACGAAAGTTGAGTTCGGATTTAATTTACCAGTAAGTCAAGACTGTTCACATTGTGTCCTTTGGAGTTCGTTGTCGGCTGTTGGCATATTCCCGCGAGCAACAACGTGGTTTTCAAGTTGGACAATTCTAGCCACCCTTCAGTGGAGTTTCACTATATTTGGTCACTTGAATTGAAGTGCACCAGCGGAATCTTCTGCCTTGTGGCCGTTAACATTCCGGTTACCTGCCCTGGCCGTTGACGTAAATCTCAGGCAGTGTAGTTTCCTTATCGTGTTGTTGCTGTTCAGCACGGTGTGCAGTTTGACAGCTCCATGTATGATTCGTTGTGGTGGCCAATATCTTCTACGTTGTTCCATTGAACTCCCTTTGTGCCCTGGTCGGGTGAAGTGGAAGTTATCTTGTCGGTGGGTCCGTTGGCTGTCGGTCGCTTGGGTTGTCGTCGGATCGAGAATGGTTGGCCCGACTGCCTGTCTCACTTAAGCGAGCGTTAGTGTTTGAATTCCAGGCCAACTCTCGAACATCTGAGCGCCCTTGTATGTACTGTCTTTCTTTTATTTGTTCTTGTTGTTTGTACTTGTATGGCTTCCAGCCGATTTTTAAAAAATTAAGGTTGTTTTGCCCTTAAGGCGTAAGATTCTTTAGGCCTTCAGCCTAATTTAGAGAACTTTTCCACGTAAGACCTTTGGCGTTTTAAAAGTTTTAATGTTGTTGAATTCTAAGTGTTGGGCCTTCACCCGATTTTGAGTTTGAGTTGTTTTGCTCTTAAGACCTTCAGCATAGTTCAAAGAATGTTGTTGAATTTTAAGTGTTGGGCCTTCAGCCGGTTTTGAGTTTCAGTTGTTTTGCTCTTAAGGCCTTCAGACTAAATTCAAGAACTGTTTCACGTAAGGATTTTCGTATTAAAAAAAATGAATGTTATGGAGTTTTATGTGTTAGGCCTTCAGCAGATTTGAATTTAACTTGTTCGCTCTTGAACTGTCTGATTCTTTGGGGCTTCAGCCTAACTAAAGAACTGTTTTAAGATAAGGCCTTGTCTTTTAAATTTCAGTTTTGGTTGAGTTTTGCCTAATTAATAACTTTTTTACGTAAGGCCTTCGTTTTTTTAATTAATGTTGTTTAGCCTTAACTGTTGGGCTTTCAGCCGATTTTGAATTAAATTGTTTGCTCTGAAAATCTCAGATTCTTGGGGCCTTCAGCCTATATAAGATAAGGTTTGCCTTTTAAATTTCTGATTATGCTTGCGTTTTAAGCTATTGGTCTTCATCCATTTTTAAATTAAAGTGGCTTTCAGCCGGTAATTAAGTCCTAAAGATTAAAGCTGTGTGTTTAAAAAACAAATTTTTTGGGCTCTTGTAATGTTTGATCAAATAATAAATCTGTATGTTCGAGTGTAACTGACAGCCCTTATTTTGGCTCCTTTCCACAATTTAAACTACCTGTCCTGTCCTGCGGGTTAAGGTGGGTGTCTCAGTAGTGTCAAAAAAGAATTCTGAACATTAGATGGGTAGATCGACTAAGTAATGAGGAGGTACTGAGTAGCATTAGGAAAAAAAGAAATTTATGGCACAACTTGACTAAAAGTAAACATCGATTGACAGGAGGTATCCGGAGGCATCAAATAATAGTCTATCGTGCAATGGAGGGAAGCGCGCCGCGTATAATTGTAGAGGGAGAACAGGGCATGAACTGTCTACTAGATGAAGACTGCAGTAGTTATCCAGATATGAAAGCTGCATGAAACCATTCTTCCGAATGAAGACCGGAACAACAACAACAAGAGAAGTCAGGCTGATTTGTGAATAAATTATGTCGAAACATAGTATACTATATGGTAAAACCCAACCTTACTTGCATTATAATACGCTCTAAGACACAAATAAATGCCGCACCACGGAGGAACCATCCGAACGGGACTGAAATCGGTAGATGTCATGTACATGTACAGACAAACAACTGATTACAACCTCAGAAACAGTGGGTGATTTATTCAAGAGAAAGAGATACACAAATTCAGCAAGTCAGTAATGCGTTGGTCCATCTTTTGTCCTCAAGCAAGCATTTATTCGACTTAGCATTGGTTGACAGAGTTGTTGAATGTCCTTGTGAGGTATATCGTGCCTAATTCTGTCCAGTTGGCGCGTTAGATATCTAAATAGCGAGGTGGTTGTGGGATTAAAGGGACCAGACTGCTACGGTCATCGGTCAAATAGCGAGGTGGTTGGAGGGCTCTGCCCATAATGGTCCAAATGTTCTCAGCTGGGGAGAGGTCCAGAGACTTCCTGGCCTAAGTAGGTTTCGGCAACCACGAAGACAAGCAGTAGAAACTCTCGCCATGTGCAGGCAGGCATTATCTTGCTGAAATGTACTCCCAAGATGGCTTCCCATCAAAGTGAGCCGTAGAATATCGTCGACATATAGCAGTGCTGTAAGGTTCCCATGGATGACGACCAAATTGGTCCTGCTATAGAAAGAAACAGCACCCCAGGCCATCAGCCCTGGCTGTCCGCTATACGGCGGGCAACAGACAGGTAGGTGTCCCGTCACTGTGCGGGGCGTCTCAGACGCGTCTCCACAGTTCGGAGCGGGATCTACATCTACATCTACACACATACTCCGCAATCCACCATACGGTGCCTGGCGGAGGGTGCTAGTGCCACAACCAGAATCTTCTCTCCCTGTTCCACTCCCAAAAAGCACGAGGGAAAAATGACTGCCTATATGCCTCTGTACGAGCCCTAATCTCTATTATCTTCGTGGTCTTTCCGCGAAATGTAAGTTGGTGGCAGCCTCAAACGCTGGTTCTCTAAATTTCCTCAGTAGCGATTCACGAAAAGAGCACCTCCTTTCCTCTAGAGACTCCCACCCGAGTTCCTGAAGCATTTCCATAACACTCGTGTGATGATCAAACCTACCAGTAACAAATCTAGCAGCCCGCCTCTGAATTGCTTCTATGTCCTTCCTCAATCCGACGTGATAGGGATCCCAAACGCTCTAGCAGTACTCAAGAATAGGTCGTATTAGTGTTTTATAAGCGGTCTCCTTTGCAGATGAACCACATCTTCCCAAAATTCTACAAATGAACCGAAGATGACTATCCGCCTTCCACACAACTGCCATTACATGCTTGTTGGGTTGTTTTTGGGGAAGGAGACCAGACAGCGAGGTCATCGGTCTCATCGGATTAGGGAAGGACGGGGGAGGAAGTCGGCCGTGCCCTTTGAAAGGTACCATCCCGGCATTTTCCTGGAGCGATTTAGGGAAATCACGGAAAACCTAAATCAGGATGGCCGGACGCGGGATTGAACCGTCGTCCTCCCGAATGCGAGTCCAGTGTTTAACCACTGCGCCACCTCGCTCGGTATTACATGCTTGTCCCACTCCATATCGCTCTGCAATGTTACGCCCAAATATTTAATCGACGTGACTGTGTCAAGCGCTACACTACTAATGGAATATTCAAACATTACAGGATTCTTTTTCCTATTCATCTGCATTAATTTACATTTATCGATATTTAGAGTTAGCTGGCATTCTTTTCACCAATCACAAATCCTGTGCAAGTCATTTTGTATCCTCCTTAAGTCACTCAACGACGACACCTTCCCGTACACCACAGCATCATCAGCAAACAGTCGCACATTGCTATCCACCCTATCCAAAAGATCATTTGTGTATTTATTTATCGGTGAAGACAATTCTATTCCAGTCAATGAGATTCCAGGCCGAAGACGTCTCGTTCCAGATATCGGTTGCAGACCAGCTTGACTGTCGCCCGCCATATCGCCCGACGACCAGTAATGATGGGCTGGGATGCCGTTTGATTGCCTTCCGTGGCACTCTCACAGCCAGCGGTACGTTGACAGTATTGTATTCACCGTTATCTTGCCCGTCATGGGAAGCCATCCTGGGGCTACATTTCAGCAAAATAGCACCCACGGCAAGAGTTTGTATTGTTTGTCTTCGTGCTCGTCAATGCCTAGCTTGACCAGCAATGTCGCCAGATCTCTCCGCATTTGAAAACGTTTGGAACATTGTGGGAAAGGCCCTCCAACCAGCTCTGAATTATGACCATATAATGCGCCAACTGGACGGAATGTGGCACGGTATACCTCAGAATGACATCCAAGTCAGTCAACGCTAAACCGAATAACTGCTTACATAAGGATCAGAAGCTGCGACATCGTCGCGAAAGAACACAGTGACCCGTATGTGTAATAAGTTTCCTTTAATTTACGTCTATGGTCATAATCTAACAGATTACCGGTTTCGGTCTTTAATGACCATCATCAGATCTGCAGCAAAAATGGGCAAAATATAAATACACTCGCATACAGTTTAAGAACAATACATAGAGCATATTGAAAAGTAGTACTGACAGAATTTACATTTGTGCGCTTTAGATATGAAGAGGCATACCTGTTTCATAAAAACAAAGTCCTAATGTACTGCAGCCATAGTGGCATCTTCAAATGTTAAATGAGGAATCAGCACCAGCATCGTCAAATACATATAAATAACATCACATGCACGAGTCATGTTGTCAGTAAAACTACTTCGCTAATGTCGGCATACACTAGTTTTCAACTATTAATTGAAACAGCGAAAATAAAAGGGGGATACAATAGTTAGTCTGTAATAAGCTTATAAAGTATAAAAGATGTTACAGTAATAAGAAGCAATAAAAAGAACACGACAAAAGTAATATTGTTATAAAGACGAAGAGTTAAAAAAAAACCAGCGGTTGACATATGCTCTAGTGCCAATATCCTAGACAATGACATAAATATTAAATACCGTTGATATTGCACCGGGTAATATTAAACAGTATAAAACAAATCGCTAAAGGAGCCACAAATGAAAGAAAATATAGTTCTGCACATAATCAGACATAGCGACATCTGGTCAACTTACTACACAAACATCTTGCGGCTACTGTACGGCAGCTTGTTTTAAACAGTAGTTTTACTGACAACATGAGTCGTGCATGTGATATGATTTATATGTATTTGACGATGCTGGTGCTGATTCCGCATTTAACATTTGACGATGCCACTATGGGTGCAGTACATTAGGACTTTTTTTTATGAAACAGGTATGCCTCTTCATATTTAAAGCGCACAAATGTAAATTTTGTCAGTACTACTTTTCAATATGCTCTATGTATTGTTCTTAAGCTGTATACAGTTTGCGAGTGTATTTATATTCTTCCCATTTTTGCTGCAGATCTGATGATGGTCACTAAAGACCGAAACCGGTAATCTGTTAAAGAAAAAAGATTGTGACCATAGACGTAAATCAAAGAAAACTTATAAGGATCAGAGGTGGACCAACTCGTTAATGAGTTTTTCAATTTTTTAAGATTTTTCTCTTGAATAAATCACCCAAATTTTCTGAAACTGTAGTCATTTATTTGTTTGTACACGTACATCACATCTACTGATATCCGTCCCATTCGGAAAATTCGGCGGTTGTGTGTAGTTCTCTGTATAACAGTCTATTTATCATGTTCAGATCCACTGACGAGTACTACTGATATTAATGATGAATGAAAACCACCACACTTGTATTAATACACATGTATTGCGTCACGAGCAGTTTCGATCTTGCCGGATGTCATCAACTCTGCAACCTGGTGATGTTCTAAAATAATCAAGCCTGTCCTGTCGCAATAAATGTGTATTAGTACATATGTGGTGGTTTTAACCAGTCATTAACATTACTTGACTTACTGTAAGCAGCACAGTTGGCTCACCTGTCAGTGGGTGCCTACCATTCTCCGGGGTGGCAGCCCTGTAGACGCAGGCTGCCGCCGGCCTCACAGCAACACACCGGGACAGGCTCCGACACAGCATGGCCGCTACGTCCTGTGGAAACACAAGGCAGGTACAGGAATACAAAAATAGCTAAACAGGTGTAGGGTAGGTCCACACCCACTGCAAAAACCCATTCCACTCTCCGCCACTACAGCTCCAAGGATCCCTCAGTCATCCCAAAAGCAAGTGAGCAAGCCTTTGTGCTGCGCTCATTATAAAATGCTGTTGTTAGTGAAATGTATAAATGTGACTTACAACCAATTGGGAACCTGTACTGTGTACATCCATGGCATATAGAGAACTGCGTTTAATTAAAGTCCCTATGTCTGTGTTTCATGCGGGATCCCCCGTTTCGTTTGACGCTGAGGGGCTATCCCAGTACAGTTGGAGAACCTCTGGAATGCTGTTCGAGTTTAGGTGGAGTACCAAGTGCGCTGACTGGGAATTTGGATTGAGGAGGGAGGTGTGCTAGGGTAGTCGGTGCAGTTGTGCAAAGCCACTGTGCCAGAGTGGCGTAGTAGTTAGCGAAACAGCGCAGTGAGCAAGTTCCGCTTTCAGCGCCGAGCGGGGAGGTTATTGTTTATTCCACTTGCCGTAGCGTCGCTAGTGTGCAGTTTTCCTCGTTAGTGTTGTGCTGTCTGCCGAGAGAGTCGTAGCGCTCCGCTCCGCCTTACTGTCCGTTTAGTGTTCGTAGGCGCCCAAGTCCTTGCATGGTCCATCGGTGTTTTGCGGTGGAGTTTTGAACTCCACTCTCGCTAACGAGGATACGAATGAACACGGCAACGGCTGAGTCACCGCTGCTCTTGTACGTGGACCAAAAGCTGATAAAGTAAAAGAGCTAGACAATTTCAATTCACGTGATGTCATCGCTTATCGGAAATTTCAGATTTGTGAAGTTTACAACAGAGATCAGGGTTCATCGTATTTAAATGTCTATGCCTTTGGTTCTCGGGACTAGGAATCGTCGTAAAATAAATGAATCGGAATTTGTACCGAGCGAGGCGGCGCAGTGGCTAGCATACTGGACTGGCATTCGGGAGGACGACGGTTCAATCCCGCGTCCGGCCATCCTGATTTAGGTTTTCCGTGATTTCCCTAAATCACCTCAGGCAAATTCCGGGATGGTTCCTTTGAAAGGGCGCGGCCGACGTCCTTCCCTAATCCGATGAGACCGATGACCTTGCTGTCTAGTCTCCTACCCCAAACAACCCAACCCCCCCTCGGAATCTGTCTCAGTGTCGGCGTCGGCCGCTCTGCTATGGCTTCCATAGTTTCCACGTGTATTCCACAAAAAAAAAAAACTGTGAGCTTCACTTTCGGTAAAACAACGCGACACGTGCAGCCCGCGTCTCTAAAAATCGATTGGCTTATTGATACATTTCATGTGAACTCTGATCAGGTCCACACCGCTTTTATTTTGATGCAGACGAGCACGTGTTTTACGTGAAACTTGTGGATCCCCTTCACGTTGAAAGATTACTGTCGCGACATGGTTCTCAAGCACCATCCAAGCATCGCGATAATTCTGTTGGTACGGTTGTCACTCGCAGATGCTGAAATTGGACGCGCGGCGTAGCCGTGCAGTGTTAGCGGCTCCCCCCGTTGGAGGTTCGAGTCCTCCCTCGGGCATGGGTGTGTGTGTGTTGTCCATAGCGTAAGTTAGATTAAGTAGTGTGTAGGCTGAGGGACCGATGACTTCAGCCATTCTAAAGGACATATTGATTCCTTGTGGTAACGTGAAAAACGTCCGCCGTGAACGTTGGTCTACTCAACACAGATTACAGTGTTATAGTGCAATTGGTTCGGTGCAAATGCATGTCAAAGGCAATATTCCATCACATTTACAAGTGTGTGGTTACCGCGTTCGTGTCATGTATACTGGTCAAGAGGGAACCTGTTTCCTATGCAATGAAAGTGGACACGTTCGGTCTAATTGCCCGCGGAGGGTTTTTGTACTAAACCGTGATCAGTGCAGTGTCGCAAATAGACGGCTGCTGATCTTGTTCCTTCCACTCCCGCCGTCCAACCTACTTTTTGCTTTGGATCATAATGAACAGAAAGTTTATTCTGATAATCGTGTAGCCGAGCGGTTCTACGCGCTTCAGTCTGGAACCGCGCGACCGCTTCAGTCGAAGGTTCGAATCCTGCTTCGGGCATGTGTGTGTGTGTGTGATGTCTTTAGGTTAGTTAGGTTTAAGTAGTTCTAAGTTCTAGGGGACTGATGACCTCAGATGTTAAGTCCCACAGTGCTCCGAGCCATTTTTTTTTTATAATCGTGTAAATTAAATTCCGCCTTTACCTCCGTGACAGGTTCAGCATCCTATTGCCCCCAGTATAGAACCTGTAACGATGGCAAACAGACGTCGCACTCAAGAGGGTGGCGGTGAGGATCGTCATGGTGCCTTCTGCTCCAACCTCCTCCTCGTCGACTGTGTCCCCTGCTCCTCTCGATGCTACGGTACCTCTCGTCTGTGGTACAGTGACTGGCGAAGAAGTTATCTCCAGCATCCCTCCAGCTCGCCAGGTGGTTCCACAGCTGCTTGTGTGTGGAGAGGGAGCCGAGTCCCCCCCCCCCCCCCCTTCTTCTCTTCCGTTAGAGTGAGACGATGCAGTGTCCTCCTGCTCCTTCGTCTTCAGCTGACGAAAGTTTCCTGAATTTGCCGATTACAGCAACTTCCGAGAGTAAAATTAGCATTGGCAGTTCCACAGAATGCTTCCGCCTTAGTGACTGGACCTGCATTGCATGACCGTACTTCTGAGCGGCAATAAGCTGTGCCTGTGACCCCTCCCACACCTCCGTCTGCAGAGGCTGTCATGCCACGTTTTTTTTTTTTTTTTTTTTTTTTTTTTTTTTTTTTTTTTTTTTTTTTTTTTTTTTTTTTTTTTGGGTCATCAGTCTACAAGTCTACTGACTGGTTTGATGCGGCCCGCCGCCACGAATTCCTTTCCTGTGCTAACCTCTTCATCTCAGAGTAGCACTTGCAACCTACGTCCTCAATTATTTGCTTGACGTATTCCAATCTCTGTCTTCCTCTACAGTTTTTGCCCTCTACAGCTCCCTCTACTACCATGGAAGTCATTCCCTCATGTCTTAGCAGATGCCCTATCATCCTGTCCCTTCTCCTTATCGGTGTTTTCCACATATTCCTTTCCTCTCCGATTCTGCGTAGAACCTCCTCATTCCTTACCTTATCACTCCACCTAATTTTCAACATTCGTCTATAGCACCACATCTCAAATGCTTCGATTCTCTTCTGTTCCGGTTTTCCCACAGTCCATGTTTCACTACCATATAATGCTGTACTCCATACGTACATCCTCAGAAATTTCTTCCTCAAATTAAGGCCGGTATTTGATATTAGTAGACTTCTCTTGGCCAGAAATGCCTTTATTGCCATAGCGAGTCTGCTTTTGATGTCCTCCTTTCTTCGTCCGTCATTGGTTATTTTACTGCCTAGGTAGCGGAATTCCTTAACTTAACATGCCACGTAGCCGACAGAAACAGCATATACAACCTGACCGTGCGGTGTCACGTAAGAAATATAAGAGAAAAAGGTTGTGATGGCGGGGATTCTGGTCCCCTGATGTCTGAGTTCTCTGTGGATTCTGCAATGAACCTTGACTCTCAGCTGTCTAACAAATTCTGCGCAGACTTCCCCTACATCCCTGTACAGCTGTGATCGAGCACCCAAGCCTACACACTGCTTTCCTTAAATATTAATCGTGTGCAATCAGAATTGTGATTGGCTTCGCTGTGTCAGTTCATTTATGATTCATGTGCGGACGTAGTCTTCTCACAGGAGGTGTTATTCAGGCATTTTTCCTTAGCTGGTTTTCGTACGATCTTTAATGTAGCGTCCGCAGCTCGTGGTCGTGCGGTTGCGTTCTTGCTTCCCGCGCCCGGGTTCCCGGGTTCGTTTCCCGGCGGGTCAGGGATTTTCTCTGCCTCGTGATGACTGGGTGTTGTGTGATGTCCGTAGGTTAGTTAGGTTTAAGTAGTTCTAAGTTCTAGGGGACTGATGACCATAGCTGTTAAGTCCCATAGTGCTCAGAGCCATTTGAACCATTTTTTTAATGTACCACCCGAATTTTCCACGGTGACAGCCTTAGTTTTTCGCGAAGGCGTTCCTACTGCTCAGGTGGAAATGTGCTGAGGCACAGGTTGTCAACGTTTTATTCTTACCGTGGTTCTTTTATATGCTCCTTCTTACTCTGGTCGCGCAGTAGATCGTCCGGGTCTTTATGAAGAGGATATTGTTTATCTGTTGCGTAAGAGGCGTCCGGGTATTCTGTTGGGCGGTGATTTTAACTGTATGTTGCGCCATGCAGATCGATCTACAAATTTTAATTTCTGTCGCGAATTACATGAACTGGTCCGCTCCTTACGGCTGCAAGATGTCTGGATATGTAAATACTCGACATTAGTTAAATATACCTACTTTACTGCGACTTCTCGTAGCAGGTTAGATAGATTTTACTTGTCAGACGAGATAGTATTCTTAATGTTGGAATCATCACAGCATCCTTTACGGATCACTGTGCTGTGACTACAACACTCAATCTACACTCCTGGAAATTGAAATAAGAACACCGTGAATTCATTGTCCCAGGAAGGGGAAACTTTATTGACACATTCCTGGTGTCAGATACATCACATGATCACACTGACAGAACCACAGACATATAGACACAGGCAACAGAGCATGCACAATGTCGGCACTAGTACAGTGTATATCCACCTTTCGCAGCAATGCAGGCTGCTATTCTCCCATGGAGACGATCGTAGAGATGCTGGATGTAGTCCTGTGGAACGGCTTGCCATGCCATTTCCACCTGGCGCCTCAGTTGGACCAGCGTTCGTGCTGGACGTGCAGACCGCGTGAGACGACGCTTCATCCAGTCCCAAACATGCTCAATGGGGGACAGATCCGGAGATCTTGCTGGCCAGGGTAGTTGACTTACACCTTCTAGAGCACGTTGGGTGGCACGGGATACATGCGGACGTGCATTGTCCTGTTGGAACAGCAAGTTCCCTTGCCGGTCTAGGAATGGTAGAACGATGGGTTCGATGACGGTTTAGATGTACCGTGCACTATTCAGTGTCCCCTCGACGATCACCAGTGGTGTACGGCCAGTGTAGGAGATCGCTCCCCACACCATGATGCCGGGTGTTGGCTCTGTGTGCCTCGGTCGTATGCAGTCCTGATTGTGGCGCTCACCTGCACGGTGCCAAACACGCATACGACCATCATTGGCACCAAGGCAGAAGCGACTCTCATCGCCGAAGACGACACGTCTCCATTCGTCCCTCCATTCACGCCTGTCGCGACACCACTGGAGGCGGGCTGCACGATGTTGGGGCGTGAGCGGAAGACGGCCTAACGGTGTGCGGGACCGTAGCCCAGCTTCATGGAGACGGTTGCGAATGGTCCTCGCCGATACCCCAGGAGCAACAGTGTCCCTAATTTGCTGGGAAATGGCGGTGCGGTCCCCTACGGCACTGCGTAGGATCCTACGGTCTTGGCGTGCATCCGTGCGTCGCTGCGGTCCGGTCCCAGGTCGACGGGCACGTGCACCTTCCGCCGACCACTGGCGACAACATCGATGTACTGTGGAGACCTCACGCCCCACGTGTTGAGCAATTCGACGGTACGTCCACCCGGCCTCCCGCATGCCCACTATACGCCCTCGCTCAAAGTCCGTCAACTGCACATACGGTTCACGTCCACGTTGTCGCGGCATGCTACCAGTGTTAAAGACTGAGATGGAGCTCCGTATGCCACGGCAAACTGGCTGACACTGACGGCGGCGGTGCACAAATGCTGCGCAGCTAGCGCCATTCGACGGCCAACACCGCGGTTCCTGGTGTGTCCGCTGTGCCGTGCGTGTGATCATTGCTTGTACAGCCCTCTCGCAGTGTCCGGAGCAAGTATGGTGGGTCTGACACACCTGTGTCAATGCGTTCTTTTTTCCATTTCCAGGAGTGTAGAACGGCAATGAGTCAAATTGCTTCGCACTCCGCGGATGTTAAACGCCGGTCACCTGGCTGACACCTCTCTCGATGACCTGATGCGAGTCGTGTGGAAGCGTACTCTACAGTCCACTGTGAAGTACTCTTCCATCCCTGACTGGTGGACACAGCTGGCAAAACCGAGCCTCAGGCAAACTTTGATACATTCCTGTGTTGCCAAAGCGCGAGACTTCCCTGTATCATTTGCTTCGACATCAGACCCGTTGCCCACGCGCTTGTACTCATTCTCTCACGACAAATAATGGACGTACCGTATGGGTGCAGGTTGATATAGTGCGTGGCCTGCACCAACACTATGTAGACATCTACGACATCGATGAGTCCAGTGCAACCTTTTACGACCCACTAGTCAGCATCTTGGATACGGCACTTACACCTGAACATAATGAAACGCTCTTAGCCGCATTTCAGCCTGAGGAAGTTTACAAACTTATTGTGGAACCTCCTTCCCAAAAGTCTTCCGGTCTGGATGGACTTCCCAAGCAATTTTACGCGCGCTTTTGGCCGTTGTTGCGTGTTACCTTTACGTCTCTTTTGAATGAAGTGTTACAAGGTAGAGTTGTGCCGACCTCGTTCAAAGAGGGGAAAATTGTTTTAATCCCGAAACGCCCTGGACCGGCTTCCCCTGATATCTATCGGCAAATTACTTTGTTAAACTTTGATTATAAGACTGCGAAGAGGGTAGTTAATAGTAGGATGTCGGCTCTGATTGTTGCAAAACATCAAGGCTGCATACTTGGTCGTATCATTCTTACCGCTATAGTTGAGTGTCGTCATGTGGGTTCGGTTGCTGTGTAACGTCCTTGTGCCCATGCTTTCCTAGACTTTGACAAGGTATTTGATCTTGTTATACACGACGTTTTGCTTCGGATGTTGGAGGCAGTTGGTTCCACTGTTGACACACGGCAAGTGCTCTCAAATCTATTTACGGGTATTTCAGCTTCGTTGGTTGTCAATGGCCAACTGACGCCCCCGATAAACATCTGTCGGGGAGTGCCTCAAGGAAGCCAGCTGTCAATGACGTTGTGTTGTCTCTAGAGCCCCTACTTCGGATGCTAGCATCCCAGCTGAAAGGCTGGTCGCTTTCCGGAGAGACTATACCTGTTCGTGCATACGCGGATGACGTGATGGTTGTACTCCGCAAGTCTGCAGAGATACCTCCACCGAAGGGTGCAATCGATGATTATTGTCGGAGCTCAGGTGCCCTACTTAATGAACGTAAATGCAGGCTTCTTACTTTCGGAGGTTTTGATGACGCCGTTGTTCCACGGGCTACTACGGTAGATCGGCATACGTCTCTCGGTATCATACTGATCGTTGTTCACTCATAATGGCGACGCTCAACTGGAAGTCTGTCACGGAAGAAATTCAGGGAGGGACACTAGAAGATGAAAGGCGCTCTCTTAGTCTGCTCCAGAAAGTCCGAACACTGGATACATATGTCTTATGCAAAGTTTATTACATGGCCCAAGTTTATGCGCTTCCCTCGATGATGGCAAAGAAACTACAGCAACTGTCCGGTCGTTTCTTATGGAAAATACATAAATTCGCTAACGTTATGAGGTCGTCACGAAGCCTCATTCCTGTGCGGGGTTGGGCCTGGCTGACATACGAAGGAAGGCCCAGATGCTATACATGCGACGTACTGTTTTGATGAAGACTCAAGAAACTCACACGTTAACGTCTCGTTTATTCTCTGTGTTCGTCATGCTAGTCATGAACCCCATATTGATGTTGGCCGCATGAATTACAAGTTAAAACACATTCGTGACTTCTACCTTGCGGTGAGCTATTTAGGGGCTGACATTTTATGGAGACCCGCCCTCATCATGAAATTCCTACTGGCTCGTTGGAAAGCAGTCCCTTGCCCGAACCTCGTTGAAAGAGGATCGCCGCGAACACACTGGACGATAATTTGGTGCAATATCAGATTTTGCTGGTGCGCGTAGCGTCCTCTTGGTATAAGGCAGTAAATGACTTGATTCCAACGAACGAGCGACTTTTCCGCATTGGACTTAGCTTCTCGGATTTATGTGGTCGTTGTACGTCTGCAGATACGATACAACATCGCTTTACTTGTGGAGGTCACATGGCAAACTTGTCTTGGATCAGGACACAATTGGCCTTCCTTACTCGATCTTCTGAGACTTTATGCACTACGGACATCATATTGTGCTCAGGTTCTCCCTACTTTTCACGGTCTAAAATCCATACCGCTATGTGGTTGCCGGGACACTTGGTTCATTATGTTGTAGAAGGCGAGGGGGAAGATCACATAGCCGGCCGGAGTGGCCGAGCGGTTCTAGGCGCTACAGTCTGGAACCGAGCGACCGCTACGGTCGCAGGTTCGAATCCTGCCTCGGGCAATGGTTAGTTAGGTGTAAGTGGTTCTAAGTTCTTGGGGACTGATGACCTCAGAAGTTAAGTCGCATAGTGCTCAGAGCCATTTGAACCATTTTGAAGATCACATAAACTTCACGCAGTACATGATCACGGCCTATCGGACATGCTTGCGAATGCGTCCATATCGAGACCTATTCGCCACAATGTTGAATCTTGTTTATCGTCGGCAAGGTGTTGGTTAATTTCATTTTTCTGATTATCGGTGTTTTCTTTGTTATGTATGTTTCCCATCTGCTTTGCTTCGGCTTGTTCTCTCCTAGTTTACCTGCTAGTTTTGTTTTGTGTTATATTGTACAATGTGTATATATGAAGTATATATAGACATAAGCGCATACAATACTTGAAATCAGCTTTGAATTTTTCTTAGTTCGTTATTTCGAATACAATATTTCACGACCCGTGTTGAAACATGAACCACGGAAAAAAAGTGAGCAGGATATCTGGCTTCGAATCCGAGCCTTGGTACGGATCTTCATTCATCGCTTCAGTCTGCATATATAGGTACAGTGTTACTTTTCTTTGATTAGTGTTTTGCATGTTGTTTGGGTTATCGCCCGGAATATGTCACTAGGTTTAACGACAAGATGCGTCTTTTCTGTGAGAACACAGCTACTTGCAGGTCATTTACATTACTAAATATTCTTTTAAATTTTAAATTCGTTGAATGTAACCAGACCACATACAAATATCATGCGGTCGGAGTATGATGTGCAGTAAATGGAATTGTTCGCCAGAAATGACATGAATTTGTTTCGAAAATTTTCATAATCTACCAGGAATCTCTCAAGGACCGTGGTCAAAAAATTTTAAGACTGCTTACTTGCTCCTTTCTATGTAAGAGTAACGTTAAGTTGAAGACAATGGATTCAACATAATGTCTGAAGCTGTTGTTAGTAAGGGTCAGTTCTTAAACATTTACCTACATGAAGTTCGAGATGCAAACAGATATTGTCCTTTCTGCACCTTTCTGTGCAATAAATACTTCGCGTCTACGCATGAAATTTCGCCAGAGAGTGATTCCATACAAAATTAAGTATGAAATTAAGCTGATTTTCTAATGCTACCATCGTGAAAATCAGTATTTACACTCAGAGAGAACGCTGCGGAATGAAACTGTTGGAGAAGAACTGGAATATGTGATTTAGAACTCTAGTTATAATCTCTGCGAACACCTATGAATTTTGGATAAAGAACATTTTATATTTCTGTCCTCCATGTTGTGTTGTTATTTATGACGGTATATCTGTAGAACTGAGTGAACTCTATTCTTTGTTTCCGATGTCGAAGACCATTTACCGAGAACCAATCCATAATGTTCCTTCAATTATTGCAAATTTGTTAGGTTAGGCAGCAAAAAGCTCTATTTCAGTTTTAATAGTACAGGGTGGAGCAGAGGAAACGCATGTTTATCACTACTGAATGACTGGGACACGGTTTGATAAAAATAATAAAAACAGGCATTAATTAACAGATCTTTAAACGCAGTTTTGAAATATACATACTTTAATTAGGTTCGAAAAATAATCTCTTCGAGATGACGTCATTCTTGCTGGGTACAAATCTGGATCCTCTCCAGAAAGTTACGCATGGCTCTCTCCAACATTTCATTCGGCACAGCTTCAATTTCCTGACGAATGGAATTCTTCAGGTCATCGATTGTGCGAGGCTTGTTAACGTACACTTTTGATTTTAAATATCCCCACGAAAAGAAGTCGCATGTCGAGAAATCTGGTGAGCGAGGGGGCCAGAAAACATCACCATACCTCCAAACATTTGTCGCACCACTTCCTTGGATGCTCTCGCTGTGTGAGCTGTGGCACCGTCCTGCTGAAACCATATTTCTCTCATGTTTACTTGACGCCTTTCAAGTTCTACACGAAGAATGTAGTTTAACATTTTAACGTAGCGTGTTGATGTTACAGTAACTGTAGTTCCTTCCTCTTCCAAAAAATAGGGTCAATTAATCCCCATCTTTGAAATGCAGGTTACATTTAAACTTTGGAAAGGTCTTTGGTGTAATTCTTGTGGGTTCTCCGGCGCCCAATACCGACAATTTTGAACACTGACGTAGCCGTCTACATGAAAATGAAGACTGTAACATCTGCATCTTCCGTATAAATTTCGTCCGTTACGCTACGAAACTCTCTGCGCTGCACAAAATTCCCTTCACTAAGCTGCGGATCATTATCTTGTACGGGTGAAACTTGAGATCATCATGGAAGATGCGGTGAAGCGAACGACGTGACATACCCAGCGCTACTGCGTGTCGTCTAGCCGATCGTTTCGGACTAGCAAGGCCATTCTCACTCGGTCTACATTTTCTGCACCTCGACGTCCAACTCTAAAATTTTGACGGAAAAGACGTTGCACTGTGACTACGGAATCATTGTTTCTAAGGTACTGCTCGACAACGAACACACGATGCTCTACGCTCCATAGCGACTGAAACTGCATTGGATGGGCAGTCTGCAAACATTCTTTCAAGGTCAATACCCCCAAACGTCGCCGCGTACTAGCGGTTCAAAAAACATGCGTTTCCTCTGCTCCAGCATGTATAATATAGAGGATAATCTACATATCCAGCAACAACAGGAGTGCTTCTAGAATTGATCCCTGTGAAACACCAGTAATAATTCATCCACAACATTAGTATATAGTTATGGCAATACCGGCCATGACCCTCTTCTTCTGTGCGGATGCACACATATTACCCGAACTCATACGGGACTTGGAAGAACGTCTTCCACGAGTAATGAGTGTGTTGGGTAGGGACACTACGAATGTAGTGTGTGGACATGTAACGTGAGAATGTGGGTCTCGCGGGAGGCGTGCGCGAAATAGTCCCTGCAGTAGCACTATGCTCTGTGCCCTGGGTGGCTCAGATGGATAGAGCATCTGCCATGTAAGCAGGAGATCCCGGGTTCGAGTCCCGGTCGGGGCACACAGTTTCACCTGTCCCTGTTGATATATATCAACATCCGTCAGCAGTTGAAGGCATTAATATATAATTCTAAAAGAAAATTCATCATGAGAACTGGACTAGCTTCCTAAAATATCAGTTAAATACGAAGTGAACAACTTACTTACTGTCATACTAGAGTACGTTACTAGGCAGCCTCATTTTGGGTTCATTACTAAAAAAATTAATGCCTAATAACTGGAAACAGCAGCAAAAGCAAAATGTTGAATTACAATTTCCTAGTGGTTTGCAGTGGAAAGTCCACATAAGGAAAGACCGTTATAATACTGGGACTCGCTGAAAGGACACTACAGAATACACTATAAGACAATTAAAGTACTTGTACAGACAAATAAACGATTACAATTTCTTAAAATTTGGATGATTTACTCGGGAGGAAGAAATTCAAAAATGTCAGTAACGCACTAGCCCAGCACTGGCACTCTGCAAGCAGCTATGCAACGTGCATTGATTGACAGTCGTGTGATGCTCGTCTGAGGAATGTCGTGCCAAAGTCTGTCCAATTGGAGCACTGGAACGTCAGAATCCCGAGGTTGTTGGAGGTCGCTTCCCATTTTGCTCCCAAACGTTCTCAACTGGTGAGATTCGGCGACCTCGGTGGCCGAGGTAGGGTCTGGCAAGATGAAGACGAGCAGTAGGAACTGTTGACGTGTGTGGAGGCTATTACCTTGCTGGAATATAATCCCGGGATGGATTGCGACGGAGGGCAACAAAACTGGGCGTAGAATATCGCCGACGCTCAGCTGTGGGGTGCCGTGGATGACAACCAAAGGGGTTATAATAATAATGTCGCGTGACTAGGGGCTCCCGTCGGGTAGACCGTTCGCCTGGTGCAAGTCTTTCGATTTGACGCCACTTCGGCGACTTGTGCGTCGATGGGGATGAAATGATGATGATTAGGACAACACAACACCCAGTCCCTGAGCGGAGAAAATCTCCGACCCAGCCGGGAATCGAACCCGGGCCCTTGGGATTGACATTCTGTCACACTGACCACTCATCTACCGGGGGCGGAACCTGAGAGGGTGCTGCTATCAAATGAAATGACACCCCATACTGTCGGCGGTATGGCGGGCGAAAGCCAGGTTGGTACCCACCACCGTGCGGGACACTTCCAGACACGCCTTCAGCCTGTAATCTCCTTGACTGGTGTAGAATTGTCTTCATTGACGATTCCCACTTCGAATTGAGCTCTGATGTACAGCGAACACAGATCTAGCGACACCTCGGACAGTGGTGGAGAACAACCTGGCCGCCGCCCGACATATGGCCCGAGACCAGCAGTGAGTGCATTTTCTTTTCATAGCGGGGCCCTTGTTTGTCATCCGCAGCATCATTACAGCACAGTGGATCGTCGCCGGTATCCTACGCTCGTTTTGTTTCCCTTCTTGGCGAGCCATCCGTGGGCTACATTTTAGTAAAATAATGCCCGCCCGCTCAAGGCGACAATTTCTACAGCTCGTCTCCGTGCTTGGCCAACAAGATCGCAGGATGTCTCCTCAGCTGAGACTTTTTGGAGGGTTATGGGCAGGGCCATCCAGCCAGGTCGGGAATTTGGCGATCTAAGACGCCAATTGGAGAGAATCTGGCAGGATACTCCTCAGGAGGAAATCCAACAACTATATCAGTCAATGCCAAGTCGAATAACTTCTTGCTCAATTTGTCAATAACTCATTATTTTTTATGAAACTACAACCGTTCTTTTGTCTGGACATTTACGTAATACGGACCAATTTCCACCGCATTCGGATAATTCCTCCGCTGCTGTTTTTTTTAAGTGTATAATTCGACTAAAAATCTAAAAATTAAACAGCTTATAAGCTCTTTTTCTACGGATTCTTTTTACAATCGGTTGCAAGTGCGAGACTTTCTGCTACAAAAAAATAAAAAAAAAAACATTATTTGCGTGTTCCACTAGTGTATTTTCACACTGACGGAACTGAGGTTCCAAATATCGCCAGCGTGGAAGATATACATTTCCTTTTGTTGAAATTCTTGTTCATTCAGTTCTGTCAGAGCTTGCTATTCGTTTGTCCACGGACGTCCATAAAGGAAATGTAAATGCCGTGTGGCTAAGGCCTCCAGTCGGGTAGACCGTTCGCCTGGTGCAAGTCTTTCGAGTTGGCGACACTTCGACGACTTTCGTGTCGATGGGGATGAAATGATGATGATAAGGACAACACGACACCAAGTCCTTGAGCGAAAAAAATCTCCGACCCAGGCGACAATCCAACCCGGGCTGTTAGGTATGGTTCAAATGGCGCTGAGCACTATGAGACTTATCATCTGACGTCATCAGCCCCCTAGAACTACTTAAACGTAACTAACCTAAGGACATCACACACATCCATGCCCGAGGCAGGATTCGAACCTGCGACCGTAGCAGAACCGCGGTTCCGGACTCAAGCGCGTAGAATCGCTCGGTCACAGCGACCGGCTGGAGTACTGACGGAGGAAACAGATCCAAAGAATGGCATCACGTTTCTTCACGGGTTCGTTCACTAGGAGTGAGAGCAGCTCGGAGCAGATGCCCATCCAACTACTAGACAAGTGTCGTTCATCACAAAAAAGCGATATATTACTTTCATACGCGTATATCTCGTGAATATACAAGGTAGGTAACATTAGAGACATGCGAGAACGCACGGAGTCTTATCAGTAGTCGTTCTTCCCGCGGTCCATTCTCGACTGGAACAAGAAAGGGGGAACGTTTCAGCGGGACACACAGTATCCTCTGCCACAAACCACACGTGGAGTGGAAATGTAGATGTACATTGTTGTTGTTATGGTCTTCATTCCTGAGACTGGTTTGATGCAACTCTCCATGCAACTCTATCCTGTGCAAGCTTCTTCATTTCCCAGTACGTACTGCAACCTACAACCTTCTGAATCTGCTTAGTGTATTCATCTCTTGGTCTCCCTCTACGGTTTTTACCCTCCACGCTGCCCTCCAATACTAAACTGGTGATCCCTTGATGCCTCAGAACATGTCCTACCAAGCGATCCCTTCTTCTAGTTAAGTTGTGCCACAAACTTCGCTGCTCCCCAATCCTATTCGATACTTCCTCATTAGTTATGTGATCTACCCATCTAATCTTCGGTATTCTTCTGTAGCACCACATTTCGAAAGCTTCTATTCTCTTCTTGTATAAACTATTTATCGTCCATGTTTCACTTCCATACATGGCTACACTCCATACAAATACTTTCAGAAACGACTTCCTGACACTTAAATCTATACTCGATGTTAACAAATTTCTCTTCTTCAAAAACGCTTTCCTTCCCATTGCCAGTCTACATTTTATATCCTCTCTACTTCGACCATCATCAGTTTATTTGCTCCGCAAATAGCAAAACTCCTTTACTGCTTTAAGTGTCTCATTTCCTAATCTAATTCCCTCAGCATCACCCGACTTAATTCCACTACATTCCATTATCCTCGTTTTTCTTTTGTTGATGTTCATCTTATAACCTCCTTTCAAGACACTATCCATTCAACTGCTCTTCCAAGTCCTTTTCTGTCTTTGATAGAATTACATTATCATCGGCGTACCTCAAAATTTTTATTTCTTCTCCATGTATTTTAATACCTGCTCCGGATTTTTCTTTTGTTTCCTTCACTGCTTGCTCAATGTAGAGATTGAATAACATCGGGGAGAGGCTGCAACCCTGCCTCACTCCCTTCCCAACCACCGCTTCCCTTTGATGTCCCTCGACTCTTATAACTGCCATCTGGTTTCTGTGCAAATTGTAAATAGCTTTTCGCCCCCTGTATTTTACCCCTGCCACCTTCAGAATTTGAAAGAGAATATTCCACTCAACATTGTCAAAAGCTTTCTCTAAGTCTACAAATGTTAGAAACGTAGGTTTGCCTTTCCTTGATCTATATTCTAAGATAAGTCGTAGGGTCAGTATTGCCTCACGTGTTCCGATATTTCTACGGAATTCAAACTGATCTTCCCCGAGGTCGGCTTCTACTAGTTTTTCCATTCGCCTGTAAATAATTCTCGTTAGTATTTTGCAGCCGTGACTTATTAAACTGATAGTTCGGTAATTCTGTCAACACCTGCTTTCTTTGGGATTGGAATTATTATGTTATTCTTGAAGTCTGAGGGTATTTCGCCTGTCTCATACATCTTGCTCACCAGATGGTAGAGTTTTGTGAGGACTGGCTCTCCCAAGGCTGTCATTAGTTCTAATGGATGTACAGTGGCGTGCAAAACTTAAGGGTGAGAGTAAATTTCGCATGATGTGTGACTGCCAGGTAACATCGTTCAATAAAACTTGGTCCATACGTTGAAAATACAGTACAGTATACGTAGTACAGAAAATAACTCAAAGAAATATGTAATGAAACGAAAGGAAGTCACCACGATTTATGACGGTCCCTTAGACATTACGAAGGACTCGACATGCGGCGTTTCTTGGCAGGGCGTGTAATCACCAAAGGTGGCAATGCGTGCTCTGTAAAGTCCTCCCATGCTGGCCAAAAGGTTGGTAAGGACTTCTTGTGGTAGGCCTTTCCATTCCTCCACCAGCGCTGTTGACTGGTGCATGTACACATTGTATTTTTCCAATACGCATCCCACACGTACCCCATGGGATTTAATTTGGGGTAATGGACAGACCAGCAGGTATCCTGTCGTTCCGAAAGCTCCTCCACCATTGCAGTTCGATGTGGTGTACGTATTCTCATCTAGAAGAATTATGTCAACACCGAATGAACCCCTGAAAGTTGCTCGTGGAGAAAGAGTGCAGTTGACTGATGAGTGTACCCTCTTCAAAGATTTGGAGGCGAGTACTGTCATGACACTTGGGCCACCGAAACGGTCGTGTACGATAATGTTCCTGGATGCATCACATGTTCCCCCACTCGCCAAATGAGGGCACGTGCATCTGCTCTCATACGAGAAGAGCACGCGATCCCAGCCCCTCTGCTCTTGGCACTATCACAAGCGGTACAGCCGATGCGCAGGTGTCAACGGAACGCTGTATACTGGTCATCTGGCAAAGAAGCCACCCCCATGCAGTATCCGTGCCACTGTCGAGCATGAGACTGCATGCCTTGAAGTCCTGTTGCAACTGCACGCATCGGTTTTCGTGGGTCCCTTCTTGTTGTTGAACGAACGTAGCGGTCATGTCCGGCTGCAGTTAACCGTGTTTGACCACCGCTTTTCTTTTTGCGGCAGTGCCTGTGGTTAGGAACGCTCCCCATACACAACTCTGTCGGCGATACCAAACTCCTGCTCTACACTGCCCATACTTTTCCCTTCTTCCAGTTTCCCAATGATTCTTGCCCGTGTTACGTCGTACACAAGTTGTCTCCAGACCACGCACTACTGGAGAACACGGCCATCGTGCACCGTAACCGCTTTCTGACTGGCGCACCCTGTCTTTCTCCCGTTCCTTCAATTGCTCGGTGTTGTGGGACCGGCCTCACTTGGCGCTATAGTCGGGCTGACGTACATCTACTTCATATTCGGCAAGCCACCTAATGGTTTGTGGCGGAGGGTACTTTTCATACCACTCACTGAGCCCTCCAACCCTGCTCCAATCAAGAAAAACCCGTGGTAAGAATGATTATCGGTAAGCGTCTGTATTGGCTCCAGTTCCTCGAATTTTCTCCTCATGCTCTTTACGAGAGACGTGTGTTGGGGAAGGTAATATGTTGTCCAACTCTCCCCGGAAAGTGCTCTCTCGAAATTTCAGAAGTGACCTTCTCCGTGTTGCACAACGCTCTCTCGTAACGTCTGCCCATGCAGTTTGTTTAGCCATCTCCGTAACGCTCTCGCGCCGTGACGAAACGCGCCACTCTTCGTTGGATCTTCTCTATCTCTTCTATCAGCCCTACCAGGCAGGGATCCCAGATAGATGAACAATACTCAAGAACTCGTCGAACAAGCGCCTTATAAGCCACTTCATTCGTTGATGAGTTACATTTCCTTAAGATACTTCCTGTGACTCTGAGTCCGCTTTTCCCTCTATTTGTTTTATATGGTCATTCCACTTAAGCTCGCTCCGAATACTTACTCCTAGATATTTTACTGCAGGTACTGATTCCAGCGGTTTTTCATCGATACTGTAGCTAGACAGTAGTGAATTTCTTTTCCTAAGTATATGCAATATTTTACATATATTTACGTTCAAGGTCAACTGCCAGAGCCAGCACCATTCATCAATTCTGTGGAGGTCATTCTGCAAATCGTTACTACGTCCTGGCGTTGCTACTTTGTTATAGAGAACTGCATCATCTGCAAACAGCCTTCGAGGTCTGACTAGATCATTTATATGGATTGTAAACAGCAACGGCACTATCACACTTCCTTAGGATTCACCGGAAATTACCTTTACATCTATATATTCAAAAAGATTTCGGGCTTGCAGCCGGTCGTCGGGAGCTTCCATCCACGATATTTCGACTGGACGACTGCCAGCCATCCTTAGGTGAGCCGTCGAAGACTGACGAAGACGCCCTCCGTTCCGCGCATGCGTCAAAATCATATGGAAAGACGAACCACACCGCCCGCCAGCAGCGCCCTCGCTGGTGGAACTGCAGAACTCAGCTGTCTTCGGCGTTGTCAGTTACCGCGGCCGTCGGAGTACTCTGACGTCTTCGTCTGGAGCAGATCTTAGAGATGACGGGGTTCCACGCATTATCTAGCTGGTAGCCATTGTCACGGTTGAAAGATTGTCTGTCATGTGAATTTCCACTGATTCTTTTATGACGGAGTCCCAAAAGGATGTTGCTGTGGCCAAAATTGTTGTCTTGTCATACTCCATTGAGTGTCCAGTGGAAATGCAGTGTTCAGTAATTGCAGACTTGCTGCGTTGCAAAAGGCGAGTACAGCGCTGATGTTCAGTGCAATGTTGTTCTACTGTTCGCAATGTTTGTCCCGTATATGACATGCCACACTTACAAGGTATTTTACACTCCTGGAAATTGAAATAAGAACACCGTGAATTCATTGTCCCAGGAAGGGGAAACTTTATTGACACGTTCCTGTGGTCAGATACATCACATGATCACACTGACAGAACCACAGGCACATAGACACAGGCAACAGAGCATGCACAATGTCGGCACTAGTACAGTGTATATCCACCTTTCGCAGCAATGCAGGCTGCTATTCTCCCATGGAGACGATCGTAGAGATGCTGGATGTAGTCCTGTGGAACGGCTTGCCATGCCATTTCCACCTGGCGCCTCAGTTGGACCAGCGTTCGTGCTGGGCGTGCAGACCGCGTGAGACGACGCTTCATCCAGTCCCAAACATGCTCATTGGGGGACAGATCCGGAGATCTTGCTGGCCAGGGTAGTTGACTTACACCTTCTAGAACACGTTGGGTGGCACGGGATACATGCGGACGTGCATTGTCCTGTTGGAACAGCAAGTTCCCTTGCCGGTCTAGGAATGGTAGAACGATGGGTTCGATGACGGCTTGGATGTACCGTGCACTATTCAGTGTCCCCTCGACGATCACCAGTGGTGTACGGCCAGTGTAGGAGATCGCTCCCCACACCATGATGCCGGGTGCTGGCCCTGTGTGCCTCGGTCGTATGCAGTCCTGATTGTGGCGCTCACCTGCACGGCGCCAAACACGCATACGACCATCATTGGCACCAAGGCAGAAGCGACTCTCATCGCTGAAGACGACACGTCTCCATTCGTCCCTCCATTCACGCCTGTCGCGACACCACTGGAGGCGGGCTGCACGATGTTGGGGCGTGAGCGGAAGACGGCCTAACGGTGTGCGGGACCGTAGCCCAGCTTCATGGAGACGGTTGCGAATGGTCCTCGCCGATACCCCAGGAGCAACAGTGTCCCTAATTTGCTGGGAAGTGGCGGTGCGGTCCCCTACGGCACTGCGTAGGATCCTACGGTCTTGGCGTGCATCCGTGCGTCGCTGCGGTCCGGTCCCAGGTCGACGGGCACGTGCACCTTCCGCCGACCATTGGCGACAACATCGATGTACTGTGGAGACCTCACGCCCCACGTGTTGAGCAATTCGGCGGTACGTCCACCCGGCCTCCCGCATGCCCACTATACGCCCTCGCTCAGTCCGTCAACTGCACATACGGTTCACGTCCACGCTGTCGCGGCATGCTACCAGTGTTAAAGACTGCGATGGAGCTCCGTATGTCACGGCAAACTGGCTGACACTGACGGCGGCGGTGCACAAATGCTGCGCAGCTAGCGCCATTCGACGGCCAACACCGCGGTTCCTGGTGTGTCCGCTGTGCCGTGCGTGTGATCATTGCTTGTACAGCCCTCTCGCAGTGTCCGGTGCAAGTATGGTGGGTCTGACACACCGGTGTCAATGTGTTCTTTTTTCCATTTCCAGGAGTGTATAAATTCCCGCCTTCCGCAATACCAGATCGCCTTTCACTGATCCCAGCAGGTCGGAAATCTTCGATGGTGGACGGATAATTACTTTCACTTTGAAACCGTGGAGGATTCTGCAATTTTGAAGGAAATGTTGCCAACAAAGGGAAGAAAAGCTAAAGATTTAGTAGACGTGCTCTCCTTTCTCCACTCCCTGTTTCTTTGGCTTAATTGCAAGTGCCTTGCTAATTTGCCGGGTAGAGTATCCATTCTCTTTGAAAACCCTCTTCAGATGGGCAAGCTCTTCAGGCAAACTATCTGCATCTGACACTACATGAGCTCTGTGTACAAGTGTTTTAAGTACACTCATTGTTTGCGATGGGTGATGACAGCTGGACGAAATTAAATACAAATCAGTATGTGTGGGCTTTCGATAAACCGAATGCCCCAGAGAGCCATCACTCTTCCGTCTAACTGGCACATCCAAGAAAGGGAGGCAACCATTTTCCTCTAATTCCATGGTAAACAGAATGTTCTCATGAATGGAGTTGAGGTGATCTAAAAACTCTATTAATTTTTCTTGTCCATTAGGCCACACTACGAAAGTGTCATCCACGTACCTCCAAAAAACAGATGGTTTGAGGGCTGCTGATTCAAGTGCTCTCTCCTCAAAATCTTCCATAAAAGGGTTGGCCACCAAGGGAGACAAGGGGCTACCCATGGCGACGCCGTCAATCTGGTCAAAATATTCTTGGTTGAACATAAAATATGTTGAGGAGAGAGCGTGGCGAAAGAAAGCAGTGATTCCCACCTGAAACTTATTGCCAATCAGTGCCAAGGGTCTGCAAGAGGTACCTTTTAAATTTCACACAATTACATCTGTCGATTTTGTTCTGTTAAAAGCGACGCGATGAGTTCTGTCTACAAAGAAGTCTTGAATCCAGTCGCAAATCTGCTGCGATAAACCTCGTATTTTTTTCACTATAAGGCAGTGCGGGTCGGTGTCAAATGCCTTTCTGAAATCAAGGAACACGGCATCAACATGAGCGCCATTGTCTACGGCGCTGTGGACCTTATGGACGAGCAGAGTGACCTGAATTTCGCAGGATCTCTATTTGCGGAATCCATTTTGATTTTTATAGAAGAGATTTTCCTTCTGCAAGAACGTCATAATTCATGCGCATTAAACATGTTCCATAATTCTACAACAGATTGACGTCAACGACACATGTATATAATTGCGTGCATCTGGTCCTACGGCCCTTTTTAAAAATCGGAAATGACATGCGCTTTCTTTCAGCCGCTAGCTACTCTTCGTTGCTCAAGCGATCTACGATAAGTTTCTGCTAAAAAGGGAGCAAGTTTTTTCCCATTACCTTTGTAGAATCTCATAGGTATCTAATCTGGTCCTGACGCCTTTCTACCATTAAGCGACTGTAGCTGTTTTTCTATTCGGCGAACGGCTATCTCAATATCTGCCATTTTGACGTTCGTGCGACGATTGAAATGAGGGCCCGTGCTACGATTTTCCGCGATGAAACAGTTTCGGAAGACCGAATTCAGTATTTCGGCCTTCTCTCCGTCATCTTCCGCATCGGTGCCAGTATGGTCACTGAGTGAAGGAATAAATGATTTCGACCCACTTACGAATTTTATATACGACCAAAACCTCATGGGATTTTTACTCAGATCGGTTGACCACGTTTTACTTTTCAAAGTCATTGAACACTTCTCTCATTGTTCTCCTTAGGCTCATTTTCGCCTCGATGACGCCAATGTGACCTCCAACTTTCGGTGCAAGAGTGGGAGATTTCGGCAACAAGCACCAGAACTTTCATTAAGTTACTTTATCCATCTCGTCCTTAAGTTTTGCAGAGCATGTGGATGTAGGAATACGAATGGACACAAAAAAATTGAACCCTGTGGGACTCCATGTCCGAAGCTGTTTTCTCTTTGGGCACAGGTGACAGAGAAGATCCAAAGAAGAGAGGCGAGTTTCGTCACGCTCTCGATCTGTAAGCTGGAGCCCGTTACGGACATGCTCGTCAAATTCTATTGCCAGACGTTAAATGCGATGTGCAGCAGGTATAGAATTACTTTTTCAAATTGCCGAGAACGTGCCTTCTGTACAGTCATTTTCCGGATTATAAACTTATATGTAGAGATATTGAAAAGAGAGCACCAATTCTGAAAAGAATAGGTGGAAATGCTAAAGAAACGTCCCTTGGATTCGTCTCAAACGATTTTTGAGAACCATCGGCAGTGAGAAGAGGTTTACTGAGACTTTCTCACGTCCACATCAAGTTGTGTAATATCGTCCTGTGGATGTGCGATATTGTGATGATCTACGTTATCAGAACGTGGATCTTTTAACGTCTTCGTCAGCAGATCAACATTTTCAGTGAACTGCAAATTAGAAAAATATGGAAAATTAAAAAGACGCGAAAAATATAGGTTCTGTCAGATGACTATAAAAATGGTTCAAATGCCTCTGAGCGCTATGGGACTTAACTTCTGAGGTCATCAGTCCCCTACAACTGCTTAAACCTAACTAACCTAAGGACATCACACACATCCATGCCCGAGGCAGGATTCGAACCTGCGACCGTAGCGGTCGCGCGGTTCCAGACTGAAGCGCCTAGAACCGCTCGGCCACTCCGGCCGGCCAGATGATTATCAGTTTGGTTTTAGCAAACCGAAAAACTGTTCTAATGATATGCTTGATAATGAAAATAGGACTTAAGAAAAGGGACAACACATTCGTAGGCCTTGTCGACGTAGAAGAAGCGTCCGAAAACGGTGCAGGAGGTACGAAATTCTCGTGGAAATACGTGAAAGTTAAAGGGAAAAACTGGTAATAGACGTACAACATGTACAAGAAACAACAGTAAAAAATAAGACTTGTAGGCCAGGAACGAAGTACTCGTATTAGGAAGAGTGTAAGAGAGAATGTTAACGTTTGGCTCCTACTGTAAAGTCTATACATCGAAGAAGCAATGAGGCGAATAAAAGAAAGATTCACGAGTGGGATTAAAATTTAGGGTGAAAGAATATCAGTGATAAGATTAGCTGCATCATTGCCATCGTCAGTGAAATTGAAAAAGAACTACAGGATCTGCTGAATGGAATAAACAGTCTGATAGTACACACCATGGATTGAGAGTCAACCGATCAAAAATAAAAGTAATGAGAGGTAACAGAAATAAAATTAGCGATGAACTTAACATCAAATTTGGCAGCTATGAAGCAGGTGAAGTTAAGGAATTCTGTTATCTTAGAATCAAAACAGGGCATAACAGACAAAACAATGAGAAGTGTGCTAGTATCAAACACAGGTCTTAATTTGTGGAAGAAATATCTGATAATGTATGTTTGGAGCACAGCATTGTATGGTGCGAATCATGGAATGTAGATCAGCCAGAAAAGATGACAACTGAAGCGTTTGAGACGTTGAAAATTAGATGGACTGACTAGATAAGAAGAGAGGAAGTTCTGCGCAGAATCGACGAAGAGACTCGAGGAAGACACTGATGAAAAGAAAGGAAAGGATAAAAGGACATGAGTTGATGTATCAGAAAATAATTTTCATGGTACTAAGGGAGCTGTAGAGGGTAAAAAACGTAGAGGAATCCAGAGACTGGCATACATCAAAGTAATGGTAAGGTTGTAGGCAAGTGCTGCACTGAAATGAAGGGGTTGGCATAGGAGAGAAATTCGTCGTGGACCGCATCAAACGAGTCACAAGACAAGTGACCTATATAAGTGCTCACTAGATGGTTCGTTTCAACTAACGTAAGTATGAAGTTAAAATTAAACTACTGCTACGGAAGACTACATTACTAAATTCAAACGACATAAAACAAAATATTTACAGTGAAAAAAATCATTATTATAATAATCATTCCAGTAGAGCTGTGGCTATATTTTACAGTATCTGTTTAGTTCGATGTACCAAAATGGTACTGAAACAGAGGATGACAGACTAAAGGCCGAAATACTAAATGTCTTTTTCCAAAGCTGTTTCACAGAGGAAGACTGCACTGTAGTTCCTTCTCTAGATTGTCGCACAGATGACAAAATGGTAGATATCGAAATAGACGACAGAGGGATAGAGAAACAATTAAAATCGCTCAAAAGAGGAAAGGCCGCTGGATCTGATGGGATACCAGTTCGATTTTACACAGAGTACGCGAAGGAACTTGCCCCCCTTCTTGCAGCGGTGTACCGTAGGTCTCTAGAAGAGCGTAGCGTTCCACAGAATTGGAAAAGGGCACAGGTCATCCTCGTTTTCAAGTAGGGAGGACGTCGAACAGATGTGCAGAACTATAGCCCTATATCTCTAACGTCGATCAGTTGTAGAATTTTGGAACACGTATTGTGTTCGAGTATAATGACTTTTCTGGAGACTAGAAATCTACTCTGTAGGAATCAGCATGGGTTTTGAAAAAGACGATCGTGTGAAACCCAGCTCGTACTATTCGTCCATGAGACTCAGAGGGCCATAGACACAGGTTCCCAGGTAGATGCCGTGTTTCTTGACTTCCGCAAGGCGTTTGATACAGTTCCCCACAGTCGTTTAATGAACAAAGTAAGAGCATACGGACTATCAGACTAATTGTGTGATTGGATTGAAGTTCCTAGATAACAGAACGCAGCATGTCATTCTCAATGGAGAGAAGTCTTCCGAAGTAAGAGTGATTTCAGGTGTGCCACACGGGAGTGTCGTAGGACCGTTGCTATTCACAATATACATAAATGACCTTGTGGATGACATCGGAAGTTCACTGAGGCTTTTCGCGGATGATGCTGTGGTATACCGAGAGGGTGTAACAATGGAAAATTGTACTGAAATGCAGGAGGATCTGCAGCGAATTGACGCATGGTGCAGAGAATGGCAATTGAATCTCAATTTAGACAAGTGTAATGTGCTGCGAATACATAGAAAGAAAGATCCTTTATCATGTAGCTACAATATAGCAGGTCAGCAACTGGAAGCAGTTAATTCCATAAATTATCTGGGAGTACGCATTAGGAGTGATTTAAAATGGAATGATCATATAAAGTTGATCGTTGGTAAATCAGATGCCAGACTGAGATTCATTGGAAGAATCCTAAGGAAATGCAATCCGAAAACAAAGGAACTAGGTTACAGTACGCTTGTTCGCCCACTGCTTGAATACTGCTCAGCAATGTGGGATCCGTACCAGATAGGGTTGATAGAAGAGATAGAGAAGATCCAACGGAGAGCAGCGCGCTTCGTTACAGGATCATTTAGTAATCGCGAAAGCGTTACGGAGATGATAGATAAACTCCTGTGGAAGACTCTGCAGGAGAGACGCTCAGTAGCTCGGTACGGGCTTTTGTTGAAGTTTCGAGAACATACTTTCACCGAGGAGTCAAGCAGTATATTGCTTCCTCCTACGTATATCTCGCGAAGAGACCATGAGGATAAAATCAGATTAGAGCCCACACAGAGGCGTACCGACAATCCTTTCCACGAACGAGACTGGAACAGAAGGGAGAACCGATAGTGGTACTCAAGGTACCCTCCGCCACACACCTTCAGGTGGCTTGTGGAGTATGGATGTATATGTAGATGCAATTTTCCTTCGGACATGCATGCATGTCCAAAGAAACAGACACTGCTGACCATTGACAGCCAGATGACATGATTGTGAGTACGATTGTACAACGGCTATATAGTTTACTAGCAAAACATGAAAATGTGCGCGGGACTGTCACGCGAAGTCAGATTTACTGCTTTTCGGAGGCGGTCGCCTTAACATGCATATATCTTCAAACGCATACTGAATCGAACCATACAGAAACTGTAAAATACAGTCCTCCTGTATTTTATATCAAAGCAAGGCAAACTGACGAGTGAAGCAATGTCACTTCGTGTGCGGGAATCGCATGATTTGTATGCGACCGCTATGGGACGTAGACGCTTGGACATAGGGAAGTTTGAGTCGATCCCGGAGGCGTGCTGCTCGGATGTTCGAGGTGGTTAATGCCGCCCGCATAAAGCATTAAACCGGATTTCGAATCCCGGTCCAGCACAAATGTTCATGTGTTACTAGTAACTCGTACAGCCGTTGTACAACTGTATTCACAGTTTGCGAATCTATTTCATAATAATCACTCCTACTGAACATGCCTAAAACTTTACTCTAATTATGTTTGAATAAAACAAAAATAAAGCAGTTACATACTAGGAGCTAGGAGTAACAATGATTCTTACCTACACGTTAGCTAGCGTTGACCTAGCGGCGGAGGAGGCCCTGCTGCAAATGCTGTATTGACAACACAGAGATCTACGTCTGTTTCTCAACCGCTTGTCTTTACATAACATTTAATTGACTGAAAGATGACTTTTGCTTGCTTATCACAGGATGCGGAATGCCATTCGTCAGCTGATCGCCACACTGATAACGTCCTCAAGTACTTGCTGATAAGTAAGCACTGGTCTGTCACTGTCCTTAAAAATAGCATCTTTTCTCAGCGGGTGTACCGAAGGAAGGATTCTTCCTCGTCTCGCGAGATCCTAATGGCGGAAGGTGACTTTATCCGCGAACTAACTGCGCTGTCATTCGGAAATGCACCATAATCGAATATATTTGTAAGGCAAACGCGACTGCTAGTTGCGATTATTTGGGAACTGAAACTGTAACACATACAGACATGATGACGGGTGATAATGCACCAGTGACAAAAGGGGACCACAGAGATGGCATGTTGGAAGAAAACATGTGTAAGCTATTTTCTTTCTTTGGTGACGATTAGCAAGTTACAGCAGCAATATACATGTAATTCTCCATAATAGATGCAGATATGTCCTCACTACACGAAAGAAAATATAATTTAAACCAAATGTTTTATTTCACAAGCTGGGTAGGAACTAAGAATACAGGGTACTTATAAATGGTGGAAAAATCGAATTTTTAATGACTTTATTAAATTACATAGCCTTTCCAAATTACATTGATATATACATTATAGAGTTTCAACTGAAAAATGACCTATATATACCAAATTTTAAAGTTACGGTTATGTATGACGCCACGCCCCCTTTAATTCTGTTACAGAAACGGCTATTATTTCGAAAAGAACTGTGAACTTTCTGTTTCCAGCGATTATACGTATGATACATAGTATATGTTGGTAACACAGCAGGTTTCTAGTGTCTGTACATGATTATCTTTGCTAGTATTTACTTTTGTTTCGCTAAAGCAGTTTGTTCACGTTTACTGTATGTTTGTTGCCCACGTGCTACATATATTTGGGGAAGTACATATCCTTTAGTGTGCAATAAATACTAACTATACCACGCATCGAGAGATTCAATGAAAGGAAATTCCGTGGTAACCAGTTCACAAACAAAGCAAGCCGCACTGTTAAAAGTAACCTATGTATCAGTTCTTCAGGGAAGAAACTCCCACATGGCACACCTCCTGATGATGCAAATTTTTGTGTTAACAATACCGCTGTTTCTATTGGATTTGTTGTTGTTGATGTGAACATCTTATTTTCTTTGATAAAGGAAGTGGCGAAATGTAAACAATGTGATGGTGTAGGCTGTCTGGAAATAACTGAACAACAAAGTAGCAGGAAATTTAAGCGTCAAAATTAATTGTTCTGTATAAATTCTGCAATAAATCTGCCTCGAAAATGACCTCTAACATTGTGCATAATTCATATGATGTGAATGTGAAGTTAGTGTATGCAATGCGTGCAATAGTAAAAAAAGGCTGCTCAAACGTTTTTTGGTTTGATGGCCCTTCCTCCAGTAGGTTCAGCAGGTACATAAAAATACTATTAGGTGCCTTGACGGTTGTGTCTAAAGCTTCTATAAAACGTGCAGTAGAAGAAACTGTAAATATTAGTGGAACCAGGGATATTGCTGTTACATATCACGGGACATGGTAACGTTGAGGACATCGTTCCTTGAATGGCGTTGTAAGTGCTACTTCTCTGGAGAATGGAAAAGTTGTTGATGTTGAGTGCTTATCTAAGTACTGCCACACCTGTCATGCTAACGCTGAAGGACATATTGAACATCAGTGTTCTAAGAATTATCATGGTTACAGTGGAGGTGTGGAGTGTGATGGAGCTGTAAAAATATTTCAGAGGTCGGTGCCCGTTTATAATATTACATACACGAAGTACCTAGGCGATGGGGTCTCTAAAGCTTTCAATAAAATTAATGAGTTCAATGTTTATGGTGATACCTTGGTAACAAAACTGGTGTTAAGGACACGTGAAAAAGAGGATGGGTGCTAAATTGAGGAAGCTACAAAGAGAAATGAAAAGAAAGTTTCTATCTGATGGAAAATCGCTGTCTGGCCGAAGCGGATTGACAGAAACTAAAATAGACCTTCTTCAGAGTAATTATGGACTGGTCATTAGACAAACTACACCTCTCAGTGATGTTACAGTGATGAGAAAAGCTGTATGGGCCACATGCTTTCATAAGTTGTCCAAAGATGACCACCATGTTCACGGACTTTGCCCTAAAGGAGCAGATTCTTTGTGTAGTTACCAAAAAGCAAAAGAAAGTGGTCAAATTTACCATCATAATCATTCTCTTCCCGAGCCTGTTATGAATGTAATAAAACCAATTTTTAGAGACCTGAGTGACCGTGTTTTGCTTAATAAATGTCTTTATGGGGGCACTCAGAATACAAATGAAAGTTTCAACCATTGTATATCGGAAAGATTACCCAAGAATGTTTTTGTAGGACTACATACATTAAAAGTTGGTGTAATAGATACAGTGATATGTTTCAATGATGGAGTGATAGAAAGGTTGGAAGTCCTGAGAAATTTAGGCATAAAATGTGGCTCTAATTTGGAAGATCAGTTGCTTGCGTGTGACAGACAATGGGTGCATGAAAATGAAAGATTCGCTCTTCAAATTACCAAAGAAGCAAGAAGTGCTAAAAAGAATGCCAAGAGGAAGCTTGAAGAGTAAGAAATGCTGCAGGATGAAGACTATGCTTCAGGAATGTTCTGAGGCACAGTTTAATTGGACTCTTATCTTCATTTCCAATTTCCCACAAGTTGTACTTTTCAGAATTCAGGTACAAATATTTCCTAAAATCTATAAAGCATTGCCCTAATTTTTTCTATATCTTCAAATAGTCCATACTTATGTAGTAGACCTAAGCTTTATTGAAGAATCAACTAAATTATAGAAAAAATAGAATTTTTACTAGGAAAAAAGCTATAAAAATTAAAATTTAAGTTGTGATATATTTTTAGCCTTGTAATATACATAATAGGTGGAATTAAATAGGTCTAGTACCTCAGCCATCATGCCATGCATATCTGATAAAAATTTGGTCTGCTTCAAATGTATAACATTGGATTAAATGGTTCCTCAATTTGAGGAAGCAATTTGGAAAAAAAATGCATCAATTTCTTTGTAATTTTTTAATAACCCTAAGCAGGTTCGAAAATATTCAAAATACTTCTAATTTGTTTAGAAAGTGTGCTGCATTACCCGATATTAACAAAAAAATCTGTAAAACATATATATTATAAACAGTGCCTGAAAGAAATAGGTGTTGATTTTTACATAATATTGAGCTGGAAAAGTACCCTGTATCCTTAAGAGTTTGGATGTTACTTATAGTTCTTTTAGGGTTCCCTACCACAGTTGGTAGAAATGGAAGCAGTATACTTCGTTGTCTGTCTATCTGTCCGTCCTTCAGCGCCCATTTTTCGCAGGAACGACTAGATGTGTCAAGTTGAAATTTATATCAAATGCTAGGGTATACGGTCTCTTGACGGTGTAAAAAAATTGAGCTTCAATGTCAATGCAATCGACAGCTACTGCCATTTATGTCAGCCATTTTGATCTCGAATCATGACATTTGGTAAGGAGCAAGGTTTCATAGCACAAGTAAAGCAAAAAATTCGAAAACTGTTAATTTGTAATTACATCACTTTTATCCTGTCTGTCACCTCTTAGGAGCTACTTTTCTCAGGATAGGATGTCGGTATCAACTTGAAATTTATGTCAAGTACTAGGGCCTACAGTCCTTGGCGACGTAAAAAATTTAAGCTTCTAAAACTATGCGTTCAAAAAATACGGCCATTTGTGTCACATACTTTGATACTCGCAAATTCACTCGCCAAAACCTATAAACGAACAGTCCGTGTACGGGGTGATTCAGCTGGCCCTACCCATATGCTTAATGCAACCCGCAACACCTTCAAATATGACAAACAAGGTTATCATATTCTCTCGCTCGCTACTTGTAAATTATTAGTCCTACAGAAGAAATGAGCAGAAAATTTAATGCAGTTAAATTTTGCGCTGAGATATGTTTCCACTAGAGGCTGTAGGTCTCAAATTATTCGAGAAAAGAGTGCAAAAAGACGCGTTTGTCTATGTTGTTGTTGTTGTGGTCTTCAGTCCTGAGACTGGTTTGATGCAGCTCTCCATGCTACTCTATCCTGTGCAAGCTTTTTCATCTCCCAGTACCTACTGCAACCTACATCCTTCTGAATCTGCTTAGTGTATTCATCTCTTGGTCTCCCTCTACGATTTTTACCCTCCACACTGCCCTCCAATACTAAATTGGTGATCCCTTGATGCCTCAGAACGTGTCCTACCAACCGATCCCTTCTTCTGGTCAAGTTGTGCCACAAACTTCTCTTCTCCCCAATCCTATTCAATACTTCCTCATTAGTTATGTGATCTACCCATCTAATCTTTAGCATTCTTCTGTAGCACCACATTTCGAAAGCTTCTATTCTCTTCTTGTCGAAACTATTTATCGTCCATGTTTCACTTCCATACATGGCTACACTCCATACGAATACTTTCAGAAATGACTTCCTGACACTTAAATCAATACTGGATGTTAACAAATATCTCTTCTTCAGAAACGCTTTCCTTGCCATTGCCAGCCTACATTTTATATCCTCTCTACTTCGACCATCATCAGTTATTTTGCTCCCCAAATAGCAAAACTCCTTTACTACTTTAAGTGCCTCATTTCCTAATCTAATTCCCTCAGCATCACCCGACTTAATTCGACTACATTCCATTATCCTTGTTTTGCTTTTGTTGATGTTCATCTTATATCCTCCTTTCAAGACACTGTCCATTCCATTCAACTGCTCTTCCAAGTCCTTTGCTGTCTCTGACAGAATTACAATGTCATCAGCGAACCTCAAAGTTTTTATTTCTTCTCCATGAATTTTAATATCTACTCCGAATTTTTCTTTTGTTTCGTTTACTGCTTGCTCAATATACAGATTGAACAACATCGGGGAGAGGCTACAACCCTGTCTTACTCCCTTCCCAACCACTGCTTTCCTTTCATGCCCCTCGACTCTTATAACTGCCATCTGGTTTCTGTACAAATTGTAAATAGCCTTTCGCTCCCTGTATTTTACCCCTGCCACCTTTAGAATTTGAAAGAGAGTATTCCAGTCAACATTGTCAAAAGCTTTCTCTAAGTCTACAAATGCTAGAAACGTAGGTTTGCCTTTCCTTAATCTTTCTTCTAAGATAAGTCGTAAGGTCAGTATTGCCTCACGTGTTCCAGTGTTTCTACGGAATCCAAACTGATCTTCCCCGAGGTTGGCTTCTACTAGTTTTTCCATTCGTCTGTAAAGAATTCGTGTTAGTATTTTGCAGCTGTGACTTATTAAGCTGATAGTTCGGTAATTTTCACATCTGTCAACACCTGCATTCTTTGGGATTGGAATTATTATATTCTTCTTGAAGTCTGAGGGTATTTCGCCTGTTTCATACATCTTGCTCACCAGATGGTAGAGTTTTGTCAGGACTGGCTCTCCCACGGCCGTCAGTAGTTCCAATGGAATATTGTCTACTCCGGGGGCCTTGTTTCGACTCAGGTCTTTCAGTGCTCTGTCAAACTCTTCACGCAGTATCATATCTCCCATACATCCTCTTCCATTTCCATAATATTGTACTCAAGTACATCGCCCTTGTATAGACCCTCTATATACTCCTTCCACCTTTCTGCTTTCCCTTCTTTGCTAAGAACTGGGTTTCCATCTGAGCTCTTGATATTCATACAAGTCGTTCTCTTATCTCCAAAGGTCTCTTTAATTTTCCTGTAGGCGGTATCTATCTTACCCCTAGTGAGATAGGCCTCTACATCCTTACATTTGTCCTCTAGCCATCCCTGCTTAGCCATTTTGCACTTCCTGTCGATCTCATTTTTGAGACGTTTGTATTCCTTTTTGCCTGTTTCACTTACTGCATTTTTATATTTTCTCCTTTCATCAATTAAATTCAATATTTCTTCTGTTACCCAAGGATTTCTACTAGCCCTCGTCTTTTTACCTACTTGATCCTCTGCTGCCGTCACTACTTCATCCCTCAAAGCTACCCATTCTTCTTCTACTGTATTTATTTCCCCCATTCCTGTCAATTGCTCCCTTATGCTCTCCCTGAATCTCTGTACAACCTCTGGTTCTTTTAGTTTATCCAGGTCCCATCTCCTTAAATTCCCACCTTTTTGCAGTTTCTTCAGTTTTAATCTACAGGTCATAACCAATAGATTGTGGTCAGAGTCCACATCTGCCCCTGGAAATGTCTTACAATTTAAAACCTGGTTCCTAAATCTCTGTCTTACCATTATATAATCTATCTGATACCTTTTAGTATCTCCAGGGTTCTTCCATGTATACAACCTTCTTTCATGATTCTTAAACCAAGTGTTAGCTATGATTATGTTGTGCTCTGTGCAAAATTCTACCAGGCGGCTTCCTCTATCATTTCTGTCTACAGTGATTCGAAATCGACCTTCATTGAAAACGTACCTGAATACAAAATTTAACCACTTTAAATTTTCTACAGATGTGACATCTGCGACGTTTTAAACACTTACCAATGTTCATCAGTTTACTCCTACTGAGTATTGAAGGGGCGGACTGTATTTACTTTCTTACGATTGTGATTCAGGATCACGTTTCGTTTTTTGTTCAGTATTGTTTGACTACAGACGTCCATGTGCTCAGTCTAACAAGCAGGCTGTAGCCATTTTTGACCGCTTTCTGTTGGCATGCCGCGTAGTAATTATGGCCTTGATACAGGCAATTACATCGCCTAATCTTCCCGTGCTCTAAGCATGGTGTGTTGCACTTTAATAGTATAATTTTACGATCAGTTGCGCTAGCTCCAGACTTTGGGTTGAACGCCGCTGTATTTTAATCATTTCTTAAAAGTTTTTTTTTTTTTTGGCGTTTAGGCTAACTTCTTTGTATAATGTTTAAAAAAAATTTAATTTTCTTTAGTATTTCCGTTGGCGCTTACTTAGCTATGCTCAAAGGTACTTGGAGTTTTGGGATGATGTAATGCATTTATCGTAAATGTGATATATAGGATGTCTTAACTAAGGCAGAAATCACCAAGATTAACATTTTATAACTTTTATATTTGGTAATTAATTGAAACCTCAGCTGCCGAAAGGTGTTGTTGATATACCTCGATGGGGACAGCTAAAAATGTGTGCCCCGACCGGAACTCGAACCCGGGATCTCGTGCTTACATGGCAGACGCTCTATCTATCTGAACCACCGAGGACACAGATAAATAGCGCCACTGCACGCTTCCCGTGAGACCCACATTCTCAACTGTCCACAATCTACATACGAAATGTACCTAATAGATATTTGCCCATCCACTCATTACTCGTGCACACTTAGGTGACGATTCTCGTAAGAGTTGGAGCAACCTATGGCTCAGATGGATAGAGCGTCTGCCATGTAAGCAGGAAATCCCAGGTTCGAATCCCAGTAGGGGAACACATTTTCAGCTGTCACCATCGAGGTATATCAACAACACCTTTCGACAGATGAGGGTTTCAATTAATTATCATTTATTGTACAGAAGCTGCGCGGTCATCATTGGTATCTGATTTTTCGAGAACAGCTACTATCTTCCTATTTTTATATTTGGTATCATGGTTGGTTTTAAATTACGTATTTGACTTGACGGTAGAAATTATGCACTGCAGCTATGCCTGTCGTACTTGTTGACAGTTCATCTCATGCACTGGTTGTTGACAGTCAGTCTTGTGGCGCCCTTGTAGGCATGACGTATGATCTTATGGATGCAGTGTTGTGGCGATTTGTGTACATAGTAATTTTAACTTTTACTTTTGACGAGCCAGCACGTCATTCATGTCATACGTTGTGAATCTGAAGATTTAATGTAAAGATCTTGTGTGCACCTGGCACAAGATTTTCATAATAACCTGTACGAAGGTATGTTGTCATTGATTCCTCTATGGGTTAATCTGGCATTACTTATTAAACAGTTTGTAGCACCTTTTGTATTGTTATCACGCATCTGATGATGGTAACACAGTTTACTGAAAACAGTCATACGCAAAACAGTGTTTTATTGAGATTTTGGCTAAGAAGTTGTTCTTCAGTTATTCCGGAGTCAAGGTAGCCCCTGAGGGCCGGCAACCCACATTATATCCAAGGCGTACCAAAAGCACCATGGTAAACACCGGCTATTTACATACAAGATAATGGAAACCGACATTCCGAACTCAACTTCCTGCAGGGGGAGCTCGAGCCACGCTCTGCAGGAAGCATCACTACGCCAAAACCTGATTGGCTGGACACAGTTATTTAGGGGCTAGAACCAGCCTCGAAGTTCAGTTCACTCTGGATGCTAACCTCGTCTGCTTCGACTGCTGAAGATTACGTCTTCGTCTGTGAATTGGACTGTTACTAGTGTGTGTGTGTGTGTGTGTGTGTGTGTGTGTGTGTGTGTGTGTGTGTTATCACAAACCTTTGTGGAAATTGAGAAGTGAAGTTTTGTTTGCCTCAGTTACGTGGCTTTTACTGGAAGCTTTTACTGGAATCGTTATTGTTACCTATCGTTTGTTGTTCAGTCATCAACCTTGTGAACTTACATCAATAAAAATTGTGTTTGCGAAAAATTGCGAATTGTCAGTGACAACATCTCCTAAGAAATTTAAAATGTTCTTTGATATAAGAGGTAAAAAGTAAAGTCGTGTGCCATGATTGGCTTGGAGATCCCGAGGGGAAGATTCAGCCATCTAATTGAAAAGGCTTTTCCTATCCTTCAAGAGCCCTCAGCTCGTGGTCTAGTGGCTAGCATTGCTGGCTCTGGATCACGGGGTCCCTAGTTTGATTTCTGGCCGAGTTGGGGATTTTCTCTGCCCCGAGGACTGCGTGTTTGTGTTGTCCTCATCATTTCATCTTATCATCATCATTCGTGACAATGGCTAGATTGGACGGTGTAAAAAAATTGGACTGTGTAAAAATTGGGACTTTGTTCGGCGCCCCACAAACCAAACATCATTATCATCATCACCATCAATAGTGTCACATGACTTCATGAGACATTGCGGAAGGGTTTGGAGTCTAATCCAGGAGACTGTTGCATATTCTAATTATCAGGAACTTTACGTCATCATCCCTCGTGCCATTACCGGAAAGGGAAATGGAAAATTCCTAACAGCGCGTGGCACAGCAAGGCGGGTACCCATCCGAGTGACATCTGCACCCGGTATTGATTAATTTCGGTGATTTGGCGGTAACCGTTCTACTGAACGAGACAAAGCCGTCGTCACTCACAGGTATGACACCCGTATACAACTTCTATGGTTGTAAAACTAAAATCGAAGATGTCTATTGAAAAATTGATAGAGGTTGTAAAGAAAGAGGGACATTGTATTTTGTTGGGGACTATCATATAGTGTGTCTTACTGAAAGAACCGCGTCTATTTATTTTCCAAATTGCGATCTGGTATTTTGGAAAAAAAATTGCTTGCAGCGAAATAAGTATAGGATATTGGGACTGCTGAGGAGCTAGATGTAATTATTTCGAGTTGGAACAGGACAATGCACTGGCGTGGGGCCGAATTCGACTTTGCTTTCCAGATAGCGACGTAACATGTCATTTTTTACGTAAGTAATAAAAAAAAACTTCACAAGGTTTGACTGGAAACATAACCTACGTTATGCTAGCGCTAGGTATGTTATGCAGCGTCATACTTGGGTACTTCATGTTAAATCAGACATCCGTTGCTTCTCTGAATAAATGTGAAAGCAGTTGCACTCTAGAGGTGCTATCAGTTTTAAAGTTGAATACACATCTATGCGCTCCGCGCACAGTAGATTGCTTCTCTCTGAAGCCACCACCTAGATAGGAAAAGTGAAAATATTTCTCGTGAAACACGCATCAGAAAAGGTATCCGCGTCTCTGATCATTACAGGTTGACATTCATACTTTAGAGCGGCAAACTCGTTTTATTTCGGATAATCGTCCACTGGCATCCGGTATCGTGGTCAGTGGATTTCAATACAGTTTAATTAAGACAGTACTTCGTTCGCTTCGCTGCTATTGCGCAATTATTATTTAGTATCAATGCATCGAACGTCATATTGGCATGAATAGAAATTATGTAACAGTACACTTACTCGAGTTTCGTGTATTAGGAAAGATTGCGCAGGGGGCTCCTCATTTAGAAGTCGCATTCCAATGTCGGCTGTCTCAAGAAAGAACTCGGGTACTTGTTATATCCAAGCGTGGTACGACATGTCAAACGACTACCCCAGCAGTTAGGCCATGCCTCCCTTATGCCTTCCCACCTCAAAGATACTCGTTTCGGCAAGACTCATCTCACCTCGTGAGGAGTTACTGTTCGAGGACGCTGGTGCGTACCTGTAGCACACATCTAATACATACCGGGCCCCACCCGTCACCCACTCTTTTGGGCACTGTAGCTCCCGATAGTTTTGTGGGTAAACGCCGTGTGATCAGCCAAAGGACTTCGGCAGTATCACTCAGGGTTCGCCTTCCACTTCACAGCACCTCGTTAAACGGTGCCTCTAATGACTGCCCCAGAGTTTACGAGAGTGAGTTGATAAGTCTGGTAAAATGCAAGAAAATTTTTTTGTTTCGTAAACAGCTCTCCTTACTTCTCGACGTAGTCTGCTTTGAGGGATATACAATTCGCCTAGCGATCCTGAAGCTTCTTCATCCCATGAGAAAAACAGGTTCTGTCAAACTCTGCAGAATACTTGTTGACTGTAAATATTACTGCCACGTTTGCCGGCCGTAGTGGCCGAGCGGTTCTAGGCGCTACTGTCTGGAACCGTGTGCCCACTAAGGTCACAGGTTCCAATCCTGCCTCGGGCATGGATGTGTGTGATGTCCTTAGGTTACTTAGGTTTAAGTAGTTCTAGGGGACTGATGACTTCAGAATTTAAGTCCCATAGTGCTCAGAGCCATTTGAACCATTATCGCCTCGTTTGATAAAAAGCCAAAGTTCCAAGTTATGAAACAGGAAGAACTCACCAGGGGGTAAGTACGGTCAATAGGTTGGATGAGGAACCAATTAAAATCCCAGTTCATGCACTTTCGCTATTATTATCGCTGATGTGTGAGATGATGAAAGAGCATTTCTTTGCACCCCTCCCTTGGTCTTTTTCAGCCAACGAAAGTTTCAGTCGATCCAACAATGAAGCCCAATGAAGTCCAGAAACAGTTCTGCTTTTTCCTAACAATTCTATGATGTTTAATCCTTGGGAATCCCAAAAAGGTAGTGTACATCCCCTTGCCAGTTGACAAAATTGTCTTTGGCGTCTTCGGTGTACTTTCACCAGCCTTTGTCCATTGTTTCGACTATTTTAACTCTGGTGTGTAATGATGGATCCAGATTTCACCGGCCGGCCGTGGTGGCCGAGCGGTACTAGGCGCTACAGTCTGGAACCACGTGACCGCTACGGTCGCAGGTTCGAATCCTGCCTCGGGCATGGATGTGTGTGATGTCCTTAGGTTAGTTACGTTTAAGTAGTTCTAAGTTCTAGGGGACTGATGATCTCAGAAGTTAAAGTCCCATAGTGCTCAGAGCCATTTGAACCATTATTGCCTCGTTTGATTAAAATATGTTCCCAACAAGCCAAAGTTCCAAGTTATGAAACAGGAAGAACTCACCAGGGGGTAAGTGCGGTCAACAGGTTGGACGAGCAACCAATTAAAAGCCCAGTTCATGCACTTTCGCTGTTATTATCACTGATGTGTGAGATGATGAAAGAGCATTTCTTTGCACCCCTCACCTAGTCTTTTTCAGCCAACGAAAGTTTCAATCGATCCAACAATGAAGCCCAATGAAGTCCAGAAACAGTTCTGCTTTTTTCTAACAATTCTATGATGTTTAATCCGTGGGAATCCCAAAAAGGTAGTGTACATCCCCTTACCAGTTGACAAAATGGTCTTTGGCGTCTTCGGTGTACTTTCACCAGCCTTTTTCCATTGTTTCGATTGTTATTTTAACTCTGGTGTGTAATGATGGATCCAGATTTCATCGGCCGGCCGGTGTGGCCGAGCGATTCTAGGCGCTACAGTCTGGAACCGCGTGACCGCTACGGTCGCAGGTTCGAATCTTGCCTCGGGCATGGATGTGTGTGATGTCCTTATGTTAGTTAGGTTTAAGTAGTTCTAAGTTCTAGGGGACTGATGATCTCAGAAATTAAAGTCCCATAGTGCTCAGAGCCATTTGAACCATTTTGAACCCAGATTTCATCAACAATTACGAATCGGTGAAAAAACTCTTGCGTACTGCAATTAAACACCGCCAGACATTGTGTTGAAATGTTGTCTCGAATGCGCTTTTGATAGAGTGTGAGTAATCGCACCACGCACACAGCTTCTCCGTAGCCAATTCTCCATGCAGAATATTATGCACTCGCTCAATCGAGATGCCTACAATCTCAGCAATATCAGAAATTTTTATTCGGCAGTCTTGCATTACCGTATCATCGATTTTGTTAGTGGTTTCCATTGTGGTGAATTCAATCAGATGGCCGGAGCGCGCTTCGTTTTTGGTGCTTGTCCGACCACGTATTAATGTCATAAATCAAAAAGTCAATGGTCTTCAACGATGATCTGTGGTCTGTGTGCACTTCATCCAGTTCTGTTTTGATTTGTGCGGTAGCCCAACCCATCGAATGAAAATGTTTAACGACAGCGCGAAACTCGGTTTTTTCCATTTTCAGTCGCAGTCGACTCACTGACGAATCCAGACAATGAACTGTTCGCTGTACATTGTTGAAATTCTTTATACGATTGTTGGAATAATCAGGCTTAGCAACCACGAAGGCGCAACAGAAATCTTCCATTCTTTCATGGAATATCCCTAACATCGGTTTGCTGCAGAATTTCTGAACATATTGTCAGTTCCAATAAATTTTGTTGGGACAGAGAAGCTTATGCACAAGAAATGAGCATGGTTTCAGAAAGCATCGCTCGTGTGCAACTCAGCTTGCCCTTTCCTCGCATGATATAAAGCGAACTATGGATGAAGGGCAACAGGCAGTTTCTTTATTTCTAGATTTCCGGAAATCCTTTGGCACGGTGGAGCATTCAGGCTGTTAAAACAGGCACAATCATACGAAATAGGTTCAGAGATATGTGAGTACCTCGAAGACTTCTTAAGTTATAGAACCAAGTACGTCGTACGTATCTTCAGGAGTGCCCCAGAGAAGTGTGATCGGACTGCTGTTATTATCTATGATCGTGAATTCGAACTTGAGCGACGGTAGGAGGATACAGCCGACTTGAAGAAGATTTCTGGTTGGAGTGATGAATGGCAGCTGGTACTAAATATACAAACATGTAAGTTAATGAGGATGAGTACGCAAAACAAACCCATAATTTTCGGATACAGCACATATTCGTCGTTCGCGTATGTTTTCTGCGTATTTCGGATAGCTATTTTCACTGTTTTTCCTATGTTCCTTGCTTTCACTAACGTGTGCTGCCATCTCCACATGCTTTGTGGCATCACAACCAGACCTGGATTTTTTCCCGTAACAAGAGAAATAATTACTAAATGACAGCGCCTGGTACGCTTAAGTGAAACAAGATTTAAATTTGCTCATTGAAACATCGATGTAATGCAGCGATGCATGAATCTTGCAACTAGCACTGAGATAAAAATTAGGCAGAGATACTAACGTTAGAATATCATAAAAGGACATGTCCTACTGTGAGAAGGTCTCTGGCCCTCTTGTTCTCTTACGATTAGGTGATGTTGGGAATTAGATCTTCCTTGATCGCTGCCACTGAACTGTATTACTAAATATAAGTTGTATTCACGTGTGTAGACTGAATGATCATTAAAGTATAAAAAAAATAAACTGAGTATTATGGCTACACTACCAAAAGAAAAAAAACTGAAGAAATGAAACACGGAAACTTTTCGTTTGGTTCGCGATTATTTCAAAAGCCGTTTGTGTGTAGTTACATTTCATTAGAACCTGCAGTCATTTTTTTTTCTCGATGTCTGATAAATTTTCTGAATGCTATTCTTACCAAAGTAAGCGTCATGTCTTTTCACTTTCAGTGAAATACCAAACGAATTATTGTTTCCAAACTGACTGTGGGGGCGTAGCTATTTTGAAGTTTTAAAGTTAATGAAAGTTCAAAGTATTATTATCGCTCTTGATTCTTACGAAAGGAGAGAGATTAAACCAAAGATTAAAAAAAGGCCCTAGTGTTCTGATAAAGTTATAGCTTTTCCACTTCCATAGCAGATTTCGGTTTTTCTCATCATACATGTTATCAGTAACGCTGATAACATTCTCATTGATTGATTTACTTTTATTGTCAACCAATCCGTTCCCTTGCTCTTCGGCTATGGTTTCTGTGTCTAAAGACACAATTTTCTCCTTATGTGTGAGACACAACGTGTCAAACAGCTCGTAGTGTACGTGCATGGGTCAAAGAGCCCAGCATTAGTTTACCGTACTGCCCTAGCCACCAAACAACCCGAATTTAAGCACAATCGATAATCTGCGGGGCCACCTCGATCGAGACGTAATCGCCACGGGCCCTCAGCCGAGAAACCTAACGCCACTGTGGCCAACATGGCTCCACGTACTTGTCGGTTCCTTCTGGAACCTGATTCAATCTGTTCCTGCACGTTTCGCGGGGGGCCCGGTTGCAAAAGGTGGTTATTCGCAATTCTGACAGGTGATCACGTTAACGTGACGGTAAAGCGAAGCATGTTGTTGTTATTGTAGTTGTTGATGTGGCCCTCAGTCCAGAGACTGGTTTGATGCAGCTCTCCATGATTATCCTGTGCAAGCTGCTTCATCTCCCAGTACCTACAGCAGCCTACATCCTTCTGAATCTGCTTAGTGTATTCATCTCTTGGTCTCCCTCTACGATTTTTACCCTCCACGCTGCCCTCCAATACTAAATTGGTGATCCCTTGATGCCTCAGAACATGTCCTACCAACCGATTCCTTCCTCTAGTCAAGTTGTGCCACAAACTTATCTTCTCTCCAATTCTATTCAATACCTCCTCATTAGTTACGTGATGTACTCATCTAATCTTCAGATTGCCTAAGACAGGAATAATCTGCAAACCGAAACAGAAACGGACATATCAACACAGTAACAGTTGCTAGCTGAAAGATCGTCTTCTTAAAAAAAGCTCCATCAGAAGTACAGAATCACATCATCTCAATTACCTATCCAGAGCTATGAAACACTGAGCTGAAGTAATGGAGTTGTAGAGAGACCCAAATCGTCAGCTTCTGAAAGACCTCGAAAGCAGGATATTCTCGTGTCAATAATGCAACAGAGCAAAGCGGAAACTTCGTTCAAAAATACACTGCTGGCCATTAAAATTGCTACACCAAGATGAAATGCAGATGATAATCGGGTATTCATTGGACAAATATATTATACTAGAATTGACATGTGATTACATTTTCACGCAATTTGGGAGCATAGATCCTGAGAAATCAGTACCCAGAACAACCACCTATGGCCGTAATAACGGCCTTGATACGCCTGGGCATTCAGTCAAACAGAGCTTGGATGGTGTGTACAGGTACAGCTGCCCATGCAGCTTCAACACGATTCCACAGTTCATCAAGAATAGTGACTGGCGTATCGTGACGAGCCAGTTGATCGGCCACCATTGACCAGACGTTTTCAATTGGTGAGAGATCTGGAGAATGTGCTGGCCATGGCAGCAGTCGAACATTTTCTGTATCCAGAAAGGCCCGTACAGGACCTGCAACATGCAGTCGTGCATTATCCTGCTGAAATGTAGAGTTTCGTAGGGATCGAATGAAGGGTAGAGCCACGGGTCGTAACACATCTTAAATGTAACGTCCACTGTTCAAAGTGCCGTCAATGAGAACAAGAGGTGACCGAGACGTGTAACCAATGGCACCCCGTACCATCACGCCGGGTGATATGCCAGTATGGCGATGAACAATACACGCTTCCAATGTGCATTCACCGCGATGTCGCCAAACACGGATACGACCATCATGGTGCTGCAAACTGAACCTGGATTCATCCGAAAAAATAACGTTTTGCCATTCGTGCACCCAGGTTCGTCGTTGAGTACACCATCGCAGGCGCTCCTGTCTGTGACGCAGCGTCTAGGGTAACTGCAGCCATGGTCTCCGAGCTGATAGTCCACGCTGCTGCAAACGTCGTCGAACTGTTCGTGAAGATGGTTGTTGTCTTGCAAACGTCCCCATCCGTTACAGCCATGCGAATAAGATGCCTGTCATCTCGACTGCTAGTGATACGAGGCCGTTGGGATCCAGCACGGCGTTCCATATTACCCTCCTGAACCCACCGATTCCATATTCTGCTAACAGTCACTGGATCTCGACCAACGCGAGCAGCAATGTCACGATACGATAAACCGCAATCGCGAGAGGCTGCTATCCGGAAACGTGATGGTACGCATTTCTCCTCCTTACACGAGGCATCACAACAACGTTTCACCAGGTAACGCCGGTCAACTGCTGTTTGTGTATGAGGAATTGGTTGGAAGCTTTCCTCATGTCAGCACGTTGTAGGTGTCGCCACCGGCGCCAAGCTTGTGTGAATGCTCTGAAAAGCCAATCATTTGCATATGACAGCATCTTCCTCCTGTCGGTTAAATTTCGCGTCTGTAGCACGTCATCTTCGTGGTGTAGCATTTTTAATGGCCAGTAGTGTATTATTTCTACAGTGTGTAATGTCAATTATTTCTGTATTTATTGATTAATAAATATGATGTTAGATATAATTGTATCTTGCCTTTTGCGTTATGAAATAAATTCATTATTTAACATTGATTATTATCAGCCACGATAGTTAGGTATCAGTAACGAAATCGAAATCAGCCGCAACGATTTTCCAACGTTGCACATTCCAACTTGTGGGCGCCCTGAGTTGAACGCAACAGAACAGCATTTTGACGCTACTCTGGCGCCAAATGAGTGGGCTGTGCCCCTGATACTACGCAGCCTTCTCCATGTGATTCATTTGGTCCAGTATAAACCACCTCCCGCTTCTCCCCAACACCGTGAAGAAAGTCAGCAAACGAAAAGATCAACATTTCTGTGTAGTGTCCTTCTTCCAAGAGGATAATACACGAGCAAACAGCACCGATCTCGTGAAAACTACTGTAAGTGGGTACATAGTCCACCAACGTATGAGGACAGTGCCTTAAGCAGCTGATGCACAAAATCGTAGGGGACTGGCAACAACAGCCGAAACAAGGCGAGTTCCCCACTGCAACAACCACTGCTTATTGTCAAGGACGCCGCTACACCGAACTGGAGCGTAAATATGTTGTTCTTTGGCTACCTGCAAATAAGTTTTTGCATACTAATCCCCGTTCGGACTTCTTAAGAAATGTTTCTCCAGGATGCAGCAACGGACTGGACGGAACGACCTGCTAACAACAAACCGACTCAGCACGGTTGAGATCATCGGTGTCTGCAAATGAGGGAAGGGGAGGCGGGGGGAGGGGCGGAAGGGCGCTTGCCCACTCCTGGAATCTGGGGGTACAGACTTCTTCTTTAATTGCCGAATCCTTACGAGCCTTTAGAAGTGATTATCTTGGGCTACACTAAACTGCAGATTTAACACTTCCGGGTGCGATGGGGAACACTGGATTTAACAGTCACTATATACCTGGGATTCTTTCGTTGTCACGTTGCTCAGGAGAAATTATGCTGATTCCTGGCTACGGCGGATGTTTCTGCGCTGTTCTGCAATCAAGGTGGCTGCAAACCTCAGCACAACAGGGCCACAGTCGTGTTCAATCTTTTCTCTCTCGCCGGCCGGTGTGGCCGTGCGGTTCTAGGCGCTTCAGTCTGGAACCGCGTGACCTTTACAGTCGTAGGTTCGAATCCTGCCTAGGGCATGGATGTGTGTGATGTCCCTAGGTTAGTTAGGTTTAAGTAGTTCTAAGTTCTAGGTGACAGATGACCATAGATGTTAAGTTCCATAGTGCTCAGAGCCATCTGAATCATTTCTCTCTCTCTCTCTCTCTCTCTCGTGGTCGTACAGCCCTTTCAGCGTTGAAGGGAGGGACTGGTCTAAGACCCTGACGCGCAGATAACTGGGCAGGAGTATACACGTGCCCATCTTCCGTCAGCAGTTCCTTTAAGAACGCCCCCTCATCTTGCTGCCCGACGGAATCACAACAGTAGTTCACCATTTTTCTGTGAACAAAACAAACTACTGTTGGCTTGCTGGTTCTACGTTCAGTTTTACAGAGCAAAGTTATTGTTGTAGACTCTGACGAATACATTGTGTTGGTGTATTTTTTTACTTAATCTGTGGACATAAACATCAGTTGAAAAAAGAAAATGCCATTTTTCAGCGCTAGAAGAATGAGGAAAGAGCGTCATATTTGAAGATCGAAGAGGCATCTGACCCAGGAATTGAGGCATTCTGAACACAATAGTTTTAGTTCTATACCGGCCCTAGGCACCACTTCATTTAACCAGCGGAAAAAATTTAGACTGAAAAATATATTTTCTTCGACCTGAGTCTTAAGAGTTAACACTAAAAAATAGAAAGCATGAGTGTAATCCCATAAATCCATTATGACGTGAAGTGTAAGCCGCGAAAGTTTTGTAGATGACTTTAAGATTTAGTAAGATTTTCTTCTTCGTTATTTTTATGGGTCTCCAAAAGCATTTTTTCCAGCGTTCTTTCTTTTTTGTTAAAGATTTCTAATTTTCAGTTTCCACCTAACGTTACTGGAAAACGAATGTTTTTTGTGAATATTTTTAAGATTCATATTGCACATCTTACTATTTATCTTGCTGTTAATCTTATGGGAACGTCGTTGTATTTGGCCAGAACGGCAGTTGGACAACGTCTTCAGTGCGTTGCAAGTGTCACTCGTGGTTATAAAAGCGTTCTTTCTAGTTGTGAGTGCATTATGTCGTAGGTAAGTGAATTCGAACGTGGTGAATCCAAACGTGGGCTAACTGTTGGTTCTTGCATGAGGGCAGCGGAGTGGGTGAGGGGGGTTGCGGGGAGATGCTTCCGTAACCGAGTGAACCGAAGTGTTTCATGTTTCAAGAAAAACCGTATCCAAGATTTATACCGCATACAAGGAAACCGGAAAAAAATCATCCGCTACGTCACAATCAGGGCGAAAGTGTGTGTTCAGTGATAGTAACGGACAGTCGCTGATGAGGATTGTGGCGAAAAACAAATTGCCAGCAACTGCAAAAGTCGCTGCAGAACTGAACGTGACGCTAGCGCAATCTCACAGCAGCAAAACAACACGAAGTGAGCTCCATAAACTGAATTGCACGGTGAGTTGGAATTCCAAAACCACTCATCAGTGATACAAACACACGTACCAGGGAAACGTGCTCCCGAAGCCACAGGACCTGGGCTGTGGACCGACGGAAGGAAGGCATTTGGTCGGATGAGTCTTGTTTTGTACTGTTTACAACTTCTGGCAGCTTGCTTCCCAAGAGTGAAACATGACGAGGTTCGGTTATAAATTGGGAAGTCACATCGTGGTATTGCCTGGCCCCCCTGGTTACACCTCAATGACACATTATTGCCAAAGATTAGGTGTCCAGTTCGGCTGATCAGATCGATCACATGATCAAATTTTGTTCCCCAGTGGCGTTTCTCTGTTACAAGACACCAGCTCCCCTGCTTACATAACATCGTCAAGGACTGGTTTTGCGAATACAAGGATGAACTGTCGCTTCTCCCCTGGCCACCACAGTCCGTGGGTCCCGATATTATTGAGCCATTGGGGACAAGGGTGCGTGATCACTGTCCAACACCGTCATCATCATGTAAAGTTGCAGCTATTTTATATATATATATATATATGACATTTCCAGAGGCAGATGTGGACTCTGACCACAATCTATTGGTTATGAACTGTAAATTAAAACTGAAGAAACTGCAAAAAGGTGGGAATATAAGGAGATGGGCCCTGGATAAACTGACCAAACCAGAGGTTGTACAGAGTTTCAGGGACAGCATAAGGGAACAATTGACAGGAATGGGCAGCTTTGAGGGATGAAGTAGTGAAGGCAGCAGAGGATCAAGTAGGTAAAAAGACGAGGGCTAGTAGAAATCCTTGGGTGACAGAAGAAATATTGAATTTAATTGACGAAAGGAGAAAATATAAAAATGCAATAAATGAGGCAGGCCAAAAGGAATACAAACGTCCCAAAAATGAGATCGACAGGAAGTGGAAAATGGCTAGGCAGGCATGACTAGAGGACAAATGTAAGGATGTAGAGGCTTATCTCACTAGGGGTAAGATAGATACTGGCTACAGGAAAATTAAAGAGACCTTTCGAGAAAAGAGAACCACTTGTATGAATATCAAGAGCTCAGATGGAAACCCAGTTCTAAGCAAAGAAGGGAAAGGAGAAAGGTGCAAGGAGTATATAGAGGGTCTATACAAGGGCGATGTACTTGAGGACAATATTATGGAAATGGAAGAGGATGTAGATGAAGATGAAATTGGATATACGATACTGCGTGAAGAGTTTGATAGAGCACTGAAAGACCTAACTCGAAACAAGGCCCCGGGAGTAGACTACATTCCATTAGAACTACTGACAGCCTTGGGAGAGCCAGTCCTGACAAATCTCTACCATCTGGTCAGAAAAATGTATGAGATAGGCGAAATACCCTCAGACTTCAAGAAGAATATAATAATTCCAATCCCAAAGAAAGCAGTCGTTGACAGATGTGAAAGTTACCGAACTATCTGTTTAATAAGTCACAGCTGCATAGTACTAACGCGAATTCTGTACAGACGAATCGAAAAACTGGTAGAAGCCGACCTCGGGGAGGATCAATTTGGATTCCGAACAAATATGGGAACACGTGAGACAATACTGACTCTACGACTTATTTTAGAAGCTAGATTAAGAAAAGACAAACCTACGTTTCTAGCAATTGTAGACTTACAGAATTCTTTTGACAATGTTGACTGGAATACTTTCTTCCAAATTCTGAAGGTGGAAGGGGTAAAATACAGGGAGCGAAAGGCTATTTACAATTTGTACAGAAACCAGATGGCAGTTATAAGAGTCGAGGGGCATGAAAGGGAAGCAGTGGTTGGGAAGGGAGTGAGATAGGGTTGTAGCCTCTTCCCGATGTTGTTCAATCTGTATATTGAGCAAGCAGTAAAGGAAACAAAAATTCGGAATAGGTATTAAAATCCATGGAGAAGAAATAAAAACTTTAAGGTTCGCCGATGACATTGTAATTCTGTCACAGACAGCAAAGGACTTGGAAGAGCATTTGAACGGAATGGACAGTGTCTTGAAATGAGGATATAAGATGAACATCAACAAAAGCAAAACGATGATAATGGAATGTAGTCGAATTAAGTCGGGTGATGCTGAGGGACTTAGATTAGGAAATGAGACACTTGAATTAGTAAAGGAGTTTTGCTGTTTGGGGAGCAATATAACTGATGATGGTCCAAGTAGAGAGGATATAAAATGTAGACTGGCAATGGCAAGGAAAGCGTTTCTGAAGAAGAGGAATTTTGTTAACATCGAGTATAGATTTTAAGTGTCAGGAAGTCGTTTCTGAAAGTATTTGTATGGAGTGTAGCCATGTATGGAAGTGAAACATGGACGATAAATAGTTTGGACAAGAAGAGAATAGAAGCTTTCGAAATGTGGTGCTACAGAAGAATGCTGAAGATTAGATGGGTAGATCACAAACTAATGAGGAGGTACTGAATAGAACTGGGTAGAAGAGGAGTTAGTGGCACAACTTGACTAGAAGAAGGGATCGGTTGTTAGGACATGTTCTGAGGCATCAAGGGATCACCAAACTGGGAGATGAAGAAGGTTGCAGAGGATTGAGTTGCATGGAGAGCTGCATCAAACTAGTCTCAGGACTGAAGACCACAACAATGACAATATATATATATATATATATATATATATATATATATATATATATGTGTGTGTGTGTGTGTGTGTGTGTGTGTGTGTATATGTTTGTGTGTGTAAATTAACATGAGTAAGCACTTGAAATCAGCAAAGAGTGTGGAATTATATAAATGTGATCATTATACTCCCAAGGCGCAAGCTGTTCAATACAGGATAAATAAAACACCTTTCAACCGTCAAGTTTTCAGTCGGCAGATGAAGGTTGAAGGTAACGCTATAGCAAGCAGAAATCTACAAATACCAGAGTTACTGGCCCGTGTTTTGATCAGAACAGAGGTATAATCCTCCTACATGTCAGTCAGAGGCCTTAAGATGGCGTAGTAAATCGCTGAAACTGGTAGCCAAATAAAACAAGTTTGAAATCTAGACGGCTGTGTTTAAATTTACGTCCTTTAATTTTTTCTGTTTGCTGTCTCTCTATTCAGATTACATATAACACTTTTGTGAGCACCAAGTCTGTTTAATGCATATTAAGTGTTGGGCCATCCAAAGATATTAGCAGTGGACACAAAATTGCATCCTGTGGGACACCATTATCTTTAAATGCTTTCGGCCATAACTATTCCACCACTTGCGTACTTGGCGGTACCTTTGTCTGTGATGTAGATTCGCAAACTAGGTTGTGTCCTTTAAAATCCCTTTGGAAGTGATTCTGCCTGAACGTCTCATTTTACTTCGTTGTGCAGAAAACTGAATTCCCCTTGAGGTCTGAATTGATACGTGAGTCTGAATAACCAGCTCATCCATGTTATCACGTTATCAGGGCGCCGGTGGTATTCTTATCAATAAACCACAGTGCCAAACACGCTGCGATACGTTGTCAGGTGGCGTGTGTCATGTCAGCAGATGCACCGCTGCTATTATCGCTTTGATGTATTACCTGCCGCCGCCGCGGTGGCCGTGCGGTTCTAGGCGCTTCAGTCTGGAACCGCGTGACCGCTACGGTCGCTGGGCCGAATCCTGCCTCGGGCATGGATGTGTGTGATGTCCTTAGGTTAGTTAGGTTTAAGTTGTTCTAAGTTCTAGGAGACTGATGACCTCAAAAGTTAAGTCCCATAGTGCTCAGAGCCATTTGAACCTATTGCAAGACCTGCTCCATTCTAAATACCGATCAGGAAACACTGAGCAATACATACATCCGTGTCCATACAGACAAGTGCACTTGTGTCTTTAAGTATCCACCGATGAAAATAAAATGTCTGACAGCGGAAGTGTTAGCAAACGTAGATGAATGGTTTCTCTCCTAAACAACTTACCGTAGCAGAGATAAATTGTTGAATAAAAATCGTTAGTCATTGACATAGGAAAAAACCAGTTTTTCACCATTATCCATACGATTTTGAAATGCATCCCTGTTGGTTTTTGAACATTTTTGAACACATTCTAAGTTGATTTCTGAACGAATTATAAGTTGATTTTGAATGCTTGCATAGCGTGCGGGATGTCTCTGCCAGGAGAATCCATGTCACAATAAGAAATAAAAACTTTCCTGCAACAAAAGGGGACGGGACTATACAAGATGATCCGAATAAACCCGAACGGGTGAACACTAATCGCTGTTTGTTTACGTCGTTGACTGGGTGTGCGACTGATAAGCGTTGTTATAATTACTAGCGAAATTCATAGCTACAAACTACCAAAGAGGAAATAAACGACTAACAGGTACATCAGGTAAGAAAGATTACATAATATCTCATCGGTGTATCCAATAAAATAAAATTTTGACAGAAAATGTTTGCCAGATCGCTACACTACTAAGGACCAGTTGTACAGTCCCCGGTTAGCAGCCGCTTAAGCTCTATTCGGAATACACGTTGCACCAACACGTAATAGCGCCTAACCGGAGAATAAACGCGGATAACTAAACCGATGATTGTGGCAGGGTTAGCGAAGTTGATCGGAGAGTAAGTTTTGACAATGGCAGGAATAATTATAGAATTAGTGATGACAAGACCATTCGTTAGAACGAGAAAGGAGAAGAAATGAAGACATTACACAAATTATATGGAAGAATATAACGATTCCAAATTTATATAAAAATTTCGGACTACTACTAATACTACTACTACTACTACTACTACTACTACTACTTTTCGATCTCATGCTTGAAAAACTAGAGCACATGAATGAAATGTGAAGCTGTTTCCTAACAAAAAAACTTTTTTCTTGTAGCAGGGATGAATAGGGATTTTATATTGGTACTTCGTGAATTACGTTCTGTAGTTTTATTCATGTAAATGAGGTAGAGAAAAACATTCGTGCCAAAAAAGTCCCGCTTATTTGGCGTTTGTTACAATTGATGCAATATTAGAAAGCGCTATTTCGTTTTATCTAGCACACAGCGACAAAATAGACGTAATTAAATCGAGAAACCGCACCACTTTTGGATACTATTCGTAGTAACAGCTTTTTCAGTATTAGACAACGACATTTTGATTTTTCATGCAGCAAAACGTTTGATAAATTTTGATGAGGTAATACATTCTTAAGCACGTCAAGTAAAGCTGTAGCAAGATTAGAGAGGAAAAAATACTGGGACCTAAGGATTGAAGAAATGTGTACTGTCTTGTTTGTCTGTTGTCTTTATGGGATTTAAGTTTTCTGTATTTAATTTTATGTCACACAAAAGAGAAAGTTATTACTAATAGGCAATAAATAGTGCTAATTTTCTGAAGACTTCTTATTCTCCCAAATAACCCCACCCAGTATTAATTGTGACGTTTCTTTGCGGGTGGATGGGAGGGGGAAAAAGGAGTGACATGCGATAGAAGAACGCTGTGTGAAGAGGTGTGGCACTGCACTTTGGCACACTTAACGCCAAATAATATGTCTTGTATTTCCTGGAACATATATGTTTTATGTATCAAACTCCTTAGAAAGATGTGCGCTACAAGATGAACATATTTTTGAAAAATTGATTTTTTTAAGTTTTGACATCCTATTTCAAACGTTAGAGTTGGAGGAGGCGAGCGGGGGGGCTCCAGTATTAAGTTTTTGCCCCAGTTCGGAAATAGATTAGAGTCAACATGTGGCTGTCATCACACAGAGAAGAATCATCTCGAAAGTGGAATAAGGATGAAGAGAGACGTGTGTAGCCACGGCACTTTGGTACTGCTCACAGCACTGTTTTATGTGCACGGGGAGAGTTTCGGACCACGAGCACTGCTGCTCGAAGGAGAGAGCTGGTGGACCGTAGTCAACAACAGCAGCGGCAGATGACCGCCAATTGTGCAATACGCGATAACTGAGCCACAGCAATCAGCGGGTGCAAGTGCAACCTCATGTAACAGGACTGCAAGGCATGCGACCTCAGCTCCACAATAGCACCGCGACTGCACGGGGATGGTCTGTCTGTCCGACGACCGGCAAGTCGTGCTGCTTTGACACCCGAGCATCGGTGGCACCGTTCGTGATGGTGCCAAGAGCATAGGGGCTGCACCAACTACGAGTGGGGTAGCGTGCTCTTCTGATGAGAGCAGATTCTGTCTGAACAGCGATTCTGGACGTATTTACATATGGCGAGAAGTGAGAAAAGTAATACACCCAGCAACGTTGTCGAACATGGTCGTTTTGGCGGTTCAGGTGTTACGATGGTGGGAGGCATAATCTTGCATGAGCGTACTGACCTCCAGATCTCTGAACGTGGCACAGTAACAGTGTACTTCTTCCCCATGTGCGTCTCTTCAGCGGTGCATCGACAGTGACTTCATTTTTATGGATAACAATGTGCAGCGATATTCGGCCTGCACGTGCGGGCTGCATTGGGGGAGACGTGCACCAACCACCGTTCAAAAATGGTTCAAATGTCTCTGAGCACTATGGGACTTCACATTTGAGGTCATCAGTCCCCTGGACTTAGAACTACTTTACCTAACCTAAGGATATCACACACATCCATGCCCGAAGCAGAATTCGAACCTGCGACTGTAGCGGTCGCGCAGTTACAGACCGACGAGCCTAGAGCCGCTCGGCCACCTCGGCCCGCGCGAAATTTAACCGACAGGAAGAAGATGCTGTGATATGCAAATGATTAGCTTTTCAGAGCACTCACACAAGGTTGGCGCCGGTGGCGACACCTACAACGTGCTCACATGAGGAAAGTTTCCAACCGATTTCTCATACACAAACAGTAGTTGACGGTGTTGCCTGGTGAAACGTTGTTGTGATGCCTCGTGTAAGGAGGAGAACTGCGTACCATCACGGATTGAAGCCTATCGCGATTGCGCTTTATCGTATCGCGACATTGCTGCTCGCGTTGGTCGAGATCCAATGACTGTTAGCAAAATATGGAATCGGTGGGTTCAGGAGGCTAATACGGAACGCCGTGCTGGATCCCAACGGGCACGTATCACTAGCAGTCGAGATGACAGGTATCTTATCCGCATGGCTGTAACGGTTCGTGCAGCCACGTCTCGATCCCTGAGTCAACAGATTGGGACGTTCGCGAAACAACAACCATCTAAACGAACAGTTCGACGATGTTTGCAGCAGTATGGACTATTAGCTCGGAGACCGAGGCTGCGGTTACCCTTGACGCTGCATCACAGACAGGAGCGCCTGCGACGGTGTACTCAACCACCAACCTGGGTGCACGAATGGCAAAACGTCATTTTTTCGGATAAATTCAGGTTCTGTTTATAGAATGGTCGCATCCGTGTTTGGCGACATCGCGTTGAACGCACATTGGAAGCGTGTATTCGTCATCGCCATACTGACTTATTACCTGGCGTGATGGTACGGGGTGCCATTGGTTACACCTCTTGTTCGCATTGACGTCACTTTAAACAGTGGACATTACATTTCAGATGTGTTACGACCCGTGGCTCTACCCTTCATTCGATCCCTGCGAAACTCTACATTTCAGCAGGATAGTGCACGACCGCATGTTGCAGGTCCTGTACGGGCCTTTCTAGATTAGAAACTGTTCGACTGCTACCCTGGCCAGCACATTCTCCAAATCTCTCAGCAATTGAAAACGTCTGGTCAATGGTGGCCGAGCAATTTGGTCGTCACAATACGCCAGTCACTATTCTTGATGAACTGTGGCATCGTCTTGAAGCTGCATGGGCAGCTGTACCTGTACACGCCATCCAAGTTCTGTTTGACTGAATGCCCAGGCGTATCAAGGCCGTTATTACGGCCAGAGGTGGTTGTTCTGGGTACTGATTTCTCAGGATCTATGCACCCAAATTGCGTGAAAATGAAATCACATGTCAGTTCTAGTATAATATATTTGTCCAATGAATACCCGTTTATCATCTGCATTTCTTCTTGGTGTGGCAGTTTTAATGGCCAGTAGTGTAGTAACGAGGTAACAGCGCCGCAAACCACTGTGCCGCTTTGAGGAAGAAAGGAAGATTAGACGTGGAGGTTGTTAGAAACGGGGCAGAATCACGGGGAAGAAAACTGCTGTTCCCTTTCAAGGAACCATCCCGGCATTTGCCTGGGGAGAAATCGCGTAAAACTTCAGTCTGGATGGCCGGACGCAGGTCTGAACCGCCGCCCTCCCTGATGCTAACCACTGCGCCACCTCGCTCTGTCCCGCCGTTAGGAGAATAGGAAAGATCGCCCAAACGTGTGCCCTGCTGTAGCAAATGTAAACCAACACGTAACTCAGATACAGTTCGTGTGTTTACTATCGTGAGTCCCATATCAAAAGCTTTCAGTGCTGACCTTGAGTATCGACATACACTATTCTGGGATTCTGGACAGACAATATTGCACAGTGAATTTCATCTGGAGTTATCACAGTACAGGTATGTCATATAAGGCATTTCATGTTTTCGGCACCCATATGTGTTCCCTTGTACATCTCTAGTTTCTGAAGAAAAGGATTAACCGTCGTACTTCGGTCATCTGAAAATGAAATATCTACTATTTGACGTCAGTGAAGTGGAAGGTCATCAGCATATGGCGTGCCGAAGAAAATAAGCTGATAATGACGCCAGAACGCGCTAGCGGACGCCGCATTCAGCAACTCGTACTGCATGACCGTAGGTCAGCAACGCAGCGTTCCGGAACGCAGCCAATCAGCGACGGGTGTACGTCGTTGTGTGTTTGAGTCCACCTTGTTCCAGCTAATACCTGTTGTCCTAGACAGCCAGGCTCCAGCTTCAGTTGGCCCAAGACTATTATTGAAGTTGAACATTCGCCTTTGTTTATTATTTGAAACAAGAAGCTAAACTGACACTGTCTGCTGATGATACAATCCAGTAAAAAAAAAAATTCCAACAGAAAATGATGCAAATAATGTCTTTGGAAAAGTTACCGATTGGGTTTCTGGGCTTGCCCTGAACTTTGAAAAAACACAGTACATCCAATTTTCTACTGCAAGGGGTACAGTTCCAGCAATAAATATAACACATCAACAGCTAGGGTAGAGCATACTAAGTTTTTGGGTGTACATATAGATGACTCTAATTGGAAAATTCATATTTTGGATCTCCTTAAGCGACTAGGTTCAGTAACTTTTGCAATCATAATAATTGCTAATTTTGAGGATACAGAAATTAGCAAGGTAACATACTTTGCATACTTTCACTCTCTGATGTCATACGGTAATTTCGAGGTAACTCAACACTTAGGCAAAAAGTATTCACTGCTCAAAAGAAAATGGACCCAAAACGGAAATATCATCTTTCGGTTCATAGTTATTTAGCACAGCTTCTAGAATTCTCATTGTTAAGAAACTGTTGTGTTGTTGACGTGCTTACTCTGAGCATATAAAAATTATTTTAAGTTATTTCAGAAAAAAATGAGTTCCTTCTGCTGCCGTCTGTCTAACCGGATTAGTTGTAAGACTAGAGTCATATATGAAAAGCACCAAGTTTGCTTGATGTAAGTTAAATGGAAGGCCATTCACGTATATAAAATAGACGTAAAGCCCATTATTGTATCGCACAATTGCTGAAAGGCAGTGAGTATCCGAGAAGACGATCACGAAACGTTTTCAAGTCGAACGATCACATAAAACTAATTGTAGGAAAAGCTGATGTTGGACTGAGATCTATTGTAACAGTCCTCAGGAAGTGTAGTCCACTAATGAAGGGGGTAGCTTACAAAACCCACGATCGAGCATTACCTGAGTATTGTTCGTCTGTCTGGGACGCTTAACAGATAGGATAGTCAAAGGAAATATGGAAGAACCAAAGAAAGGGTGAATGGTCTTTCAGACCATGATGCACAAATTTTAACACTAAAAGGCTTTTGTACTCAAACAAATCTTGCATATAATTACAACCTATGTAGGAAAGTTAATACAACAGCAATAGAGAGTTTTTTAAACCTTGTCAAGGAACAAAAGTGGCAGGATGTTTATAGTGCCGATAACGTAGGTGATAAATATAATGCTTTCCTTAACACATTTATAACGCTCTTTGAGAGTTGATTTCTATTAGAACGTTCTAAACGGGGTACCAGCAGTAATAGGCAGCCCGAGTGGCTGACTAGTGGGATAAGGATATCACCTAGAACAAAGTGGAAATTATATCAAAATGTTCGAGGTAGTCACAGTAGCCCATTACAAACAGTACTGTAAGCTGCTTAAAAATGTTATTAGGAAGGCAAAGAGTGTGTGGTATGCAAATAGAATAGCTAATTCACAGGATAAAATTAGAACCATATGGTCAGTTGTGAAGGAAGTGTCTGGTCAGCAGCACAAGGTCGACGATGTAAAGTCAGTTCGTATTAAAAATATTTCTGTTACTGATAAATCAGGTATATGTACAGTACTTAACAACCATTTTCTGAGCATTGGTGGTGAATTAAATAAAAATTTAGTTTCTACCGGGAATCATTTAACTTTCTTGTCAAATGCCTTTCCGAGATTGATGTCTGAAATACACGTCTGTGATACAGACAAGGAGGAGATTGAGTCAATAATTAAATCACTGAAGACTAAGGATTCTCATGGATAAGATGGAGTGCCTAGCAGATTATTAAAGTACTGTGCTGCACATGTTAGCCCTGTATTTAGCCATATTCGTAATTTTTCCTTTAGGAATGGTCTGTTTCCTGAACGATTAAAGTACTCAGTAGCAAAGCCGCTTTATAAAAAGGGAGAAAAGGACAATGTAGACCATTTTAGACCTATTTCTATGCTATCAGTTTTTGATAAAGTTGTTGAGAAGGCTGTGTATGTAATTGATCATTTAATATCACACGATTTGCTATCAAATGTACAGTTTTGTTTTAGAAGCCGTTTGACAACTGAAAATGCTATATTCTCTTTTCTCTGTGAAGTACTGGATGGGTTAAACAAAAGGTTTTGAACGCTAGGCATATTTTTTGATTTAACTAAAGCGTTTGATTGTGTTGATGACAAGATATTGCTCCAGAAGTTGGACCATTACGGAATACGGGGAATAGCTCACAATTGGTTCACCTCTTACTTTAGCAAGACAGCAAAATGACATTATTCACAATGTTGAGAATGGATGTGATGTGGGGTCTGAGTGGGGTACAGTCATGTGGGGGGGGGGGGGGGGGGGCAGGGATCAATGTTGGGACCACTCCTGTTCCTTATTTACACAAACGATATGCCCTCTAGTATTATGGGTAACTCTAAAATATTTCTGTTTACTGATGTAGTAGTAAGCGTTGTTGTTTGCAGCATTGACCCAGTTTAAAATAGTGCAGTTCATCACCTAAATTCACGGCTTGTAGAAGGTAAACTAACACTAAATCGCAGTAAGAGTCAGTTTTTACAGTTTCTAACATACAATTCAATAAAACCTGACCTTTTAATTTCACATAACGGGCATTGAACCGTTCAAATTTCTATTTGTTCAGATAGATAGTAAACTGTCGTGGAAAGCCCACGTTCAGGATCTAGATCAAAGACTTAATGCTGCCATTTTTACTACTCGAATGGTATCTGAAGTGAGTGATCAAAAAATGGTTCAAATGGCTCTGAGCACTATGGGACTTAACATCTGAGGTCATCAATCCCCTAGACTTAGGTTTAAGTAGTTCTAACTAAGCTAAGGACATCACACACATCCATGCCCAAAGCAGGATTCGAACCTGTGACCTTAGCAGTAGCGTGGTTCCGGACTGAAGCGCCTGGGACCGCTCGGCCACAACGACCGGCGAAGTGAGCGATCATTCGACACGAAAATTTGTCTACTTTGCTTATTTTCATTCGCTTATGTCGTATGGTATTATATTTTGGGATAACTCTTCCCATTCTAAAAGTATGTATTTGGCTCAGAAACGGGCTGTTCGGACATTAAGTGGTGTAAGTTCACGAACCTCTTGTCGACCCTATTCACGAGTCTGGGTATTTTGACATTGGCCCCTCTCTCTCTCTCTCTCTCTCTCTCTCTCTCTATATATATATATATATATATATATATATATATATATTAGCTTATTCTCAAGAATAAGCAGCTTTGACTCAGTTAATACTCTGCAGAAATCAAACCTGCAGTTGGATCGGTCTTCCTTAACACTTGTGCAGAAAGGTGTGCAGCATACTGCTGCATATATTTTGAATAATCTACCGCTCGAATTCAAAAATCTTCGCAGTAATACACTGAAGAGTTTCCTCATGGGTCACTCTTGTCGAGGACTTCCTTGAAAAATTAAGCTGATTCTTGTTGTGGTGTTTATTGCTTTTACTTAAACTTATGGATTGACTTTTTTCGGGTTCATAAAGATTTTATTTTTATCTGTTATTAGTTTTATGTTGCCGGCCGGAGTGGCCGGGCGGTTCTAGGCGCTTCAGTCTGGAACTGCGCGACCGCTACGGTCGCAGGTTCGAATCCTGCCTCGGACATGGATGTGTGTGATGTCCTTAGATTTAGTTAGGTTTAGGTAGTTCTAAGTTCTAGGGGACTGATGACCTCAGATGTTAAGTCTCATAGTGCTCAGAGCCATTTGAACCATTTTTTGAGCTTTTATGTTGTAATTTCATGTACTGACAAGTTCCATGACCTTGGAGATTTTCTCCTCAGTATGGTCCTACGGAACTTGACGTGCAAGTAAATAAATAAATAAATGGCAGCACGTTTCGTCACAGATTCGTTTAGTAGGCGCGAAAGCGTCACGGAGTTGCTTAGCCACGTCCACTCAAAGATGCTACACGAGGAGGCTCGTGCAGCAATTTTGGTTTAGAGTTACAATTCCCAGAACTTACATTTCTAAAAGAGTCAACTGATATATTACTTTCTGCCACGTATATGCCGCGGAAAGACCACGAAGTTTACATGAGAGAGATTGCAGAGTGCAGGAATATATACCAAGCTCGGTTTTGCGACATATCTTTCACAACTAGAACAGGAAAGGAAGAAGACAGTACCCTATGCCACATATCATAAATGGTCTGCATAGTATAGACCAGACGTAGATGTAGGGAATAGTAGCGCGCCCAAAATTGAGTCCTGTGGAAACCAACCTGCGAATTTCTTTTCTCCACAGTCAGCTAAATTTTCTTCACTTTTTGAATAATTTAGGACCAGTTTTTGCATTCTTCTGTTAAGAGGATGCTTTTGTCGATTTGACTGACTCCGAGTAGACCAAATGTGCTTTAAATTGTTTCAAAAAAGTATTGACGGTTCCTTATGTTGCTGTCTATCTAAGCTCATCAATTATAGCACTAGTGTTGTCTGCAAGGAGTACCAACTCTGATGTATATCAAGTGGAAGATCGTCCACATAACTAAAGTAATACATAATAGCGATCCAAAAACTGGAATTTGAGGGACTCTATTTGTGATTTTTTCCCCTCCCTGGTCACCAAACTCTTCTCTCATTTCAGAGTTGTTCAAATGGCTCTGAGCACTATGCGACTTAACTTCGGTGGTCATCAGTCGCCTAGGACTTAGAACTACTTAAACCTAACTAACCTAAGGACATCACATACATCCATGCCCGAGGCAGGATTCGAACCTGCGACCGTAGCGGTCGCTCGGTTCCAGACTGTAGCGCCTAGAACCGCACGACCACTCCGGCCGGCCTCAGAGTTGTTGAACGTCACTTTTTACACACTTTCTTTTTTTTAAGAATTTGGTTTTTTCGGTTTGATCTGCTCTGAGCAGACAAGAAAGAAAAAGAAGACAACATTGAAGACTGAATACTTGAAACGTCCCCTTTTGAACAATTACAAATGACTGTGCTTAAACTGACACACAATATTTTGTTAGCGCAACGCAATCTGACTTTCAATAATCCCTACAAAAGAATGGGCCCTGACTAACAGTAAACTATACCGTTCACAAATCACTTACCTCACAAAAATCTTCGCTACTCAAGCTACTGCAATACAGCGAGCGCCACTACTGCCAGCTAAATAAAAGATTCAAACTACTGAAGGCACTAGCTACTGATAGGGATAGTTAGCAAATGAAAGATATTAATAGAGAACAAACAATGTATTTACCTTGATATCATCATATATAAATATAGCAGTTCATGACAAATTTCAAAACTCCGCCATCTCTCTCCCCACATCCACCACTGCTGGCGGCTCACCTCCAACTGCGCAACGCTACGCGCTGTTCACATCCAGCTGCCTAACACTACAATGGCGAGTATTACAACAATGCAAAGCAGCCACAGACTGCACACAGCACAGCCAGTGATTTTCATACAGAGGTGGCGTTACCAATAAAAAAAACCTAAACAGCCTACTTACATAGAGAAAACATAAACAGCCTACTTACATACTTACAAACAGTATCGTCTAGACAGCGCAGGAGGGTTGCCAGCAAGAAGTACGGGCGGTATACGGATGTCACGGCCAAAGGCGTTTCGCTTCACGGTGCACGAGGAACAGAGCGATCCGCAGCCTGGACGTCGAACACACCAACTGCGCACGAGGGCCAAGACGAACTGTGTGTGGGACATCGCGTGTCATGACCGGCAATTACAGTAATCGCTTCCGCAGGAATTTGCTTTGAACGCACGGAGGTCAGCCGCAGCCTAGGAAAACACGAATTGCCGGAGGCTGTCGTTACGTACCCGCTACTCAGCTACTGTCCACAAAGGACGGGCCATTACGTGAGGCCAGGGTTCTTGCGGACAGAGCACAGCAGTCTATCGAAATAGTTAATGAGGTATCGACAGTTAGAGCAGCATGAAATACGTCTCATTGGTAGAGGTAATTCTCTGGCAACAAAGATAATGCATAAGCATGGTACGCCACATGTACGAGGGCAGTTCAATAAGTAATGCAACACATTTTTTTTCTGAAACAGGGGTTGTTTTATTCAGCATTGAAATACACCAGGTTATTCCCCAATCTTTTAGCTACACAACACTATTTTTCAACGTAATCTCCAATCAATGCTACGGCCTTACGCCACCTTGAAATGAGGGCCTGTATGCCTGCACGGTACCATTCGGAGTCGGAGCCAACGTCGTACTGCATTAATAACTTCTTCATCATCCGCGTAGTGCCTCCCACGGATTGCGTCCTTCATTGGGCCAAACATATGGAAATCCGACGGTGCGAGATCGGGGCTATAGGGTGCATGAGGAAGAACAGTCCACTGAAGTTTTGTGAGCTCCTCTCGGGTGCGAAGACTTGTGTGAGGTCTTGCGTTGTCATGAAGAAGGGGAAGTTCGTTCAGATTTTTGTGCCTACGAACACGCTGAAGTCGTTTCTTCAATTTCTGAAGAGTAGCACAATACACTTCAGAGTTGATCGTTTGTCCATGGGGAAGGACATCGAACAGAATAACCCCTTCAGCGTCCCAGAAGACTGTAACCATGACTTTACCGGCTGAGGGTATGGCTTTAAACTTTTTCTTGGTAGGGGAGTGGGTGTGGCGCCACTCCATTTATTGCCGTTTTGTTTCAGGTTCGAAGTGATGAACCCATGTTTCATCGCCTGTAACAATCTTTGACAAGAAATTGTCACCCTCAGCCACATGACGAGCAAGCAGTTGAGCACAGATGGTTCTCCTTTGCTCTTTATGGTGTTCGGTTAGACAACGAGGGACCAAGCGGGAACAAACCTTTGAATATCCCAACTGGTGAACAATTGTGACAGCACTACCAACAGAGATGTCAAGTTGAGCACTGAGTTGTTTGATGGTGATCCGTCGATCATCTCTAACGAGTGTGTTCGCACGCTCCGCCATTGCAGGAGTCACAGCTGTGCACTGCCGGCCCGCACGCGGGAGATCAGACAGTCTTGCTTGACCTTTCGGCGATGATGACACACGCTTTGCCCAACGACTCACCGTGCTTTTATCCACTGCCAGAACACCGTAGACATTCTGCAAGCGCCTATGAATATCTGAGATGCCCTGGTTTTCCGCCAAAAAAAACTCGATCACTGCCCGTTGTTTGTAACGCATATCCATTACAGACGCCATTTTAACAGCTCCGTACAGCGCTGCCACCTGTTGGAAGTCAATGAGACTATATGAGACGAAGCGGGAATGTTTGAAAATATTCCACAAGAAATTTCCGGTTTTTTCAACCAAAATTGGCCGAGAAAAAAAATGTGTTGCATTACTTATAGAACTGCCCTCGTAGAATATCGCCATCACCCATACTTGCTCGTACTCTAGAGGGCGCGATTGTCAACATCAGGAAGACATGAAGTTTTCATTATCAACTCCAAAAAGGAATTATGTAAGTGTTCACCGACAATGCGACACACTTTTTCTCATCGACGGAGGACTTGGCGGGAGACCTTGGTCGTAGAAGTCTGCATTTTGGCTGTTCGGGAACACCTCTGGGTCGAAAATCACCATGTCTTCACATGACAAACACTTGCCACCCAATGATTTCTTCATTCGAGGAAAGAAGGACAAGTCAGTGGGTGAAATATCAGTAGGGGATAGGTGGAGTGGAGGGGGGGGGGGCAAAAAATTGATAGCCCAAAGAAGCAGCGGTATGACCTGCGGCATTGTCGTGGAGCAAAATCACCCGTTGGGACAAATTCCTCCGACCCTCCGCCTTGACTGCCTCTTGGTTACCTCTTGGAATGCAACGTTTATAACGTGATTAACATTAGATAAATAAACGAAAATTTAGTTACTGAAGTGTATGATGAACTTTAAACAATATTCAGTACGTAGCATGTAACGCGACTTCTTTTGATAACCCAGTGTTGCAGAAATGATCCTCAGGAAATCTCATAAAATTTGGTTAATTAATTATGACAGAAATTTTAGCTTATGAAACCTATCACGAGTTTGACAGACTATTTTGTATTACAATTTGGTCATGGTGGGCCGCTACGTTCTTAGTCTACGCAATGTGAATTACGAGGTCCGACCTGAGCAGGCGAAAACGACGAAAACATGGGCCACGGGCAATAGTATCGAGATAGCAAAAGCGTTAAATTGGTTTTACAAAACTGTAATATCCGTGGATGCGACATACAACAGCACACTTTAAAAATCCGTGTAATTTAAACTATTCCACACGTAATAATGTCGTGTGAATAGGTCCTCCCGTCGGGTAGACCGTTCGCCGGGTGCAAGTCTTTCGATTTGACGCCACTTCGGCGACTTGCGCGTCGATGGGGATGAAATAATGATGATTAGGACAACACAACACCCAGTCCCTGAGCGGAGAAAATCTCCGACCCAGCCGGGAATCGAACCCGGGCTCTTAGGATTGACAGTCTATCGCACTGACCACCTTTTTTTCTTTCTTTTTTTTAATTTTGTTCGTTGTTGATCGTTGTGTTTGATCGTTGCGGACGTCGCAAGACATCCTGTTAAAGTTCGGTGATTGATCCTTCCACTCAGTTTTTTATTACAGAGGCCAACCGGCTCTCTGACCGAACACGCTGAGCTACCGTGCCAGCGTCTCAGCTACAGGGGCTGACATTCCACACATGAACTCGATACTTGGCTTATTACACACTATACAGGGCATTCCATAAATGTTGCGACAAACTTCGAGGGGTTGTAGACTGTGTCTTAAGGAACAAATCGAGAATACGAACCCGAGTCTGGAAACGTCATCCAACGACGCTACAGAGTCTCGAAGTTATAGGCACTGAAAAACACTGGAGATTTTAGAGAGTTCCATGAGAAAAATAAACTGCAGATGGAAACCCGTGTCCGAAAGCGTCATCCACCAACAGAGCATCGCATTCATAGAAGACTGGGTGGGCCTTTCTATGCAGCAGGTAGCTCCATCTTCTCCGTTGGCGATCGTTATGAGCCACCTACGGTCCGTCAGCGAAGGGGCGGAATGGCGCAGCACACCTTCTTCAGGGGGTGCTCCATAGTGGCAGGCGCCGGTGAACTTCGACGCTCTGTAGCGCCGTTAGATGAAGTTTCTGGACACTGGTTCCTATCCTCAATTTGTTCGTCAAGTCATCCTCTACAACCCCTTGAAGTTCGTTGTAACATTTCTCGGACACCCTGTATAGCACTGAAAGGCCTAAATGGGAACAAGGGCCCTACAGCACGCTATTGAGATACATGGGAGAGGCCGCCATGACAAAATTATTCAATCTGGTATGCAAGATACTTGTGACATGCAAAATATCCTTAGATTTAACCCGGCGTGAATGAGGCGTGAAACTGTTACACCAGCTATGAGGTGGGTACGAGATACCTGAAACTCTAATGACGAATTTTTGCTTCTGTAATCGTGTATCATGTAATTTTTTACTTGGGATATTAATAATGGTGTCCATTAAACGAGATGAGTAAGTAAAATACTATGTTTAAGATATAGTACCTTTTTCTTTGGGTGAAATAATGAAATGTCTATAGTTTCTCTGAAAATGAACAAGTTTCAGAAGTCAAACACTTTTTCGTTCAAAATTCGAACAAAAGTACAGTCTCTTTGATTAATTAACATAATGATATCATCTTCTAATTATAAAACAGGAAAAAAATCGGTCTCATGAGCTCAATTAGCGCAGCACCGACATTACACCTACAAATCAGCGCATTCTCCGCACATAAAAATCGCGTGCTCCATACATATTGACTTGTCACACTTCGAACAAAAATGTTTCGTTTTCCTGTCTTTTTTTTTTCAGCACAGTCACCACATCTGACATATCTACCAGTTTTTTTTTTACCTGCTTTTGAAGTTTTTCCCAGTTGATCAGCAATCCTCTTTCTGGGAGACGTAGGTTTTCTTGTCTAGCGAGGAGACTGTCATTCATCAGATTCAAACCTAAATTACGAGAGAAATCTCGGCGCTTCATACGTGTTTTGTCACCTTTGTTATTTTCTCCGTAGACTGTGAAGGCATTTATGGCAGACATATTGAGTATACCATAAAAAATTGTCATAGGCCAACGTTTGCTGTTGCGGGCAACATCATAAGTGGCACTCACTTCATCTGCGACAACGACACCGACTTTATTTGCATTGTAATAAGTAATCATTTCCGGTTGTCTTTTATCACCTGTGGATTGGTCTATGTTCCCATCATGATGTAAACTTGACATAGCCAGCACAACTTCATTTTTCTTTTTTAGGTACGTAGGACATTAGTGTAACATCGTTCTGGAACCCAGCTCGAGAATTACATACTTCTCTTCCTTTTCTGAAAATCTCAGGTAAACGTGTCTTGTTTTTACGAACTGTGCCGGCAGAAGTGAATGAATGTTCTTTCAAGAGATGGATTATAAGGGGGTAACTAGTTAACTAATTATCGAACGTCAAATTCCTGTTTGTTTTCGTTACTGGCTCCACTAAACGGTTTATATCATATGCTTCATTACTAAGCTGGTAAGGTCCTGGTGGTTGTTTTCCCGAATATACTTCCAGTTTGAGCATATAGAATGTCTTCGCATCTACAAGAGCATATATTTTTACGCCGTATTTGGCTGGTTTGTTTGGCATTTGTACACGGAAAGGACATCTCCCTCGGAAAGATAACAGCATCGAATCAATAGTAAGGTCCTCAGACGGCATATAGTGTTGTTGAATATTTTCAACGAAATTATCAAAAATATCTCTTACAGCAGCCAGGCTGTCAGTCTTTTTTCTTTCGTTCCAGATGTCCTTATCATCGAATCTCAAACAATTTTGGAGAAAGTAAAACCTCTCCAGTGGCATTGTAGTCCGAAAGATTGCAACTCCAGTGCAATATGTACGCCACAAATCGTTCAAGTCTTTCTATTTGAGCGCTTTACGCCCGCTGTATACAAAAATCCCATAAATGCCTTCAAATCCTCCAAAGCAGCATCGTTCATGTGGTACTGCTCTTTGTTTTATGGATATCTTCCCCTGATATTTCTTATTTGATTATTTGTATGTGTAAGCATACCGTTTGTTATAAAAAGACTCCAGCACTCAGTCTCTGTTTTGGCATGTTTTGCAGCACCTTTTACGCCTGTAGAATTGGTAATAATATTCTCTGAACGAATGCGAACACTTTGGCTAGGACAATTCTTCATATTTGGACGTATAAAATATTCGACGTACCTCAGGTGACTGACTAGGAGCCGCTAACGTAGATTTTGGCTCTTCATAATCGTACAAAATACTCTCTTGCTCCGAATCATTTTCTTCACTTCTTTGAGAAACTTTGTCAATCTCTTCTTCGCTCTCCGAGCCACAGGAACTAGCATTTGAACAGTATTCTAAAACGTCTTCTAGTAGTTCTTGTAGCCGACGTTCATTTTCTTCATAAGACATCTTGAGAAATATAAAATCTAAAAATAAATCAGAGAATGCTATAAATAACTATACAGGGCTATTACAAATGATTGAAGCGATTTCATAAATTCACTGTAGCTCAATTCATTGACATATGGTCACGACACACTACAGATACCTAGAAAAACTCATAAAGTTTTGTTCGGCTGAAGCCGCACTTCAGATTTCTGCCGCCAGAGCGCTCGAGAGCGCAGTGAGACAAAATGGCGACAGGAGCCGAGAAAGCGTATGTCGTGCTTGAAATGCACTCACATCACTCAGTCATAACAGTGCAACGACACTTCAGGACGAAGTTCAACAAAGATCCACCAACTGCTAACTCCATTCGGCGATTGTATGTGCAGTTTAAAGCTTCTGGATGCCTCTGTAAGGGGAAATCAACAGGTCGGCCTGCAGTGAGCGAAGAAACGGTTGAACGCGTGCGGGCAAGTTTCACACGTAGCCCGTGGAAGTCGTCGAATAAAGCAAGCAGGGAGCTAAACGTACCACAGCCGACGGTTTGGAAAATCTTACGGAAAAGGCTAAAGCAGAAGCCTTACCGTTTACAATTGCTACAAGCCCTGACACCCGATGACAAAGTCAAACGCTTTGAATTTTCGGCGCGGTTGCAACAGCTCATGGAAGAGGATGCGTTCAGTGCGAAACTTGTTTTCAGTGATGAAGCAACATTTTTTCTTAATGGTGAAGTGAACAGACACAATGTGCGAATCTGGGCCGTAGAGAATCCTCGCGCATTCGTGCAGCAAATTCGCAATTCACCAAAAGTTAACGTGTTTTGTGCAATCTCACGGTTTAAAGTTTACGGCCCCTTTTTCTTCTGCGAAAAAAACGTTACAGAACACGTGTCTCTGGACATGCTGGAAAATTGGCTCATGCCACAACTGGAGACCGACAGCACCGACTTCATCTTTCAACAGGATGGTGCTCCACCGCACTTCCATCATGATGTTCGGCATTTCTTAAACAGGAGATTGGAAAACCGATGGATCGGTTGTGGTGGAGATCATGATCAGCAATTCATGTCATGTCATGGCCCCCATGCGATTTCTTTCTGTGGGGTTATGTGAAAGATTCAGTGTTTAAACCTCCTCTACCAAGAAATGTGCCAGAACTGCGAGCTCGCATCAACGATGCTTTCGAACTCATTGATGGGGACATGCTGCGCGGAGTGTGGGAGGAACTTGATTATCGGCTTGATGTCTGCCGAATCACTAGAGGGGCACATATCGAACATTTGTGAATGCCTAAAAAAACTTTTTGGGTTTTTGTATGTGTGTGCAAAGCATTGTGAAAATATCTCAAATATAAAGTTATTGTAGAGCTGTGAAATCGCTTCAATCATTTGTAATAACCCTGTATATCTCAGAAACTTGTTGACAGCTCAGAAATGTAACACCGACTACGAGGTCAGGTGTGACGTACCCTAACCACCTTTGCATAGGTGTATCTCCCTCTGACGATGGTGCAACAATAAACTCAACACTGCATCCTGCCCCCCTCTCCCTTACCTCCAGCTACTGTGACAGCAAGATTTGTGTGGCAACAATGACGTTCAACAATCAGCGCCTCAAAATACCTTGGGTATGATATACCCGACCTCACTCACGCCGTTAAGGAAGAACGTAACAATTCCAGTTCCAGACAAGACGAACAGAAACCATCAGTTTCATACATCACAGTTGGAAAATACTGACACGAATTATTTACAAAGGAATGGAACAACCAGCAGAGGCCGGCCTTCAGGAAGATCAGTTTGTGTTTTGGAGAAATGTAGGAACACATGAGGCAACAGCGACACTACAAATTACGAGTATTTCAGAAGACAGCTTAAAGAAAGGAAAACCTAGGTTTCGAACATTTGTAGACTTACAGAAAGCTTTTCAAAAGATGATTGGTTTACTCGATTTGAAATTCTGAAGGTAGGGGGGATAAAAATACAAGAACCGAAATATTATTTATAACTTGTGCAGAAACCAGATTGCATCTGTAGCAAAATGGTTCAAATGGCTCTGAGCACTATGGGACTTAACATCTGAGGCCATCAGTCCCCTAGAACTTAGGGCTACTTAAACCTAACTAACCTAAGGATATCACCCACATCCATGCCCGAGGCAGGATTCGAACCTGCGACCGTAGCAGCCGCGCGGTTCCAGACTGAAGCGCCTAGAACCGCCTGGCCACATCGGCCGGCCATCTGTAACAGATGGAGGACATGAGAAGGAAGGCGTGGTTGAGAGTGGATGAGACAGGGTTGTAGCCTGTCACAGTGCTATCTCATCTGTACAATGAGGGAGCTGCGAAGCAAACCAAGAAGAAATTTGGAAAGGGAATTAAAGTTCAGGGAGAAGAAAGAAAAACTTTGCAGTTTGCCGATGTCATTCTGTCAGAGGCGGTTAAGGAGACGGAAGAGCAGCTCAACGGAACTGATAATGTCTTGAAGTCAGGTTATGTAACGAATATCAATCAAAGTAAAACGAGGATCATTGAATGTAATCGAATTAATTAGGTGATGCTGAAGGAGTTACATTAGGAAATGAGACACGAGCAGTGAATGACTTTTGTTATTTCACCAGGAAAAGAACTCTTGATGAATGAAGGAGAGAAGATAAGAAAGACGCAGACTGGCATTTAATGTGGGACATAGTGGAATATTCCTACTTCAGCGCCAACAGTTTCATGAAGTTCCGCTACACATGGCATCTATAACGGAGATGCGTTCTAAGCAGTGAGCTGTCATTGATTTTCTTTTGGTTGAAAATCATAGCATCGCAGATATACACAGGAGCTTGCAGAATGTCTACGCAGACATGGCTATGAACGAAAGCACGCTGAGTCGTTGGGCGAGGCGTCTGCCATCATCGTAACAAGGTCGCTCAAACCTCTCAGATATCACACCCGCCGGCCAGCCCAAAGCAGCTGTGACACTTGCAATGTTGGGACTTGTGGGCAGTCTCATTCGAGGTGATCGACGCATCACAATCAAAAACCTTGGTATTCAACTGTACCTCTTTGATGGCAGTGCTGACACAGTCGTCCACCAGTTGGGGCACTCAATGGTGTGTTCCCGCTTGGTGTTTCGCCATGTAACCGGAAACCATAAAGACCAGCGAAGTGCTATGTGTGCGGAATTGCTTGCGCGTTACGAGCCGTTCTTTGTCGAATATAGTCACACGCGATGAAATACGAGTTCATCGGACCGGAAACAAAACGGCAGTCCATGGAGTGGCGCCACACACCTCTGCTCCGAAGAAAAAAATTTGAAGCCGCTCCTTCGGCCGGTAAAGTTACGGCGACCGTCTTCTGGGACTCTGAAGGGATTATTCTGTCTGGTGTCCTCCCTCATGGGGCAACGATCAACTCTGGTGTGTACTGCGCTGTCCTGAGGAACGTCTTCAAGCGTGTCTGTCGCCACAAAAATAGAAACGAACTTCTCCTTCTCCATAACAATGCAAGGCCTCACACAAGCCTGTGCATCCGAGAGGAGCTCAGAGACTTCACTGGACTGTTCTTCATCATCCATCCTACAGCCCGGATTTCGCACCTTCCGTCTTCTGTCAGTTTGGCTGAGTGGAGATGCACTCCACGGCAAGCAGTACGTGGATGAAACTTCCTGGCAGATTAAAACTATGTGCCGGACCGAGACTCGAACTCGGGACCTTTGCCTTTCGCGGGCAAGTGCTCTACCAACTGTTGGTAGAGCACTTGCCCGCGAAAGGTAAAGGTCCCGAGTTCGAGTCTCAGTCCGGCACACAGTTTTAATCTGTCAGGAAGTTTCGTATCAGCGCACACTCCGCTGCAGAGTGAAAATCTCATTCCAGTACGTGGATGATGAGAGGTTATTGATGCAGCAAGACATTAGCTTCGATGTCGACCAATAAAGTGGTAGCTTGCAGGCATACAAGCCCTCATAGTAAGGTGCCGTAAGGCTGTCGCACGAATGGACATTATGTTGAAAAATGGGGTTGTGTAGCCAAAAGAGAGGGGAATAATATGCTGCACTGGAATCCCGAATAAAACCAACCTGCTTTCAGAAAAAAAGTGTTGCATTATTTATTGAACGTCCCAGTAACTGTCTTTTTTTTTTTTAATTGTCCAGAGTGTACCCTGATACGGAAGTGAAATGTAAGCGATAAACAGTTCAGGAAGAAGAGAACAGAAGGTTTTGAAATGTTGTGCTACAGAAGAATGCTAAAGAGTAGATGGGTAGTTCGAATAACAAATGAATGGGATAGAGGGGAAGAAAATATGACACAACTTGACAAACAGTCAGGGTCGGTTGATAGGACATCAAGGAATTGTCTGTTTGGTAATGGAAGCTAGCGTCAGGGATAAAAATTGTAGGAGTAGTACGCAGCTCGAATGCAGTAAGCAGGTTCGTAGGAACGTAGGTTGCGATAGTTGCACACAGATGAAGACGCTTGCAGAGGACAGATTAGGAAGGACAATTCTATCAAACCCATCTTTGGGCTGAATACCACAACAACAGCAATCAAAAATTTTAAAAAAAATCTTATCGATTCTGTATCCGTGCTCACCGTATAATTAACTTCTTGCTCCTATTTGCCTTGTTACTGGCAGAGAGCAGTAGCTGGCACTAATATGAGAGGCGGCAGTCGGGTGCAGCTAGACGACGTGCAGCTCGCGAGGTGGTAGCATGTGGGAACTTTGTCTGACCATCAGGGGACACAGAAGCCCCTGCTGTTCACTCCTGTCAACGAAGGAAAATTAGGGGGGAAAATCATCGTGTCGCAAATTTTTTATACAGCGGCAGGATTACGTGTCATGAACGACATACTAAAAATCCCCACAAGTGAGGTGTGGACGTCGGGGAAAGGTTGGCGGGCATATACACTATGTGATCAAAAGTATCCGGACACCCCCAAAAACATACTTTTTCATATTACGTCATTGTGCTGCCACCTACTGCCAGGTACTCCGTATCAGCGACCTCAGTAGTCATTAGACATCGTGAAAGAGCCGAATGGGGCGCTCCGCAGAACTCACGGACTTTGAACGCGGTCAGGTGATAGGGTGTCACCTGCGTCATACGTCTGTACGCGAGATTTCCACGCTCCTAAACATCCCTAGGTCTACTGTTTTCAATGTGATAGTGAAGTGGAAACTGTTGACTGACAGAGACCGCCTGACAGTTGAAGAGGGTCGTAATGTGTAACAGGCAGACATTTATCCAGACCATCACACAGGAATTCCACACTGCATCAGGATCCACTGCAAGTACTAGGAAAATTAGGTGCGAGGTGAGAAAACTTGCATTTCGTGGTGGAGCGGCTGCTCATAAGCCACACATCACGCCGGTAAATTCCAAACGACGCCTCGCTTGGTGTAAGGAGCGTAAATATTGAAAAGTGGAAAAACGTTGTGCGGACTGACGAATCACGGTACACAATGTGGCGATCCGATGGCAGGGTGTGGGTATGGTGAAGGCCCAGTGAACATCTGGCAGCGTGTGTAGCGCCAACAGTAAAAATTCGGAGGTGGTGGTGTTACGGTGTGGTCGTGTTTTTCACGGAGGGGGCTTGCACCCCTTGTTGTTTTGTGTGGCACTATCACAGCGCAGGCCTATATTGATGTTTTAAGCACCTTCTTGCTTTCCACTGTTGAAGAGCAATTCGGGCATGGTGGCTGTATCTTTGAACACGATCGAGCACTCGTTAATGCACGGCATGGGGCGGAGTGGTTCCACGACAATAACATCCCTGTAACGGACTGGCCTGCACAGAGTCCTGATCTGAATCCTATAGAACACGTTTGGGATGTTTTGGAACGGCGACTTCGTGCCAGGCCTCACCGACCGACATCGATACCTCTTCTCAGTGCAGCACTCCGTAAAGAATGGGCCGCCATTCCCCAAGAAACCTTCCAGCACCTGATGGAACGTATGCCTGCGAGAGTGGAAGCTGTCACCAAGGATAAGTGTGGGCCAACGCTATATTGAATTCCAGGGTTACCGATGGAGGGCGCCAAGTGTCCGGATACTTTTGATCATATAGTGTGTTACTTTTTTCTGTTTTACATGTATAACTCAACCTGCGGCTTCTAGCGAAAATGTGTCCCGGTATAAGATTAAACTACATTACATATCCCACAAAAAGAGCTCCTATTCATTTTTCTCTAGGACCTAATGGTTTCTGTGCTGTGGAACAATCTCAGATTATTAGCAGTGGTGTCGTATTGGTATAAAATACTGTTTACTCTTAAATGAAGTGGGTTATGGACAAATATTAAATGTGTTTGCACATGTAAGTGCAGTGTAGCCTATTAAGTGATTATTTGTGTTCTGGGGGTGGAAGGTGGTAGTGTTGGTAGAGGGCAGAAGGGCGAAGGATGGTAGGCCGGGCTATAGGCGTGCTCTTCCATCTTCCATAGATCTGCAAACTGAAGAACAGACACTTGATTCCTCGCTCGACCTAGGCCTGTACATCACAAGAAGCAACTACAGCATGTTTCACAAAGTTATATCTACACTCTACACTGCGCCTCATCAACCCTAACGATGCAGTGCACAGACATGCCCATGTATGTTCATTTTCCACAAAGTACGTGAACACTATATGGAATACTGATATCAGTTACTAATAATACTAACCCAAGAAATGTATAAGTGTGTAAATCTCTGCAGACTGGTCTTAGTCATCACTGTAGCGTTCTTCCAGGCAAGACAGTTTTCCCTACAATGGGCGCTGCACGCTTCTCTGTTGACAGACAGACAACACCTCCCAGGCATTTCATGTCCAGCTCTGTTATACGAGTAGACGAAATAACTTCACTGAGCACGTTTTTATACAGGGTGTAAAGCGCTTAAGTAGCGATATTTCCATGGTGGCTGAGAATGATGTACTAAACAACATTACATCGCTGTACATATATACAGAGTGTGTAAAAGTGTGTAAGTGATGTGGCAACTGGCCATCAAAATGAAAGCAGACAGATGCACACTAACACAAAGAAGCTCCCCATACTGTTGTAAGGCAGCACCCAACATTATACTAGAAATAGTGATGTAACTTCCAGAAAACCATTTGAAGATGAACCTGAAAAGGTCCTAAAACCAGTTCATGGAATAATAAATAACTATTCAAAAAAAAATTACTGAGTGCAGTTTTATGTATCTACATTCAATTAACAGTTAGGTTCCTCTGCAGAGGAACGTCTTCTAGTATCCGTTAGGAGGCTGCGGTTTTTCTAACGTCCCGTCGACAACGAGGTCATTAGAGATGGAGCGCAAGCTCGGGTTAGGGAAGGATGGGGAAGGAAATCGGCCGTGCCCTATCAAAGGAACCATCCCAGCATTTGCCTGAAACGATTTACGGAAATCACGGAAAACCTAAATCAGGATGGCTGGAGACGCAATTAACAGTGATGGGTTGTAAAATATTCATAATGGATAAGCTTAACATTACATCAGTTTTTTTTAGGTATTATAGCTATTGTAAGTTGTATGTTTTTCAGTTGGATAGTAACTCCAAATGCATGTTTTAAAACCAAGCCATTAATGTTTATTTTCTGTTGGACAGCAGTACAGGTGTTGAAGTACGGACGCGTGGGAACAAAATGGTCAATCTGTACTAGCAGACATTGTCAACTTACCGATGTAGTTATGACTGTACAGAAAACATCAGTTCGTAAAGTTTTTGACGTGCCGCAGAGAAAAAAGAGCTAACACACCGATGTGTATACATAATAAGGTACACATGTAAATAAATCTACACTTCTACCCATTACACCCTGTATAGTGGAGTTACATTAACTTTGACATAATCGTTTGGCATTGTTGGCCGGGAGGCCCCATTCGGGAGAGTTCGGCCGCCGTATTGCAAGCTCTTTTTACATTCACTTTAATGAGTACTTATTAGCACTTGTTAAATGAGCTATTACGTAAAGAAGTTCAAACGTTCAACAACTAAAGCTGTCAACTATCTAATACACTGAAGGGCCTGTTCCAAGTGTAACATGCTGTCAATATTTATTCGAAAATGTCCATTTCATTGTTTTCACTGTACTGGCTGGAATATTTTTCTCTGCGTGAGAGTTATCACATGCATCAACTTTGTCTGAGCTTTTCCATCATCTGAAGAGTCCCAGGGGCAAATAAACTGTCTACCTCTTCATAGAAATAGATCACCTATGTGTTATGAAACTTCAGATGTTTTAACACAAATCATCCAATGTGATGTCCCATTCCATCAGACATATTCACACAAATCTTGCAAAATATACATTGGATGTGTGGTAAGTGGCTCAACTCAGTCCAGCCCACTCTGTGTGTACAGTTAATGGTGAGAGAAGTGCGCTAACTTTCTGGCCATTCACTAATTCACCACCAAGTGAGTACAACACAGTTATAGGCTTTGCAGTACGCTGTCAACAAATAGGCAGTAACAGGGTGCCACATTTACCAGTACAGCACCTTTTCCACCAACACTACAAAGGTCACTGACAACACCACACTTACAAATGATACACTACCCAGCCATTGTTTAGGGAATGCATTTTTCATAAAAGCTTTGTTAACAACCGAAAAATGAGAACTCGTTTAATAAACGGAAAATACAGGGTGTTTCAAAAATGACCGGTATATTTGAACCGGCAATAAAAACTAAACGAGCAGCGATAGAAATACACCGTTTGTTGCAATATGCTTGGGACAACAGTACATTTTCAGGCAGACAAACTTTCGAAATTACAGTAGTTACAATTCTCAACAACAGATGGCGCTGCGGTCTGGGAAACTCTATAGTACGATATTTTCCACATATCCACCATGCGTAGCAATAATATGGCGTAGTCTCTGAATGAAATTACCCGAAACCTTTGACAACGTGTCTGGCGGAATGGCTTCACATGCAGATGAGATGTACTGCTTCAGCTGTTCAATTGTTTCTGGATTCTGGCGGTACACCTGGTCTTTCAAGTGTCCCCACAGAAAGAAGTCACAGGGGTTCATGTCTGGCGAATAGGGAGGCCAATCCACGCCGCCTCCTGTATGTTTCGGATAGCCCAAAGCAATCACACGATCATCGAAATATTCATTCAGGAAATTAAAGACGTCGGCCGTGCGATGTGGCCGGGCACCATCTTGCATAAACCACGAGGTGTTCGCAGTGTCGTCTAAGGCAGTTTGTACCGCCACAAATTCACGAAGAATGTCCAGATAGCGTGATGCAGTAATCGTTTCGGATCTGAAAAATGGGCCAATGATTCCTTTGGAAGAAATGGCGGCCCAGACCAGTACTTTTTGAGGATGCAGGGACGATGGGACTGCAACATGGGGTTTTCGGTTCCCCATATGTGCCAGTTCTGTTTATTGACGAAGCCGTCCAGGTAAAAATAAGCTTCGTCAGTAAACCAAATGCTGCCCACATGCATATCGCCGTCATCAATCCTGTGCACTATATCGTTAGCGAATGTCTCTCGTGCAGCAATGGTAGCGGTGCTGAGGGCTTGCCGCGTTTGAATTTTGTATGGATAGAGGTGTAAACTCTGACGCATGAGACGATACGTGGACGTTGGCGTCATTTGGACCGCAGCTGCAACACGGCGAACGGAAACCCAAGGCCGCTGTTGGATCACCTGCTGCACTAGCTGCGCGTTGCTCTCTGTGGTTGCCGTACGCGGTCGCCCTACCTTTCCAGCACGTTCATCTGTCACGTTCCCAGTCCGTTGAAATTTTTCAAACAGATCCTTTATTGTATCGCTTTTTGGTCCTTTGGTTACATTAAACCTCCGTTGAAAACTTCGTCTTGTTGCAACAACACTGTGTTCTAGGCGGTGGAATTCCAACACCAGAAAAATCCTCTGTTCTAAGGAATAAACCATGTTGTCTACAGCACACTTGCACGTTGTGAACAGCACACGCTTACAGCAGAAAGACGACGTACAGAATGGCGCACCTACGGACTGCGTTGTCTTCTATATCTTTCACATCACTTGCAGCGCCATCTGTTGTTGAAAATTGTAACTACTGTAATTTCGAAAGTTTGTCCGCCTGAAAATGTACTGTTGTCCCAAACATATTGCAACAAACGGTGTATTTCTGTCGCTGCTCGTTTAGTTTTTATTGCCGTTTCAAATATACCGGTCATTTTTGAAACACCCTGTAGCTACACTACATAAACACGAGCTCAGTGAAGTTATTTTGTCTGCTCACATAAAAGAGCTGGACAGGAAACGCTGGTCAGAAAGCGAAAATGAAAAGCGAGCAGCGCTCGTGGTGTGTGTGTGTGTATGGGGAGGGGGGGGGGGAGGGGGAGTAGTGTTTCCTGCCTGAAAGGATACAACAGCTGCTGTACAAGTGGATTAAGAATCAGTTTTCCCTCGAGCAGTGCAGAGCAGTGCACAGAGGTTTACGGAGGTACCGCCCATGTGCGTTTCTTGAGTTAGTGTTATAAGCAGTCCGTATCTGTACTCTGTGCACTGTTAATGCACATTATATGAACATCCACACACCCCCCCCCCCCCTCCTCTGGACATTTTTGCGCACTGCATCACCAGTGATTAGTAAGGCGCACTGCAGAGGGTCGGTACCTATATCCCTGTCGAATATCCTATAGTTGCTCCTTGCGACATACTGGGATCGGTAGAGTAGTGAATCGCATTCTTGCTCTTCAGCTTGTAGACCCATGGAAGAGTTGAGTGCACAACCGCAGTCTGGCGACCAACCTTTCCCTCACGTTTCTAACCTCCACCTAAGCCCCGTCCAACTTGCTACATCCCCAGAGCAATTTATCCCTTAATACGGGTCTACTGCACTCACACGTGGCACACACGTTGATTATTTGCTCATAAGCCGCTTCATTTAGCACTAAACTTGCAATTTGAAAACTACCAACCCCAGATAAATGTGAATGGAATCTTTTTGTAGGAAATGTAATGTAGTTCAATACTGTAGTGGGAAACATTTTCGCTAGAAGCCACAGATTTGTTCATAAACTGAAACGTCCCCTTTGAACAATTATACAAGACTGTCCTTAAACTGACATACAATATTTTTAGCGCAACGCAATCTGACTTTCAAAAATCCCTGCAAAAGAATGGCCCTGAGTAACATTAAACTATACCTTTCACAAATCACTTACCTCACAAAAATCTTCGCTACTCAAGCTACTGCAATACAGCGAGCGCCACTACTGCCAGCTAAATAAAAGATTCAAACTACTGAAGGCACTAACTACTGATAGGCATAGTTAGCAAATGAAAGATATTAATAGAGAACAAACAATGTATTTATCTTAATATCATCAAAAGTCATAATATATATAGCAGTTCATCACAAATTACAAAACTCCGCCATCTCTCTCCCCGCATCCACCACTGCTGGCAGCTCACCTCCAACTGCGCAATGCTACGCGCTGTTCACAGCCAGCTGCCTAACACTACAATGGCGAGTATTACAACAATGCAAAGCAGCCACAGACTGCACACAGCACAGCCAGTGAGTTTCATACAGAGGTGGCATTACCAATAAAAAAAACCTAAACAGCCTACTTACATAGCCCCCATGCTCCCCACAAAAAAATTTTACAAATTGGCTTGGACAGTGGCCAATACAGATTTGAAAAAATTTTTCATAATTACAATAACAAAGAAATCAAATGCACACACTTATTGATACAATGTTGGTCAAAAGCTCAAATTTTCTCACAGTCCATAAAGACAGTCCTGATCGTTCATTACGGTAAAATAGTAGTGTTTTTCTCAAAGTCTGAGCAGTAGAAGAAAATGCACACGGAAGTAGTGGATTTCCATGCAGTCTTGAAGAAGTAGTGTTGTCCTTCCAACGGAAAGACAGTGCTGACTCTTGACATGCATACAGGTAATGGGCCACAACAGAGCAAACCCACAGCAGAGTCATTCGAAGTTTTGAAGAATATTGGTAGGTAGGTCATCACAGAGCAGACCCACTGTAGTCCTGGTAGAGAGTATGGTATTGGTGGGCCATCAAAAATGCAGACCCACTGTAGTCCTTGTAGAGATGGCTAGCAGCCATCCGTTGCGACTGTGCAGGTGCACAATCACTATCGAAGATTCTTGTGGAGAATATAGCAAGTCCATAACCACCACTTGTGCACTCACAAAGTTTTTGGAATTGTCCTTAGAACCAGCAATGCTGTTATCCAGTCCCTTGCTGAATGATTAACACACGTGCAAACACTATCAGGCCCTACTTCTCACACATTGTCCATATACTATGACCAACAGAAACGTGTGCAGTGAAATGTAACTAACAAGTTAATAATATCATGAACTGGTGACAATTACAATTTTATAACATAAGAATACAATAACAAAGGTACAAAATACATCATTAAAAACATAACAATACAGATAACATTTGTAGTACAGGCTTTACAAAAGAATCGAACTAACATATACATCAGTGGAATTATGACATGAGTACATACATAAAAGATCACAATAACTTTTGAAACATCAACTTCACACATGAGCATTAACACAAAACAGAATAAATAATGTCTAAACATCTTTACAAAGTAAATAACACATGAAACTTCCCCTTTGAACAATTTATACAAGACTGTGCTTAAACTGACACACAATGTTTTTAGTGCAACGCAATCTGACTTTCAAAAATCCCTACAAAAGAATGGCCCTGACTAACATTAACCTATACGTTTCACAAATCACTTACCTGACTTTCAAAAATCCCTGCAAAAGAATGACCCTGAGTAACATTAAACTATACCTTTCACAAATCACTTACCTCACAAAAATCTTCGCTACTCAAGCTACTGCAATACAGCGAGCGCCACTACTGCCAGCTAAATAAAAGATTCAAACTACTGAAGGCACTAACTACTGATAGGGATAGTTAGCAAATGAAAGATATTAATAGAGAACAAACAATGTATTTACCTTAATATCATCAAAAGTCATAATATATATAGCAGTTCATCACAAATTACAAAACTCCGCCATCTCTCTCCCCGCATCCACCACTGCTGGCGGCTCACCTCCAACTGCGCAACGCTACGCGCTGTTCACAGCCAGCTGCCTAACACTACAATGGTGAGTATTACAACTATGCAATGCAGCCACAGACTGCACACAGCACAGCCAGTGATTTTCATACAGAGGTGGCGTTACCAATAAAAAAAACCTAAACAGCCTACTTACAAAACCACTTCATTTAAATATTTTCAACAATTCGCGGCCCTGTCAGTAATTGTATACATATTAATTTTAATTTTAAAAACCAACAGCATCAGTTGCAAAGTTTACCTAGATTTACCTAGGTTTCAGTCGGGATAACCCAACCTTCTTCAGAATAAAAGTAACTACCGTTTGTCCATAGTGGAATAGTAAATCTAGGTAAACTTTGCAACTAAGGCTGTTGGTTTTTAAAATTAAAATCACTTCATTTAACACTAAACTGTATTTTTATACCATTAAAACACCACTATTAATAATCTGTGATTCTTCCTCCCCTTGCAACTTGCCAACTACCAATCCTAGATAAATGAAATGTGAATGGGATATTTTTGTACGAAATGTAATGTAGTTTAATACTGTCCTGGGAAACATTTTCGCTAGAAGCCACAGATTCGATCTATTCTAGAAAAACACAAAGATGTCCCTTAAATGCCCCTTCCCCACCCACCACCCCTAAGCTCACACCCCACTGATGGGGATTTTTAGTATGTTGTTCCTAACACTGCTTCCTATCACTCTACAAAAATTTTCGACTACACAATATTTTCCCCTATTCGACTTTTTTAGGTCTTCATTGACCGAACTAACTGGCGGAATATGATTGCCACGAAGTTGGCCAGCTGTCTTAAGGACAGCGGGTAACATGAAGGGCTACTACGAGTGGTTCTTCCTGGGCGAGTGGCCGTTTTGACCCGCGTGTGGTGTGATATTGCCGCCAAACTCAGAGGCCATAAATAATAATAATAACAATATTTATTTGCCTGTAAAACTTTGTAATCTTGTACATCGCCAGTTTTTGTACATTTACAAAGATATCATGTCATACGTATAATGAATATATACAACTAGTAGCACTTTACACACGGTTACATAGACATTTACGGCCATTACTGAGGTATTCAAAACTAGAATTGTCGATGATGACGCTCAGAAAACTTTGAGTGAGTATAAACATTTCTCAGTTAACAACTGTTTCAATTTTCCTACAAAAAGCTTTCCATCAAGCTGTTTTATATTACTTGGCAATATTTTATATAATTGTGTTTCAGCTTCAAGTGGACTGTGATCTGTAACTCTTTTATTAGTCGGTGCCCTTTGATAATCATATCCGCTTAGTGTACTGTAACTATCAATCTCTCGTTTCCTTACACTCAATACATCATTCTCTTTTACTATTGTAATCGTCTCAAGGCCATACAATGAACAGACATTCAGTAAATTACACTCCTGGAAATTGAAATAAGAACACCGTGAATTCATTGTCCCAGGAAGGGGAAACTTTATTGACACATTCCTGGGGTCAGATACATCACATGATCACACTCACAGAACCACAGGCACATAGACACAGGCAACAGAGCATGCACAATGTCGGCACTAGTACAGTGTATATCCACCTTTCGCAGCAATGCAGGCTGCTATTCTCCCATGGAGACGATCGTAGAGATGCTGGATGTAGTCCTGTGGAACGGCTTGCCATGCCATTTCCACCTGGCGCCTCAGTTGGACCAGCGTTCGTGCTGGACGTGCAGACCGCGTGAGACGACGCTTCATCCAGTCCCAAACATGCTCAATGGGGGACAGATCCGGAGATCTTGCTGGCCAGGGTAGTTGACTTACACCTTCTAGAGCACGTTGGGTGGCACGGGATACATGCGGACGTGCATTGTCCTGTTGGAACAGCAAGTTCCGTTGCCGGTCTAGGAATGGTAGAACGATGGGTTCGATGACGGTTTGGATGTACCGTGCACTATTCAGTGTCCCCTCGACGATCACCAGTGGTGTACGGCCAGTGTAGGAGATCGCTCCCCACACCATGATGCCGGGTGTTGGCCCTGTGTGCCTCAGTCGTATGCAGTCCTGATTGTGGCGCTCACCTGCACGGCGCCAAACACGCATACGACCATCATTGGCACCAAGGCAGAAGCGACTCTCATCGCTGAAGACGACACGTCTCCATTCGTCCCTCCATTCACGCCTGTCGCGACACCACTGGAGGCGGGCTGCACGATGTTGGGGCGTGAGCGGAAGACGGCCTAACGGTGTGCGGGACCGTAGCCCAGCTTCATGGAGACGGTTGCGAATGGTCCTCGCCGATACCCCAGGAGCAACAGTGTCCCTAATTTGCTGGGGAGTGGCAGTGCGGTCCCCTACGGCACTGCGTAGGATCCTACGGTCTTGGCGTGCATCCGTGCGTCGCTGCGGTCCGGTCCCAGGTCGACGGGCACGTGCACCTTCCGCCGACCACTGGCGACAACATCGATGTACTGTGGAGACTTCACGCCCCACGTGTTGAGCAATTCGGCGGTACGTCCACCCGGCCTCCCGCATGCCCACTATACGCCCTCGCTCAAAGTCCGGCAACTGCACATACGGTTCACGTCCACGCTGTCGCGGCATGCTACCAGTGTTAAAGACTGCGATGGAGCTCCGTATGCCACGGCAAACTGGCTGACACTGACGGCGGCGGTGCACAAATGCTGCGCAGCTAGCGCCATTCGACGGCCAACACCGCGGTTCCTGGTGTGTCCGCTGTGCCGTGCGTGTGATCATTGCTTGTACAGCCCTCTCGCAGTGTCCGGAGCAAGTATGGTGGGTCTGACACACCGGTGTCAATGTGTTCTTTTTTCCATTTCCAGGAGTGTATAATTTTTAAAGTAGTCACTACAGGACTGGCGTTTGCTTATATTGGCAATTATCCCAACTGCTCTCTTTTGAAACATGAGTATTCTGTCCATGTATACTGTGGGTGCCCCAACCCATATTTCAACCCCATGTTGAAAACTCGAGTTACTTAATCCATAATACTCTTCTTTAAGGACAGGAGGATTTATTATATTTAAAAGACGTTTCAGTAAATAATTATTGCAGCTAATGTTTTACAGATGTAAGATGTTTGTCAATCACAATGCCTAAAATCTTATGTTTATCGAATGTTTCAACTGTGGACAGTGATTCAGTACGAGACTGGTTACAATTTGACAAGAACTTCATTACCACAGTCTTGTAATTATTCCTTGTAGGTTTATTCAGTGTTAGATACGAGTATTCTATGATCAGTTCAGAGTTCTTTTATTGATCACTACATCCCCAGCTAATAAGTAATGTATCATAACTATAATTCACTAGCTTTGCGTTTTTTGGCTGTGTCATGTCATTAACGCATTCAACAAACGACATGAGAATATTTCCCTTGTGGAATCCACAGTTGGGAGTTTTATATGCTAATTTTACTCTGAGAATTTTACTTTCATTTTTATAGCACAGTTTAGTATAATGCCTTCTATTATTATTTCGCAACCGCAGCATAAGTAAAATACTGACATACATACCGAAGAGGCAATGGCACTGCACGGAAGAGTGGAACGAGGCAGGAAAGCACATCTGAACACCCATAGTGTACATATAATGGTGCTTTTAGATACTGACCATGGAAGACAAGAGTGTAATTAATTGATTTAAGCCAGCCGGTGTGGCCGAGCGGTTCTAGGTGCTTCAGTCTGGAACCGAGCGACCCCTATGGTCGCAGGTTCGAATCCTGCCTCGGATATGGATGTGTGTGATGTCCTTAGGTTGGTTAGGTTTAAGTAGTTTTGAGTTCTAGGGGACTGATGACCTCAGATGTTAAGTCCCATAGTGCTCATAGCCAATTAATTTAAAAGTTAATAACTTGTAAACTCTTTAAGTGACTTTAAAGAACAAAATTTCACCGGATAATGAACCATCAGTAAAAAGCTTCAGAATTCCTATTAAAGCAATACAATTTGAATTACAAACTGGAACATTGAATGAGACTTAAAAAAGGTATTTCGGTGCAAAATGAACTGCATAACAACAAGCACATGGGCAGTATTTTAGATAATAGACTTCAGTAACTCTCTTTAAACGTTTAGTTCCCAGTATTTTTATTATAGATTATGTGAATACTATTGACTATTGGCTGAAAAAGATGTAAATAACTCAAAATCCAAGGTCCCCCAGCAAAAAACTATGCCACCAATGAAAATATGATGAAATTCTACTCCCCGTTCCTGGGTAATACTTGTAGAGCGATTAGTTAAACGTAACTTTTATTTGTCTATAAATTTCTTGTGGAACAAGCAAAAGTGATTACGCCTGATTTTGTGATAATCAGACAATGAAACAGATATTTTTAATAGCTTAAAGCGGTCAAGCACTAGTCATGTATTTATATATGTAGCTTGTATAATAATATACACAGTATGTACTATTTTCTGAGTTTTGCAAAAGATATAAGAATAGCCGCCGTGATGGCCTAGGGGCAGTTTACATAGAGAGGCAGGCGAATACGAACGTGTCCTGGTGAGCGGCAAGTCAGTCGTAACCGAAACGTTTAAAGATTTCTGAGTGACAAGAATTCAGTAACTTGAGACGTTTTTGGCAGTAGAGCTCGTGTACTTTAATTCCAAACAGCAGAGCAGTTAAGGACTTGTGAATGTTTCGCATAGCTTCATAGACTTAAGAGAAGTTAAAGTTAATTTTGAACAGGAACGTGGTGTGCAGATTTAGTGCATTCTTGATTGAGCTAATTATTCAATCTGTCATTGCTCTTTAATGGTATTAAGCAAGAGGTGAATAACGATTTTCGTTACTAAGTGATACCCAGCTTCTGGTAAAGGTATATACTCGTCTCAGCAACCATAATTGTGACTGAAATTAAGGAAGTTACCACAAACAGTAATAGGGTAATGCGACAGGTGTATGTGGTCATCCGCTAGACACGTACGAATCCAGCGAACTTAAGAAATTGGCCATACACTTAATTAATTGCTTTGGCACATAGGAACAGTGTGAGTCGAAACATTACTATGGTGCAACTTCAAACAACAATGTTTATTTCACTCAAATGCTCATGTAAATTCTTTAGTCACTTAACAGTTAGTAACTGATAAGTCACTTTCCATGACCAATAGACATTTCTTGATAGATGCTTGTAGCATAGATGCTTGTAGCACGAAGATGAAGAACGCAGCGGCTGATCCCGGCGGAGGTTCGAGTCCTCCCTAGAGCATGGTTGTGTGTGCTTGTCCTTAATTTAGGTTAAGTAGTATGTAAGCTTAGGGACTGATGACCTTAACAGTTAAGTCCCATAAGATTTCACACACTTTTTTTTTTAAGAACGCAAGAGCAGAGAAGGATGTGAGACGACGTCAGTCAATAGTACACTGACTAGGAGTCACCACGAAGGAGCGGCCTCTATATGAAGAGAATATAAGCGCCACTCCTGCCAGCTTCGGCCACTCAGTGCCAGACCGACAGCAGCAGGCCAGGACACTAGGAGAGCTCTACAGCAGCAGTTATTAGTGAGCCATATCCATTGCATGTATGGACATTGTATATAGCGACGGACACTGACTGTCTGCATATCGCCCATCGCCTGCGACACGTTCTTGTAATACGAAGTTAAGTATTGTCAATCTACTTTTTTGTAATAAGAACCTTTAATGTGATTTTCTTGAATTGTTGTATAGCTATCTGAGAAAGCAGCATCTTTCAGGCACCCTGTAAGAAGCGAGTGGACAGGACCCCACAACCAGTATAGCTGTTAAAGAAAATATATGGGCATTTGTCTGTAATAAACTTTAGTGTTGCCTAGCCTTTTCTCCGTATTTTCACCTGTATGTACGTCCGGCACTTGCACTGAACACACCTCTTCCTCCTCCTCTGTATCGACCTCTTCCTCCATCCGTCTGTCCACCTCATCCTCCCACCTTTATCTTCTCCTCCCCCCTCTCTCTCGCTTCAACTTCTCTTCACTCTCTCTTTGTCCATTTCCTCCACCCTCCCACTCTGACCATATCTTCAAACCCTCTCTCTCGGACCATCTCCTCCTCTTTCTTTCCCGCCCCATCTCCCCTTCTTCCTTTTCCATCTGCCCACTACCCCTCTAAACCTTCCACTTGCTTCATGCATTTCCCACTCCTCCCCTCTATCTGTCCATTTCCTCCGCCCTCTCTCTCTGTCCAACCCCTCCTCTATCCACCTCATCCTGTCCCTACCCATTCTCGTCATAGTCTGTAGTCCTTGCAATACAGTTCAATAAAGCAGCCCAATACAACTCCCACAACACACCTGTCATGCAGGGCAGGCCACACATCAGACCCTCAGAAATCATTTATTCTCCCTGATATACAGGCTGCTATGCAAAGCAGGTCGATAAAGCAGGATCATACAACACAATATGCCTGTCACACAGGGCAGCCAACACATCAGGGTCTGGGAAAATTTTCTTATCCCTGACATGCAGGCTGTTCTGCAAAGCAGGTTGATTATGCAGGCCAATACTGTCCCCACACAATGTGCTTGTCATAAAGGGTGGCCTATATGTCAGAAGCTGGCAAAAACACGTTATCGCCTGAATTTCCACTTTTATTAGATTTAGGAGGCAATAAACCCCATAGTACTGGAACTCATAAGGTCTGCTGTTTCTGTGCCAGATCATGCTGAAATCGATTGCAGTGTACGGGAGAAGATCCCAGACAGACAGACACACACACACACACACACACACACACAAACACACACACACACACACACACACACACACACACACACACACACACACACACACACACTGCCCTACATGTACAACAGATGTTTTACCCTTATCCCAATGCCACTGCAAAGCACTCTGAAACGCCAGACACATGAGTGACACATCATAGTGATATGTCGCATGGTCACGTTATCATTTCATAGGTTGCAAGTGTGTGGGAAAACTGCAGCGATCAGGTGTTGATAGTTAACTGCATGGAATCCCAGGCAATCTGATGAATTGCATGCGATTTGTGTATGCAGTATGGCTCCCTGGTTGGTTAGCAACAATGTGTGGCCATATGGCTGGGCCTCATTTGTCTGGTTATTAAGCTGGATTGTATACTTTTATTTCTTTTTGCCTTGCCCACATTCACTAAGATCGTTACATTAGAATTTATAATTATTCACTCTGAGCAAAGTGAAATTGAGGTAAGAGTTGCAATTTATATCAAGAAGTAACACAAAATGCGCCCTCTTGTATTTGCAGTGAGTTGTATCTTGAAGTTTCTGTTGTAGAAGTAGAATTGATTGGAGGTTCACAGTAATAGTGACGATACACTGGGCTCCACCTGATGATTTTCATTTACTTATGAAACAATTACTTGCAATATTAAAGTTCTTAACTTCGAAAAAGGATGGGATATTGTAATATTAAGTGGACATCTTAATTTGAATATTTAGGGCAAATATATCGTACAGCTGTGCTCCATTCCCTTGTAAATTCATATAATATAACTCTCCAACATACAATTCATGACAAAAGATTAATCAGCTGTGCTGTTACTGACAACATCTGTATAAATACATTGCTGTTAAACCAAAAGACTAATGGATGAAGAAAGGATTACATTAACACACTGGAAAGACCTATAGGACCCACTTAGCGCCAGTGAAAAATGTAATATTTTCTGTAAAGGTTTATTTTCCATAGGAGAACTCGATACAGTAGCATTCATTTTACTGGTTGAAATTGCTTTCGAAATCGTAAGGTCGACGCAAGCGACCAGTTGCTGCTATATCGTTTGCAACAGAGTGCTACGATCCTTCACTCATATGTGCGGCCCTTAATTCCTTGAATTCATAAAGCGGAGCTGGGCTGCACTAATTCGTTTTGGCTACTCTAGCGGTGTGCTATGGCATTATGATGCAGAGGTTTCAGTATGTACCAGAAATGCAAATTGTATCTCCATACAGACAAAAAATGAATAAAGTAACTTATTTTTTGCAGTCATAATTAAAATTTTATGTATACCTCTTGCATATGTAATGGCCAACAGATGAGAGACGTTAGTAGTACTGGTGGTGGTGGTTAGTGTTTAACGTCCCGTCGACAACGAGGTCATTAGAGACGGAGCGCAAGCTCTGGTTAGGGAAGGATTGGGAAGGAAATCGGCCGTGCCCTTTCGATGGAACCATCCCGGCATTTGCCTGAAACGATTTAGGGAAATCACGGAAAACCTAAATCAGGATGGCCGGAGACGGGATTGAACCGTCGTCCTCCCGAATGCGAGTCCAGTGAGTAGTACTGGTACGAGAGCCCTGACCCAAATTTTTGACTTATAGCAATACGACCACAAATCGAATAAAATCCAAAACCGTTCAAAATCGATAGATTCGATCACCCCAAAGCAAAAGAATAGTAATTCAGGAATTTTTCACATCGCCTCTGATCTGATTTCATTTTTAAAAATGTCAAAAAATTGTAACGAACTGTATCCTAGCGATACGCCTCATCATGAAACCTCTCCCCACGGCTTGGACGACCTCTTCACGCCCTTCTCGGCGGGAGGAGGTCGTTTTGGCCCGGCTACGGATTGGACACTGCCGGTTCAGCCACCGCCATCTGCTGACGGCTGCGCCGGCGCCATTCTGCCCATGTAGGCAATTGCTGACGCTACGCCATTAACGCCCTGCCCGAATTTTAATACACTGTGCATTGATCTTGGCCTGCCATGTACTCTGCATGAAATTTTAGCGGATGACCCAGGAGCAGCTGCTCGCGTTCTTCGTTTTATCCACGACAGACCTGTCTAAGGACATTTGATTAAGCTGTTTTCTTTTAATATCTTGCCTGTTAATGTGCCTTTTATAGTGTTGTCCTTTTTAGTTGCTGTTTTAACCTTGTGCCTCGCAGTGCATTCATAACTTAGTCTGGGCGCTAATGACCATTGTAGTTGTGCGCCCTAAAATCACAAAAAAGTCATTTTTCGAACGTAGTTGAATGATAGATCTAAGATACCGAAAACATATTTTTCAGACGCCTGCACCGTAGCGCAAATCCAGGGAACTATTTGAAAAAATAAGAAATGAGACCAAAAGAAAAAATCATATCAACCCATCTAAAAATCTGTTTTTCTTCTAGTTTTGAATCAGTTTACGCGAAAAAATCATTTTTCGGAATCCCTCGTTTTTGAGAGCGTTTTGAAAATATTAAAAAAAGTTACCAATCGGTGACAAAGCGTTACGTCTGAAAACTGTTGTATATAATAAAATAAGTTTCCCAGATGTAGAGGAAATTGATATCACATAAATTGAGTGCAGCACCTTACTAACTACACAAGTTTTCGATATTAAAAAGTGATTTAAAGCGTATCGAAGAAAATTAAAGCTTATCTTATAAGCCACTGAATAAGTTGCAACCCTTAACATCTGAGATTATTAACAAGGAGCTTGTTCTAAACGTTCGTACTGAAGTTCAGGGATTTTTTTTTAATAAGCTACTCAACAATAAACTGGAATAAAGTTTGAAAAACACAGTTTATTTAATGTAGACTTTTTTAATCTCTAGCCGGCTGGTGTGGCCGTGCGGTTCTAGGCTCGTCAGTGTGGAACCGTGTGACCGCTACGGTCGCAGGTTCGAATCCTGCCTCGGGTATGGATGTGTGTAATGTCCTTAGGTTGGTTAGGTTTAAGTAGTTCTAAGTTCTAGGGGACTGATGACCAAAGATGTTAAGTCCCATAGTGCTCAGAGCCATTTTTTTTAATCTCTGTTGGATTCATCATCATTATCGTCATCAATATCACTCTCCAGATCAATACCAAGACCTGTTGAAGTGAATCGAGGGACAAGAGCGTAAAAAGTGAATAGCAGACCTCAACATGGGAGCATAATAAAAGCCGGAAAGTTCTTTGCGTTTCTGGAAGTGTAGATGACATCGAAGGTGGCTGAAAAACATTTTCGTAACAACATGACAAAATGTACGTACATTTTTAGTATCATACATATTGTAATAGTAGTATACGGTATTTTTGATGTGGGATCCCGGCGAAGGTGTGACGTTTTTGACAGTTATTGTCTGCCTAGTCGTGTAGAAGATCATCCAGTCTAGCGATTTATAAGGTTTTGGCAGTAAATCGACATGGTTTTGATCGTGGGATCTCGTACTACAGCAGACTGCCGCTGGAGAAGAAAGTGGCCTTTGATAAAACAGCTCGTTAAAACTGCACTTACGGTGTCCGCAGTCTTTCCGTTATGTGCTGCTACTGGAAACGTTTGCCGCGATGAATGACGAGAAGTGTGCTAGACGAATCATTAACAGCATGTGAGCAGCCATTCACACTCTTCGTTAGCGTTTTCCTATGTTTCGTAAATGTTGTTAGCTGGTATTTTGTGTTATCTGTAGCAATTTGATGAGAGCTATAAGGTCTCGACGTAATCACAACTCAGAAATCGCGACATATTAAGGAAAAATAACACAATATAGTATTTGTGACAATCAAAATTATTAATTTATTTGCTGCTCATTTCACCTGTAGATGTAAGCTATGCTGTTATACACCAAACTCAGCACAAAGTCGGAAATCGTGACGTATTCGGAAAAAAGAACATGATCAGACTGAGCGATTCTCATTGGCTACCGTATACTATCATTCGATTGGCTACGAGCAGTAACAACGAATTGCCAACAGCAGTATGCAACGGATGAGTCGTGGACACTTAACTCCACTTTAGGGAAGTGCTATCAGGTACTGATGTGGAACTGAGAAAATAAAGAGAGTTCCAACTGAAGTCCGGAGAGGGAAGTAACAAAAAGAATAGGTGAGCATCCACACCGGCATAATGGATGGCATCTGCTATGGTGTCCAGAAATAGCCAAAAGTAATTAGCGCTGAAGGCCTCCGTAGCCGATGTTGCCGGCACAGTAGCTCGATCGAAGCTGACGTTTCGAACACTGGTCGTGGATGGAATTCTCGCCACCAGTGTTTGTCCAGCAAGACGAGACTCGAGGGAGAAGAGTTACTAATCACGAAACTTAGCGCTAATATCCTTGATTTAATTCCAAACTTCTCCATAGTGTCTCAAGAAGTAGATTGTGATCCGTCCATCCGACTGGGAGGTTAAATTCGACGACTGCCTTTGTGCTTTTCGAGACGAGTAGGTAGCATTTGAGACGTGGTGCTACAGAAGAGTGTTGAAAGTAAGGTCCGCAGAATAGGCGAGGGACAGGATGGCAGGGCATCTGTTAAGACATTACGGAACAATTTTAAAATTTTCCCTTCGTACTGAATGTTCAAACAAATTTAATTCTTGCAGTCAATCACTGTTTAATTCATTGCACCATATTGGGACTGGGCACCTGCCATCGAAGACTGATCGATGGGTACCCTGAAGGTGAAGAAAGACAGCAAAGGATCCATTTCACAGTCACGTACTTATTTTACAACCCATTCGCAGAACTTAATCCGGCGCGCAGGATCACCAGGTCGAAGTTCGTGTACTACCGATACTTTAGAGGGCCTTTAGCACATTCGACTCGCATTCGGGAGGACGACGGTTCAATCTCGCGTCCGGCCATCGTGATTTAGGTTTTCCGTGATTTCCCTAGATCACTTCAGGCAAATGCCAGGATCGTTCCTTTGAAAGGGCACGGCCGATTTCCTTCCCCACCCTTCCCTAATTCGAGCTTGTGCTCTGTCTCTAATGGCCTCGTTGTCGACGGGACGTTAAACACTAATCTTCTGCTCCTGCTCCTCCTATAGGGCCTTAGCCCAAGGAGCTTAGCACGTCTTTGTGGAGTGCACGATGTTCATGTTTGCTGCGAAAGACGTCTAAGAGACTTTTAGGGGAATTTTACAGGTGGTAATGAGAAGTAGTAGAAATGAGAACAGCGAGAAGCTTAACATCAGGATTGATGGTCACGAAGTGAATGAAGTTAAGGAATTCTGCTACCTGGGCAGTAAAATAACCAATGACGGACGGAGCAAGGAGGACATCAAAAGCAGACTCGCTATGGTAAAAAAGGCATTTCTGGCCAAGAGAAGTCTACTAATATCAAATACCGGCCTTAATTTGAGAAAGAAATTTCTGAGGATGTACGTCTGGAGTACAGCATTGTATGGTAGTGAAACATGGACGGTGGGAAAACCGGAACAGAAGAGAATCGAAGCATTTGAGATGTGGTGCTATAGACGAATGTTGAAAATTAGGTGGACTGATAAGGTAAGGAATGAGGAGGTTCTACGCAGAATCGGAAAGGAATATGTGGAAAACACTGATAAGGAGAAGGGACAGGATGATAGGACATCTGCTAAGACATGAGGGAATGACTTCCATGGTACTAGAGGGAGCTGTAGAGGGCAAAAACTGTAGAGGAAGACAAAAATTGGTATACGTCAAGCAAATAATTGAGGACGTAGGTTGCAAGTGCTACTTTGAGACGAAGAGATTAGCACAGGAAAGGAATTCGTGGCGGGCCGCATCAAACCAGTCAGTAGACTGATAACAAAAAAAAAAAAAAAAAAACAAAAAAAAACATACAACGTCATCGAGACGAGCTTCTGCGAGCACTGTACGTCGTCGTTTACGCTTCTTCTCTCGAACACTTCCCGTTTTACGACATTTATTCACTAATTTGTGAACTGCATCACGACTCGGAACTCGAAAACCTCGAATTTACAACTGAATATAGTTTAAAAAATACAAAGCGTCTTGTTTAAAATACCTAAGTTAATAATTTCTTCTAATGAAAGGCGTGTTTTATACTAGGCACAGTTGACAGAATTGGAACAGACAAGAGTAGTGTTGTACGATGTTGTACCTGCAGAAGTACTTCAAAACAACCAGAAATCTTTCTACTTTAAAATGTCTCCTCACGTAAGGTTCACATAAACTGTGTAAATTAGAATGTATTTTTATTTGATGACAAGACAAGCCGAAACATTCCTGATCCTTTTGGAAGACCGCTGCTGGTACGATCACTTCTAACACCACTCCCGTCTGTTTCAAGTTCTTCAATTGCGTCTTCCGGAACCTATACAGAAAATTGGAATAGAGATCAACATAAACATAATTTCCACCCTTTTTATTGCTCATGAAAACCACACATTGCATGTTGCACCTCCATAGAGCGAGACCTTCAGAGTTGGTGGTCCAGATTTCTGTACACACCGGTACCTCTAATACCCAGTAGCACGTCGTCTTGCAGTGATACATGGCTGTATTCGTCGTGGCATACTATCGACAAGTTCATCAAGGCACTGCTTGTCCAAATTGTCTCACTCCTCAACGGCGATTCGGTGTAGATACCTCAGAGTGGTCGGTTGGTCACGTCGTCCATAAACAGTCCTTTTCAATCTATCTCAGGCATGTTCGATAGGGCTCTTGTCTGGAGAACATGCTGGCCACTCTAATCGAGCGATGTCATTATCCTGAAGGAAGTCATTTACAAGATGTGCACGATGGATGCGCGAATTGTTGTCCATGAGGACGAATGCCTCGCCAATACGCTGCCGATATGGTTGCATTATCGGTCCGAGGATGGCATTCACGTATCGTACAGCCGTTACGGCGTCTTCCATTACCACCAGCGGCGTACGTCGGCCCCGCCTTCCTGCACTCGCTGGGCAGCGTGTCTAAGGCGTTCAGCCTGACCGGGTTGCCTCCAAACACGTCTCCGACGATTGTCTGGTTGAAGGCATATGCGGCACTCATCGGTAAAGAGAACGTGATGCCAATACTGAGCGTTCCATTGGGCATGTTGTTGGGCCCATCTGTACCACACTGCATGGTGTCGTGATTGCAAAGATGGACCTGGCCATGGACGTCGGGAGTGAAGTTGCGCATCATGCAGCCTATTGCGCACAGTTTGAGTCGTAACACGACGTCCTATGGCTGCACGAAAAGCATTATTCAACATGGTCGTGTTGCTGTTAGGGTTCCTCCGAGCCATAATCCGTAGGTAGCGGTCATCCACTGCGGTAGTAGCTCCTGAGCGGCCTGAGCGAGTCATGTCATCGACAGTTCCTGTCTCTCTGTATCTCCTCCATGTCCGAACAACATCGCTTTGGTTCACTCCCAGACGCCTGGACACTTCCCTTGTTGAGAGTCCTTCCTGGCACAAAATAACAATGCGGACGCGATCGAACCGCGGTATTGACCGTCTAGGCATGGTTGAACTACAGACAACACGAGCCGTGTACCTCCTTCCTGGTGGAATGACTGGAACTGATCGGCTGTCGGACCCCCTCCGTCTACTAGGCGCTGCTAATGCATGGTTGTTTACATCTTTAGGCGGGTTTAGTGACATCTGTAAACAGTCAAAGGGACTGTGTCTGTGATACAATATCCACAGTCAACGTCTACGTTCAGGAGCTCTGGGAACCGGGGTGATGCAAAACCAATGGCCGAGCGGTTCTAGGCGCTTCAGTCTGGAAAAGCGCTACCGCTACGGTTGCCTCGGGCATGGATGTGTGTGATGTCCTTAGGTTACTTAGGTTTAAGTAGTTCTAAGTTCTAGGGGACTGATGACCTCAGATGTTAAGTCCCATAGTGCTCAGAGCCATTTGAACCATTTGATACAAAACTTTTTTTGATGTGTGTACATTTCATGGTTTAAAACGTAAGTCATTGTTTTTAGTTATAACCATATTACGTGCTTCATTGACTTAAGCTTTTTTAAAAGTGCATAAAATAATAAATAAAATGATAACACACTCGAATCGTAAAATAAAGTTAATGCAGGATGTCGACGCATCGCACACGTAAAGAGGGCGCTGTAGATTGGTATGACATACGTTGAAGCCAGCGGTGTTGTAACTGTAAACCGCAGCCTCAGTGCCAACTCATTTGACATGAATAGTCCACTTGGGATTATGTACATATGTAAGTGGTTTTAATGTTTCAGATTACTTTTGCTGGTATGTATTTTATGGGTGACTCGCATTTAAACCTCACAGGTCTATGTACTTAATAAGGCGTAAATGGTTCCTTATACGTCTTTTAGTTCTGAAGATGGCTACAAAAATCTGGATATGAATGAGTGCTGTATCCTTTATTACTTGAAGTAAATACGGTCGCTGAGCACAACTGCTTCTTCATGGAATCAAACCTGACCATAAGACTCTACGTTACTTGGCGCTGGAGGGAGCTATAAGAGGAGGAAAAACTGTAGGTGGAGACAAAGATTAGAATATGCAGAACAAATTATGGACAACGTTGGGCGATGTAGTCAGCAGAGTTTAATAAATTGGCGCACAACAACAGTAGATGGAAAAGGGCATTATAAAACCACTCTAAAGATTGATAACACAAAAAAGAGGAACATTGTCCCCGTCCCCTGCAGACAGTCAACTATTATTGAGAACATCTCGCATTAAAGTGTCTTATATCACACAAACGACTTTGTTTTCAGACATTGTTCTCAGTAGATATCTTATCTGGCCTTCTGCCGACACACCCCACTCCGCAACCACATCTGAGATTACGCATTGTGTAACACGTATCAAGACATCCGCGCAGATTATATGGTACAGTACAGTTGGCGCAAAAAAACCTTCGGGTCAACTTCCAGGCGTCCATCACACGTTGTCGCTGCCGTCTTCTTCCCTCCAAAGACTGTCAGTGGCGAGGGAACACCTGGTGCGGTTTTGATTGTTGGTACAAGGGACCCATTGTTTTCGGTGCCTCGTTACAACGTTAATGTTGTTGTTGTTGTGGTCTTCAGTGCTGAGACTGGTTTGATGCAGCTCTCCATGCTACTCTATCCTGTGCAAGCTTTTTCATCTCCCAGTACCTACTGCAACCTACATCCTTCTGAATCTGCTTAGTGTATTCATCTCTTGGTCTCCCTCTACGATTTTTACCCTCCACGCTGCCCTCCAATACTAAATTGGTGATCCCTTGATGCCTCAGAACATGTCCTACCAACCGATCCCTTCTTCTGGTCAAGTTGCGCCACAAACATCTCTTCTCCCCAATCCTACTCAATACTTCCTGATTAGTTATGTGATCCACCCATCTAATCTTCAGCATTCTTCTGTAGCACCACGTTTCGAAAGCTTCTATTCTCTTCTTGTCCAAACTAGTTATCGTCCATGTTTCACTTCCATACATGGCTACACTCCATACAAATACTTTCAGAAATGACTTCCTGACACTTAAATCAATACTGGATGTTAACAAATTTCTCTTCTTCAGAAACGCTTTCCTTGCCATTGCCAGTTTACATTTTATATCCTCTCTACTTCGACCATCATCATTTACTTTGCTCCCCAAATAGCAAAACTCCTTTACTACTTTAAGTGTCTCATTTCCTAATCTAATTCCCTCAGCATCACCCGACTTAATTAGACTACATTCCATTATCCTCGTTTTGCTTTTGTTGATGTTCATCTTATATCCTCCTTTCAAGACACTGTCCATTCCATTCAACTGCTCTTCCAAGTCCTTTGCTGTCTCTGACAGAATTACAATGTCATCGGCGAACCTCAAAGTTTTTATTTCTTCTCCATGAATTTTAATACCTACTCCGAATTTTTCTTTTGTTTCCTTTACTGCTTGCTCAATATACAGATTGAATAACATCGGGGAGAGGCTACAACCCTGTCTTACTCCCTTCCCAACCACTGCTTCCCTTTCATGCCCCTTGACTCTTATAACTGCCATCTGGTTTCTGTACAAATTGTAAATAGCCTTTCGCTCCCTGTATTTTACCCCTGCCACCTTTAGAATTTGAAAGAGAGTATTCCAGTCAACATTGTCAAAAGCTTTCTCTAAGTCTACAAATGCTAGAAACGTAGGTTTGCCTTTCCTTAATCTTTCTTCTAAGATAAGTCGTAAGGTCAGTATTGCCTCACGTGTTCCAGTGTTTCTACGGAATCCAAACTGATCTTCCCCGAGGTTGGCTTCTACTAGTTTTTCCATTCGTCTGTAAAGAATTCGTGTTAGTATTTTGCAGCTGTGATTTATTAAGCTGAAAGTTCGGTAATTTTCACATCTGTCAACACCTGCTTTCTTTGGGATTGGAATTATTATATTCTTCTTGAAGTCTGAGGGTATTTCACCTGTCTCATACATCTTCCTCACCAGATGGTAGAGTTTTGTCAGGACTGGCTCTCCCACGGCCGTCAGTAGTTCCAATGGAATATTGTCTAACAACGTTAATAATAATATAATTGTGATTTTTTCTGTTTGTTACACCAATCGACTTTGTTTCTGCAGACAGCGATGGTTTTATATCAGTTCTTACTGAGGACACACTTTCATTACGGACACAGTTACTACGTATCAGAGTTAGGCAGTACGCTCCGAAGGTTCGAGACTATGCAGCGTTGTGTTTCGAGTGCAGAGGAACAGTCGCAAATCGTGATCGTATGAATGAAAGGCCACTCTGGGTTACCTGAAAATGAACAAGTAGATGCCCCGGCAAAGCAGGCATCTCTACATGGATAATTACTGGGGAGTTCATGTTAGCCCCAGTCTATACATTACTGATTGAAGCGGATCAATCACTGTTAAAACTGCGGCGAATATTCCTCTGCATGAAATCCTTCCTGCTGATCGGCCACTGACGAAAAAATCATTTAATTAACATCCTGCTATGTGTGTGGGAGATATTGGCTAAATTGGTAGCATCCACCCGTCGCGGCTGAATATAGAGATGCAGGCACTGAGGCACAAGGTTTGGAAAAGTCCTCTTCTACCGCACTACAACAGGCCATACGAAACATAGACTCTGAAGATTTATGCCAGGACCAGTTTAACGTTTTAAAACCAGGACCCAACTAACGCAGCGGCGCTGGGATTCCTCTCTCACTTGCTCACACGACGAGAACTATACAACCGGGACCCACACTTCACTATTAAGACAGGCGAGCTGATTGCATTTTGGAACCCTACTGTTCGCACAGACGACCACAGCAGATACAATAGTCATAATCTCTGAAGATATGTCAGCCCTACAGCTGATTAGACACCGTCATTACAGTTGTACCAACCCCACAGTTGCAGCAATTATCGGCGTTGTGTTTCGAGTGCAGAGGAACTGTCGCAAATCGTGATCGTATGAATGAAAGGCCACTGTGGGTTACCCGAAAATGAACAAGTAGATGCCCCAGCAAATCAGGCATCTCTACATGGAGCTGTAAAATTTGATAAGCAGCCTCTCTCAGATATGATACCCGTGCTCAGAAAGCGGTTGTCCTTCGACTGGCAAGAGGAATGGTGGCAGACACCTGAAATTAAGGGCAGTAGCTCGCACAAGTTCATCCCATGATTCCCAAATAAGGACAAACATCTAGGAGCTTCACAACAATTATGGCACGGCTGAAATTTAATCATTGGAAGTTCAACAAACCTTTGTCGGCTCAACTTAAGCGCCAACGGTCTTTGTGTTTGCGGGGAGGAAGATGATTCAAACCTACAGTGTCCTCGGAACACGTATCACTTAAACGTACTTGTAAGTAATCTTCGAACTCTTGTTCGCCAGTTGCCAAGTAGCCTCCAAATCTTGTTAGCATCGAACGATAGAGCCACTTATAAACTACTGTACGAGTTCGTCAACAGTGCCAGTGTCAGCCCCTTGAAGTACTAATCTAATGCTGTTGGTAATTAGAATGCCGGAGGAAAACCGAAGCTCAATTACCTGACTACATTCCCAGGTGCTCTTCAGTGGAATACGGAACTAGCAGGCTCTAAATGTATGCCACAACGTACTACTTACATGTATGCGTCTGAATACTGGTGTATCTATACATTTGGCTGTAGTACCCAAAAATAGCTCTTGTATGGTGTTCCCATGTTCCGTCTAGATAATACACTCCTGGAAATTGAAATAAGAACACCGTGAATTCATTGTCCCAGGAAGGGGAAACTTTATTGACACATTCTTGGGGTCAGATAAATCACATGATCACACTGACAGAACCACAGGCACATAGACACAGGCAACAGAGCATGCACAACGTCGGCACTAGTACAGTGTATATCCACCTTTCGCGGCAATGCAGGCTGCTATTCTCCCATGGAGACGATCGTAGAGATGCTGGATGTAGTCCCGTGGAACGGCTTGCCATGCCATTTCCACCTGGCGCCTCAGTTGGACCAGCGTTCGTGCTGGACGTGCAGACCGCGTGAGACGACGCTTCATCCAGTCCCAAACATGCTCAATGGGGGACAGATCCGGAGATCTTGCTGGCCAGGGTAGTTGACTTACACCTTCTAGAGCACGTTGGGTGGCACGGGATACATGCGGACGTGCATTGTCCTGTTGGAACAGCAAGTTCCCTTGACGGTCTAGGAATGGTAGAACGATGGGTTCGATGACGGTTTGGATGTACCGTGCACTATTCAGTGTCCACTCGACGATCACCAGTGGTGTACGGCCAGTGTAGGAGATCGCTCCCCACACCATGATGCCGGGTGTTGGCCCTGTGTGCCTCGGTCGTATGCAGTCCTGATTGTGGCGCTCACCTGCACGGAGCCAAACACGCATACGACCATCATTGGCACCAACGCAGAAGCGACTCTCATCGCTGAAGACGACACGTCTCCATTCGTCCCTCCATTCACGCCTGTCGCGACACCACTGGAGGCGGGCTGCACGATGTTGGGGCGTGAGCGGAAGACGGCCTAACGGTGTGCGGGACCGTAGCCCAGCTTCATGGAGACGGTTGCGAATGGTCCTCGCCGATACCCCAGGAGCAACAGTGTCCCTAATTTGCTGGGAAGTGGCGGTGCGGTCCCCTACGGCACTGCGTAGGATCCTACGGTCTTGGCGTGCATCCGTGCGTCGCTGCGGTCCGGTCCCAGGTCGACGGGCACGTGCACCTTCCGCCGACCACTGGCGACAACATCGATGTACTGTGGAGACCTCACGCCTCACGTGTTGAGCAATTCGGCGGTACGTCCACCCGGCCTCCCGCATGCCCACTACACGCCCTCGCTCAAAGTCCGTCAACTGCACATACGGTTCACGTCCACGCTGTCGCGGCATGCTACCAGTGTTAAAGACTGCGATGGAGCTCCGTATGCCACGACAAACTGGCTGACACTGACGGCTGCGGTGCACAAATGCTAGCGCCATTCGACGGCCAACACCGCGGTTCCTGGTGTGTCCGCTGTGCCGTGCGTGTAATCATTGCTTGTACAGCCCTCTCGCAGTGTCCGGAGCAAGTATGGTGGGTCTGACACACCGGTGTCAATGTGTTCTTTTTTCCATTTCCAGGAGTGTACTTACAGGCCCGCACAAACATTAAATTCCTTATCCGCAGCTTTTGAAACAATTATTAAAGGAAATACAAAAGAACATATTGCACTAATTTTTATACATAGTCATTAATATGTACTGAATTAGTAAACTCTAAACGTGTATCAACAGCGATTTTTACAGCATAGAACCTCTGTGTATCCTGTGTTACATTTTCGTCTTGTTTACTCGTTTCAGTATTTACGGATGTAAACTTTGTTTTATGTCGGAATCTATCCTTTCTTAAGACTATGTAACTTCATACCAGGGCACGACTTACATTAATGTATACCCTGAACTGACAAAACATACCATAACATAACATTTCCAATGTTGAGGTGCCTGTATGGACAAAATTGTTTCTGTGAAAATACTTCCACAACAGTGAAGGAGTCTGTATTACGCAATCACCAAAACGTACAACGCAGAGTATTGAAACACTCCTCAGATTCTCAAAACAGTCGTTTAGTTTGTGTTCGGATCCTGTGCAATGTACCGACAATAGTGGCACAACTGTCACCATTAGCGTGTTAAAACATTCTCTTCCAGATCGGGAACAGTGGCATATCGAGCACAGTCACACAGAATGATGTGCTTTCTCATAGGCACTTACAATTAGTGAAAAAAAAAATTATTGATTGGCGACTCCATGGCGTGTTGTGTGCACCACGACGAAATAGTGGATAGAATTGGAAGGAAAATCAGCATTGGCCGTATTTTGTTGTTTTATTGTTAGTAAAATCGATTTTCGGTCACTTAGTGACCATCCTCAGTGCTAGAAGTTAAAGATTTGCACATAACGATCAGAGAGTATAAAACCGAAAATCACAACTACACCTGCGTATGAACATAACAGTTGGTAGGAACATACTTGTAATATACAATTAAAATTGGTGGACACTGGTATCAAGCTATAACCACAAGCTTGGAGTGATCACATAAACTGAAGCCGCTGTTTACATCCACCTGTACAACAGACCTCGGTGTGACAGGGCTTGGAACGCCCTCTATGTGACACTTGTCACGTGAAGACTTAACATTACTGGTTTTGCAAGATATTAACACAAAATACTTCTTGTGCATTTGTGACTCATGAAGTAATTCAAATTTAAAATGTACGTAAAACACATAGCAGACGAAGGGGGAAGGAAACATCTAACATACACTGGCGTATTGTTTTTTAAAAAAACCAACTTACCCACCATCTGTCGCCGGAAGTTAGAAGTACAACGTTCGTGATTTAAAAAACAATACACCAAAGTATTTTTGATGTTTTCTTCCCCCTTCGTCTGCTATGTGTTTTACGTACATTTTAAATTTGAATTACTTCATGAGTCACAAATGCACAAGAAGTATTTTGTCTTAATATCTTGCAAAACCAGTAATATTAAGTCATCACGTGACACATGTCACATAGAGGGCGTTCCAAGCCCTGTCACACCGAGGTCTGTTGTACAGGTGGATGTAAACAGCGGCTTCAGTTTATGTGATCACTCCAAGCTTGTGGTTATAGCTTGATACCAGTGTCCACCAATTTTAATTGTATATTACAAGTATGTTCCTACCAACTGTTATGTTCATAAGCAGGTGTAGTTGTGATTTTCGGTTTTATACTCTCTGATCGTTATGTGAAAATCTTTAACTTCTAGCACTGAGGATGGTCACTAAGTGACCGAAAATCGATTCTGCTGACAATAAAACAACAAAATACGGTCAATGCTGATTTTACTTCCAATTCTATCGCAAAAAATATGTCATGGGGTAGCGATATGCACCTATACAAATGGTGACAGTATCGTGTGCACAAGGCATTGAAGACAGTGCACTGGAGGAGCTGCCGTTTGTGTTCAGGTGATGCTTGTGAAAAGGTTTCCGACGTGATTACGGCCGCAAGACGGAAATTAACATACTTTGAACGCGGAACGGTAGCTGGACCTAGATGCATCGGCCATTCCGTTTCTAAAATCCTTAGGGAATTCAGTATTCTGAGATCCATAGTGTCAAGAGTGCGCCGAAAATACAAGATTTCATGCATTATCTCTTACCACAGACAAGCGGCGTTTGCGTAGAGTTGTCACTGCTAATAGAGAAGCAACACAACCTGAAATAACCGCAGAAATCAATGTGAGACATACGACGAATGAATCCGTTAGAACAGTGCGGCGAAATTTGACATTAATGGGCCATGGCAGCAGACGACCAACGCGAGTGCCTTTGCTAACACCACGACATTGCCTGCGGCACCGCTCCTGGCTTGCAACCATACCAGTTGGACCCTAGACGACTAGAAAATGGTGGCCTGGTCAGATGAGTCCCCATTTCAGTTGATAAGACGTGATGGTGGGGTTCGAACGTGACGCAGACCCCACGAAGCCATGGACCCAAGTTGTCAACAAGGCACTGTGCAAACTGGTGGTTACTCCATAATGGTGTGAGCTGTATTTACATAGAATGGACATCTATTCTATCGCTTGCGCCTTGTACCGCGGTTACGCAGGGTCGGCCATGGTTAACCGGATTTGGCATGTTAATTGGAAGGGGTGGCGGATGGCCTTCCTGCCGCCACCCTGTACCCTCCAGGATGGAATTAGTGGACCCCTGCGTCTAGTGTAAATCGTGAAATAGTATGAATGTGTTGCAAATGTCTGTGAGTCGTGTAACTGAAGTGGGACGTGGGGACCAGCCCGGTATTCACCTAGTAGGACGTGGAAAACCGCCTAAAAACCACATCCAGGCTGGCCGGCACACCGGCCGTCGTCATTAATCCGCTGGGCGGATTCGATCCGGGGCCGGCGCGCCCACCCGAGTCCAGGAAGCAGCGCGTTAGCGCTCTCGGCTATCCTGGCGGGTGTAGAATGGACAGATCATTGAATGGAAAACGTTATGTTCGGTTACCTGGAGGCCATTTGCAGCCATTCGTGGACTTATGTTCCCAAATAATGAACGAATTTTTATGGATGACAATGCGCCATGTCAACAGACCGCAATTGGTCGCGGTAGGTTTGAAGAACATTATGGACAATTCGAGCGAATGGTTTGGCAGCCCGGATCGCCCGACATGAATTCTATGGAACATTCATGGGACGTGAACGAGGAGCAAGTTCGTGCACAAAACCCTGCAGCGGCAACACTTCCGGAATTATGGACGGCTAGAGAGGAAGCATGGCACAGTATTTCTGCAGGGGACTTCCAACGACTTGTTGAGTCCATAACACGTCGATACGCTGGACTAGGCCTGGCAAATGGAGGTCCGGCACAATGTTAGGAGGTATGCTATGAGCTTTGTCAACTGTACGCGTACAGATGCAAAACTAGTGATGTGGTCTTGTCGCTACGCAAACAACTTAGCATACCGTCGTTGTGCCGTTATCTGATTGGAACCAGTGAACCCATACACGAGTTGCGTATCGGCCAACTCTCCATCAGAAAACTTCTCCATAATGCCGTGTGCCTCTGTTAACGCACAACTAACACTGTCGGAAAAACAAACCCGAGAGAGAACCCCGTAGTACTGGACGCAAGTTTGACGGCGGACAGTAAAGTTGGCGCAACTATCGTCAACAGCAAGCAACGTCATTGAATGAAACAAATTTGTTTCTGAACAATTCTCACAGGACATACAGTCGAAATTTGCACTAGACACACTTTAAGACAAAAAAACGACTCCCAGTGCAGAAATTATTCAAATGAGAGTGAAATAGATGGATATGATGTACATGACTACAATTTCAGAAAAATGATTTTTTTGAAAAGGATGAGCTTTACAAATTGAGGAAGTCAGTAGCGCGTTGTCCATCTTTGGTACCTATGCAAGCAGTTATTGGGCTTGGCATTGTTTGATGGAGTTGTTGAATGTCCTCCTGCGTCAAATACCGTACAATTGGGCGTTACATCGTCAAAATACCGATCTGGTTAGAGGGTGCTGCCCATAATGCTCCAGACGTTCTCTACTGGGGAGAGATCTGGCGACCTTGCTGGCCAGCGTAGGGTTTGACAAGCACGAAGAGAAGCAGTAGACACTCTCGCCATGTGTGAGCGGGCATTATCTAGCTGAAATGTAAGCCCAGAATTGCTTGCCATGAGGACCAACGAAACGAGGCGTAGAATATCTTCGGCGTAACGTTGTGCTACATGGGTATCGCGGATGACAACCGTAGGGGGTCCTGCTATGAAAAGAAGTAGCACCCCAGACCATCACTTCTGGCTATGGCTGTATGGTGAGGGACAGTCGGGTCCGTATCCCACCACTGTCCGGGGCATCTGCAGACATGTCTTCGCCGGTAATTGGGGCTCTGTTCGAAGTTGGACCCAACGCTCTACCCCAGTCAGTGAGATTCCAGGAAGAAGACGTGTCTGGAGACTCATCAGGCAGCGGTGTGATACCATCGCCCGCCATACGCCCCGACAACCAGGACTGACTGTTAAGGTGTGTTCTTTCCTTACTACGGCCCCGCTGGTTGCTATCCGCGGCAGCTCTAACAACACAGCGGTACGTCGACGATATTAAAAAAAATGTTCAGATGTGTTTGAGATCTTATAGGACTTAACTGCTAAGGTCATCAGTCCCTAAGCTTACACACTACTTAACCTAAATTATCCTAAGGACAAACACACACACCCATGCCCGAGAGAGGACTCGAACCTCCGGCGGGATCAGCCGTCTACGATAATCTACGCCCCGTTTTGTTCCCCTTCATCATTAGCTATCCTGGGGTTACATTTCAGCAACATAATGCCCGCCTGCACGGGGCGAGATTTTCTACTGCTCGTCTTCATGCTTGCCAAGTTGCAGGAGTTGCCCCTGTGTCTATGAGGAATCATAATGATGATAGACTCTTGCACGAAGCTACGCTCTTGGAATTTGAACAGCAAACCACAACGTGATGCGAACGCCTCTCATGTAACGTCTCTCACTGAGGTTTGTTGAACAGTTCCGTAACGTCTCAGTGTGACATACGCCTTTCCTGTTATGTCGTCATCGTCCCGTACACATACTCCCAGCTATTTAATGTAAGTGCAGTCAAACAACAACAGCTTTTTCCGTCCGTTTACCTGCTAACACTTAGGTACATTTACATTTGTTTATAACGAAGACGAGAGGTAAAGGATGTGTTAGAGATTAACAAATTATTAGATACTAATCTACTAGATTTTGGAGTGGACGTGTTCCCCAAGGATAGATGCGTACTGAAACGGCCATCTGACCGATGGACCATAAAACGTGATTCATCTGAGAATAGCACCTGTCGCCACTCGGTGGGCGTCTAGATGCGGCACTGACGTGCAAATTCCAGCCTTTCTCGCCCACGCACTGCAGGCATCACGCGTGCACGAACCAGGCGCTCGCTGTGGAGGCCCATACGCAACAACGTTTGCTGAACGGTCGTTGAGGAGACACTCTGGGCAGCCCCTTGGTTCATCTTGGGTTGCCAGTTGCTCAACAGCTGCACCTCTTTTTTTCGAGTACACATCTTGGGTCGTCAGTTGCTCAACAGCTGCACCTCTTTTTTTCGAGTACACATCTCGGGTCGTCAGTTCCTCAACAGCTGCACCTCTTTTTTTCGAGTACACATCTTGGGTCGTCAGTTGCTCAACAGCTGCACCTTTTTTTCGAGTACACATCTTGGGACGTCAGTTGCTCAACAGCTGCACCTCTTTTTTTCGAGTACACATCTTGGGTCGTCAGTTGCTCAACAGCTGCACCTCTTTTTTTCGAGTACACATCTTGGGTCGTCAGTTGCTCAACAGCTGCACCTCTTTTTTTCGAGTACCCATCTCCACAGCCGTCGTTCATCCGTGTCACCTATGGCCCGTGGTGCACCACTGTTCCTTTGGTGCCCGTTTTTCATAGCGCTGAGCGGTGGCGGCTGGCGCTAGGGTGTTCTACTTGCATCGCTTATATCGATATTCGGCTTTCTCGCTATCTTTGACTGCTCCCCCGGCGGTTTTCTGGGTGAACGTGTGACGGGAGAACCTCCGATCGGCGTTCAACGAGCCAACTTGTGTTGAAAACAAGCCCGCGAAACTAACCGTGCTGCATGGGCCTCGCCGTGCTCGCCGCCCTTGTCTTTTGTCGCTCCGGATGTACGGTGCCGATCACTGGTCGCCTTGACGTGCCAAATTGCGGTGGGTTCGTCGTCTCACGCTACACAGCTTCCCAGCTCGTAATTTGCAACCTCCAAGTTACGTATGACTTTTATTCTGTGTTCAACTAAGAAGATTGTTGAAACTTATTGTGGCATGGGTAGCTGCCGGAGAAATGGTTCAAATGGCTCTGAGCACTATGGGACATAACATCTAAGGTTATCAGTCCCCTAGAACTTAGAACCACTTAACTAACCGAAGGACATCACACACATCCATGACCCAGGCAGGATTCGAGCCTCCGACCGTCGCGCGGTTCCAGACTGAAGCGCCTACAGCCGCTCGGCCACAACGGCTGGCCCACTGCCGGAGAAGTTTCTGAATTTGGTTCCGCAGTGGCTGTTTTAATGAGGCTGATGTTCCTCATTTCGTTTCTCATCATCTGTGGAGTGTCTGTTTTAAGTGGTTTTCAAGCAAATCTTAACTTGTTTTAGGACATATTGCCCGCTTTGGCGTGCCCGGCAGCCGTAGAATTAATGGTTTAATCATTTGTCACGGCCGCATTTGGTATGTTTATTTAATGTTGAAAATGCTTTAAGGCAACTGGAAGCTATCTCTAAGTTTCCTACTAATTTACTGGGAGACGGGCAATGCTAGAGTATTGCTTCATAATAATTTGGGGGCTTGCTTATTATTTATTCCAGTATCGCTATGATTTGACCTTGTCTTCATTGCAATCTATTTGTGCTGCAGGCCATTTGTTAAGACTGCTCGTTCCCTGGCGTCGGCGCGGTTATGGATTCTTTTCAGTACCGCTCACTGTGGGGCCGGTCGGACTATATACAGGGTGCTACAAAAAGGTACGGCCAAACTTTCAGGAAACATTCCACACACACAAAGAAATAAAATATGTTATGTGGACATGTGTCCGGAAACGCTTACTTTCCATGTTAGAGCTCATTTTATTACTTCTCTTCAAATCACATTAATCATGGAATGGAAACACACAGCAACAGAACGTACCAGCGTGACTTCAAACACTTTGTTACAGGAAATGTTCAAAATGTCCTCCGTTAGCGAGAATACATGCATCCGCCCTCCGTCGCATGGAATCCCTGATGCGCTGATGCAGCCGTGGAGAATGGCGTATTGTATCACAGCCGTCCACAATACGAGCACGAAGAGTCTCTATATTTGGTACCGGGGTTGCGTAGACAAGAGCTTTCAAATGCCCCCATAAATGAAAGTCAAGAAAAAAATGGTTCAAATGGCTCTGAGCACTGTGGGGCTTAACATCTGTGGTCATCACTCCCCTAGAACTTAGAACTACTTAAACCTAACTAACCTAAGGACATCACACACATCCATGCCCGAGGCAGGATTCGAACCTGCGACCGTAGCAGTCGCGCGTTTACGGACTGAGCGCCTAGAACCGATAGACCACCACGGCCGGCGAAAGTCAAAAGGGTTGAGGTCAGGAGAGCGTGGAGGCCATGGAATTAGTCCGCCTCTACCAATCCATCGGTCACCAAACCTGTTGTTGAGAAGCGTACGAACACTTCGACTGAAATGTGCAGGAGCTCCATCGTGCATGAACCACATCTTGTGTCGTACTTGTAAAGGCACATGTTCTAGCAGCACAGGTAGAGTATCCCGTTTGAAATCATGATAACGTGCTCCATTGATCGTAGGTGGAAGAACATGGGGGCCAATCAAGACATCACCAACAATGCCTGCCTAAACGTTCACAGAAAATCTGTGTTGATGACGTGATTGCACAATTGCGTGCGGATTCTCGTCAGCCCACACATGTTGATTGTGAAAATTTACAATTTGATCACGTTAGAATGAAGCCTCATCCGTAAAGAGAACATTTGCACTGAAATGAGGATTGACACATTGTTGGATGAACCATTCGCAGAAGTGTACCCGTGGAGGCCAATCAGCTGCTGATAGTGCCTGCACACGCTGTACATGGTACGGAAACAACTGGTTCTCGCGTAGCACTCTCCATACAGTGACGTGGTCAACGTTGCCTTGTACAGCAGCAACTTCTCTGACGCTGACATTAGGGTTATCGTCAACTGCACGAAGAATTGCTTCGTCCATTTCAGATGTCCTCGTCGTTCTAGGTCTTCCCCAGTCGCGAGTCATAGGTTGGAATGTTCCGTGCTCCCTAAGACGCCGATCAATTGCTTCGAACGTCTTCCTGTCGGGACACCTTCGTTCTGGAAATCTGTCTCGATACAAACGTACCGCGCCACGGCTATTGCCCCGTGCCAATCCATACATCAAATGGGCATCTGCCAACTCCGCATTTGTAAACATTGCACTGGGTGGAAAACCACGTTCGTGATGAACACTAACCTGTTGATGCTACGTACTGATGTGCTTGATGTTGGTACTGTAGAGCACGTCAACACAAGCTCCGAAGTCAACATTACCTTCCTTCAATTGTGCCAACTGGCGGTGAATCGAGGAAGTACAGTACATACTGACGAAACTAAAATGAGCTCTGAGATGGAAATTAAGCGTTTCCGGACACATGTCCACATAATATATTTTCTTTATTTGTGTGTGAGGAATGTTTCCTGAAAGTTTGGCAGTACCTTTTTGTAACACACTGTATACTGGGTGATCAAAAAGTCAGTATAAACTTGAAAACTTAATAAACCACGGAATAATGTAGATAGAGAGGTAAAAATTGACACACTTTCTTGAAATGGCATGGGGTTTTATTAGAACCAAAAAAAAGTGTTGCTAGACGCGTGAAAGATCTCTTGCGCTCGTCGTTTGGTGATGATCGTGTGCTCAGCCGCCACTTTCATCATGCTTGGCCTCCCAGGTCCCCAGACCTCAGTCCGTGCGATTATTGGCTTTGGGGTTACCTGAAGTCGCAAGTGTATCGTGATCGACCGACATCTCTAGGGATGGTGAAAGACAACATCCGACGCCAATGCCTCACCATAACTCCGGACATGCTTTACAGTGCTGTTCACAACATTATTCCTCGACTACAGCTATTGTTGAGGACTGATGGTGGACGTATTGAGCATTTCCTGTGAAGAACATCATCTTTGCTTTGTCTTACTTTGTTATGCTAATTATTGCTATTCTGATCAGATGAAGCGCCGTCTGTCAGACATTTTTTGAACTTTGGTATTTTTTTGGTTCTAATAAAACCCCATGTCATTCCAAGCATGTGTGTCAATTTGTACCTCTTTATCTACATTATTCCGTGATTTATTCAGTTTTCAAATTTATACTGACTTTTTGATCACCCGGTAAATATATAACGCCTGCTATGAGACCCTGTGCACAAGCCGAGGGGAGTGGACGCTCGTATTGCATGCCGGCCGTTGCGTTATTGCTTACAAACACTGCTATGGGCCTTAACGCTGTTCTCTAAAGTTAAGTGCAATTTGGAAATCATTCTGAGTCATTATGTCCGTTAGTTAAGTGAGGCCGCTTTGTTAATATTAGCGTTTCTGTAAGTCATTTTACTGGTTGAGTTATTACTAGCTATTCTTATTTAACACTTAAGTTAATCATTTGTGTATCTTTAATGAACGTGCAACGTGTTATTATTCCCGTGTGCAAGTTTTGCGACCTTGGTTGGCCCACTTTGTATTTTTAGTATAAGCATGTTTCACTGTGGACCTTTATGTGGGCAGTTCAGTTTTACTAAGCTTTAAGATGTCTTTGTTTTTTACGCAGTTGTCGTATTATGTGGCTGTGTAACTCCGATTGGAAGTGTATAGTGTTATTAGTCTCTTTAGGTATGGTTAAACAAGAACGATTGTTTGTGATTGATTATTCACCGTGCCTACTATCAATGATTTTGGTTGCGGACGCAAAATAATATGATTCTTATTTGTGTTTATGTAATTCAATCAAAGCGAAGATTTCTATATTGCATCAGTAAGAGGGCAAATGTCCGTACTGAAGTTTATAATAAAGTCTGTTTTGAGTCAAATTAAAATTGTAAAATAATCACAAGCTTGTCCATCACCAGTGATCCCGGGCTTCCTGTTTCCTTTAAACAACTGTGATTGCAATTTTGATTTTCTAAAGAACTGAGTAGTACCACGATTCAAGCGCCATTTTACCATGAACAGTACACTTTAGCCACGGAGGCATGCGAACATTTTTCGAACTTAGCCGTTTCGGAAACGTTCCCTGTTGGCTCGAAAGCCAATGAAGATGCCTCTTTGGACGTCTGATAAATCGCTCCGTTTGCCGCATTACAACAACGACAGCTCTGTTTGCCCCCCGCCCCCCAGACTCGCTTTACATAGACTACACTGCTAGTGCTCCCAACTATGAGTGGTTCTTGAATCTTGACGTCGAACATAGCCGGTGTGTCCGGACCGTACGAAAACCACCTATGAAGACTTTCGTCATTCTCAGTACCTTTTCTTAGGTTCATCCTTTTTGTGCCTTTTCGCACATCAAATTCAATTGTGTTTATAACACTTCTAAATTTATTCTCTTCTTTCATCCATTTATTCATTAAGGTACACCACTGAACTTGTTAAACTTGCTTCTGTATTACCGTTATTCAACCGACCAATAATTTTTTATTTATCAGTCATAGACAGGGCTAGCCAAGACTATAGCCGCCTAAGGTCGGTAGGTTTTAGGGGCGGCAAAAGGCGTAAAAAACTAATTTCAAACCAAACAGCTAAAAAATTGAGCAAATGAGGACAAAAAAGAGGAAAACTTAAGACACCCAGTCGTTTTCAGTAGCATGCGGAACAGTTACTTAATATATATAAAATGTATTCGCAGTTGCAAATATAGAAAACCATCGTTGAATAATGGAATCACAACAATGAAAATTTGTGAAGGACCGGGACTCGAACCCGGATTCCCCGCTTATCGCGAGCGGTCGCCCTGCCAGTTGGCTATCCAAGCCCGACTCACGGCCACAACCAAACTTCCATATATCGTCAACCACGTGTCTACAACCTGCACTCGTACATTCACTGTGTATATTCCCGTACAGGGGAGGGACATTTTACTTGAAATTCTGTTGCGCGGTGTCGGCGGATAAATACGATATTATTCCGAACTACGATGTAATGTTCCTTCCGACATGGATGCATGTCCGAAGGAAAAGGCACTACGGCAACAGTTGCGAAAAGCATGAAATGTATTCGCAGTTACGAATCTGGACAATCATCTGCTGTAGAATGGAATGACGACAGTGAAAATCTGTGCCAGACTGGGACTCGTTACGTAAGAAGTCTCCACTTACTTTGACGAAAATAAGAACATTGTCTCAACCTACCTCAAAACTAAAGCAGCCGCTAGTGAGTACGAAACGGGAACGAACACTTCTTTTTGCTTTTAATTGGGGTTTAACGACCCCTATGGGTAAGTCAGTGGGCTATAAGCAGTCGCCCATCCCTAATTTAGGGCCACTGACACCAGGGAAGGGAAGGAACCAGTTTCTTTAGGGAAAAAAATACAAGCCTCGCCGGGATTCGAACCCGGACCCATCTCGGACTAATGATCAGAAACCAGTCGCTTAGACCAATGTGCCACCGGGGCCGCTAATAAAAATTGTTGAACTTTCGATAGAAAATCCAAACAGAGCGTCTTTTATAAGACATTCGTTGTCTAGAACCAGTTTTAAAGGAATAGAAGACAAAGCACGAAACCTGAGGGCCGTCCACAGAAAATGAGGACGTCTGGCTACCTAAGTCAATAACTATTATAGGTGATTTGCACTGATGTGCAGTTGGTTGTTGTTGGTGTCAGGGAGAGATGGATGTCAGGGAGGACCGGTGGTAGTAAAATGAGGGGGCGTCATTTTTCAGTTCTCACCTAGGGCGGCAAAAAACCTAGAATCAGCCCTGCTCATTGAATAAATTTTTCGTTTCCGCAACACACACAGACATCCAGGCTCTCAATAAAAAATACATGACGCGCATTATGGTTGTGCTCATTTCCACTATTGTCAAGCAATGTTGGGTAGTCACTTTGTCGACCGATCTGTTGTCAAGGGACTCGTCGTTCCATCCGAAGGAAGGAAGGAAGATCGGATTTCATGTCCCATCGACATGGAGGTCATTAGAGACGAAACGCAAGCTCAGATTGTGTCAAGGTCGGGGAATGAAATCGACCGTGCGCTTTCAAACAAACCATCCCGATATCTGCCTGCAGCGATTTAGGGAAATCACGGAAAACCTAAATCTGGATGGTTGGATGCGGGTTCGAACCGTCGTCCTCCTTAATCCGAGTCCAGAGTGCTAACCATTGCGCCTCCTCGCTCGCTGGCCTTGTACCAGAATCCGCGGTCTGCGGACTTTTATTCTGGTCCCTTTCTTTGTTACGTATATGGGGATGAACGAATAGAGGTTCGGCTACCAATCGTTGTAGCGAATGTCTTCCTGGGTATTTCGCTACAGTTTTCTGGCGCTGTGACTTTTCTGTATACAACAGAATCACCGGCGACCAGTCTCACAGGTGAGGCGTGTGGCCGACATCTTCCAGTCGGCGCCATATCAGTGGGTAAACAGAGTCGGGTCGGTACACGGAGTACGTTCAACGTCTCAATCCCGACCTTGGCGTTGGTCCTCGGCCAAGCGATAACGAGGTGTGCTGCCCTGTTTCAGATAGGAATACCGCTAAGGCATGCAGCCACGGAGACCAGGACTAGTACTGAAGCTTCTATACATAGCCGCTGTAGCAATTACAAAGAAACTGGTATAGTAATGCGTATTAAAATATAGATATATGCAAATAGGCAGAATACGGCACCCCGATCGACAAGGCCTATACAGGGTGTTACAAAAAGGTACGGCCAAACTTTCAGGAAACATTCCTCACACACAAATAAAGAAAAGATGTTATGTGAACATATGTCCGGAAACGCTTGATTTCCATGTTAGTGCTCATTTTAGTTTCGTCATTACGTACTGTACTTCCTCGATTCACAATCAACATGTGTGGGCTGACGAGAATCCGCACGCAATTGTGCAATCACGTCATCAACACAGATTTTCTATGAACGTTTGGGCAGGCATTGTCGGTGATGTCTTGATTGGGCTCCATGTTCTTCCACCTACGCTCCATGGAGCACGTTATCATGATTTCATACGGGATGCTCTATCTGTGCTGCTAGAACATGTGCCTTTACAAGTACGACACAACATGTGGTTCATGCGCGATGGAGCTCCTGCACATTTCAGTCGAAGTGTTCGTACGCTTCTCAACAACAGATTCGGTGACCGATGGATTGGTAGAGGCGGACCAATTCCATGGCCTCCACGCCCTCCTGACCTCAATCCTCTTCACTTTCATTTATGGGGGCATTTGAAAGCTCTTGTCTACGCAACCCCGGAACCAAATGTAGAGACTCTTCGTGCTCGTATTGTGGACGGCTGTGATACGCCATTCTCCAGGGCTGCATCAGAGCATCAGGGATTCCATGCGACGGAGGGTGGATGCATGTATCCTCGCTAATGGAGGACATTTTGAACATTTCCTGTAACAAAGTGTTTGAAGTCACGCTGGTACGCTCTGTTTCTGTGTGTTTCCATTCCATGATTAATGTGATTTAAAGAGAAGTAATCAAATGAGCTCTAACATGTCCACATGTCCACATAACATATTTCCCTTCTTTGTGTGTGAGGAATGTTTCCTGAAAGTTTGGCCGTACCTTTTTGTAACACCCTGTATGTAAGCAGAATTCGGCGCTGCGATCGACAACACCCATATAAGACAATAAGTGTCTGCCGCAGTTCTTCGATCGGTTACTGCTGCTACAGTGGAAGGTTATCAAGGTTCAAGTGGCTTCGAATGTGGTGTTATAATCGGCGCACGAGCGATGGGACATAGCACCTCCCAGGTAACGATGAAGTGGGGATTTTCCCGTACGACCATTTCACAAGTGTATGAATATCAGGAATATAGCGAAACACCAAATCTCCGACATCGCTGCGGCCGGAGAAAGATCCTGCAAGAACGGGACCAATGACGACTGAAGAGAATCGTTCAACGTGACAAAAATGCAGCCCTTCCGAAAATTGCTGCAGATTTCAATGATGGGCCATCAGCAAGCGTCACCAAGCGAACCATTCAACGGCACATTATTGATATGGGCTTTCGGAGCCGAAGGCCCACTCGAGTACCCTTGATGACTGCGCGACACAAGGCCGTACTCCTCGCCTGGGCCCCTCAACACCGACATAGGACTGTTGATGACTGGAAACATGCTGCCGTGTCGTACGAGTCTCGTTTCAAATTGTATCGAGCGCATAGACGTGTACGGGTATCGAGACAACCTCATGAATCCATAGATCCTGCATGTCACTGGGGGACTGCTCAAGCTGGAGGAGGCTCTGTAATGGTGTGGGCCGTGTGCAGTTGAAGCGATATGGGACTCGTGATACATCTGGATACGACTCTGACAGGTGACACGCACGTAAGCATCCTGTCTGATCACCTGCATCCATTCATGTCCATTGTGAATTCCGACGGACTTGCACAGTTCCAGCAGGACAATGCGACACCGCACATGCCCAGAATTGCTACACTCTTCTTAGTTTAAACACTTTCCCTGACCACCAAGCTCTCCAGACGTGAAAATTATTGAGCGTATCTGGGATGCCTTGCAACGTGCTGTTCAGAAGTGCTCTCCACCCCCTCGTACTCTTACGGGTTTGTAGACAGCCCTGCAGGATTCACGGTGTCAATTCCCTCCAGCACTACTTCAGACATTTTTTGAGTCCATACCATTTCGTGTTGCGGCACCAATGCGTGCTCACGGGGACCCTACACGATGTTAGGCAGGTGTACCAGTTTCTTTGGCTCTTCAGTGTGTAAGGGTACTTCGTCTCATTACAATTAACTGCTGTTTAACGTTATCCTCTTGTGGTACACTTCCCACCGAAATGATGTGCCACGATCAACAAACGTTTAATGCCCACTCTCACTTTCCCTATCACAACTAGAGGCAAACTGCTTATCTCTTGTCTTGTAAACTTGTCTCGTAGCCGTCGTCCCCAACTGGTTTCTTTTCTGCTGTCGGCAGTCTCTGATATGCACGCAACAAATAGTGAATAACGAAGTGGGAAATGAGAAAGAATTCAGTGGATTTACAAAAGGAAATTGCGAGATATTGGGATGGCACTTCATTTTTATTTCTGTTTGCACAACCATAAAATCAAGAAAATTGTTCTGGGAGACATACTACCAGTTTTTACGGCAAAAATTCTAGATTCTAATTATTTCTACATCACCGCAAAAAATTGCAACAAAATGGTCCACACGATTTTAGAATTCACGCAGAATTAACATACGTTCGCACAAGTACGTCATCCGTGGCAGTTTTAATAGACTTTTCCGTCTCTACACTACGACATATTTTACACACGGATTCACGCACTGCCTTCTTCGATACCGATCACATACTAATTGTCAGCCGTCTTACCAGTTTGGCCCCTTACTTCCCAGAGCGATGACTATCAATATTAACTGAAATCTCTATTTAGTTTTTAAGTGTGGACTGAAAGTTACTCAAGTTATCAGTAACAAGATATCATTGTAAATAGTCAGAATCACGGCTGGATGTGTAATTAACATTTAAACAGTAAATACTGTATAAATGATGAAAGTTGCGCTCCTTCGCGCCATGCCTCGCAGGTGAGTCCCTGCTGTCTCTGCGGTTTCCAGCACGATAAGGCTCTTAACCATCTCACCGTTCTCACGCTCTGAGACCACCTGTCGTGTGACATGACGTGTATGCTTCTCGCTACCTCACAGAGACGTGAATCTTCCTATGACGATAATGAGGTCCCATACTCCGAGGAGTGTAGGCTGGTATTACACTATCAAATTTCTTTGCCAAATATCTTTGTCCAATATCTTTGTCAAAGATATTTGATGGTGTAATAGGGAACTTTGTCAAATGTCGTCCAATATTTGATCAAATCTAGCGCCTCGCCGTGGATTTGATCAAAGAGGTCGCTTGTCTTCTGTTCACTCAATGTGACATGTTACCACATGGAGCGCTAGCATCGCTGCATTCTGTCGTCTGTAGTGTTTTTATAAACATTCCCGGTAAATACAATTGGTGTGTGCCGACAACTACAAAATTAATAGAGATGTATGAAGCTGATGCGCGTTTACAACGTGAGGCATGCTGAATACAAAAATAGATTACGAAGATTGGAGACCTGACCTAACCTGACCTAACCTAACCTAACCTAACCCTCTCCTATAGCAAGGTATCGGAGTGTTACAGTGAGCCTGTCTTCTGCAAATGTAGCAGTTCTTAAGTGAATATTGTGCTTTGTGATATGAGGATACACTTCACTGAGCACATACAGGAATGTATTCTCATCCATTCCTAAGTAATTGATATACGACTTAACGTCCTCCACTATAAGCTCACGTAACAAGTTTTGTTGAATGCTTTTATCGTGTCGTTGTAAAACCCACGGCATCACCCAGGTATGTTTCCTTCCCCCCCCCCCTCCCCGCTTCTCTTCTGCATGCGCACACAGTGCAATTGTGGTACATGCATCTGCTGCGGTTAATGACAAGTTGTTGCTGTCCGCCATCTTGAACTTTTACGAAAAATATGATGACAGTGTAATACCCCTTCTAGCGCTACGTCAAAGATCTTTGTCAAATATATTTGACGGAATATTTGATCACATCTTTGACAAAGAAATTTGATAGTGTAATACCGGCCGTACTGGACGTTGCGGGAAACCCGCACCGCCGACGAGGCAAGCTCCTAGCGGAGGTGGTTTGTCATTGCCTTCCTCCAATCGTAATGTGGATGAACGATGATGATGATGAAGACGACGCAACAACACCCAGTCATCTCAAGGCAGAGAAAATCTCTGACCCCGCCGGGAATCGAAACTGGGAAACGAGAACGCTACCGCAAGACCACGAGCTCCTGACGAGTCTTCCTATACTGAAGATAACGTAAGAATAAAAACGTAGTGAAATGTAGGCGGAGATGTGACATAAACGCCACACCACCTAAACGAAAAATATCCGCATTCTAAACGGTGCGTCTTGAGACGGGTGGTGCATTTGTCGAGGGATGAGCAGGTGGGTGAGGAGGGGGGGGGGGGGGGGTAGTAGTGCGGTAATACGACTTATTATTCGCGGGTTTCGCCGTAATTCCCTACAGGGGACGCACTAGTAACCCTCACTGGGTTTCTAGGACAGTTGTGTGTGAGCGTTTTCCTGCATTACCAACCTGACTACGCCTTTGCGATTCCGGATGAGTCCTGCCAACAGCTTCCTTCTTTTAGTCGTGCCACGTGTTTCTACGACGCTGTGCTAGCAAAGTCTTAGTGGAGCTGTTTTCCTATTATCATGACGAGACTGTTTATCAAGTGTCACGTGTCTGTCTGTATCGCGGGGATATTTTTTATTTATTTGATCTTTACGTACGCACATTAGCTATTTCAAAGTGAACTGAGCCGTTTTCCCTGTGCCTCAGATAGCCGGCCGGTTTGGCCGTGCGGTTCTAGGCGCTACAGTCTGGAACCGAGCGACCGCTACGGTCGCAGGTTCGAATCCTGCCTTGGGCATGGATGTGTGTGATGTCCTTAGGTTAGTTAGGTTTAATTAGTTCTAAGTTCTAGGCGACTGATGACCTCAGAAGTTAAGTCGCATAGTGCTCAGAGCCGTTTGAACTATTTTTTTGAACCTATGACTGAGATAATTTTGTTGCTGTTGCTGTTGTGGCATTCAGTCTGGCCACCAGTTCAATACCACTGCTTTAATACGCACTGGTCTAAACAGTGCAAATCCTTTGCGTAACTGCTGCATATCTAAAACCACTTGAACCTGCTTACTGTATTCAACATTTGTTCTCCATCTAAAACTACTACACCCTACACACCCCTCCATCATCGTATGCACTATTTCTTGATACCTCAGTATATGTCCTGTCGACAAATCCCTTCCTTTTGCCAAGTTGTATTTTAAAACTACTACACCCTACACACCCCTCCATCATCGGATGCACTATTTCTTGACACCTCAGTATATGTCCTGTCGGCAAATCCCTTCCTTTTGCCAAGTTGTATTTTAAAACTACTACACCCTACACACCCCTCCATCATCGGATGCACTATTTCTTTACACCTCAGTATATGTCCTGCGGCAACTCCCTTCCTTTTGCCAAGTTGTATTTTAAAACTGTTTTCTCTGCTGTTAATCGACCTATCCATGTACGTTTCGACACTCGTCTGTAGCACCATACATCAAAAACTTTTATTCCCTAATTGCCTATACTGTTTATCGTCAAATGTCACTTCCATATGTGGCTGCACTCCAGAAAAACAACTGCAAGGAAGACTTCTCGAACTTAAATTTATATTCAGTGCTTACGTATTACTCTTCCATAGAAGTACTTTTCTTGTTATTGCCAATCTGATTTATATCCTGTCTGCCCTGTCCATTATAATACATCGACTGATTTTAGTGACCTCTACAACTCATAACACCTCTTTTGCTTTAGTTGACATTTATCTGATAATGCTTTTTGAAGACATTACTCAAGTCGTCAAACTAATCTTCTAAGTCCTTTACTGACTTCGAAATAACTACAATATTTTCGTCAAATGTTACTGAGGTTCAGTTCATTTTCCACGTATCTGCTTAGTTTCCTTTGCTGCTTGCTCAAAGTACTTACTTTCCGTGTCCGGAAATAGACTTCAGACTTCCAAAAATCAGCAGCCAATATGGCCTTGTCATTTGCCTCCCATAAGTCATTCATTGTGCAGGGCTGGTCTAAATATGCAGGCGTTGAGGATCGTGGACAGAACCACACAGACAGAGATTGTTCTCATTTTCTTTTAGAAAACCCCATTGCTGCAGGTTTGTCTTGCATTTTGGCACTTCTTCCCTCATACGGTTTAGGGTTTTCCAGACTGTATGGCAGGTCTCCACCAGGCGCCAGTTCTTCTTTTACATCTTTATGGGGATTTCTCAGGTCGATTTCCCACTTTTTCGGACGATTCTCTGCAGTCGATCCTTCCAGGGCTCGAGTACGTGACAGGAAACTCTTCCTCGAACAAAGCTGTCGGTCAGCAGGCTGGTGTCCATATAAAGGGTGACGCATGCCCTTTTCTTGCTTGGTTTTTTCGGCTTCGGCAGCGATGTCACGTCGTATTTTGGGCTGTGCGATCCCCATGGTTAAGTACATCTTGTGCACTGGGGTTTGCCTCATGCATCCGGTAACAATCCGTGCCATTTCATTCACCGCGACATCAACTTTTCTCGCGTGTGTTGATGCAGACCATACTGGAGCGGCGTATTCCGCGGCTGACACACTGAGCGCAAGGGCCGAAGTTCTCACGACTTTTGGGTTTGCACCCAGGATCCGCTGGTTAGTTTCCTGATGATGTTTCTAGTTGAGACTTTTTCCCTTGCGGCATTACAATGATGTTTATAGGTCAGTGTGCGTTCCAACGTGACACTAAGATATTTGGGCGTTTTACAATTCTCGAGACGTTCACCTCTCCATGTTACATTTAATTTGCGATTTGCCTCTCTGTTCTTTAAATGGAACGTTCAAAGTACTGATTTAATAAAATGGAGGATAAACTGTGAGAACTGCAGTACGCCGGCCGGTGTGGCCGTGCGGCTCTAGGCGCTTCAGTCTGGAACCGCGTGACCGCTACGGTCGCAGGTTCGAATCCTGCCTCGGGCATGGATGTGTGTGATGTTCTTAGGTTAGTTAGGTTTAAGTAGTTCTAAGTTCTAGGGGACTGATGACCACAGATGTTAAATCCCATAGTGCTCAGAGCCATTTGAACCATTTGAAGAACTGCAGTACGATTTGTGTGGAAATTATAGACAACGTTCTGCTCACTGTATTTTATGTGTGACACACTCAAGATTTATTTGTACGACCATAATGTAGTTGTGTAGCACCTTTCCTGCCATTAAGTAGTGTTGTCATTTCTTTACGCAACGTTCCACTTATCAAAACTCTCTTTGTTGTGATGTTAGAGAACCCCCCAGTTGGATTCTTCTTGTTATTTCGTTTTTCCTTTTTCAAGAAAAGTTGTATTATCTAGTCCATAACTAGGCCATTTTAAGTGTGTCCCGTTTCATGGTATGGTACTACTAAAATATAACTTTTCAGCTCTTAATTATAGTTTTGACATAGTAATTAAGTCAGAGATATCTAATGACTTAAATCAGCCCACGGAGTGGGTAGTGTCTTAGAAAGAGGTTATAAGATGAGCACTGTCAACAATAAAACAAGGGTAATGGAATAGAGTCGAAATGAATCAGACAATGCTGTGGGAAATATAGGAAATTAGACACTAAACTTAGGAGAAGATTGTTGTAATTCTGGAACAAAATTACTTCTAATGACAGACCAAGAGAGTCCGTAAATTGTAGACTGGTAATAGCAAGCAGCGTTTTACTGAAGGACATAAGTTTGTTAGCATCGAATACTGATTTAAGTGTTAGGTTTTCTGAAGGTGTTCGCCCGGAGTGTAACTTAGTATTAAAGCGTTACATGCACGATGAACAGTTCAGACATTTATTGCTATTCATGTATTTGCCATCTTGTATGAGGATTGCCATGTAGCGTCTGTCGCAAACGGAGCTAACTACTACGTGAAGAAGGTATAAAATAATTTAGTACTACAGTCTCTCTTGTTACATGAATTGCCGCTTAACATATTACGGATCTTCTTCAAGATGTGCATTACAAATTATTTGTATGAAGTTAACATGGATCTGCATGCCATTTACAACTGCACTGCTTACCAGTAGACTCAGATCCGTATGTCCAGAGTAGCTACAGCTAAGTGCTCGTGTTAGCTGCATCTTCCATCACTAATTCCCTGAAGCGCAAGAAATCCTAATCTTTATTATCTAACGATACCATGTAACTAATTTGTAACACTCTAATCCATAATATAGAAATGGAAGTACGTATGTGTGTATGTTAGACATCCCCTCCTAAATCACTGCACGGATTTCAATCAAACTAGGTACCTTACTGCGAGACAACAATGGCAGTAGGGGTAAGAACCACCTAATGGTCGTAAACGTTTTAATTTATTACTTGTGCAATACGTTTCGCAGGCAATAACCACATATATGCACCAACAAATACACCTAGAAAATTATATCTTGGTACTACACGTAGATATGACGACATAAACACCGGGATGCATAGAAAACTGCCGCATTGTGGATGAGTTTAACTTTATTAGTTCTTTGCTCCTAGTTCTATTCGCAACATATTTCGCAGACAGTATTTATGTACGCCGCTGAATGTACCTACGAAATTCTATCATTCTGTGCCACATAGCTGAGGAGATATGACGTCATAAATAGTGAGGTGCGTGAAAAAGTACCGCATCACGCATGACGTTTAAATTTATTACTTCTTTACTACTAAAGCTGTTCGCAACGTATTTCGCAAATAGTATCCACATATGCCGCTGAATATACCTCTACAGATATATCATTTACGAAACATAATTCAAGAGAGGTGGCGCCATAAACACTGAGTTAAATAAACATCATAGAAAATTTGCATGTTGTGTGCTACGTTTCTTAATTTGGATTGTGTACTTGTACATTTGTGCATTATGCATATGGTTTCATAATTTCAAAGATTTTGTTACGAATACATGAAAATGAAATTGCTTCATTACACTGCAAACAATTTTTTGTTTTCGTTTCTAATAGAAAATTTACAAAATGAACAGCCGGGCAATGACGGGTTTGTCAGCTAGTAATCATCATAAAATTGTTCCCAAAATATAATCGTCCATTTTTTTTAATCCAATTGATAAATGCAGTAATGCTACGTTAAATTAATTTTGTATCCGGATGGTCAAGGCAGAAAAAGATTCTAATCAACTATTACCTATCTGAGTATCACACAATGATATCAGCACAAGAAAGGTGTAAATCTAGAGCAAAACTACACACCTTTCTCCATATCTCTTACGAGCTGCTTCTCCAGTTTAATACTAGCGAAAATTATTCAACCTGTCTTCCTCAGCTGCGTGTAATATTACGGTATATTGATAATTTTTACTTATGGACCGTCTGACAGCAACTGAATAAAACACAATTTTAGTGCCATACGCGTTTCGCCTTAATTTTCTGCAAGGCATCATCAGTGGCAGGTTGCGTGCACAATTTCTTACATATTACTCTCCCGTTGCATTGTTGGTGTTGTTCTTCTTTCTATGAACGCCAATTTGCGGTTTTTTTCCCCACATTTCACAGCACTATGAACTGAACGCTTATTTTAATGCAATGTTTTGGTTTCTATTGCATTGAAACAAGCGTTCAGTTCATAGTGCCGTGGAATGTGGGGAAAAAGACCTCAAATTGGCATACATAAGATCAACACCAAAAATACAACGGGAGAGTAATATGTAAGAAATTGTCCACGCAACCTGCCACTGATGATGCCTTGCACAAAATAAAGGCGAAACGTGTACGGCACTAAAATTGTGTTTTATTTAGTTGCTGTCACACGGTCCATAAGTAAAAATTATCAATATACCGTAATACTACCGAAAATTATCTTTAAAGCGACTTCAACAAGTTCCAGTACAAACTACTGTTACATCAGATAGTTTCTTCGAGAAAGCACGGTGTGTCAGATGAGTCTCTGTTTACCCACATGCTTGACATGCCCCAGCTGATTTCTGTCGTGTCGCTTTCAGTCCATGTCAGTCCATCCTGTGTAACTCCCTCCATAACTATGCAACTTACAACCATGCCAGCGTGCTTACTGTACTACAGTCCAGGTCTCCCACTACAGTTTTTGCCATACAATTCCGTCGCTTGCCAAACTGGTGACTCCTTGATTCCTCATGATGAATCCTATCAACAGATTCCTTCTTTTAGTAAGGTTGTGCCATAAATTTCTTTTCTCCCCAGTCCGGTTCTGTACGTCGTCATTAATTACTGGTTCTACGCATCTAATCTTCAGCATTCTTCTGTCGCAGTATATTTCAGAAACTTCTCTTGCCCTTTTCTCTGGACTCTTTATTGTCCACGTTTCACTTCTGTGAAAGGCTATACTGTTGTGGATTGGCAAGACAGCCAACCCACTATGAGGAAGCCGAAAGGCACGCGTTTAAGCTCACGCAGGCTGGCGTGAGGTCTGGAACAGGACACGGAAATGAGACTAGTAAAAAACGTACGTAGCTTCTGGAATCTTAACTTTAATCCATAATTGGTGAACATCGCTCTTGACGGTACATGTTTTACAGCATCAAATGGCTCTGAGCACTATGGGACTCAACATCTTAGGTCATAAGTCCTTTACAGCATCAATAGTAACTGGTAATGGCGCCTTACTAGGTCGTAGCAAATGACGTAGCTGAAGGCTAAGCTAACTATCGTCTCGGCAAATGAGAGCGTATTTAGTCAGTGAACCATCGCTAGCAGAGTCGGCTGTACAACTGGGGCGAGTGCTAGGAAGTCTCTCTAGACCTGCCGTGTGGCGGCGCTCGGTCTGCAATCACTGATAGTGGCGACACGCGGGTCCGACGTATACTAACGGACCGCGGCCGATTTAAAGGCTACCACCTAGCAAGTGTCGTGTCTGGCGGTGACACCACATATACATTCGACAAATACCGTTAGAAAAGACTTCCTAACGCTTAAATAATAGGTTGCTGCAAAAGTTCACAGCGTTTTTTCTTTTCGCATGTTGGAATTCTGGCGCTATGGGTTTATTTATCGATATTTTTATTTGTAGTTCACTGTTGCTATTTGAGTCTACTCATTTGCAGATAATGGGTGGATCTGTGAAAGCTACAAGTGGAGAAATCGGATCATTTCCGACATGTTCACCAGAGGTGCGACAGCAGCGAAGGCAGCCAGAAACATTTACGCCCTGTATGGGGATAATGTCATTGGACAGAGCATCGCAGGAAAATGGTTTTCTCGTTTTGAGGATGATCGTTTTGATATTAGTGACTCTCCACGTTCAGCAAGACCTTCGGGGTTTGACGAATATCGTTTAAACGGACTGTTGCACAATGATGCACGTCAGTTACTCGGCGACTGGCAAATGTGATGAGTTGTCATCATTTCGCTTTCCTGCGACATTTGCATGCAGTGGGGATGGTTCAAAAGTCGGGTGAATGGGTACCACATGCTCTAAGCCAGTATCACAGAAGCCAGCGGGAGGCCATGCGTGCTTCTCTGCATGCTCGTCCCTAATTGGCTCGTGAACAATACAGACCATTCCTGCCCTGTATCGTTATCGGTGACGAGAAATGGTGTCTTTATGCTAACATAACGAAAACAAAGGAGTGGTTGAGGCCATACAAGGCAGCGACTCTCCGTATAAAGATCTGCTCGCATCCACAAAAGATAACGTTATGCATCTGGTAGAACAGCGAGAGTTTGGTATAGGCCCTACTACGATATAGAGGGTCTATACAAGGGCAATGTACTTGAGGACAATATTATGGAAATGGAAGATGATGTAGATGAAGATGAAATGGGAGATGCGATACTGTGTGAAGAGTTTGACAGAGCACTGAAAGACCCGAGTCGAAACAAGGCCCCGGGAGTAGACAACTTTCCATTAGAACTACTGACGGCCTTGGGAGAGCCAGTCTTGACAAAACTCTACCATCTGGTGAGCAAGATGTATGAGACAGGTGAAATACTCTCAGACTTCAAGAAGAATATAATAATTCCAATCCCAAAGAAAGCAGGTGTTCACAGATGTGAAAATTACCGTACTATCAGTTTAATAAGTCACAGCTGCAAAATACTAACGCGAATTCTTTACAGACGAATGGAAAAACTGGTAGGAACCGACCTCGGGGAAGATCAGTTTGGATTCCGTAGAAATGATGGAACACGTGATGCAATACTGACCCTACGACTTATCTTAGTAGAAAGATTGAGGAAAGGCAAACCTACGTTTCTAGCATTTGTAGACTTGGAACAAGCTTTTGACAATGTTGACTGGAATACTCTCTTTCAAATTCTAAAGGTGGTAGGGGTAAAATACAGGGAGCGTAAGGCTATTTACAGTTTGTACAGAAACCAGATAGCAGTTCTAAGAGTCGAGGGGCACGAAAGGGAAGCATTGATTGGGAAGGGAGTGAGACAGGGTTGTAGCCTCTCCTCGATGTTATTTATCCTGTACATTGAGCAAGCAGTAAAGGAAACAAAAGAAAAATTCGGAGTAGGTATTAAAATCCATGGAGAAGAAATAAAAACTTTGAGGTTCGCCGATGACATTGTAATTCTGTTAGAGACAGCAAAGGACTTGGAAGAGAACGGAATGGACAGAGTCTTAAAAGGAGGATATAAGATGAGCATTAACAAAAGCAAAACGAGGATAATGGAATGTAGTCGAATTAAGTCGGGTGATGCTGAAGGAATTAGATTAGGAAATGAGACACTTAAAGTAGTAAAGGAGTTTTGCTATTTGGGGAGCAAAATAACTGATGATAGTCGAAACAAAGAGGATATAAAATGTAGACTGGCAATGGCAAGGAGAGCGTTTCTGAAGAAGAGAAATTTGTTAACATCGAGTATAGATTTAAATGTCAGGAAGTCGTTCTGAAAGTATTTGTATGGAGTGTAGCCATGTATGGAAGTGAAACATGGACGATAAATAGTTTGGACAAGAAGAGAATAGAAGCTTTCGAAATGTAGTGCTACAGAAGAATGCTGAAGATTAGATGGGTAGATCACATAACTAATGAGGAGGTATTGAATAGAATTGGTGAGACGAGGAGTTTGTGGCACAACTCGACAAGAAGAAGGGATCGGTTTCTAGGACATATTCTGAGGCATCAGGGGATCACAAATTTTGCATTTGAGGGCAGCGTGGAGGGTAAAAATCATAGAGGGAGACCAAGAGATGAATACACTAAGCTGATTCAGAAGGATGTAGGTTGCAATAAGTATTGGGAGATGAAGAAGCTTGCACAGGATAGAGTAGCATGGAGAGCTGCATTAAACCAGTCTCAGGACTGAAGACCACGACAGCAACAACGAATTACTTCCCCGAGGTGTAACCGTCGCTGCTGACATTTATTGTCAACATTGAAAAGTCTTGCAGGCGCAGTCCGAGAACGACGACCAGGAAAACTGCATGAAGTGACGCTATTCCACGGTAACTACCGCCCGCATTTTTAGACAGACAAAAAACGCTATACAGGAGCAAGGTTGGGAAGTTCTTCCACAGCCACCATGTTCACCTGATCTCGAGGCCTCAGATTTTCACCTTTTCAGCTCTCTGTCGAACAACCTACAAGGAACTTCCTGTCCCGATGAAAATGAGCTACGAACATGGCCCGGCGAGCTCTTCGTCTCAAAACCACGTGATTTATTCAATTGCGGACTCGAAAAGTTACAGACCAGCGTCGGCAGACCGTTGTAAATAGTGAAGAAGAATATATTTGTAAATTGTGAAGGATAATATATTATTGATGACTGAGTCTCTGCTATGTGTATCTGTTATTTTTATTAAACTAAAACGCTACGAACATACGCACCAACCCAATATATACAATGGATGAGTAACAGAGTTCTCTTCTTCAGAAAGGCTTTTCTTGCTATTTCCGGTTTGTATTTTATATCCTGCATACTTCTGCTATCGTCAATTATTTTGGTGCCAAAATAACAAAACTCATCTCTTATCTTTAGATTATCATTTCCTAATATACATCGCCTGATTTATTCCAGCTACGTTCCATTACCGTTGTTACATTTTTGTTGGTGTTTATAACATCTGTTGAAGAACATCCATTCTGCTGTTCCACGTCCTCTGCAGTCCGTCAGAATTACAATGATATCCTGCGTAATACGGCAAAAGACTAGAAAATGCTTTTCAAATGAATGTATAGGCTCCTACAGAGACGCCATCTGTAATATTAAATGGCTAATACGGGGCCCAGTCATTTTGAAGATACTCATCTAACAGCTTCCAGCTGGCAACAAAATTTGAATATTTCGTACAGCTATTGACCGAATTTAATAATTTAAAATAGTGTCAGAACATACTTATTAAATCTTACGTTAAAGGTTTAAAGTCAGAAACTAGAGACATCATAAATCATGGTGCGCAGATTACTCATAATATATTCGTCTAATATTTGGGAATGAGAGAACTTAGCAACTGCCAACATACTTTATACATAATTTCAAACCTTTACAAAACTTTTTCTCGGTGACACCCCGACAGAATGATGAAAGGAAAAAAGTTCATCGCTTAAAATTTTTGCTCTTCACGCAGTGAAACTGAATCATCAGGGGTGACGTTTAACTTATTACGTTCTCACTACTAGCTTCATTTGCAACACACTTTGCAGACTGTATCCACACATGTAGCTCAATATAGCTGCAAAATTATGTCACGTACACTGACAAAAGTCATGCGATACCTCCTAATATCGTGTCGGACCTCCATTTGCCCGGTGTAGTGCTGCAACGACTCATCAAGTCGTTGGAAGTCCCCTACACATATATTGAGCCACGCTACCTCTATAGCCGTTCATAAATGTGGAAGTGTTGGCGGGGCAGCGCGATGTGCACTAATTGACCTCTCGATTGTGTCCAGAAGGTTCTTCAAACCAGTCGTGAACAATTTTGGGCCGCTGACATGAGATCTGTGTTTGGGAAAATGAAGTCGATAAATGGCGGTAAATGGCCTCCAAGTAGCCGAGCATAACCATTTCCAGCGAATGATCGGTTCTGTTGGAGCAGAGGACCCAGTCCATTCCACGTAAACACGGCCCACACCATTATCGAGCCACCACTAGCTTCTGCGGCGTCTTGTTGAAAACTTGGGTCCATGGCTTCGTGATGTCTGCGCCACTTAGGATGGAGTCCTACTATCAGCTCTTACCAAATGAAATCGGAATTCCTCTGACCAGGACACGGTTTTCCAGACGTCTAGCATCCAACAGATATGACCACGAGCTGCAGGCGACGTCGTTCTGTTACGAATAACACACGCGTTGATCTTCTGCTACCATGCCCCACTAACGCCTAATTTCGCCGCACTGTCCTAAGGGATACGTTCGTCGTACGTCCCACATTGATTTCTGCGGTTATTTCATGCAGTGTAGCTTGTCTGTTGATAGAAGTCTACTGGGGCACACTTGTACGTGGCACCAGAATGTCTTGTGACTATGGCCTCCCGTCGGGTAGACAGTTCGCCGGGTGCGTCTTTCGATCTGACGCCACTTCGGTGACTTGCGCGTCGATGGGGACGAAATGATGATGATTAGGACAGCACAACACCCAGTCTCTGAGCGGAGAAAATCTCCGACCCAGCCTGGAATCGAACCCGGGCCCTAAGGATTGACATTCTGTCGAGGAAAATGGAAAAACTTGTAGAAGCCGACCTCGAGGAAGATCAGTTTGGATTCCGCAGAAATGATGGAACACGTGAGGCAATACTGACCCTACGACGTATCTTAGATGAAAGATTGAGGAAAGACAAACCTACGTTTCTAGCATTTGTAGACTTGGAGAAAGCTTTTGACAATGTTGACTGGAATACTCTCTTTCAAATTCTAAAGGTGGTAAGTGTAAAATACAGGGAGTGAAAGGCTATTTACAGTTTGTACGGAAACCAGATGGCAGTTCTAAGAGTCGAGGGGCACGAAAGGGAAGCATTGGTTGGGAAGGGAGTGAGACAGGGTTATAGCCTCTCTTCGATGTTATTCAACCTGTATATTGAGCAAAGGAAACAAAAGAAAAATTCGGAGTAGGTATTAAAATCCATGGAGAAGAAATAAAAAGTTTGAGGTTCGCCGATGCCATTGTAATTCTGTCAGAGACAGCAAAGAACTTGGAAGAGCAGTTGAACGGAATGGACAGTGTCTTGAAAGGAGGATATAAGATGAGCATCAACAAAAGCAAAACGAGGATAATGGAATGTAGTCGAATTAAGTGGCCTGATGCTGAAGGAATTAGATTAGGAAATAAGATACTTAAAGTAGTAAAGGAGTTTTGCTTTTTGGGGAGCAAAATAACTGATGATGGTCGAAGTAGAGAGGATATAAAATGTACACTGGCAATGGCAAGGAAAGCGTTTCTGAAGAAGAGAAATTTGTTAACATCGAGTATAGATTTAAGTGTCAGGAGGTAGTTGCTGAAAGTATTTGTATGGAGTGTAGCCATGTATGGAAGTGAAACATGGACGATAAATAGTTTGGACAAGAAGAGAATAGAAGCTTTCGAAATGAAAGAAAGAAAAAAGTGGTCATATTTTTTTAAATCTCATTTTGGTCTATATTGTTCGTTGTATATGTTCGAGGCGGACGTCGCATGACATCCGTTCAAGTTGTTCCTTCAGCCGTTCACTCAATTTTTTTTTTTTTTTTTTTTTTTTTTTTTTTGTTACAGAGGGTAGCTAAACCTCCGACCGAATAGGCTGAGCTACCGTACCGGCGACCACTCAGCTACCGGGGGCGGACGCCACCAGAATAAGATAAGGATATTAATAAATTAAAATAGTACTAGCATACTATAAACGATGAATGTCTCTGACAGGCTCGATAATGCGGAACGCTGACTGTGCACGACTGCAGAGCCAAAGTTACTGCCTCTGGTCTAAGACAGTAGCATTGCAGTAAGAGAGCGCTTGGCGCACAGTTGTAGGTAGCTGTCTGTGAGAGAAAGAGGATGGAGTAGGAGTTTTGGCGGTGTGCTGTGTGAAGCCACCAAGTGTTAGATTAATTTAGGTATGTCAATATTGTTGAACTTGGAAGCAGAAGTCTTCATACAAGCAAGGTAGAGATGTTAAATAATTATGATTTCTGTTTTTGCCAGCGCGTTAGTATAGATGAGTTGGCTGATAATTTGTGATTGTTGAGTGACCCCAGAAAGTACGTAAACCGTTTTTTAAAAAGGCTAGTTAGGTATTTCACTTTCGTATTGTTTTTAATAATTTTAACAGAGCTGTATGTAATTTGATGATTTGCATTTATGTTGGATTAGTGAAGTTAGATAATACTTGCTGTTTAAATCTAATTGTTTGTGAATCCATTATTAGTAACGTAATTTCAATTGTCAGATGTTTTTGAAAAGCCAAAATTTACCTGCAGTATAATTTTGCTAAAAAAAAAACTCAGTGTTAGGAACTCACCACCATCAGGATCGCCTCCCTGTCCAGGTCACATATTTTTTTAAAGAAGTTGGGTTTTAGTAAATGTTTTCGTTTATCAGTCAAAAGAATTTCATGTGCATCTCAAAGTGTTAGGGCCAGCATTGCACACTGATGAGCCTGTAGCTAGCATTTACATTTTTTTTTTTTTTTATGAGGGACCAGAATATATCGCGTTCCACCGTTGCTGCTCTACAGGTAAGACAATTTAATTTATTTGTTAGGTCCACAGGGACCAAAGTTATCAGTTCTGAACAGCGCCAGATGATTCAGTGTCTAAGGGGTTGTATGTATTTTGCAGTGACTGTATTTCTTTATTGGGATTGGGAGTTGCAGTGTCCAATCAATTCGTGTAAAGTTTTGCCAACAATAACACAGAGTTAAGCACACCACTTGTGCTTACAACACGCAACACAATTCGAGTTCAGTACTTATTCCACTTATCAGACAATCAACGTAATCGTAAAGTTATTTTCTTTTATATATATATATATATATATATATATATATATATATATATATATATATATATATGTATTTCTCTCCACCTCTCTGCGGAAATAATAGTAGTTAGATATTTTTTGGCACAACACAATTTACTAACTTGTACAAAATTCCTTCCACAGTGCATCGGCATTCTTATGCTCCACCTTGTTTTCTTTCATTGAATTGAGTGTTGAAATTTTGTCTTTGGGTTTGTACTCTGTATTTAATACGACGCCGAGCAAAAGTGTCAAGTTTCCGGCGCGTAATCTGACAATTAGAGATACCGAAATAGACGATTTTGCTATTATTGACAACAGTGTTGAGAATGACATGACCACACTATAATCATCTTGTGGTGCAGTTCTTCTTGTTGTCTCCGTGCTTGCTAAGAAAATGGGATGAGAAGTTCCGCCTTATGCAAGACACCAAAAGAAAAAAGGTGTCTTGCATAAGGCGGAACTTCTCATCCCAGTAACCACACTGCTTCGCAACAGTTGCAAAGCACCACAGAAGACGTGAGTTCCGCTTCCCAGAGTAATGTACAGTTCCTTGACGGTATGATATCCCCTGATTTACCATCTGCTCAGACTGTCGATTCCGGCATAGCGGAATGCTTTAAGACATGAATGTAGTGAAACATATAAAAAGCTTACAGATGAAATACAGTCAGTTAATGAAAGAATAGATCAACAAGACACTCGGTCAGATGCACGTCTTAAAGTGCATGTTGGCGCTTGTATAGATTTCGTTACAGAAGTTGCCACGTCGCAACCCCACATTCTATTGAAAATTTTATCGACAACACCGAGCAATATTTTACTGAGGAATTAACCATGACCTCTATTAAGCACCATGAAATTGTCAGTTTTTCCTCCAACGCTACCGTCAGCAACAGCAGTTTGATAATCACCGGAAACATTAATGAACCAATTGTGCCTACCAAATCTGATGAAGCTTTCTCACGTAAGAAATTTCATTACATTTCATTGAAACCAACGACAATACCGTCTGGAGTGACTCACATTAACGCTCTGTTGAGCCACTCACGCAGTCTGTAACAGTTAATTGTGAAGTTAACAAGCCACATATTAAGCATGATAACACTGACAGTAAAGAAGTTTTCTGTCAGCCGATAAATGGCACACACAACGGCGCCTTTTGTTATGCAAACCTTCCCGTTCACACCACTGCTTTCCGCCTCATTGTGTGCAAACACTTCTGCTTCAGTCAACCTTTGTGCTGATGAATGCTATTTCCCACCGATCGATTTGCAAACCAGATCCATACAGCAAAATCAATTTTCAACAAGTAACTTTTATTTCCCTCAGATTAATGACGAGAACAATCAAACATCAGACGCCACTTTCAGTCTCAACACAGAACAGTTTGTTCCGTCCGTGACACATAACAGAAATATTAGATTGTCATTGCGTCACAACGCTAAGTTTTTTGAAGAACAAGACAATTTCTCTTATCCTGAGTCTTTGAATTGTGCAAGTAATACTGCGCAAAATCATACTACACATACCCGTCACAGCCCATTCTCAGAAGCAAATTTTTTCTAACAACACTTCTGTTGGGTCTACCATTGCTACGGATTCCTATGAAACCACGCAATATATCACCATTCCGTGTATCTCTTTCAAAGCAGCTACGTATAATCATGACATCCTACAGTCAAATGGTTCAAATGGCTCTGAGCACTATGGTACTTAACATCGGAGGTCATCAGTCCCCTAGAACTTAGAACTACTTAAACCTAACTAACCTAAGGACATCACACACATCCATGCCCGAGGCAGGATTCGAACCTGCGACCGTAGCGGTCGCGCGGTTCCAGACTGAAGCGCCTAGAACCGCTCGGCCACTCCGGCCAGCCATCCTACAGTCAGAACGCTATAAAAAGACAATGTCCATTACTACAGAAAATAAAACACAGCAAATTCGTGGAAGTCACATTCAAAATTTCAGCAAGGATGCAGATTTTATTTTGAGCAAACAATTTTACTATCGACGATAAGGCAGCTCAATCTGATGTCACAGCCCGTAGGAATGATGGTCACAACTGTTCGAATTTATTTCACAACCCAGTTCTAATACTAACGAACAGCACATTCGCTCTGGTTACGTTAGAGAACTACAACTGGCAGCAGCTTTCATAAAAAAAATTATCTTCTGGCACAGATGACCTTAAACTGTCAAGTAACATTTGTGATATTTCAGATAATATTTGTGAAACCGCTTAGAATAATACTTTCAGCACCAGTACAGAAGCCGGCCGAAGTGGCCGTGCGGTTAAAGGCGCTGCAGTCTGGAACCGCAAGACCGCTACGGTCGCAGGTTCGAATCCTGCCTCGGGCATGGATGTTTGTGATGTCTTTAGGTTAGTTAGGTTTAACTAGTTCTAAGTTCTAGGGGACTAATGACCTCAGCAGTTGAGTCCCATTGTGCTCAGAGCCATTTTTTGAACCAGTACAGAAAAGCCTATGCCACGGAAGTGGCGTTTTGGGAGACATATTCGGAAGACCAGTATATATGCAGAGATCATTTGGTGTGAAAGAATTTTATTATTTAAGATCAATCAGTTCTATCTAACGAGACAGCCCGTCTGGGTAATGCCAAAATCTGTACCAAATTATTTTCTCTACAGTCTACGCAAGAGGAAGAACATATTTTATATTCAATTCACCGTTTATTTAATACAAGCAAACACACAGATTCCGTTATGTCGACCGCACACAGTCATCCTACACAAACTGAAAACATCTCTGATAACCCTGAGACTCCTCCAATGTTACAAATTATTCAAGGTCAAGGTCAATCGGTAGTACAGCCTATTGAAAACATAGAGGCCACAAGCAGACAAACTATGATATCTGCAGCAGGTAAGCGCCATGCAGTCCTTGAAACCAGCAGCGGCCGCACATCGGCACGCCACAGCTTACTTCAAAGCAATGTAGAGCTACGCCGACCTAAACAAAACTCTTCTCAGCATATATCAAGCCCACCGATATCAAAGTTACTTCCTTTTTCTCGCAATGCCACTCTGATTTAACAGCAGTGCCTAGAACCTACGAGATTAATCGCCAAATCATCAACAGCAAATCAGTCCACAATAAAATCACCAGAGCTGAATACCGTCAGCACCAAACTGTCAAGCAGATGTATTTGAAAAATTTGATTTCCAATATTAAGCAAATCTACATTCATCTCAAAAATATTATGCCAAGCCAAACACAGAGCTGGATCAATTATATTGCACTACGTAAATACAACATATCAGATTTTGTTATCACTGAAGTTACTTTTTTCACCTTTTTGATTTCCTGGACTACGACGTTACACACGATTTTGACACTGATACACTAAATTTGTCTATTTTTTTTTACGTGTTTTGTAGCTCTGTAACACCTGAATGATACGTACTGAATTTCCATTTCCATCATATAGCAATAATGAGAAACTACTGAAATACCAATAAGGTAAGTTTTGGCGCCAAGGATACGACAGCGATTATGAACGAAATTATACGCACGCTTATTTCAGTAGAAGAATTTGAAAAGGAAATTTTACGGCATTTATTCTACGAAACTGCAACGGCCTTGCCGCAGTGGATGCACTTCCTCTGATCAGATAGAATATTTAATGTTGACGTAGGTAGAAATGGTCATGTTCCACTACCTAACCTTTGCTACCTTCTCATGCACTCAATTACCCGGTCTCCTACCCCTTTTCATGGTATTGGAGAAATTTACTACTGGTATTCATACTTAAGTGACTATATATGTCGTTTGGTTCTCAGAAGAATCTCTACTATGAAGAGCAGTGATGATGCTGGTCATCACATTACTGACATTATGTTAATCGACAA